>NC_142027.1:16172524-16852585 GCF_982192425.1 Myodes glareolus
CAGGATCAAGAATATAAAATGGATTGGGATTTTAACAGGGCAGTGGTGTTGCATGCTTTTAATCCCAGCATTTGGGAGGCAGTGACAGGCAGATCTCTGTGAGTTCGAGGCCAGCCTGGTCTACAGGAGCTAGTCCTAGGAGAGGGGCCAAAGCTACATAGAAACCTTGTCTCAACACCCCCCTCTACCAAAAAAAAAGAAGTTTTAACTTACATTTCCTAACTTACATATCAAATATTCAACTTTGAGTTGGTTTCAGGATACTATGTTGACTGTCCTTCAGATGATGATGTACCAAGATGCCAATATCATTGTCATGAAGTAAATTGGGTCTAATTTCAGCTTCTGAGGATGGTTGGGATGAGAAGCAAGGAACTGTTACCAACGACATTATTCAGATCTCCGTTGCTCTCTTAGACGACTGCTCTGCGTCTCCTTCGCTCCTGGGATTAGTATGACAGGAAAGTCAAGAGCCCCATGTATCCCTGAAGGGATATTAATAGCCTTTTTCCTAATGTTTAACTCATTTACTCTCTGAAAATTAGGATGTTGCTGTTATTTTATCTTCAAATTCACTGGTTCACCAGCCCTTGTCATTCTGCTGTTGAGATCATTTTCTTTTGTTTTAGTCATCTCTCCTTCCCTCTCTTCTTCCATCCTTCCCTCCCTCCATCCTTCCATCCATCCCTATCACGTGTGTAAGACACACACACACACACAGCACATCTTTCAAGTCTATGTTTGTTATATTTTTAAGTTAAAATTATCTTCACTTATTTTCAGCTTGATCTTCACCTCTTCTGTTGAGATTTTCTATTTTTGCTTGTTTCAAAATGTTTATAATTACATTTAAATATATCTTGCTTACATATTATTATACATTTATGCCTTCTGTAAAACCATGGTTTTGGTATTCATTATGTTTGTCACTCATGTGGAGTATGATGAACAGTATGATGAGTGATTTCTGTCTTTGTTTTGTTTTGTTTTTCATTGTTGAGAATTGGACTAGGGGTCTTATGCATACTAGATAAACATTCTTCTACTGAGCTTTGTCTCCAACCTAAGACAAGTGATTTTTCCATCCTCTCTGCATGTACATGTGTAATCTAAGTTGCTCAGGTAGCTGAGTTGGGCAGATAGAATAAGGTCAGTATGGTAAATACAGTGACTTCATTTTAGGCAAGCAGAGTAGGTATCTTTGGACACCACTGGTGAGCGAAACAAGCATTGTGTTTCTCCTGCAAAGAGGGGCAATGAGTTGACTCCTGAAGCAAAGGACTTCGTACTTCCAAACAGCAAGAAATAATAATATCCCTCTCAGAACTTCCTATTGTGTGTCTATGTGGGTTCTAATCCCAGGAAGGAAGGAGAAATAGAGTGGAATTGGAAACAGATGTCACTATGCTGTTAAATATTGGCAGTTTACTTTCTTTCATTATTTTTACATCCTTTAGTAATCTTTTGTTTCTTTTATAAACAATGAAGTTTTGAGGGTGCCTGAACTAGCCTTGGCTCATAACCATACTGATGAATATTTTGCATATCACCATAGAACCTTCATCTGGTGATGGATGGAGATTGAGACAGAGACCCACATTGGAACACTGGACTTAACTCCCTAGGTCCAAATGAGAAGCAGAAGAAGGGAGAATGTGAGCAAGAAAGTCAGGACCAGAGGGAACCTTCATCCGACGATGAATGGAGATAGAGACGGAGACCCACATTGGAGCACTGGACTGAGCCCCCATGGTTCAAATGAGGAGCAGAAGGAGGGAGAACATGAACAAGGAAGTCAGGACCGCGAGGGGTGCATTCACCCACTGATACAAGGGGAATGATCTAATGAGAGCTCACCAAGACCAGCTGGACTGGGACTGAGCGAGCATGTGATCAAACCGGATGCTCTGAATGTGACTGACATGGGAACTGTCTGAGAGGCCATTGATAATGGCACTGGGACTTGTTTCATCTGCATGTACTGGCTTTGTGGGATCCTAGTCTGTTTGGATGCTCACCTTCCTAGTCCTGGAGAGAGAGGGGAGGAACTTGAACTTCCCACAGGGCAGGAAACTCTGACTGCTCTTAGGACTGGAGAGGGAGGAGGAGAGGGAGTGGGGGGAGTGGGAGGGTATTGGGAGGAGGGGCGGGAATGGAAATTTTTATAAATTAATAAAAAAATAAAATACAAAAGAACTTGTAATTAGTAGGAAGAATAGGAGAAAATTACATCTTTTCCATTTGTGTATAAGTAGAAATCGCTGATAGTACTTTTTAAGAAGGGGTGAATTTGGAGTCTTTGCACCCCACCCCATGTAGCCAACATTTTGGGGTCATGGAGTAAACTCTGACTGAACTTACTAAGCACCTGAACCACAGTGCGTCTAGCTGTGTGAGGGCCATTCCTTCAGCTTCCCAGGCTCATATATTCCCACCTACTTCTGCATCCATCTACTCTTTATCATAATGTTATCTTTTCATGAATATTCTGAGTCTTTTCCACTGTCTAGTCCACTTCTGGACTATGTACAAATTAAATAACTTTTTTATATTTTGGAAAAGAAATATTAGAAAGGATAAAATCATTTCCATTATACTATAAATCAGCACATTTCTTCATGACAAATCTAAACTTATAATTTAATGACTTTAGCTTTAAATAGATTTATTTTAACCTTACAAAATTACTATTTTCTTCCAAAAAAAATTTGATTTGCTTTGTATTTTAATGATTTTTTTTGGTGTGTGCTTGTGTGTGTGTAAATGTGAACACATATGTGCTATATTGCTGAATAGTAGAGAAAAGCTAAATAAAATTGGCAATAGTAAAATACATGAAAAACAACTTAAATTCTGCCTCTGTCTAGTTTAAATTGCTTATGTAATTATTTTTTTAAGTCCAGAACTCCCAATAAGTACTCTCATAAGTACTGTTTTCCCCTAGTACTGAATCAAGAAAGGGCAAACAGAAAGAATACAAAATAGAATGCTAGTAATGCAGAGAGCATTCCTAACCCTAGACCCACAACACTAATTACAATAATATTATGGCATGATTTTCTTTCAAAAATAATTTTAATCCTCTAAATTGTCTTTAACAAGCTACATCTTGCTACCAGCCGTGTCTCAACGGATGTGAACTGACTGGAAACTTTGAACATCTATAAAATGTTTATTGAATTTTTGAATAATAAGAGTACTCATTAACAATAGGAAGCCATCATTTTCATGTTTGTTGAGTAAGTGCTTCTACTAAACCACACACTGAGGCTAAGGAATTCAGGAGAAAGAGGCCAGTACAGTAAGTTTCTTCATGAATTATACATACTGGGATAGAAAACAAAGAGCAGACAGGAGCCAGCCAACCAACCAGCCTCAACTAAAAACAAATTGAACACAAAACAAGTTGATTATATGGTAGAGTAAGCCCAATGTGCCTGGAGGGAAAAGAGTTCTGACAGCAGTGTGTGTTCAGCACGGTTCCTTCGGAGTGGTTTTTTCACCTATTCTTGTGCCACTACGTTGTCTAAACTCAGGACGGGTTAAGGGGAGCATGAGATGCTGTTATTAGTTTCAGTTTTTCTTCACTTACAAAGGAAACACTCTCTGTGCAATAGGTCACCTAAACCTATTTCTCCAATCTGACTGATTTTTTTTTTATTTTTTGATGTTAAAATATGACACATTTCTCCTTTTCTTTCCATCCCTCCAAACCCTCCCATACATACTCCTTGCTCACTTTCAAACCCATGGCCTCTCTTTCATTAATTGTGATTACTCATATATCAGACAGATCCACAATGATGGGATCCTGATATCATACTTCAGGCATCTAGAGCTGTGAGAAGCACAGATATATCACCCAAGGAACCTAGACTGTGGTCCTTTGTCACTGAGGCCCAAACTGACTAAGGTACCGCTTGTGTCACAAATGCATTGTGTTAATACATTTTCCATTCAGTATAATTTAAATCAGCATCTGGGGAAATAGTCATTAACCCCATCTTTATAAGGTGCTATTGTTATATCACTGAATGTGACAAATGATCCCCGACTGTCTGTCTGAGGATCTGCTCCCTTGTGGTCTGTCTTTTTTCTGTTTCTGGTTATGTGGTGTTCATACTGTTTCTTCCTCTTGTTCCCAACACTGCTTTACAGCAGCTTCCCCAGATATATGACTATGTCACCTCCATAATAAACACCTTTAGGCTTTCACTTTTGGGGAAAGTGTTCAAGAAGGGTACGTTCTCTCCTTCTAACTAAATTGTGCCTTTTCTAATTGATCTTACTACAAGAAGTACTTACATTAGGGAAACATGGATTCAGGGGATTCAGAAACAAGTATTTCATGGGAGAAGAGTTTTTAGTGGGTTAGGGTTTGGGATGCTAGATTGAAGAGGACTTGGGAGTATCTAGGAGGTGGGTTAATGAACATAGAGGTAACAAATTCTCTTTACTGAATAAGAGAAAAGACTGATAGGTTAGTTTCTAGAGGGAAAGAAAAGTTTAAACATGTCTGGAAGAGTGCTTGTGGAAGACTGAATGAGAATGGCCCCCTAGGCTTATGTGCTCGAATTCCTGATCCCCAGTTAGTGGTACTTGTAATGGGTCTCTCTTTGTACCACCAATTCACGAATAATGACATGGAGACTTCTTATTAAGTATGGAAGCTTGATCCTAGCTTAGGCTTGTTCAGAAGTAGCACTTAAAACTTAAACTAATTCATTTATATTAATCTACATTCTGCCGTGTGGTTCATTACCTGTTCTCAGTACCTTAAAACCGACTTCCTCTGTGTCTTGCTGGTTAATCATATTCTCTGATTCCTCCTACCCAGTGCCTCAGATTCTTCCCAGAGTTCCTATCTGTGCTCATAAGTTCCACCTTCTTCCCAGAATTTCTATCAGCTATGCCCAGAAGTCCTACCTATTCTCGTCCTGTCATTCAGCTCTTTAGTAAACTAATCAGAAAGTGCCTTAGGTAGGTAAGGAAGGACAGAGAAATATCTTTACGTAGAATATAAAAAGATTATCCCAACAGGTACTGCTTAGGAATGATTGGGAGATGTGGCCTTGTTAGAATAGGCGTGCCTTTATTGAATGAAGCATGTCACTGGGGGTGAGCTTAGGTTTCAAAGGCCCAGGCCCGAGCCAGCCTTGCTCCTTCTCACTTCTGCCTGTGGCTCAGTCTCTGAGCTGCTGCTCCAGTGCCGTATCTGCCTGCCTGTCAACATGCTTTCTACTCTGATGATAGTGGACCCAACCTCTGAAACTGTAAGCCAGCCACCAATTAAATGTCTCCTTTAATAAGTTGCTTTGGTCATAGTGTCTCATCACAGCAATGACAGAGTCACTGAGGCAGCCCACTGTTTAGAGAAAAGCATAAAAATAAGAGGAAAGACATTTTCCTCAAATGATATTGATAACATTTACTTTCCCCCGAGTTTCTTTCAAAGATAAATTGATAACCAGAACCAGGCAACTTATAAGAAGAGTCTAGATGTATTACTAAAGTAATTTGCTTTGAGGTGACAGCTGGGTATTGTGGAGAGTACATTCACAAGGTTGTGTCTAGAGGCCAATTTGGGCTGAAAGTTTAGAATGGGAAAAGATTTCAAAGCTGCTCCCCTCCTTTATGCCTTCAGTTATTTATCCTAAGTCTGTGATTTCTGTTTGTACAAAAAGCGTTGTGTTGAACTTCATTCTTTCTGTGTGTATTTGCAAAGGGAGCCCTATAAATTATTTAGTATTGTTGGTAAACAATAGACGATATTTTGTATGAAAGAGCAGGCTTGATGGACAGAGAGACTACCCCACTGTCATCCTGCATAAATAGTAAATGCACTAAAAACTGGGAGCCAGAAATAAATGAGAGAAATACAGACTAAGAAAAAAAACTGAGGTTGAAAGAGCATATAGGCCTACAGGTCATGAACAAACCACCCATTCCTAATTACAAGAAACAACCTATAAAGTATAAGTTATTATGTAAATATTAATTTTCTATTAAGCCAGGTACACATTTCAGTATTGAATGAAGTGTATGAGAAAAATAAATTATAACTTGTTTTTCTGTTCTTCAATTAACTTCTCTTTGACTTTTTCATTCCTCCAGATTATACTGCAATGCAATTATATTTCTTTTTCCTGGTTGTACTGAAGCTCAAGAGGATTATGGAATAGAAAGGTATAGAGAGCCATCCTGCCACCGAGTGTCCTGTGCACATGAATACCTGCTACCATTTACACGATCCTCAGTCCTTGGTCACTGATCCATCCATGCTGAGAAGAACCTAGATGCCTCTGATTCTCTGCCACTGAGAGCTTAACGTGTAATTAGTCTCTTTCTGCTCTGTTACCTCATTGGCAAACAGGGTCATCTTTCTATTTCTTCTATGTTATTTCCTGGTGAGGGACAATCACTGGGATATATCTCTGATCCCATTTGCTTTAAAGCCTCACTTGTTGCCTTATCATTTCTTATGGGTTAAGATTTCAGAGACATACCTGTCTCTGTCTCCTATTCTCATCTAGGAAAAGCCACGGTCTCGTCTCTAAATTATCACACTTGGTCTTTCTTCTCATGTCCTCAAGCCAGGTAGAGTATTTTTTTCTAGTCTCCAGGAAAAATCCCTGGTCTTTTGCATCTTGAATATTTCCCCACTCAGACAATTTTTGCCCCTTTAAGCTAGAGAACACATAAGCCAGAGACGTATAGGAAGTTTTGGTTTTCCACCCCACCCTGTTATACCCACATCCTCAGGAAACAACGCAGAATGGACTGATTATTTGAAGTGGCTGCACAGATGGGAAAGAGAAAGTGGGAAACATGGGGAAAGCTATCCATTTTAACAACCGTCGCGATCATACCAGACGGCATTGGCCTTGTAAAATGAAGTGAACATGAACGAAAAGCTGGCGCTGGCGTTCTCTGTGTGGACACTCTCCTCCAGCAGCCTAGATACAGTTTCCTTCAGGTGCCTTCTCCATTGTCACTGAGGAGAAAGTTCTGTATACTTTCTTCTAGCTCAGCAGATGAAAATTCAGATTCCTTGGCAGAAGCATGGACACGTGGCAGCAATAATCCTGAAATCACAGGGCCAGCGTCTGAAGATGGTCACACGGATCTTGCAGCTCAGTTTTTACAAAAGAGATAGCCTCAATTTAGATTTTCCTTCCTTCGGAAAAGTACACAAAATTCAATATTGATTCTTGCCCTAGGTTTCCTGGTCACTCACCAAGGACATGAAAACCATTTTCAGGAGGAGTGGTGTAATACAGGCTATCTATCTTGACTTAAAAATCTCATTCGACAGAAAATGTAACAGGCTTAGAAGATTTCCACTTTTATTTAGTGCTTGCCTGGGACAAGTCTCTGGTCCGTGCTGCGTGAAATGAGCAACATGGCAGGATAATTCTGTGTGGAAGCAGATTTCCTAATCTGAAGCCTATTCTCTAGGTTCGTAGTTGCTTTTATCCCCCAGGAAGATTCACCGCTAGATAGTCCCTCCACACTGCATTTAAGATTAGCATCCTGTAGAGATGCTGAAGCATTTGTTACAGCACCAACCTTACCAGTGATGCAGACGAATAACTCGGGTTGACACTCGGAATGTGCGTGTTCACTGCTGCTTTTGTAACTGTCTGTGAACTTATTTGACGCTAGTGTTTGGATGCAAACTTCCAGAGCTATGTGGAGGGCTTTGTAATCCAGCAGAGCACAGCGCCTGGAGAAGACCATCGAAACAGGTCTGCGGTCCGGGCCAGTTGTAAAATCACAAGCGCGAAGCAGTTACGGGACTTCTTGCTACCCCCGGTAGCAGCTGAGACATTATTGAGCAACAGCCATGCTCAGAGTGTTCTTGAACAATTGATGCCTCCGAGCCATCTGGTGCTCTGTGGGTAGTCACTGCATCGGTGCCATGTGACGGTGTCAGGCGCAGGAAACTGTGGTTTTCGCATTGTTTTCTGCTAAGCCAGTCTCAGAAGTCAGCAACTGCTGACAGTCCTGAAAGTGTTTTTAAGTTGGATGTCCCACACAGACTGTACTGAGAGGACCTAGCTGTAAATGCAGTAAATACATATGTTGTACTGTACGTGTGTGTGTGTGTGTGTGTGTGTGTGTGTGTGTATGTGTGTGTGCATGCACATGTATTTACTTGGAACCATCCCAGGATCAATGTGAAGATCTAGCTTTGTTTTTGGAATTGATGAATCACAAAGCAGCAAGACAGCTCGCAATCAGAGTATTTTCAACAGATCAAGATTTCAAAAGGTTAGATTTTTTTTTGTTTGATCTTTCTTTTTTCTCGCTGAAACAGATAGATGACATATACAATGAGGGAGACCGCATGCACAAGCCTCTGCGTATGTCTGATCTTACTTCGGCAGTTCGTCACTCACTGAGGATTCCTAAGTGTCTGGGCTTTCAGAAACTCTAGAAATTTCCAGGGAAAGCAGAATTCTAAACTGCTTCCCCCAGAGTGCCTCTCACAGGTGTTGAATGACTGAAAGAACATCCATAGTGACCAAAATCATAGCTACGTTTGGGGCAGAACTGTGACTGCAGGCTATCCCATACACTTGTATTTAAAGTCAGAAAACTGTAGGCACAAACATAGATTTGGATCACGACACTAAGTCTGAATGTGGGTAAATTACTAAGTCCATTTGGATATCATTGTCCGAGGCCAAGATAATGTGTTCTGTAAGTTATTACTTAAAAGATCAATTGATGACTTAAATATGCAATTACTTGATATAGATTTAGGATTCTATCATTGATGCTTTAGTATCAGTGTGGCATTGGTTCTAGGATCTGCACAGATAATAAAACCTTTGGACACAAAAAAATTTCACATAGAATGGTGTCATATGTTCATTTAAGCTATGCAGTCCTCTCATAGACTTTAAATTATCTGCAAATGACTTATAATACCTAATTTGACCTAAAGATCATAGAATTAGATATAATGTATTGTTTGGGATTAATGACAAAAATGTCTGGATGCATTCAGTGGAAATGTTAAGGGAGAAAAACCTCTTCTGGCTAAAGAAATGTCTTAGCAGTGAAGAGCACTGGCTACTTTTACAGAGGACCTAGGTTCTGTTCTCAGTACCCAGATGGCAGCTCATAACTATCTGTGATTACAATTCCAGGAGTTGAGGATCCAATGCCCTTTTCTGACCTCCATGGGCACTAGGCTTGTGAGTGATGCACAGACATACATGCAGGCAAAATACCCACACATGTGAAATGAAATACAACAAAACTAAAGTCTATAAACATGTCTGATCTTTGGTTGATTATGTGGACGGAAGACTGGATATATTTAGAAGTCAACCTTTCTACTACTCAAAATCAACATAAGCACACATTAAAGTTTATAGCACCTCTTTCAGGTGTGTGTGTGTGTGTGTGTGTGTGTGTGTGTGTGTGTGTGTGTGTGTGATTTATTTATTTATTTTTCAGTCTCTGAGATGCCTTATAGAAACATGTGAGCTGCTTTTGGGCGACACCAGCAACAGCCTTTACCAGCCAATACTCAGTTGAATATTTGTTCCATATGACTAAGACCTACCTGATGTTTCTAGAAACCTCTCCAAGTTTTCAGAACCTCTTTTCTTCACATAGGAAGGATATTTGACGACATTAACATTTTGATAAACTTGATCCTGAATGATTTCCATATCACAAACTTCCAATTTTAGAAGCCATTTTGTCACTTAAATCTCCAGTCATCCATTTGGTCTTATATTCATATTACTTACCTATATGGTCACATCAACCAACATTTTTTTCTTTAAAAATTTATTTTTAATTTTTGAGTTATTGTACTGTAAGTATATCATTTCCCTCTTAAAGTTCCTCCCTCCAAACCCCCTCTTATATTCACTTCTCTTTGATTTCTTTCAAATTCATGGCCTCTTTTTTCATTAAATGTGCTATATCTTTTTTAGAACCATAATGCACAAGAGAACATCTGTTTTACTTTATATATGTTGGCAATAGAAATTCAAACTTCCCTAAGTGCAGGATTTCCACTGCAATGATTATCTTTGTTTCGTTTTTCTAAAGTAGCTCCCATATTGAAAGAACAGCCTTAGATTTTTTAGTAATTTTAAGCAAATTCATAAAAAGTCCCCCTTGCCCATTTGTGGAGAAGATAATAATATGAATACTTAATATCAAACACAGAAGTATGAGCAGAAAGAAATGTCAAGCATCCTGGTTTTACTCAGACATCATTCTTCTTTCATTGCTGTTACATGTAATCAGATTTAATCTGAGGTTTGCATTAAAGCTAATCCTTAACTCACTAGCTTGTTCTCTCCAGGGACCTTCTGGGTCTATTGCTCTCGATGTTAAATCCAGGTCTTCACATAGGCTTCGACTGCAAGTCATGCTTAAATGATTCTGGAATTTAAAATCATTCTTTCTTAGAATATAGCAGAGCCTTATTGGATGAAATAACTGTGACTTTGGTGGAATAGAGCCTAAAATGAGACTTTGTGTTAGCCCATATGTTTTTTCACTAAATTGTGTACACTTACGATGTGCAATACAGGGTTGTGAAATATGTACATTTTGTGGAATAGTTAAACGGAGAAAATTAGCATGTGCAGAAGTTCACATACTTTTGTAAAGCTCTTGTACATCTTGAAATTGATCTTCTTTGCTATGTTCAAGTATCCAATAAACTTATTATTAATTATAGCTACAGTTACCCTATCATATAACAGCTATCTTTCTTTTTATGGGGGGCACAAAGTCTCGCTGTGTAGCCCTAGTTAGCCTGGACCTCACTATATAGATAGGGTGGTCTCAAACTTACAGGGCTTCTCTTGTCTCTGCCTCCTGGGTGCTTGAATTAAAGGTGTGTTCAACAATGCTTCACTATAACAGATCTTTTGAATTTATTCCTCTGGTATGATTGACACATTACATTATTTGATGAACATCTGGGTTTCTACTTCATCTTCAATTCCTGATAAGCTTTTCTGTTTCCATCGTTTTAACCATTTTGATTCCACTTACAGGTGAGATAATGCAGCACTTGACTCTATGCTAGGCCACACAGATTTTCATCTATATTATGAATGACTTCCACTCCAAACCATAAGCAGGGGAAAAAATATTTCTGGGTTGATGAGATGGGTGCACCCCACATTAAGGCCACTTGCTAGCATGCTGGACCACCTTAGTTAAACCCCCAGAACCCACATGGTAGGAGAAGAAAGTTAACTTTTCAAATTGTCCCCTGACTTCCGAATGATACGCCCATGTGCTCCTACTCTGCTAATAAAGCATTCTCCAGGTATTCTCATTCTTTGTGGCCCCTTCTCCCTTACCTAATATCATCCAAAATCAATTTTGTGTTCTTTTCTGGAAAACTGCCTATTAAAGGAAAAATTATTTTTTAAATATCATTAAAATACACCTCTACCCATTTTGTGTTCTAGTCCAGCTATTATATTCAATAATGATTTTTTTTAAACTTTAATTCTTGGAACTCTTGTACCCTTATTCCAAGGTATGTCTTAAGGACTTAGCCATTAGCCTTCCTTTCTAAATAATGTTCTGTGTCCAGGAGGCAGGTGTCTAGTTGAGTTTCAATTTGATTCTTAAATTATAGTAAAATAATTATTTTTGAATTTAGTTATGGTCAGTTTATAAAAAATTAATTGTTAAATCAAAATTCTTTTTACATAGAAGACTTAAATGACAATTAAAAATTTAAATTAGTAAATGAAAGTAAAGGTTTACAAATTAGAACGCTTATGGGCTGTGGGTCCAGCTTAGATTAGAACATGTGCCTAGCATGAGCACAAGAACCTGGGTTTGGCCTAGCAGCACAGAAAACAAGAAAGAAGAAAAAAAAATGACACCTTTTCTAAATTAGACTATTAAAAGATTCCATTGTAAAATCAATCAGAGACCTAAGTGTAAGTCACAGTTTGGGTGTTATTTAGTTGGACAATTGTTGAAGGGAGCTGCTTATTTGTCCCAGCTGCCCAGAACCGAAATAATCACACAGAAACCGTATTAATTAAATTACTGGTGGGCCCACTAGCTCTAGCTTCTTATTGGCTAACTCTTCCATGTTAATTTAACCCATTTCTATTAATCTGTGTATTGCCACATGACTGTGGCTTATCAGCTAAAATTTTGACATCTGTCTCCAGCAGGGCTACATGGTTTCTCTCTGACTCTGCCTTTCTTTCTCCCAGCATTCAGTTTAGTTTTTCCCCTCCTACCTAAGTTCTGCCCTATCAACAGGCCAAGGCAGTTACTTTATTAACCAGTGGTATTCACAGCATACAGAAGGAAATCCCACATTAGACAATTTTAGAGTTTAGTTTTCTAATACATATAATCTATAACATACTTATATGAATTATGCATATGAGACATCATTTGTTCCAATTTTCTAAAGGTCTGGATAGAAGCTGTGTAACCTCTCTTTTGTGTTAAGGTGGAGAGATGTTGACTTGAATTCCTATCTTGTACCTTCACATAAAATGCTTTATTTGATGAGAGACAGTGTAATTCAGAAGCTGTTGAACTGCATTGGCTAGAACACTATCACATTTTTGGTCTTTGCGATGGCATTGGGCTTTATTTTCAACATTTATGATTTTTCCTTTTGATTCTACACAAGTGATGCTTGTGAGTTTTATTTCTATAACTGAGAGTGGAAAACTCACCTGGGATAGTGAAGTGTGGCGTTATTTTGTTTGTGCTTTAACAAATAAAGTTTCCTGGAAGATCAGAGTGTGAATCAAGCCATACTAGTTAGCCATAGAGGCCAATCAGTGGTGGTACACACCTTTAATTCCAGTACTCGGGAGACAGAGGCAGAAGAATCTCTGTGAGTTCAAGGCCACTCTGGGCTACAGTGAATTTGATCCAGTCTCAAAGAAAAACAGAGCCAGTACAAGGGAGTCACACATCTTTAATCCTAGCACTAGGGAGGTGGAAACAACTGGGCAGAGAGAGGAATATAAAGCAGGAGGAGACAGAAACTCAGGATTTAGTCTGAGGTTTGGTAGAGATAGCATTCACTCTGAGGACTTGTAGAGACTGGATACCTCTTTTGGTCTGAGGATTTCATTGCGGCAAGAACTAGTAGTTGGCTGCTCTGCTTCTCTGATCTTTCAGTTTTCATCCCCTGATTCTGGATTTTTTTTATTAAAAACCAATTAGAATTTGTGATATAGTTAAGTTTCTGTTGACTAAGTCTGTGATTACTGAGAGTAGTCTTAGAGTCTGAGGTTGCATTTGGAGTCAAATGGTTCATAACCTGTGTGGGGATCACCATGAGACAATGCCTCAGTGGACAAGGAGAGAGTCCAACATCATCTCACCACACAATGTGCTGTTTTTTTTTTTTTATGGGAATGATAGTTGATCAGCTGGTCTGAAGGCACCGTGAACAACAAATGATTCACTGGGGAAGGTCCACTTGCTGTAGTTTCCCTCTAATTCTCATGGAAAATGTCGTTTTCAAAAGTGATCTGATATGCTGAGGCACTTGTGTTTATAAAAATCATGAAGTCCCTAAGTCCTGTCTAGTCACTGTACTCGAGTCCTGTCCCTACCTCAAATACTGTCTCCACTCCCCACTTGGAATCTGTACTACCTCTGCTTGCAGCTCGAAGCCCAGGGATCTGTGCTCTTCTATTTAATTTTCTCTCTCTACTTACCCATGTATGTATTTTGGTGCCCTGACATTAATTTCTCCAAGTTAACATTTTTATTTTATATATATTTGAAAATTTTTCATTTTATTTTAAATTTTATTTTGAAAATTATAAAGACTTAGAGAAGTTTTCCTGCCATAATAAAAGATTATAACATCTTATTTTGGGAAAGTTCTTAGAAGAGTAAAAAATCAATCAACCAACCAACCAACCAACCAAACAAACAAACAAAGCAACAAAAAGCCCAGCCCCAATGAACAATAAGTAAACAAAACCCCACAAAATTATTTATATTTTCAATTAACCAAAGTGAATAACTAGTAAGTTATCTCTGTTTGTGTAATTTTGAGAAAAGATCTTATACAGTGATTCAAGTGGCCCCATTATACTTCTGCTTTGGTCTTTCAGGTGCTAGGATCATAGACTATGACACCATAGAAAGCATTTATTTATTTTCAGTCAAAACTTCACCATCCTATACCTTTTCTCCTATTCTATGTATCTTGGTGCGGGAGAATTGTCTGTATTCTGTCAATCATGTATTTTAATAAAATGCTAATTGGCCAGGCAGGAAGTATAGGCGGGTCAACCAGACAGGAAGTAGAGGCAGGGCAATGAGAATAGGATAAGGCTAGGGAGGAGGAAGCTCCCTCCACCACTCCTGCCCAGACCACCAAAGAGGCAACATGTAAGCTGATAGCTGAAAAAGGTACCAAGCCATATGGCTAACATAGATAATGATAATGGATTAATATAAGTTACAAGGACTAATAAGTAGCCTGACTTAATGGGCCAATCAGCTTTATAACTTATAGAGATCTCTGTGTGATTGATTTACTCTGGGACTTGCTGGTTGTGGGGTACCGGGCAGGAACAGATACCGCAACAAGCTGGCCCTTCATGTTACAGTATCTCATCTTTTTTTGTTTGATTTTATTATATTTATAACTTTAAAGAACCATATGTAGTCCCTGGATATTACTTGGCAAATGAAGAAAAGTACATAGAAATAAAAACATCCCTCAATAATAATACAGATGATCTTTGACCTAAGAAGAAGTTACATCCCCAAATCCTATCACAAGTTGGAAATGCAAATATATCATAGCTTACCAAGTATCATAGCTTATTCATACAGTATATTGTAGAGCAGTGGATGTTTCTCTTTTGATCACATGGATCGATAGCTGTAGCTTGTCATTGTGGGCCAGCATTTGGAGATAGTACTTACTCTATATCAAGCCAAGGAAAAGATCAAAATTCAAAATTCAAATGATTGTTTCTACTACCAGCATAGTTTTATCACTGCTGTGAATTCTAAATGTCTCACAGTAACAGTGTAGGGTTCTTTGCATTTTGATGCATTTTCTTAAAATAAGTGCACAAATTATCCAAGAAATAAAACCACTCATTAAAGTACTGAAGATAGGACAAGAGAAGGAGATGTCACCTGGGAGATGATGGTGGATAGGGAACCTGATCAGTTACTGAAGGCAGAGGTTTGTTGATCAAAGCTTCTTTCCTGTGATACTCAGTTTTTCAAGTCCTTGACCAAATAGGAAAACACCTGAAGGAAGGAAAAACTTATTCTGATGCAGAGATGCAGGTGCTTGGTCCTAAAAGCCAATTCTGTGTCTAAAAGGCAATGGAATGAAGCCACTCACAGCATGATATCAGGGAAGGAGGGAGAGAGAGAGAGAGAGAGAGAGAGAGAGAGAGAGAGAGAGAGAGAGAGAGAGAGAGAAAAGGGAAGGAGAAAGGGAGGGGGTGTCAGCAACAAGGTATAGTCTTCAAAACCATGCTTCCAACGACTTCAGTTATTTTGTTTATTTTTTAGTTGAAAATAGATTATTCCTGCATACAATGCATCCTGACTACAGTTTCCCCTCAGTTCTCCTTTTATCATGATCCATTTTTCTTTTTCCAAAAAAACCAATGTCCTCAACAGTATTTTCTGAGGAAATAAGGTCTGTGGGCCATCTTTGAGAACCTTTCATCCTGGAGTGGCTTCAGTCTCATCCTTCCTCAGAAACATCCCCCACTGAAGCCATGCTTCTATGAGCATGCTTCTGGGACACTCTAAACACTCTAAGGACAATGTTTGTCTCATCTCCTTTCTCACCAAAAATTTTCTGCAAAAATTGGTTTATTGAGACATAGCCAAAGATTTCTGCAGCACAATGGTGACCTGTACTCCTTTAGTTCTTCAGCATACGTGCTAACTGGCATGGCTTTTGCTTTCCTTACACATTATGCCTAATCTATAGCTTATGAAAAGCATTCCAAAGCACAATTATTTTTCATATAATGAAGACATTGCTTAACTACTAGGGACAAAGAATATGACAGACACATTTTCAGTTGTTGCTAAGAAATAAAACTGGGTGAGTGAATTGTGTTGATATTACTTGTTAACAAACACCTTGAACATTCCAGGTCTCCTTCTGGAGCACAGTTTGAATTCAGAATGCAAACAACTTAAGATTACTTCCGTGTACACATCTGTAAGACAAGGAGAATGACAAAAATCCCTTCTTCTGGTTGTGTTTTGACAAAATTGTAAGTTTCCAAATAAATCTGAATTTTCTCTCAACTTAATAATGAAAAATTATGAAATTAATGATGTTATCAGCTTAGAGAGGGTTCTAAGTGAGGATCAGTTTACTTAATGTTCTTCGTGACTAGTAAGGCACCGTGAGTACTCAGGCAAAGTAATGTTTTTGTCCTTCGTCTTCTGTCTCCTCTCTCTCCTCCTTCCCTCTTTTCTTCATTCCCACTTTTCTCTCTTCGTCTTCAGTGTTCTTTATCTCTTTTCCTCTTCCAATCTAGTTCCTTTCCCTTTCCTCTTTCTCCACGGACTTTCTGCCCCACCCTCTTCTCTCCAATGTTCTCTTTGTCCTCTGTTTCTACTTCTCTTCCTCCCTATTTCTTTCTCCATTCCATTTCTTTCTCCATTAAATTCCATTATAATTTTCTTATAATTATTTAAAGAGGACCTTGAAGGCACACTATTAGTGTGTGCCTAGAAGAGTTTCTCTTGGTCTGGATATTCGGAGTTATTTTATTTACCACTTTGAGTTTAGATTTAAAAGAGGGGATTTGCTTTTATTAAATTTGTTTTAAAATAAACATGCTCCATGTCAAATGATGAAATACTGTTTTTAAACAGAATGTTAGCTTCTAATTCACAAGAGATTTTGTGAGGCAACTATGAACCTTGCATTTCTTCCTCCAGGCTGTTTGTGAGTTCTATGACTTCTTAACATTGAGCAGGAGATGCTACAAGCAGTTTACTGGTCAAGTTAAAGAAAAACAGCAATGCAGAAAAACATACAGAAATGAAAAATATGAAGGTGTGCCTTGTTCTGAAGCAATCGCAATAGTAGAAAACAGACTTTAGTGTAGAATAGAATTTGGCTTAATTCTGAATATAGCAAAGAAAAGCGGGGAATAGGAGAGTGTAGGCCAGTAGTTGGAGGGTCACTGGGAAGGAACACCAGAGGAAATGGGGACTTCTGACCAACTCCCTGATAGGATCTTGTGAAAGGCAGGCCAGGATGCTCAGATATCTAATCTGGGGAGAAACGGGAGGGAGGGGAGTAGAAATCCAAGCACATATTAATGGTGGGGGAGGGCTTCTCAGTAGAATGAATTGATAAGATTGTTACTAAAACTGGGCAGTGTGGGTTCAACAACAATAGATGCAATGGGGGAAGGGTAGAGGCTTAAAGGCTCATCTAGAGTAGGTCAAGGAGAATGTTTTTAAATACTAGAGGCTTGGGGTTTTTGCTCTCAGAAGATTGAGCCATAAATTATTTCTCTTAGCAGTGAGATATTTTTTTTCTAAGCAGGCATTTTGACGAATTACACAGGCAGCTCAATGCCTTCAATATTCTCATGGGCTTGGTTCTGTTTTTGCCAGTGAGTAGCGATAAGGACTTTAACGATGTGACAACAATTTTTCCTGTGATTAGTGAGCAGTGTGAGGGAGAAATAAATCTAATGCTTTTGGTTATAGGGCTGGTGTAAGACAGAGGATTTCACAGAGAGCGGCTGAAGGGCTTGATCTCAAACACACCAGCTCTGACATGTGGGCCACAGTGGAGGTTCACTCTGTCTATCCATAGCCTTGGGAAACATCAGCGTTTTCCAGGCAGCTTTTGTGAAGATGAGTGGATGGCAGAGTGTCCACACAGGACTTTGTATCAAGGCCAACATACTGTCTATGGTTTGGAGTACTTTTTCATTTCAGAATCTGGCCTAAGCTGTCGTGACATGCTACTTTACCTGTTTGAGCTCTCACCGAAGGAAAAGCAACTCTGATGAGGGCCATCATTAACAAGCTTGTGAATCTATTACAGCATCTAAGGCCTGAAGAGTTCTGACAACTTGAGATATTTGAATAATTCACGACTGGTCCTGGAGGTTTCATTAACTTGCATTGCTCTTGTCCACTTGCGTGGTTCAGTGGGAGCACTATTAACTTATTTAGTTTGGAAGTATTGGGCAATGAATATACAGAAATCGAGAGCTTTCATATTCCCCTTTTGGAGTGTTAGCTATGAGTAAAGAAATGGAGAACAATACAAAGCTAGGTTTGAAAGGAGCTCCCACAGGTCCTTGAAGTCCGTGCTAGAGAGCTTTTGGTTTTATTTCTTGTCCATGAGACACTGGTAAGAGAATTAGTAAGGGCAGTGTTATTGTTCCCAAAGGGGAACGTCTAATTACACAGAAGCTTGCAGAAGGCAATGGAGAGTGACACCCAGAAGAGGGTGTTCATTTGAGGCTATTCTGCTTATCAAGGCTTTCGACTACAGGGCAGATCTAGAAACTGACTAGCAGACCTGTGAACGTCAGATGGACATTATCAGATGCTAGAAGGAAATCATCCCTATGTATACTTTGAGGTTCCCCCTGACCTGAGCTACCACCTGAACTGAGGGTACCAAGAATGGTTCTGAGTAAATGAGAACAAATCTAATGGTATGGGTGATAGTAGAGCCTGGGAGGCCAGGACATCAATCAGGTGTGTGGGAAGAAAAGTCCTGGTGATACTTCCAAGAGGACTACAGTCAAATTCTTCGAGTACCAAAACCTATAAGCAAAGGGCATCAGTGGTACCTTAAATATGACTTCCTCCATGGCTTGGCCTTAGCTCTAGTGACAGCTCATCTCTCCCTGGCTTGACTCTGTTTTCTAATGATTTCAGCTTATCTAATTTTGCTATGAGCATTCATGCATGACCAACCTGTATCTTCATTCCTCTGATTGAAAAGACTCGCTGGCTACCACTGCTCTCCTAGCCAGATGTAGTGGGAAGTAAGAAATAGCTTTGAAGTAGCAACATCAGGAAGTATGCCTAGACAGGATTTTGTGACATATTAGATGCGGCCATTCAGGGTAGGGAAGAAGCAGGGTTGTTTGAAGCCATAGTCCTTAAACTCCCTGGTTTAAAGGGTTTAAGAGCAGGTCCTGCTCTTCTGGTGTCCTCCATCCTCTCTGTTTCCTATAATCTTTCCCCCCTCTCTTCCAATGACTCTTTTCCACCTATTGGGTTGTCTTCTCCAGTCTCAAGGCAGTGAGGGACTTTTGCCTTGTCTTATTGTGTCTTTCTTTGTTGTGTCTGGTTGCTGTCTCTTGGAAACCTCTTTTTGAAGGGAAAAAGAGGGAGAGTTGGGTTGGGAGAGCTGGGACAATGGAGGGAGGCGAAACTGTGGTTGGAATGTATTGTATGAGAGAAGAATGTATTTTCCATGATACAAAAGCTTGTTTAAACGTCTAGAGACACCCTCATGAATACATCTATGTACTGTTTCAGGAGTCTGCTTCATCATGCAATTCAAAGTTGAGACTACTTTTGCGGGCAAAATGCCTAAGAATTGGACAGGATGGCAGGAAGATCTTTCTGATGCCTCAACAGCAGACTAGTTACAGAGCCTAACTAAGTGCATATTTGTGAGCTGCCAATAGTGACAAAGAAGTCAGAAAGAGAAACTGAGATGTACGCGAGACACTGAAGAACATAGAGAACAGTACATTTTGTTTATGGAACTGGTCAACCTGAAGCACCTGTAGCACATTTACAGGTACATATTAAACAGACAGTTCAGGACCCGTTTTGAGGCAGGTGATTCTACTTAGCAGACAAATATTAGCCTCATGAACCTGATGCCCAGGGTTTGAACAACAGCACTGAAAAATAAAACCAAATCAAAAACCAAACCAACCAAACAAACAAAAGCCAACAATGACACATTGGAGAAAGTGTTTAGTGTGTAGGACCCACACTGCCTAATGCGGTGGTCACATGGTCATAGAGGACTTTAAAAAGGTTGACCAATCTTGTCTAATATGTGCAGTTTCAGGCACACACTCAATTTTAAAGACACTCAACTTTAAACACGTTTTCAGTATCAGTGGCATCTTAAAACCTTGATATTTGAGATATTGTAGATTGCAGTAGTGCATATTTTGTTTGTTGTTTCTAATTTTTAAAAGCTATTTATTTTATTTGAAATTATGTCTATGCATATGTGTCTGTATATGTGAATCTACATGTGCCTGCAGATTTCCACAGGGCCAGAGGTGTCAGATTCCCTCGATCTAGAGTTAGAGATTGGTGTGGGAGAATTGTCTGTATTCTGCCAATCATGTTGTAAATAAATGCTGATTGGTCAGACAGGTAGTATAGGTGTGTCAACCAGACAGGAAGTAAAGGGGGGTGATGAGAACAGGAGTATTCTGGGAAGCAGGAAGCTCCCTCTGCAGATCACAGAAGAAGCAAGGTGTAATCTGCCCAGCTGAGAAAGGTACTGAGCCATGTGGCTAATGTAGATAAGAACAATGGGTTAATATAAGCTACAAGAGTTAATAAGTAGCCTGAGCTAATGGGCCAATCAGTTTTATAACTTATGGAGACCTCTGTGTGATTTTCTTTGGGGCTTGATGGTTGTGGGGAACTGGGCAGAACATAAACCCCAATAAGCCAGCCCTCATGTTAAAAGAGATGGTTGTTAGGTACAAGAAAGGTTCTCGGAACGGAACTCGAGTTGTCTGAAAGAGTAGTGTGTTCCCTTAACCATGGTGTCATCTCTCTAGCTGTTTCTTATTTTAAAAATTCAGCTACCAGAAATTAAAACTTATGTATGCTGCTCATCTTTGCAGCTGTTATTGTTTTCTACTGGGAAGTTCTACTCCACAGAGTGCTTAAGGGTAGATATCAAAGAGACGTTGGGGATGAGGCTGTAATTGTAGAACATGCAAAATACACAGATCTAAGAGGAGGATGAGGCCAAAGAGAATTAAATGACAAAGACAGAGAAAGTGATGCTAGTGTCTAGGGTGGACCGGGAAGCTGGAGTTTTTGAAAGTCATGCCAGTGAACATGATTTTAGTAATTAATTGAGCTTTATTCTATTGAAAAATATGAAAAGAATCATATGCCATCTTCTCTCAGAAAGGCATATGACCATCTTAAGATTTTAAGACTAAAATAACAAAGGCTACATTGGATTGAGAGGAAAGCTAATGTCTAAGTGCCCACTTAGTAAATCAAGAAGTAAGAAAGAAACATCTCTTATTATCTACAAAGCCGAACTGAAAAGAAACATTTTAACTTTGAAAAGAAACTTTTTATTTTATTTTCTTGCAGTGAAAAATGAGGCGTTTTGAACAGTGAGAGTCTGGCAATTTAAGCCATGTGTCTCCTGTTTATAGAGTCTAGGAAAATGGGTTGCAGTAAAAATCACTGTCACAAATGATTAAAGATGCATTGTGAGGGAAAGAGAAAGATGCTCAAAAAATGAAGGACACAAAAATTATAGGATTTGTAAGAAACAAAGGTTGTCTCTTTGTACAATTGTCCTATGCAAGGAAAAAAAAAGAAAAGAACATTATTCTCACCTCTGAGTACATGACAGTTGGAAAGAATGGTTTCTAAAAGGAGTTTTCCTTAAGGCTCCTAGCAGCATACCTTGTGACTGTTTTGGGGACTTCTAAGTGTTTACCAATCAAGCATATTATATCCTACAATGTCCTCCTGGCAGAAACTTGGGTACTTACAGTGATTTCTTTAGAGAAGGCTTTGGGGAAAAGAACAAATTGAAGTTCTACCAAGTCTCTTCAGGGTATCAGTACTTTGAAGATATTCGGATCCTGTTTGAACTTAGAAAATCTTCTCTGGTTTCAAGGAGAAGAAGGAAATGATGCAAAGAGATAAATCAGGGGAGGTAGCATACACGTACAAGGTCCTAGGGAAAACAGGGCAAGCTGGCTAATGAAAGGCTTTGGAAAATTGATCTAGATGGAGCATTCAGCGAGTGAGATGCTGCTGGAGACTACAGGCACACAGTATAGATTCCATGTGTGCTGCATTATGAAATAATAACAATATGTAACAATGAACATTTACTAACTGTATGTCACATGGAGTGTTGGGTGCCTGTGCTTCCAAGTTTTCACTCATTTATCTCGTCCATCTCATGGCAGGTTTGTGCCTGTGCCACCAATGGGCACTGTGAGATCAGGTGACTTGTTCAAGAGCATGGAGTATCAGTGTATCAGAGTACCAGTGTATACACACCACCATTTTGTAGAATAAAAGCGTATCACAGCATTTACCTGAACTAGGCACTGCTAGTTGGCATATGTTAGTGTGGTTTTCTTATTTCATTACAGGCTCCTTGCTCTGCTTCATTTCTGGATTTAGGATAAAGAAGCAAATGCCATCTAAGACACTGTTAGATTTTTGGAGATGCAATAAAAAGCAAGAGGAGAATCATATGAAAGGCAGTAGCTGGTGTATTGCATTGTCTTTGTCTAGGGGAAGTCATGTGACAAGTCTGTCAGTGAGATAAGGTGTGTGGTGCCATTGCATGGAGGGATTTTGGGTGTGAAAGAACAAGAGGATCCACAGAGAGAGACTTTTGTATTTTTTGTTTTGTTTTGTTTTAGTCTTTTTTGAGCGCAGGGTGGTGGTGGTGGGGTGAGCAGTCATATGAATCTTCAGTTTTACAAGGAAGAAAATCAACAAATGTTCTTTAACTTGTTCCACAACAAGAGTTAATGTTGTGTCTGAGGAAGCAATTCCTTGGCTGTCGCTGTAGAATGGGAAGGATTAAAGAAACAGAGTCTTGCAAATTGGAGTGTGTGTGTGTTTCTCAGAATGACCCTCTAGGGCAGAACTGGGTGAGAGCAAACATCCGAACAGTGAAAAACAAATGTAGTAAAGTCCTTTTGTGTAGATCCCAAACCCATACTTCCAAAATCTTTGGTAAGCAAAGCACAGGGCAGGAGAGCAATCTCAGCAATGTTTTAATTCACAGAAACTGGGGACTAGCTTGACTGAGAACAGGGAGTCAGGAACCGCTGATATGATGAAGACTTATGACCATTTCAGTTATCAAATGCAGGAGTGGGCTTGATATCTGAATGGGGAGAATCCAGTCCCTGACTTCTTCAGACTAGATCCTTTGTCTACCATGAATTCCTGAAAAATATGCTATGAAGTAATGACACTAATGTGTGTAAAAGAGGAATGGTTATAGATACTCCATTTATTAATGCATGCTAGGTTGGGCCTGTAAGTCTACCTGCAGAAATTTAGTGATTATTAGGTAAACCGGCGCAGGAAGTTAGGTAGAACAAATGCATTTTTAAAGCAAGAACATAATTGAGTTCTTTGGTAATGTGAAATTCAGCTTTAATTGATTGAATAAAGTTTCCAATTTATGGACGTGAATCTAAGGTCTCTAAGTCTAACAATTCTAACTGAGGACATTTTAGAAGGAGCACATATTGTTCTTGAACATGGTGAAAGCCAGAAATCATCACTTTCCAGAAATGAGAATGAAGCACATCAGGTGTAGCTTAAACACTTAAGGAACAGTGGTTGCTTTTTCTTTCAAATACTAAAATCTATAGCAACTACAAGTTGGAACACTTGTGCAGTGGGAAGCAAAAAAAAAAAGTTTGCTCTATTACCTATGCACAATAATTCTAAATCTTGTACTTTGCCTATAGTGTTTTCCTATGTTGGTGTCATGGCAGAGTTTTAAACGTTTAAAATATCTTGAGTTTTTCTGTAATCCTTAATTGTCCCCACCGCCTTTCAGGCTGCAGCACGCCCTGATGGCGTTTGCAGCAGCAGAGCGTGTCACTGTGTATCAACATCATCTACACCACTCTTTTTTTCTTTAGAATTTAGCTTCTTCATCACTTGGCCGTTATTAATAGTGTCACTGCAGCTAGCTTCACGGAATCTATAAAGCGTTTTATCTGTGTTGTATCACGTGTAGTTGCTGGGCTAAGGATTATAAAACGGTTGACTATGCAAACTGAGTTATAGTTGTCCGTCTCGCAGGAAGGTGGCAGTTCACAGTTCACTGCATCTTCATTAGTTTAGGAGTTAGAGTGTGAGGACATACAATATAAACTGACTAGTTTCATGGAGGAATCTAAACGATGCTGGCCCACGACATGACTTTGATGGATTCCCTCTGCAGTATTTGAGGTGGGAAGATGCACCTCGAGTGTGGGTGGGTGTAACATGAGGGCCTATGTGTTGGTGTATCTGTCCCACCTGGCACCCCACAGCTGGCATAGCCCAAAGAAAATCATACAGAGGACTCCATAAGATTATAATACTGATTGGCCCATTAGCTCAGGCTTCTTATTAGCTATTATGACTTATACTAACCCATTATTCTGATCTATGTTAGCCATTTGGCTTGGTACCTTTTTCAGCTGTCAGCTCACATGTTGCTTCTTCGGTGATCTGGGCAGGAATGGTGGAGGGGTGGGCTTCCTCCTTCCTAGCCTTCTCCTGTTCTCATCGCCCCACCTCTACTTTCTGTCTGGTTGACCCACTTATACTTCCTGCCTGGCCAATCAGCGTTTATTTAAAACATGATTGACAGAATACAGACAATTCTCCCATACCAGGTGGGGGGCACCATTTCCCAGGCTGGGTGTTGGGCTGTAGGAATGGAGAACGTGTACTTAGGAGGAGCATACATATATTTGTTCTCTCTTGACTGTGGATGTGAGCAGGGCTTCAAGCTTGTGAGACCCTGACATTCCCACAATACTGGACTATAACCTGTGAGTTGAGATCAACCCCTTATCCCTTAATTGCTTTGGTCAGAGTATCCTTATCACAGGAACTGAACTAGACACTGGGGACAGCTAGTTGATACAATCATAGGCTAGTCTGTGTGAATGTGGATGCTGGAGAATCTGTGCGGCTTACTGTGGCCCTGTGTACTTATTTGCTCAGTGGAATGGCTCATAATTTATTCATTCAGTTATTTTTCTATTTAGTCACCCAGCTGACAGTGTGCCAGGAACTATTCTTTTGCGGAGGGGGAGCGTGCATGACAGTGAGGTAAAGAAAAATCCCTGTGCTCATGGGTTTTATACAGCTTGGCAGAAAAAGAAAACAAACAGAAAATTGTGTAGCTTATATGGACTGCTAGAACCACTATGGAAATATCTACACTGTGCGTGTGTCAGAGGTTCATATGCTCTCTTCAGAGCGTTCACAGTGTACAAGGCTGTCTTAGACTGTGCAAGCCGCGGTAGACTGGCTTGGCTAGAGAGGAGAGGGATGCGAGACTTACTGAGGGCGTTTATTCTATAGGAAGAGAACAAAGGACGAAAATCTAATTGTGGAAAAGATTTGAAGAAAGAAGCTGTCATCAATCCCAAAGATTAGCTACAGAAAGGGAAAGAAAATGGAAACCGAACGATCACAAAGCCAGGGCCCGGATTCCATTAGTCCCAACTCAGGCATGTGGTCAAACACTGTTGAAGAACAGCACAATAAAAGTTCAGTTGCGAGCCCAGAAAGAAGAGGCCGCTGATGGTAAAACTTGTACACTTTCAGGCTTCCAATCTAGAGTTAACTAACACATCCCTGCAAACAATCGGCCTGTTTTCCAGTCCTTTTCCACACACACAGGGATAAAAATATGGAGGGATGGGCCCCATGGTGGTTTTAAGAGTAGCCGTGCTGGACAGTTATATTTGGAAAGCACCGAGGGAGTAGTCTGTCTTTGAGAATAAATATATATTGGAAAATTTCTTTAAAAACAAAACATCCAAAATCGTTTGATTTTTTTTTAAAGAAATAGCTGTTGCTATAACACAGAATGGCCACCAGGTGGCAGAAGAACTCCATTTCAGCCTCTGAGAAACATTCTTGTTTGATCTCTAGTCCTCCGCCCAACTTTCCTTGAATTTTTACCATTTTGTTGGTTTGAAAACGTATATAGCTTAGGTCCTTTAAAAGATCCAGTGTTAATATTATTTATTAAGTCTACAATATTAAAAGTTTACAGGAAATAAGTCAGTAAGCTATCTAGAATTAATCTAATTCAATAAACTATATTTTTTTGAGATTGATAGCTTTTTTGATGTATTTAAAATGCAGTTAAACATTATGAGGCAGACATGTTTTAGCAGTAAGAAGCACATGTAAAAACACAGATTTTATATAGAGATATTATTAATACATATCTCATAGCCTTAATTTAGTCTTTAAAAATTAATTACTTTTTCTTCCAGGACGTTAAAAGCTCTGTTAATTCTATACATCAGAATGAATGAAAAGCTGTGTGCTGGAGTTTGAGGAGCCTAAAGCAAAAGGATTCCAATAGATCTTACATGGATTTTGACTTCACCTCCTCATGGTTGACCGTGGATAAGTCAGTCCCTAATACCTCTCAGCTTGCCCCATGATGTGGAGGTAATAATAATCCACATGGCTGCGGCAGACTCAGTGTCATCATAAGTATGCATGGCGAATTTAAAAGACAGTGCAAAATGACAGAATAGCTTCCTTTATTTCAAAGTTTCGTGTTGCTAATTGCTTCGTGTGTTTTAATGCAAGTGAGAACGCTAAAATCTACATGTAGCTAGCAGAGTAGAAATCTCCATACACTTGCTCAAAAGGAGCAGGCTCAAAGGTCTCCAACTCTAAACCCTGTGTTCACTGTTCTGAAACATCTTCCCATTTGTTGTTAGGAAACAGGGTATTCTCTGCAGCTTGTGTGTTTGGGCTTTGTTCCTTATAATTATCTATTTGAAATGTAAAGTATCTACTGTGCTGTTCACTGCATTGTAGGAAAAGGCGAATGGAGAACATGGCTCACTGACAGGCAATGCTGCCCTCTTTATCCTCAGACGTGATTTACCAAGAGCTGACAAAGTCAGAGCACAGGCGGCAACTCATCACCCCACACTGCAGGAAGCCGAGAGACTGACGTGATGCCTCTGCGCTCTAACCTGGGTCCGTGTAAGAAATCTGATGAGGCTACAGTTCATGTTTTTCATGTCTACACTGTGAAGGAATGGGGCTGCTTGCAAGAAGGAGGCGTAGAGCCGTGTCCTCTGAACAAGGCTGCTGGCAAAGGTGCCATGAGGATTCTTAGCAACGCAGTGTGTAACTTGGAGAGGGTTTTAGATCTGTCTCGTGTATTTGGTCTTAGGCAAGAAAGATATTAAAGCACATTTTCAAAAGAATGTCTGAGAAAGTGAAATGGGACACCGGGGAACAATACAGAAAGCTTTTGTCCCCACAAAAGGCTGCTCATCTGAAATAAGGGGAGGAATATTTGGGTATGTCTGCATGTTCTTTAATTACGACTGTGCTTTGGAACGCATGTCTTCGAGGAGCGAAAGTCTTCAGAGGATTTAAACTATAGATCTAGTTTTTCTCCAATATCCTGATGAACTTGGACTTTCAGGGTTTCCTCGGTCCTTTTGATGAACTTGAAAACCAGAAGCTTGTTCTCAGAAGTGCTGGCGCGCACACAGAGGAGACCTGTGTCTCCCTGGGCATCTTCTTTCTAATGCAATTGTTCCCCGCTTCTGTTTGCTCTGCCAGCAATCCTGCAAATGGACATGGCCTTGTTAGTTGCCCAGAGTTCCGCTCAAGTAGAAATGAATAAAAATCTCCATATTCCTAAGAGAGACAGCAGCTTTGCTCTTGCAGCCGGGAAGCCTGGAGTAAGCTCCCATTGGGGAAATTGTTCCTGTCCTCAAGATGTGGATTAGCTACTTGTTATGTTGCTGTAATGAAATATCAATGAAAGCAACTTGAAAAAGGAAGGACTGCAAGTTCTAAAGAAGTCCACCATGACAAGGAAGGTGGGGAGGTAGGAGTTTGACGGCTCTGCTCAGACAGCCTACGGCAAAGAAGGGAAGAAGAGCAACGTCTATGTTTAGCGAGCTTTCTCCTTTTTATGCAATCCAGGACCCATGCCTTGGCAATGGTGCCATCCACTTTTAGGATGGGTCGTCCCTCCTCAACTGATTTAATCAAGATTATCCTTCGTAAGCCTAGAGGCCGTTTCCATGGTGATTCTAGATCCTGTCAAGCTGACAATCAATATCAGCCATCACAAGGACCTCGTCAGTTAAAATCACTGCCGTGTTGCTCCTTATTCTCTGAGTTAATATGCTTCCCTCCTTTTCTGTTCTCATGTGGCCAATAGTCCACCAGCTGGCACCCTCCAATTGTGCTGTTGAGCCACATGTGGTCTTACGACTTTTGACATTGGCTTCAGTTCACTGACATGACATTGTTTTTCTAAACTCCTCCCAGTAAGGAAAATGAAAACTGTCTTTTCTTCTTTATTTTGGTTTAGTAAAAGACGAAGGCTGAAATACACACACCACTGACAAGTTATTATTGTGCAATTATAGTCAATATGTGACTAATTACATGATACAATAATTCACATGTAATGGAAGCAGACACACTGTAAAACTTACCATTTAAACCAATTTTTAGTTCATGATTCAGTAATAATAACTACATCCACATTTTAATAGCACTATCTCCACTCTATAGTTTCTTCTTTTTGTGCTTGGAGTCTACGGGTTTTTTTTTTTTTTGGATAAAAAATCCTATCAGTTGTGACTAGTTAGAAATTTAACTATTTCTCCTCAATTTGCATGCCTTTTATTTTCTTCCTTGCCTAGATTGTCCAACACTGTTTGAACAGAAACTGAATGAGGACTTCCCCGTGTTGCTTGACTCTGCTTGTGTGATGTAGCTAGAAGACTCACGTGCCTAGAGACAGAAGAACAGCATTTAGCAAGAGCTTTGGTCAGTTTGAAATTCGGAAAATATTTTGAACACGTTTAATGGGCTTCTACCTTAGTTCTGCTTTCACAGAAAAACTGTCAGTCTTGTATACGATGCTTCTCTGTCTATGACTAGAAAACAGTGGTCTGGTTAAGCAATAGGTAGGGAGGTAGAATTGGCCGAGGCATTTGTGGTTTTCCTGGCTGTAATACATTAATTGAGACTCAGGGAGAATTCTACTGAATGAAGCTTCGCTCTGTTGGCTCACTCCTGGGTCCAACAGACAGAGAGCGGGGGAATCTTTCTGGTGGGGAAGTTGAGTTCCACTTTTTTACCATTGGAGCTACCCCTACTGCTATCTAATGGACACAGGGAGAAATGGTTATTTGTATTTGCATATTCAGTACTCAGTGATGGTGTCTTCTGTTTTGACACTTTTATGACCAGCGACAACTTTGAACAGGCATGGAGTAATGTTAGCCTAAGCAGGGCAAGATAAATGAAGACCAAGCTTTCTACAGGACAGAATTCTAGGTCAAACAGAAAAGCCACCTTGAGCTGCCAAAATGCTGTCCAAGGGAAACTGAAAATAGATGATAAAGGAGATGGATGGATGGGAGATGCTAATCACACCTCAGCAGCAGCTAGCACTGGCTCACTGATGTTTAGCGGCCGGTCTCTGGCATGAGCAGCACGGAATGCCCCCCGGAACTGTGTAATCCAGAAGAGGCTGTTGGGCATAGTGTTATCTTCTAGCTCATCTGTCTCTGTGATAGCCAGCTTGATGCAGGCTTTAAGCTTTAACTAGGTGCACATATCCAGCATGACAGAGCTGCTAAACAGTATTGCTATTCTGGACCTCTAACTCTCTGCCTTGGTCTTTTCTGAGGTGTTGACATTGAGTGTCCCTAGAATGCTCAGTTCACATAAGTGTAGAGTCTGAGCATCCAGGGGAGATGAGGCCCTGGTCACACTCCTACCCACAGGAGGATGAGAGCCAACTGGTAAATGCTTTCTGTCTCCTGTTCCCAGAGAGGGAGACTGGTGAGGAGAGAGATTGATTCAGAAATGTTTGATGAAATTCCTTAGATGTTTCAAGCAGACCCAGCAGCAAACACTAAGTTGATAAAACATCCCTGTATTGACTTTTCCTTCTGCTTCCCGTGAGACTCACTTCCCAAATAAAGCACTGCCTTTAAGACTTTGATGAAGGATTGCCTCTCAGGGATCACGATATAAGACAGAACTGGAACGTCCTGCCAACCAGTAAACTGGCAAAAACTAAAACAAAAAATTGGAGAGAAGATGGGAGAGGTAATTCACAGCATGGTGGGTTTAATTACATCCATGTGGCAATGCTGAGATTAAAAGGCCATTTTCATGACACAGACAAATTGTCTGTCAGTATCCCCATGATGCATCTGGTCTTCTCTCTTTTTGTGTTTCGCTATTTGCAGTTGATCAGTAGAGCAGAGTTAAGAACATCCAGTAGAGTAAACAAAAGACATTTCAGCATATTCTGAAGGTTTTAGTTGGAGATGCAAGAATGCATGGGAGCAGCTTTTTTATTACATCTCCCCGATGACTATACCAGAAGGAAATAAACACAGGGGTGTGGGAGCAGGGAAGGAGGGCAGTACCAGTCCAGTAGACAAGCTGTCAGCTTGGTAATCTCTTCCCATTCAGGTTCATTGGCTAAACCACTGGAGAGATTCCTCTCTAGACATCCTTACACACACACCCAGGAAGTATGCAAGGCAAGCTGAGGTGTATCTCTGTGGACAAAGGTGGAGTGGGGGGACAGGTGAGGGTACAGAGTGTCTGTCCACGAAATTGCCAGCATTGGATGGTTTCCCCTACATGTTTGAATTCCATCTAGATCTCAAAGCAATGACTCCGACTCAAGCTTCTCATATATGGCTTGTGTAGCAATATTCTGAATCTGGAAATGTAAATAAAACACTAAAAAAGTTCAATAACATAGTCCTAGCCGAGGGCACAGGAGAAATCAGAGCGCATAATCCTTCACAGGACCATGTTCCCATGTCGGCACAAGCATATCATTTTCATGAACTACAATAAAAAATGAATTTCTTAGGTTCTTTTTTTTGGTGGGGAAAATACTGTTCATCACTTTATCTTCAGAACACTGGAAATTATGCGGCATATACTTAGATGCTATACTGTACAGCGTGAAATCTCTGTCACGTGCAGTGCTCCCCTGGAGAATAGCTGGGGCACGCCAGTGAAGTCTGGAGCATTCTGTTCCAAAAGAATCCAACCGAGTAGGACAGCAAAATGCTCAAATGAGTCCACACCCCTGCAGCATCGTGGGAAAAAGTGGAGCATCTCTGTGGCTAGTCTCCAGCGGAACATGATAAACAGAATGGGATAACAGGAGCAGAAGCGAACTCCTTAGTGCATTTGCCCTACCCACGCCTCCCTGTCCCCATTCAAGCTGCTAAAACCCTAGAGCCTTGTCTGAATATAGAGAAAGGCTGTTTTGGGAGGACTCTGTGATTCAGTGTTAGAAAACGCTGTGATTTCTGTTATTTCCAGTTCCTGCTATGCAAGAAGCCAACTGTGGGGCCTTGATTTACATAACCCTTTGTGCTTCTATTTCCTCATCTCTAAAATAAGGCCTATTATAATTCCTGTGCCATAGCGTCGAATATCAAATAGTATGTGTGAAATTATTTATAAATAGAAAAGTGCCACCCATCTCCAACTGATGCAGTTTCTTCTCTTCCGGGGGAAACTCGGACTCTCCACTGTGGCCAGAGACGGATGTCACAGATTGGGAAATTTACCTTTCTTGCCGCCCGCCCTTTTGTCTGCATTATTCATCTTTGTCCCATTTGGAGGGCATGATGCCATCCAACTGTGCATGGTTCTACACCTCAATAACAACTCCAGAGAAATTGAACTTAATGTATGCGGCAACACGTGTTGGAGAATAAATGGGCTGTGAGACGGGAAACGCCGGTTCTGCCTCGCTCCTGGGGAAGTCAGGACAAGACAGCTGCGCCTCTCAATGAAACCATTTGAGGAGTTAACATGGAAGAAGGCACCACATAATCACCAAGTTCTGTGGAGCTACGCACGGACCATGCTTTAGAAATTAATAAAACCACCGAAGACGATGGGAAAGATACACAAAATGAAAGACAAATGAATGGATTCGCTTTCTTGCGTGGTTCAGCAAGTCTGATCCGAAGGCTGCCAGGCTCTGCTGGGCTGTGGTTTAAATGGTCTTTCTGAGTGATTTACACCACTGTCATATAAGAAATCAAAGTCAAGCAGGGTAAAAATAAAGAATGATCACACTTGTGATTCTAGTGGGTAGAAAGCATTTTAGAGGTGGGAAAGAAGTTGGTGAATAAAAACAGTTTTGGTCATTGTTGATGATTTAAACCTTAGTAACTTATCTAAATATTTTCAGCATTAATTTAATTTCAAAAACCTTCTTGTTCCCCTAGATTCTCATTTATTCATCCAAATAAACATTCCAGAGCTTTTTCTGTGTACCCGGAGCACTCAGGGCTTGTAATATGCACCTGAGCTACTCCTCACAACAGCAATTGCCCACAGCCCACAATTATTATTAATCTAAGTTTTCAGTCAAAAGATTCGAGATGCCTGGGCTGTGAGCAACATGCCATTCTGATAAAGTTATTCGGCCAGAGAACTGGGCTTTTTTCAGGTTTTTCCCCTTTTACTGTCAATAACCTTTCCCACTATAATATGTGAATGTGTGCATAAGTGTTCCTGTGGGCTTGCTCATCTGTGCCAGTGTCTGCTGAACCCAGGTGGACCTAGTGTTTGTCTCTAGTGCTTTGTCACCTTATTTTACTGTGAGGTAAGTATCGGGGTCCAGCCTTGACAGAGTTCATAAGCTTCAGGGTTGGGGCATGTGGTTTAGAAATATGAGATGGGGGAACTGAGATACGAAAGAAATACAGAGACATAGGATAGAACCAGGAGGGCTATCCAGTGAACACTGAATATACCATCTTTATTTTCCATATGATTTTACACACCCCATCCAAACAAAGGGGAGGAAGGCAAAAGACTGCTTTAACATGACACAAAGAGCAAACAGAGCAATTGCTTCAGTACTTGAAACTTCAAGTCATGTATCATTCTGTTGTTTAGGCAGGGCAATGCAGTGACTAGACCTTAGACCAAGTATTCTGTAGGCAGCCACTCCCTGGCTCAAACCGCCTGCCATATCTTTGAGGTGCAGGAATAGGCTTGAATTCTCTGACCTTTGATCAGGGTGGAATGGATCCATCTCTGTGGGCCATCTCAATAAAACACCGAGTAACCATGCCCTAACTCAAGATACCTTGTTAGCAGCCACACCTTAAGTCAAACCTCTTGTTAATAATCTTGAAAGAACAAGTAGGCTTAAACTCTCTGACTTTCATTCAAGGTGGAGAGGACCCATTTCTGTTGGCTCCCATATACTTGGTCTGGATGGAGTGGACCCACTTCTATGGGTCCCTACAGGTAGGGAGGGTATCTCACTAAAGATTGAGCTTGGCATTTGGCTATGCTGATTGGTCACCAACTCCCTGGGCATCTCCCTCTTTTCTCCAGGATTGCATTGCAGGTGGTATGGCCATACTTGGCTTTCATGTGGGTGCTGGGGCCTCAGGGCCTTGTGCTTCTGCTTCTAGTACGTTACCACTGAGCAATCTCTACAATCCCTAATTTTGTTTTTATTATTTGTTTTCTTAGCAAGTTTTCATAGCCACTGAAAACTGGTGGTAGCGTGATGACATCATAATAGTTAGAGTGAGAGGTGGTAGAAGAGGTCGAATTAGGCCTTTTAGACATTAGGCATCTATTTATTGTATTCCACGCTGTAAAGCAGAATCTAACTTATTTATCTTACTTCACAATTTGTTTTGTATTCATGCTATTGCTTTTTCATTGGAACGCTACCTAGGAATTGCATGGGGAATTTTCAAAGGGCAGATCTCTGAGTTGCATACCTGCCTACTGTATGGGAGCTGATGGGGTTACTTCAGGAAAGGAAGATTTTCAGCCAGCAGACCATTTCCTTCTGACATGTGATAAAATAGGAGGAGCAACCATGCCAGGCCATGCTGGATACTATCTGGATGGGAGCAAGGCCATTCCTTTGAAAGTTGGCTGCTGTACACAACTCCTTGCCCCATGACAAGGCCCAACTGTGCTAGGAGACATTTCCCAACGTCGCATGGGTCTGTGTCCCCGCACAGGCTCTCTGTACAGCTCTTACTCAGTGATAACCACATTTTTACCCATGTCCAGCTTAGAGCTCTGGACACTGTGTGAAAGTGAAAATGGATACTAGCAAGGTGGCTGGCTTATATGTGTGTGTGTGTGTGTGTGTGTGTGGTTTATGTATGTGTACCTGTTTATACATACGTGAACATCTGTGTGCATGTGTGTAGAGGTCAAAGATCAACATTGGGTATCGTTCTCAACTTGCTTTCCATCTTAATTTTTGACAGGGTCTCTCAGTGAATGTGAAGCTTGCTGATTGGCTAGACTGACCTGTTATCAAACAGATGCTGGGAATCTGAGCTCATCCTTACCAAATGAGCCATCCCCCTAACATGTGGCTGGCTTCTCATTAGAACCTTATTCAGGCTAAAGTCTTTTGCTGCCCTCAGTATGCACGCCAGTCTCCTGTCCTCATACTTGAATTATTTTCTCTGGTCAACACCGGCTTTTAGTTTTCGAAGCAATCTCTCCTGCCCTGGTGAATCAACTAATTTCTTTCTGGTTGATTTAGGTACGAAATTAAGAGATGTAAAAATATTTATTTACTTGGTTAATGATGAATTACTGCCTTGCAGGAGTCGTGATTAATCATGCCCCACCTGGAAACCAGCGCCAAAACGTCTCTGCTAATAGAATCCATCAACTGCTGAAGTAACTGATTACAGTGAAGATTGCTTTATTATGAGTTCCTTAATTTCACATTCTAGTTACTCATCATTCCCTAATAAAAATGGTTCCGATTCCTTCCTGCAACATTTGGGGTGCGTCTGGAGGAGATAATTTACATTAGCTAAGCATGGAATCAGGAAGCTGTTTCCATTATTCTGGCAAAGTTAAACATTTTTATTTTATGAGATTCATATAATCGCTTAAGATTAGCATTTTTAAAACAGCAAACTTAATAATTAAAAAAGATTTTTTTAACTATGCATATTTATGTGTGTCTGTGTGTGGGTATGTATACATAAATACAGGTTCTTGTAAAGGCGGAAAAAGGCATTAGATCACCTGGAACTGGAGTAAGAGGTAGTTGTTAGCTACCTGCCCAGGATGGGTGCTGAGAACCGGACTTTCTTCCTCCAAAAGCAGGGCAAATACTCTTAGTCACCGAGTCATCTATCTTTCCAGCTGCCAAGGAGTAATTGTTAAATGTTAGGAACTATAGCATAAAACTATATAAAAACTATTGCATAAAAGCACACTGAGTTATGAAGCAGAACGTTTCTTTGATGCTTCATTCACAGACAGAGCAGCGTGTAGTGTGAGCAATGGCGTGCACACGGCAAGGGGGATGTTTCCGTAGTCTTTACTATCAGTGACTTGCTAACCCAGAAAGTATTTTTTGCTGCTGGTACCCATCAGGGGAGCTTCAGTATTCAGAAAAGACCTTTACTGCTCTGTGCTTCTGTGGTAGCTTTTGTATAACATTATGTTCCTAATGGCAAAAAGCACAAGAGACCCATGCCCTGGGAAGTAAGAGACATGGGGTTTGACTCCAAATATGTTTGATGGAGGGGAATTTTTAGGTATATCTGCTTTTGTTGTCAGTTCTACATTGAGAAGGAATGGAATGAACACAGTCATTGAGTTGAAGTTGATGCTGAATCCTGGCCTCAGCTTTTCTTAAGAACTTTGGACATGACCTTTTCACTCCTCTCTCGTTAATACCTTGAGTTTCTCAACCTCCCGAGTGCTTTTTGGTCCCCGTAAGGCTTCTCTCTTGGGTGAATCCATCTATGCTACAATTTCTGCTCATACGTTCATTGCTCTTAGAGGTCTCTTCTCAGTTTTGTTGTGAGAAAGTTGACACCTTCCTCTCTACTTCATGACCCTCATCAGATTCTAATTGCTTATCAGCTTAGGAAACTGACACAGCATAAGAAAATGGAAATAGTATTTGTAAAAAGTTTGATGGTCTCAATGTGGACATAGGAGGATCAGTTTCAAATGTGATTTTAGAAGAAGGTGATGACAGTGATTGTAGTGTTCCTGGGACAGAAGACACACTTAATGAGTTCTAAATTGCAACTTCTTCATGGCCATGGCAAGGCAAGAGAGAGAGAGAGAGAGAGAGAGAGAGAGAGAGAGAGAGAGACCCTAGAGACTGTCTTTTTTCGTTGTTCACTCTGACAGTTTTATAGCCAACCTTGCATGACCTCTCTCAGCCTGACCTTGGTGTCATAGGCTCTACTCCATGCAGCAGCATTTGTTTCAGGTTGAGTTGTCAGAAAGCAGAAGCTGAGACTGCGTTTGAAGAACTGCTTAGGGTAGTGATGCACGATGCACACTGCCCGTGCTGTTAGTCCTCCAGAGACTGAAACGGGGAGGGTGTGGAGTCCAAGGTCACCCTGGATTACCCAGTGAAATTCTGTCTCTAAAAAAATCTGACCCAATTTTCTAACCCAAAACCTCTCAAAGCAAAATACAACAGCAAAATCCCCCAGGGAACAGAGATTTAATGAACAAAATGCCTGTCAAAGAAAGAGGAGGAAGCATGCATTGAGAAATCTTGTCATCCCAATGGGGATCCCTGGAACAATGATTGATCTACGCGTGTGTGTGGGGTCAATGGTAGAAGGCACTGAGGTCCATTATAGATCGGCATAATCTATGCCTTATTATAGGAAAGGCGCGCTCTGACAAATGCCCGACTGTGGCTGCCTTCAACTGGCGCTTTTGATTTCACCTCAAATTCTGAAACAGAATGGAAAGAAACGGGTACTCCTTGCAGCCAAGTAGCATGGCCCCTGTTGCTGCATCTGGTGCCACATCGCTGGATCTGCTGCAGTTTAGTGGATGTTTTAAGGGTAAAGTTCTTTTAATAACGCTGCAGTTTTGTAGGATGCTCTCAAAGACCGGGAAGACCCACAAGTCATACATCTGGCCTCTGGGACACTGAGACACAAGCTGATATCTAGGCTGGAAGCTTCTATGTACTTTTCAGAAGCTCCTTTAACCCAGCTGTTGCCAAGATTCGAAATATAGCTGTAATACGTGGCATTCATCTTTGGAAGCCCCCCTCTCCTGAGAGCTGCCTCAGTCCAAACCTTGACCCTTCCCCAGGGATGGCCAAGGAAGCCAGCCAAACCTTGACCCCTCCCCAGGAAAAGTCAAGACTGCTTCCACAGGCTACTTAAACTGCTCCCCAGAAAATAAACACGTGGTCTTTCCTCTTTTCCTTCACAGGTCGTGTAAACTATTTGTTTCCCCCTCGGGGCCACCTGAGAGCTCAGACGTTCAATTCAACCTGGATATCTTTTAATTTGGTCTTGGTCTGATTGGGATTATTTGCGTTGGCGAAGAGGCTTGTTTTAGGAAATATTCCTAACATTAGCCATGTATGTGCTATCTGTGAGAGATTCCTTTTCCCTCAATCATGGCTCCTGAGGCTGCTAAGTATCGGGTCTAATTGATGCATGTTGCCTAAACCTGTGTTAGGAGAAAAGATACATGGCCAAACTGGTTTGTGGTTATAAAACTCTTGTTCTTTCACTGAGAGCAATTAGGAGCCTTCAGTATAAAAGACAAATATTTTAACATTCAAGGTGTGTTTTGTGAAAAAATATTCTTTTTGTTTTATTAATACTCAGGGATGGTTATCCAAGTGAAACGGAAAGATGAGACTCCAATGTCTCTGGTAAGCACATTACTAGAAACTGAGATTGGGGAAAAGAGATATAGGTCTGGATACAGAAGAGACTCACGGTCCAACAGTACACAGCATACATCTCAAGATAGACCTATGCGAGGACTCTGCTATCAACACTGAGAAATGATGACGGCTTCAGGTGATGACTGAGCTCTTGTGGACACACACTCAAATCAAAACATACGTTGTATCTCCGAAGTGTACCCAAGCAGTGTGTGTCACTCCAAAATTTAAAAAAGACAATTCTTATTCTTGATGAAAATGAATTGCCTTCTAGTTTGCAGTTTTTATAACAATTTGCTACACATTTTAGATTGCTAAAATAAATATGACATTATAGATAAATCTGAAGTGCCCTGAAGCTACCAGTGCTAATTTATTCTTTTGCTTCTTTTCTTGACAAAGCTTTAATGACAAACTTAACATTTATCCTACCAGAGTATTTCCCCATATTTTTTGTGTACAGCATATTTGTGTGCAGCATAAAATATACCCTAAATATAATTTAAAACTTTATGCAAATGGCAGTGCATTTCAGCATTCCCTGTGGTGCACTCCCTTCTTATTGTGGGCTTAAATCTATGCGGATCTATTTAGATATATTTTAATTGTCCTTACAATACCATCATATGTTCATCTCAGCAATGGTGAAACATTAAAAGAAAAGCATTCTAATTCTTGTAGTCAGTATTTATTTAATTTTTTTTCGGCACAGAACCATAGTAATCGTTGTTGAGTGTATTGAATAATTGGAATTTCCAAGAGTGGGTTTTTGAGTGACCACATCACAAAAAGTACATTGTGATGCTATTGATGCATTTATTGCCATGATCCAGTCATTTTACAATGTATACATACATAAAAATAGGATGTGTCTCATAACTGTATACTTTGGTTCCCAGTGTGGCTGAGTTGGACCTCTTTAGAGGTGGGGATCTAAGTGAAAGGTAACTAAGTCATGGGGACACTGTTTCCAGAGGGATTAGTGCTGGTGTTATGAAGATAGTTTTTGTGATAGTATATACACACATATTTTTATTTATTTATTTATTTGCTTATTTATTTTTGGTTTTCCAAGACAGGCTTCTCTGTGTAACAGTCTTGGATGTCTTAGAACTCTCTTTGACCAGGATGACCTTGAAATCACAGAGATCCGCCTGTCTCTGCCTCCCAAGTGCTGGGATTAAGGGCCTGTGTCACCACCACCACTCAGCATGATAGTAGACTTTTATAGCGCTAGGCCATTCAGCATAATTGGTTCCTGTCACAGACAGTTTGTTTATTGGCTGTAATAACACAGGCAGAAGGACATTATCAGAATAACAACAGTATTCTGACTGGATTCTTTAGCCATCAAAGTGTGAGCTAAGTAAACCTCTTCATAAATTATTCATCTTCAGGTATTTTGTTATAGGAACACAGGACTGACTATATATATATATATATATATATATATATATATATATATATATATAAACACAGATGCTAACATCTCAAATGACTTGAAGCAGTTGTAAAATATTATGGCACACTTGTGCTTGAGGAAGAAAATAGTTTTGAGGGTGGTAAGCACTAATTCTGGCGATTGGCTAACGTTTTGCATAGTCTTTTGTTAAAATACATCCCTAGAGTGGCATGGGGAGATGGTATAATGCTAACTTACAAAAATTCAGAATATGAGATAGTGTAAGTGGGTTGGCTCTAAGGCTGATATTAGAAGCTTTCTAATACTCTCACACTGGCTTCCCATGCCTACATGCCCCAGGTAGTTTTAATTCCAAAGACAAGTTTGTATTTCTTTCCTTTCTGTAGCTCTGCATACTCATTTATGGAAACTGTGAGAGGTTAGGTTTGAAGACTCATGGATTAAGAAAATATATCCACAGAGCATGCTGTGCAGTTACTGCAGAACCATGTTAGCCAACCACAGACAGAGTATGCCCTGTGTCCAGGTTTAAATTTATCAGGTATAATGTTTTGTAGTATGGATTGGCTATATTATTCAGTAATAGACTTTTATGACCAGGCTGGGTCTATATCTAACCCACAGGTATCTATACTTTGTATAGATGGAGTTGATGGATGTTTAAACTTAGAATCCCTAGTACCCTAACAACACAGGTAGAGCGATATCTTCCAAAATATATAATTTTATAAAGGTTGTTGCAGATGTGACTATAAAGACATTTCTAGTAATTATTTTAGAGTTTCAGAAATGTTCCTGGTAGGAACTTACATTAGATAAAAAGTTAATATTCTTTTAGCACATAATGCATTTGCAAAGTGTGGAAGCACTTTCCATTATCTTGATACACGGGGGACCTAAGGAATGACATTAGGTAGACAATTTTACTTCAGCAGAAACAGTATAACTGTAGACACCAATGATAAGAAAGACTCAAGAGGTACTTCAGCCCATTAGTATAAAAAATTGCTATGTATTTTAAACTTCTTATATCAGTTCTAATTTGGATGACTTAATAGCACTACTTTTAACACTTTCTGAGGAAAAAGTTTTGAATTTTTAGTTGAGATATTTTTCCTTTTACCTCAGGTAATAATCAGAAATTATGTGCCCCGAATCAGAAGCAATATAAACTTTGGAGTAATGTTTGGTGGCTGGCTCCAGGCTTTTTTTCTGTCCTTTAAAAATATTTCCTATCAGCCAGAGAGGTGGCTCAGGGGGGTAGAGCACCCGACCGCTTGGCCCAGTGCAAGTAGTTGCATTACCGTCTGTCAGCGCCCCCCCCCCCCCCCCCCCCCCCCCGCCGGCCTGCAGAGCGACCCACAATCTTCCACCGTCCACCGTAGATCCGCGTAGAGTAGTAAGGCAAAACAACAACAAAAAACCTCAAAATAATATTTTATATCACTAAGTTATGGGAACACAATGGCAGCGAGGTACCCAGGTGGACTTTTGTGCATGTTGACAGCTTCCTGCTGAAAGACTCCAATTCCTAGGTTTCCTCGAGGACTGTGGGAGTCATTTCCACTCCTGTAAGAAGCCACATCTCATCTTCTCTATGCATTTTGGTCATCTGCACACGTGGTTGGAAAAAAGTGGCTCCTGGTTGTGAATAAAATTGTCCAGCCTAAGGTCAGGTCAAATCTCCTATTTTTTCTGTCGTCTTTCTTTTTGTGGCCACTCTTTAATAATCTAAGATATGGTGCCTGTTGTGGGACCTTCTTCAGTCAATAGCGGTAAAGACCACTTTGGACGTGGTCTCATGTACTTACTATAAGTGCAGAAGAAAAGCGTGCACGGCCCCTATTTTTGCTGCTGGATTCGGTTCCAGTTCCCAGTACTCGCAGAGGACTGTGGATCGCTGCTCTTACTGTGAGTTTATCCCCACATAAATAACCCTTTGTTATACTGCATTCTGGGCTGTTGGGGGAACTCTTTGGTGCTACTCCGGGTGCAGAAGACCTGGGATGGGAAATGTGCGTCTACTAGTGGCTCAAAGGCACCCCTGGCCCTTGGACGCTCTCTGGCTCAGATCTAATAAGGCCCATTTTTCTCAGACAACCTTTCTTTTCACTCTGTTTCTGCCTTTTCTCTTTCACATTACTGTCTCTCCCTGACATAGTCTGACCTTCTAGAAAGGATGCCATACTGCTTTTGACCTGAGCATCTGTGCAACCTAACAAAACACCAGAGCAAGGTAATCCATTGGATCTAACTCAGGGGAGCCCCTGATAGGTTTGGTAGCTCACTAGAGCTTTCTTCCATCTGTCCTAATACCCACTCTGTGGGGGAGTTCAGCCAATCACATTCTGTCCGTGGGGCGTGTTGCCCTAAGGCAAAAATTTACCTATAAACCTGGAGGGTGCACTTCCCCGCCCTCTCTCTGGCCTGGCTTTAGCGTTCCGGACGGTTGGGATTTTGGTGTAAGTTTTTCTTTTGTTTTATTAAAGCTGTATCTTTTGTAAACTAGTCTGGTGGACCTTTAATTATCGATCGCACCGCGTCATCATTTGGCGCTCCCCACCACCAAAAAGGGAATTGATTGGTGATGGGATAATAATATATTGGTATTTGCGAGTTATTGTTTTTAGAAAATTGTATTGGCATTGATCCTTGTACGTTGATATATTGAATATTGTATGTGAGTATGCTTCTACCTCTATTTATTGTATGTGAGTATGCTTCAAGATATTGTATACATTGTTTACATTTGGAGGTCATTGTCCTCATTCATTACACAGTTGTTTATTCTCTTAGTCTTCAAGTTAGATAGATAGAAATCAATAGTTATATATGTTTGTTATACTTATATTTAGGCTAGTCAGGTTATTTAGGTGCATAGAGATCATATTTAGTAAAGATAGCATAATCTTCAACCTCTTCAAAGAGCTGTAAAAAAATGGTCTTTAATCTAACTCATAGTTCTATAGTAGTGAGACACAATCGCTCCTGACATCATCGCTCTACTCCCGAAAGAACGTTGAGCACCAAAGGCATTCCACTTGGAGCATGTCTTCTTCCTGGCAGAACTGGTCTTTGAGCAAAGAAAAAGCTCATACCTCGACCACTGACAGAATTACAAAATATCCATAAATGGATAAAAACAGAATTGTCTTATCTTGCCAAGACAAGATGAGAGAGACCTACAAGGTTTCTTGCCTTTAAAAAATGACATGTCAGTTACATCAGGCCTTAGCCAAAGTTGGTTGACTCAACATTGCAAACGAGACTTTGGGTGATTGCCCAGGTAATCAGTTGTCTCTTCCATTTGTTGCACATTTAGAAAGTTTCCCGCTTGTACTTCCGGACTGCTTGAGTAAAATTATTTCCCTTCTCAGATCTTTGATGGAGTTGAAGATTAGATAGTTGTAGTTACTATCTACATTAATTAGACTCCTTAAAATAAAATGTTTAGTAAAACTTTTGTTAAATGTTTTCTGCTTAATATTGTTTGTTGTTTGTAATTTTATATGTATTATTTGTTTCTATTGTACATAGTTGCATTTGGTTTTGTTCTGTCTTATTTTAGAAAAAAGGGGGAGATGATAGGGGAGTTCAGCCAATCACATTCTGTCCGTCGGGCATGTTGCCCTAAGGCAAAAATTTACCTATAAACCTGGCGGGTGCACTTCCCCGCCCTCTCTCTGGCCTGGCTCCAGCGTTCCGGACGGTTGGCATTCTGGTGTAAGTTTTTCTTCTGTTTTATTAAAGCTGTGTCTTTAGTAAACTAGTCTGGTGGACCTTTAATTATCGATTGCACCACGTCATCACCACTTCATTGAAGGCCAGTGGCTATGATCAGACAAAAACTCTGAGCCCTGTGGATTCTTAACCCTGGAATTGTGTAGATTGGGGGCACCTCCTTACTTTTCAGGCATGTTTGGTCATTTCAAGACTTAGAGGATGCCCTAAGTGACTGCATATTGTCTCCTATTGTGCTGGTTTGAAAGAAAATGATCCCCAAAGGGAGTGGCACTATTAGGAGGTGTGGTCTTGTTGAAGGAACTGTGTCACTGTGGGGGCAGCTTCTGGGGTCTCTTTTACTCCAGCTTCCCTCAGTGTGACTGTCAGTTGACACCCTGCAGATGTGGCCCACATCACATCTACCTGCACACCACTGTGCTTCCCATATCACATCTGCCTGCACACCGCTGTGCTTCCCATATCACATCTGCCTGCACACTGCTATGCTCTCTGTCATGATGATAATGGAGTGAACTTTTGAAACTGTAACCTGCCACCACAATTAAATGTTTTCTTTGAAAGAGTTGCTTTGGTTATGGTGCATCCTCACAGTAATACAAAAAAATCCTACAATATTTGTTTTTACCTTGATCCTGGGCCTTACTATAGGTTTTAAATTCTGTATTCAATGGTTGACATCCTCAGCCTGACTGCATGCTTACCTAAAAACTCTACTGAAAAGAACTCATACTGAGTTCATTTAGCTCTTCATCCAAATCCAGCCTCAATGTACATTGGACAAATGGCCACACTGCTGGCCCAAATTTGGAAGTTTAGATTTTTTAGTATCTAAATTGGTTTAGGTAATTCTGAAAGATGGAATGCTAGTGTGGTCTGAGATCTCTTCCCCATATAACTCACAGTTCAGTTTAAGCTTTCTCATGGCTCTGTCTTACGAACACACCCAGAGAGTCACTAACTGATTTAAACTGTCAAAGATAATCAAGATGTACAAGTTAATGCTAACAGTTATGTTAAATGCAAGTGTAATTTATTTCCAGAGACAGGTTTGGAGGGAGAGAACAATTTTTATTTTCTCCCATCACATAGTATTCTGTATATGTTTTTAAAATTAAGCCTAAAGCAAGTTTAAAGTGAACTTAAAGTTTGTTTAGTGTAAATTAATATTCAAAATCAGGTATATCAAAATTGATTCCAAAAAATTGAATGATGATAAACTGTTTTATATTTACAACATCAACATGAGGAAACCTCGCAGCTCAAGCAGTTCCCTCAGATGCAGCACAAACGTCCTTGGATGAAATACCATCCCACCAGAGTAAGTGGTGTGCATGCTTCCTTACAGGACTGAGATTCATGGGAAACAAGACCTGCCAGATGTCTACCATGTAGTACTGACTACCTCTGAATGCAAGGCCTGACCACCTCTGACTACAAGGCCTGACCACCTCTGAATGCAAGACCTGACCACACCTGGCTGCAAAGACATAACCAGCTCTGGCTGAGTAGGCCTGACCAAAAAAAAAAAAAAAAAAAAAAAAAGAAAAAAGAAAAAAGAATCCCAAACAACAACAGCAAGCTCTCCTTATCTAAAGATTAATTATTTCTTATGTGTCATGCTTCACATGGGATGGGTACTCTTGCCCAGTGGAGCATCTCAGAGTCTATACCCACATCTCAGGAGTCTCAAACAACAATGAAGCAAATCTTAATTAGTATTCTGCCCTCAGTGTCTCTCGAACCGACATGCAAATGATTCTGTGAAGAGGATAGCATTGTTCATAAACCCACCACCCAACTGTTATGGGACCTGCATGCTAGTCCAATGGGTCGTGCCCTTTATCCTGATAGTCAGCTCTTCCTCGTAGCAAACGCTAACTCCAGGTTCTTTTTTTTTTCTCAAAGTTTATTAAAATACAAAAGTCTCCATTTCCGTCCCTCCTCCCAACACCCTCCCACTCTCCCCACTCCCTCCCCTCCTCCCTCTCCATCCCCAATAGCAGTCAGGGTCTCCCCCCTCCCTCCAGGTCCAGGAAGGTGAGCATCCAAACACACTGGATCCCAAAAATCCAGTATATGCAGAGGAAACAAGTCCCAGTGTCATTGTCGATGGCTTTTCAGAAAGACTCCGGGCCAGCCACATTCAGAGAATCCGACCTCAATTAGAGAATCTGGTTGGATTACGTGCTCGCTCAGTCCCAGTCCAACTGGCCTTGGTGAACTCTCATTAGATCAATCCCCTTGTATCAGTGGGTGATCGCACCCCTCGTGGACCCGATCTCCTTCCTCATGTTCTTCCTCCTTCTGCTCCTCGTTTGGACCTTGGGGGACTCCGTCCGGTGCTCCAATGTGGGTCTCCGTCTGTATCGCCATCCCTCGTCGGATGAAGGTTCCCTCTGATCTTGCCTTCCTTGCTCACCTTCTTTTTCCTTCTGCTTCTCGTTTGGACCTAGGGAGTTAAGTCCAGTGTTCCAATGTGGGTCTCCGTCTCCATCTCCATCCATCGCCAGCTGAAGGATCTATGGTGATAAGCAAAATATACATCAGCATGGTTATAGGCCAAGGCCAGTTCTGGCACCCTCTCCTCTATCCAGAGAACAATCTGGGGCTCTCTCCTTGGACATGGGATCCCATTTATAATCAAGTCTCTAGTAAACCCTAAACTGACTCCCTTAGTTGAGAAATATTCTTCCCTGATCCCCTATCTGTCCTTCCTCCCTCCCCCGCTCCCAGTCCCCCGAGCATTTCCCATTTCTCCCCTGCTCCCTTCTCTCTAACCCTCTCCCCTTCCAGCCTTCCAGCAAACCCCCCCCCCCCCCCCCCCCCCCCCCCCCCCCCCCCCCCCCCCCCCCCCCCGCCAAAGCACTGGAGGTTACCTGGAACTCTTGTCTATTTCCAATCTCCAGGAGGAAAACTACCTGAATTTTCTTCAGGTTCACCCTCCTATCCAGCTTCTCTAGGATCACGAATAATAGGCTCAAAGACCTTTAATTATGGCTAGAATTCATTTATGAGTAAATACATACCATATTCCTATTTTTGGGTCTGGCTTACCTGACTCAGTAAAGCGTTTTCTTTTTTCTAATTATTATTTTTTAAAATTTTTTATTTAATTTTTACTGGGAACCCCTCCAGAATCAAGTCTCCTGCAAACCCTAAAATGGCTCCCTTAGCTGAGATATAAACCTCCCTGCTCCCACAGCCATCCTTCCTCCCTCCCTCCCTCCCCTTCCCCCAAGCCATCCCCAATCCTCACCCTCTCCCCTCTCCCTGAACATCTTCCCTTACTACCACCCCCCACCCCCCATGCACCCGAGTTTGCCTGGCAGTCTTGCCTAGTTCCACTATCCAGGGGGATACCTATATGATTTTCTTCAGGTTCACCTTCTTATTTAGCTTCTCTAGGATCACAAATTCTAGACTCAAAGACCTTTAACTATGACTAGAAACCACTTATGAGTTTAACTCCAGGTTCTTTACCCTAAAGCCACCCATGTTCCTTCATTAAAGGAGAATATCAGATATTTTGTCTTCAAGCTCAGAGCTTTAGAAAGTTATTCAGGATACCCACACAGCATCTTTGATAGTTGGTATCCATGTTGAGTCAACAAAGGATTCTATGACGAGATAGATCAACCTTCAGGTTCTTCAAGAGGAAATGACTTGGATGAAGAGTCTCTCACCTGAGCTCAGCTGCGGTGCTTTGAGAAGATAATCGAGTCTCTACCCGGATAGAGAGAGAGAGATCCATGTCCAGCACCTGTGCTCTTGCTTCCAGGTCTACAAGGAGTTCACAGGCTTTAGCGGGGATGCTTGTGGGTGCTTTCTTTTTATTTATTTATTTATTAAAAATTTCCACTTTCTCCCTGCCTCCCTTTCCCCTCCCTCCCCCCACCCCCTTCCCTTTCTAGTCCTAAGAGCAGTCAGGGTTCCCTGCCCCGTGGGAAGTCCAAGGTCCTCCCCCCTCCATCCAGGTCTATAAAGATGAGCATCCAAACAAACCAGGCTCCTTGTGGGTACTTTCTAAGAAACCTCAAAAGCCAATATTGTTAAATCTCATTTAATTCGGTTATCTTGCTTTCCAAATTATGCCTCTAAACAACCTATCTACTTTTTACATAGAATAGCAGTAAGAAACACGCTTACTGTGGTATGTGGCAAGCTATGGATTTGACCTCCAAGGAGTGGAGTCAGTTTCAAGCCTTCATTGTTAATTCAGTTCATGTTACATGTGAATTATTTATTACAGATTTGATGTGACTGACTTTTCTCATCTTTCATCTGTTGGTTGAGTGTATGGACTGAAAATGTAGGGATTTTTTAAAGGTTCTGTTAATGGGGTTAATTTTAGAAAAAACATTCTGGTTGTTCAGTGTAAACTTGTAAAATGAATGATTTTACATTGTAAAATGCTCGTGACAAGGCATACACTATCTTTGGGAATATGCTTTTCATACTAGAAATTGGGAATAATTTCTTTTTGGGAATATGACTTCGAATTTCTTTTTAGGTAGCTTGAAATTTAAAATTTATTTACTGTGTAAATTTGGAATATAGGTATAACAATCTAATGTTTAAAATATATTGCCATATTTTAGAATACAAGATGTGGTCATTTAAGGTAATGTTCCTCATTTTTCTTTTATTATTATTTTTTCATAAGAAAGTATTTTTTTTATTGTTTTGTTTTTACATTCCAACCAATGTTTCCCCTACTTTCTCTCTTCCAAGTCTTTCCCCCACCTTCCTTTTCCCTCATCTACTCCTCCTTCTCTGGTTCTCTTTGGAAGGTGGGCCTTCTAGGACATCAGTTAGCCATGGCATATCAAATATCAAAGGCACCCCTTTCTTATTACAGCTGAATGAGGCAATCTGCTAGGAGAAAAGGGTTCCAAAAGCAGACAACAGAGTCAGTGACAGCCCTTGCTCCCACTGTTAGGATTCTCACAGACGAATGATCTCAATTTTTAGAATTTCACCTTATCACATTGTTTCTAAGAAAGAAAATGTGTTTTACTTTACTTTTGTTCATTAGATAATAGCTAATATTATTAATATTTGAAACAAATATACAAAGGTAATTGTATGTAAAAGCAATGAATATCACTTAGACACGTTCTGTCCTGATTCATTCCTTGGGTGCTGACTTTAGCTGACTTCTTTTACAAAGCTTCCAGGTGCTTCCTTCTTGTGCAGGAATCTGCTGTAAACAAATAGCTAATTACAGTTACTTTATTTTTCTCCAGAACTCTGATGCATCATGTAACTAGTTGTACCATTGCATGTTAGTCTCTATATAAAAGTTTTCCTCATGTAACTTTGTTTTGTAATTTTTCCCACAAAGTTATTACTTTCTGACAAGTTCTGGAGCTCTGGCCACTGTTGTTTTCTTATGGGCCCTTGAGAGGACCCTCCTCTGAGGCTCCTTAACCATTCTTACCTTTTTATCAGCCTTGAAGCATTACCAAGCGATCAATGCCCCCAAACCCCGAAGGGCAGTTAAGGTGACCTCTATAAAGAAACTAATGAGTCATAGGCCTTACAACTCATCGCTCTTCTTGCCGATCTGGACATTATTTTGGGGACGAAGAGCTAAAACATTTGAACTGAAGTGTCCTTTGCATCACTTCTCCTCTCTGTCTCACCAGCTCAGATCTCACCAGCTCAGATCAACTTAACATCCTCCGGGACCAGCTCGATTCCATGACTGCTTCTGTACTCCAAAGTTAACAAAGACAAGGTATGACGACCACGCAGGATGGGATTTGTGCCCTCCTTGAACAGCACTGCTTCCCTGCCGACATTTGAAATGGGACGTAAGCAAATGGGACCAAACAAAAATTCCTCCTGGTTCCTTCTCACGTTTGCTCTTCCCCTCGATCACTCTTTGTTCCTTATCAGCCCCATGTCTGTGATTGCACCACGTCTTTTAAATGTGCTACTTAGTGGACTTCATCCTGTACTCAGACAAAATGTTCCTCTTCACCTCTCCCAGTAGCTTCTACCCTACAACGGTTCCACGCGTTCCTGACACATTTGCAAAAGGACCTATGAGATGCTGTGGAAAAGCTCTGGGGTCCTTCATCTCAGGCTAGACACAATTCTTTGCTTTAGTTTAGTCCTCAATTTTCTCTGTCCCCTTCCTTGAATGCGTCATAGCTCCCTACTCTTTCTGTCAGCTCATTTTGGTGCAACTGTCCTTGCAGTGAGACCCGTGGCTGTCACCCTGAGTCAATTAATTCTATGCCCACTTTCTCTCAGTGACCCACTTTATCTCTTCTACTCTGCCCCTCCCCTTCCCAGCCTCCCCAGACACTCTCTCGGCTCTACTCTGTAACCAAACCCACTGCTTACTGCCCTTTAGTAAGTATTTTCCATGTTTCTTCAGGAGCACAGGACTTTAGTCGCCTGGCCCATCACAGCAGATCAAGTTAAGCTTCTCCCTTACCGCTGACCAGAGGACCTCTCATCAACGGACCAACTACCCTCTTCACAAAAACCCTCTTTAGCAGAAAACAGTTACAACATCCCTGCCTACACATCCTCTCAGAGTTAAGAATGATAGTTTCCTCCGAAAGCCTACATTTGCCAGCTTCCTTTGCGAACCACATAGGTCGGTCATTTCCACTCCTATAAGGACCACATCCCATCTTCTGTAGGCATTTTAGTCATCTGTACATGTGAGTGTCGAAGTGCCCCATTACCGTGAATAAACATGGTCCCAACTGAGATCAAACCAAGCCTCTCTTTCTTTCTGACTTCAGTCCCTCCACAGCTGCTCTTAATAATCTACCATTTGTAATTTGTTTACTCATCCATTGAAGGGATTGGGCCACACTGCTTGCATGTTTCACATCTCATGTGATATCTCTGCTTCAAATTAAAAGCACATTTGGTTTTCACTTGTTATTCAACCAGTAGCTTTATGGAAAGCTCCTAGTGCTTACTTTCTTTTTAAAAGAAAAAAAAATTGGTTTTAAGACACTTAGAGATTTAAAAGATGCTACAAAGATGCTGTATAAAGGTTCCCTCCAACCTTCATCAGCTTACCCAGTGACTGTAGCACATATAGCTACAATACACACTAAACTGAGAAATTCGACATCAGTGCAGTCTGTGTGGGCAGTGAGATGCCAATTTAGCACACACATTGAAGGGCTTCCTAGCAGGCCTGAGCATGGCAAACATGGTGCCAATTGGTCTTGTCCTTCCCTCTCCCCTTTTCTAAAAACCATTAGATTACATTCCTAAAGCTAGCCATCAAGGTCTATTCCCTTATTTGGTCACTGGCTCATTCCTGAGGCAAAACATCAAGGTCCGAGAAGTAAAATTCATTATTTGGCTAGCATGTCCAATAAGGATTTTACCAACTCACCCTAGCACAGACTGTTCCCTTTGTCTCCTTTGATGTAGGTGGGCCTTCTGTTATGTGTTGTTTTCATTGGTTAATAAAGAGACTGCCTTGGCCCTCTGATAGGACAGAAAATTAGGTAGGCGGAGTAAACAGAACAGAATGCTGGGAAGAGGGCAATGAGGCAGATGCCATAGAGCCAGCCACCAGGTCAGACATGCTGAATCTTTTCCGGTAAGCCACCACCTCGTGGTGCTACACAAATTATTGGAAATGGGTTAATCAAGATGTGAGAGTTAGTCAGTAACTAACTCTCTAGAGATAATGGGCCAGGCAGTGTTTAAATGAATACAATTTATGTGTTGTTATTTCCGGGGCTATATAGCTGTGCGGGAGCCAGGCGGGATGAAAAGCAGGCCTGCCCGCAGCTGCTCAAGTTACAATCCTTAAAACCCGGTCCATCAGAAGCAGCTGCTCTTGTTTCCTTGCTGCTGCTCCTGCCTTTGCAGTCGGGTGCCTCCTCCCCTTCTGGGGGAAAATCTCCTTCATGCCCAGAACCTGGTGTCTGGGGGTGTCTTGTACCAACCCCAAAGGGTTGTCCTGCCTCACATTGGTGGTGTAACTCAAATCTTTACTCAACTAGACCAACAGGACTCCCAGCCTAGTTCTGGCATGTTCTCAACCAGCCAAGGCCTGTTCAATTTTTCTAACAGCAGCTGTTTGGTGAGTTTCCCTTACTACACAACCTAAACATTCCCCAAGTTATCTGGTGATGACAGTTGAGTGTCTGGCCCCCCTCCCCCCTCCACTCTGTCTTGTTGAGGTGGGGAGAAAGCAACCCTCCAGGGCTGCCAGCAGCCACGATGTATTCCCTTGGATGACCAGTAGGCACATTCCATTCAGCTGGGCTTGACTTGCCTTTTGTTTTTTTAGGTTTTTGCTGAAATCTGGAGTTCATTCTTAACTGTACAAAAATCCTGTCGACAGGTCCCAGATTTCTTCTTGGACCTACTGTGCCCTCCCTTTCCTCACAGAAACCTTACCAGCCACTGAAAACTCAGGGCTTCTGACCCTGGCTCTCGCCACTAGCAAAGGGAGTCTGCTCTCTTCACCCCGACTGAAAACTCCAACACACAGACATCCACCATTACTGATGCATTCTAGCACTCAAAAATAGACCTATACCCTAGAAAACCGAACAAAATGACAATCTTTGCAATTTTATGGGCCAAAGGACCGAAGGAAAGAGATGCATTTCTTCCCCCTTCCCTCTCCACTTTCCCTCTCTGAGGTGCGCTGTACCCCCCCAAGGCTGCTTCTCAGCTCTGTCTGTCCTGCCTGTTTCTCTGCTGCCAGCTTCTCTGCTGCTCCAAGTTTTTTCCATACATATGGAGAAAGGATAGAAGAGATTGAGTATTAGAATGAAATATTTGATGTAAGTAGTGAATATGTCCTGTACTGACTCCTAAGGGGCATCCTCCCTTACACATATAGGCTTAAATAAAGCTTGTCATGATGAAGGTACATCACCAGTATCACTGTGGAGGTCACTTCTTTGCTATCTCTTAGTAATGGGCCTCCCTCCCATCATCCTATCTCCACTATCACTAAGACCAAGGAACCACAATCTTTTTTTCCATCTGTATAATTTTGTCATTTCAAGAACATTTTCTGAATAGATTCACACAGTATGTGACCAACTTGGTGTGACAGTTTAATGGGAAGTTCCAATTCCTGCTCTCTTGTTTTAAAAGCTTCCCCTCATGTCCTTTCTATGTGACCTGGGTATATTATTTTCAGTTGTGACATCTTACAATATTAACCACAGAATGAAATGCAAAAGCATAAAGTGACTTTTATTAATTGCTACGAAACCTTGGAGTCTTTAAAACTTTACAGGAAACCTATCCTAAATGCACACGTGACTGCTGTGTTTCATTGCTGTGGAGAGAGACATTACCTTCTTCAAGAACATATTTCAGCTATGATTTATCTTCAGCACCGAGTTCAATGTTTGACAAGTAGCAAGTCCTTTGCACGTTTTGAGGGGCGAAAAAATAAACACAGATCCTTTTATTTCTGGGAGTTTGTAAGATTTGCAGTTGCGTGAATGGAAAAGTGTTAACTGATCATTGAGGGGAAATGCGGCTGATGAATTTTATACTGCTGAGACTTACGTGTTTCCTCTGAGATTGCTTCCTTTCTATGTCCCAGGTGGGTGGAGGTGACTCCTAAGTCAGGTAGAGGCACCTGGTTCATAGGTCAGAGTTTCTATGTGTTGAAATATAGGTTCTCAGTTCTCTTCCTAAAGGGATAACTTGGCTCCAATCTTTGACCACAGGAGGTTGTGAGGTCTCATCTCCTGTTTTTACATTGGCCATTTATCTAACTTAATTCACACTTGTTGGCAATGTTAAAATATTGTCTTAAATTGGTAATTTTCACATTGACAATATACTATATGTTGTAAGAATAATGAAGTCTTTTTTAAAAGATTTATTTATTTATTATGTATACAGCATTCTGCATGCCTGTATGCCAGAAGAGGGCACCAGATCTCACTATAGGTACCTGGGAGGCACCATGTGGTTGCTGGGAATTGAACTCATGACCTCTGGAAGAATAGCTAGTGCTCTTAACTTCTGAGCTATCTCTCCAGCCCCCGAATAATGAAGTCTTAGAGTATTTTATTTATTGCACCTCGATATTTCATCAGAGTCTAGGGACATTTTCCCAAGTCTACCTACACTTTGTTTTAAAAGAAAGATAACCAGCAAAGGATAAAGAAAAACCATCAAAACAGATAGATTATTAATTCAGAAAATATCTACTTGTAAAAGTGGCCATCTCAAGCCCTTTTTATTTTACACTCATGGCCACCTCTGTCCCTAGCTTCAAGGTGTCTGTCAGCAATGAAATACACGTGAGTGGAGCTATGTGGGGGTCTGGCTTGTTAGACTTCAGGGTTCCAGCTCATGTGAACTTCCATAGCAGAGCACCACAGAAAGCTCTGCATGTGTGAGAGATGAAGTGATTGAAGCTACGCTTCCGGGAAGGCAAGTGAATTGGGAAACATCAAGAGAAGAATATCAGTGCCATTTCTGTGTTAATAACAGTATCTAGTTAGACCCTCTTAAAAAACTGGTCAAACAACTAGAGATAGGAAATGCAGATTGATCACAACACAAACTCCTCTGTTTGTCGCATGCTTTGCCATATGCTATTTCAGTAATCCATTAAGTGCTCACAATGTTTGAGTGACACAGGATAGGCTTTAATGTGGATGAAGTAAGAGAATATGTGACACATTCAAGGCCATGCATCTAGTAAGAATGCAGAAGAGCTTCCTAGGGCACAGGATGTAGCTAACCACAGTTATTAATCAGTCTTACTTCTGGTACTAAGCCTTGGCCAGTGAGCAACAGCCAGCATGCAATGTTGATCACTGCAGACTGTGACCCAGTGCCTTGATTAAGGATTGTATCATATAAAAATAGAATATTCATGAAGGTTAGAAGAGCGTCTGAGTGTCTCTGGGCTGCTAGAACAAAATGGCATCCATATGGTGGTTGATAAAAGATAGACACTTATTGCTCAGAGCTCTGGAAAATGAGCAAAGATCAAAGTAAAGGCAGTGGCAGATTCAGTGGTTGGTGAGGACCTATTGCAGGTAGACAAAGCTTCTACATGGCCCTTGACTGTGAAAATGTTGATGAAACCCCTTGATTCCCCATTAATAAATATATTACACTAACCCTATTCATAAGAATTTTGAATCTTCTAGAGAGTCTGCCTCTTAATACCATTACCATAGGGTGTTACAAAATATATGTTTTGGGAGGGTGCAGATATTTGGACTTTGTCACAGATTGTTTATTCACGGATATATTTGACCACAAACATATTGAGAACATTTGAAGAAATTCAGATAAAATAATATCAAGTAACATATATTTCTCAAGTTGCTGAACACTTCCTTTTATGTTTTATTTTGTACTGAGTCAAGTGAACAGGCATACTACATAATATAGTACAAAATAGTAACCGTGCCTATGGATACACAAGCCAGGTATATTTTGAAGGCCTATGGATACACAAGCCAGGTATATTTTGAAGGCCTAGCTGCTATCTATACAAATTTGTCCTTTGAAGATCTACTCAGAGTATGCAAACCATAAAAATCTCATTTCTGTTTGAGCCCTATCTGTGCTAATAACAGTATCTAGTAAGACCCTCTTATAAAAGGCTGCAATGTTAATTTAGCAAAATTATTCCATTTGACCCATATGAGACATTTTCCTGTCTGTTATATGCGCACTGGCACCATAATAGATGTCTTAATTTAATGAGCATATTATACTAATTGAAATAAAGACCTAGGGGTGTAAAGAAGCAGAATAACACTTGCAACTCACCACTGAAATATTAAATTCCTGACAGAGGATCACCTAAACTATTATAGAATTAAAGAAAACCATTCATCCTGAGAGTAAAAATACTTTATGACAAGCAAATGGAATTGATTCAAATATAATTTTCCAGCAATGCATAATAAAATACTTGAAAAATTGGACATCACTGAGATAAAACTAAAGCCTAAATAATGGTGAAGTATATTAAATTTAGAAGGAATAACTGTCCCAAAGGCTGGGGTCTATTGTGAGGATGCAAGCTTGTAATGCTAACATTTGGGAGTTGGGATTGGAGATATTTGAGTTCAAGGCCGGACCACATAGGCTTCATAGAAAGGCCCTGTCTGAAAAAATAAACATGGCTGGATATAGTTCAGTAGTAAAGCACTTTCCCTAAAATGTGCAAGGCCCTGAGTTTGATTCTTAGCAGTAAAACAAGTAAATGGTGGCTTGGTGGAACCAGCTGTTTGATAGGATTGGGGTCTTTGGAAGTCATCTGGTTCCACACATTTGGAAAATTATTGCACACCAGGAACTCTGCTGGTAATTGGGGATAAAATAAAACCAGGCATTTCCCCAGAAATTATGAAGGTTAGAGTTTAGAAATAATAAAATCATCATATAAGGAATGAATAAGAAAACATTTTTTGTTAATATAAGGTATTTAATAAAATGTAAATATACAATTTCAGTCTGAAAAGATAGGCATATAATGCAGGGGTGCTCTGGTTTAGGGAAGAGAAGATGATGCAGGATCAGAGCATCAAATGTGAGGCCGAAGGATAGGGTGAGCTGGGAGGACACCAACAGTACTCGGGGCAAAGAACTAGACTATGGCAAGAGCCTTTATTGAACAACCAAGTACGAGTTGTGGACCCTGATGCCAAGGTGAGCTTTGATGCTGTCTTTGTCAGTTTCTTTAGAGTCATGGAGCATATATATTGAATTTCTCTATATATAGAAAAGGAATTTATTGGAATGACTCAGAGGATGTGGTTCAGCCAATCCAACAATGACTGACTATGAATGAAAGGTTCAGGAATCCAGCAATTGCTCAATCCATGTGTCTGGATGTCTCAGCTGGTCCTCAGAATAGGTTAGGAATCTGAAGAAACAGGCTTGACTGCCAGTGAAGGAATGGACTTGCTAGGGAGGGCAAGAGTAAGCAGGCAAAGAGTAACAGCTTCCTTTCTCTATGTCCTTATATAGGTTTTCAGCAGAGGTGTCCCTTTCCATCACAGAGAGCAGGATTAAAAGTGGATCTTTTTATTTAAAACTAAGCAAAATTCCCTCACGGGTATGACCTTTAATTCTGGATTTTAGTTAATTCCAAATGTAGTTGACAAGAAAGAATAAGTATCATAGATACTATCACCCTGTTTTTAAAATTAGGCCATAAATTATTGTAATTTTGAAGGCTTTGGCAGTATTATTAAGTGTTAACTATACACCTGAATCAGTGTGTTTGGAATAGAAATGTAGATTCTCAAGATTCTTCCTGTTTTTCCTTCAATTTTTAAATTCTTTGACAGTTCCATGCACATATATAAAGAATTTTAGTATTTTTCAGACTCTCTTATCCTCCATCTTGTCCCCTGCTCATTGCATTAGTGACCTTTTTGCTATTATGATGGAAAGAAACCCAAAGAAGAAAGAGTTTATTTAGATGTATGATTCTGAGGGGGAGAGTCCATCGTGGAGGAGGCATTGTGGTTGTTAAACAGCACCAGGAGCAAGAAGAGGGATGCTCACGTTTTATACACACAATAGAGGAGAGGGGAAACAGGAAGCGGGGCAAGGTTATATACCTCCAAAATTTGTTGCCTCTGACTTACTTCTAGCAAGGTTCCAACTCCCAAAATTTCCATTGCTCTTTCCCCCATAAAATAGCACCAAAAATTTGAACCTAGTGTTCAAATACTCCAGCTTTCGGGAGGATTTGTCATTCAAACCACCACACCCACTGAAATCCTTCTTCATATGGACAAGTTTCCCTTCTACTTTTATGGTTCTCTCTCTCTCTCTCTTTCTGTGTGTGTGTGTGTGTTCATGTGCACAAGTACATGTGCCCCACTAAGTTTAATTTTCAAGTTGATTGCCTGAGCATGGGTAGGAGGTTATTTATTGGAACATGAGCAAATTGTCAGTGGCTAAACCACTGAGAAAATCACATCACTCCTTCAGTGATAATACATCATTAGGGATGGGGTGGAGGACTCACAGACCCCTCCACTAATGCATCATGAAATGTTGACAGGCACAATCATGTATAGGTCTTGTGCAGACAGCCACATCTGAAGTCAGTTTGTGAGTGTAGTGTGAATGCCATGTCCATCACATCTCTTTATTGCATAGATCTCTATCCTCCGACTTTTTATGTTCTTTTGGCTCCTTTTTCTGTGATGTTCCCTGAACCTTAGAGGAGATAATATCTTATTTAGGGCCAAGAATAGTTATCTTGACAGTTATTTTTGGAGCTTTGTATTTCTTTGTTTCTTATCTGCTGCAATAAGAAACTTCTCTGACCAAGGTTGAGCTCAACACTGGTCTATGTATACAAACATTAATATTTAGCAGGTATTTGGCAAGATTAACATTTAGCAAAACAATTGTAGTGAGGTTCTTCCTAGGATTTATAACCATTTAAGTCATGAGCTCTTGACCATGCTTATAGTACCAGATGTGAATTTTCTTCTATGATGTGGACCTGAAATTCTAGTAGAAAGCAGTTGGCTACCTGTATAACAGTCATGCCAATGCACCAGAGGGCCCATATTTTCTGGAAGATTATTATTGTAGTTCATGGGAGTCACAGGCGCATAAGAATGTTGATAGATCTTCTTCCCAGCACCTTCTGGCACTGTGAAATCTCTCCAGTAGAGATGATGCTTCCAGTATGATTTTAGTTTGAGTTTTCTATGAACCATGACCAAAGTGTGAGGCATCTTAACCGATAGGGTGCTATCATCCAGTTCTTATGTGGGACAATGAACAATGGTTATAGTTGTTGTTATTCTTGGGGCCTCTGGGCTACTTGATGAACACATTTTAAGAAGGTATCACATACATCTCACCTAAAACTGGGATTTTTATTAAAAATTCATTGCCTCTGGGAGGACAACTATCCACCCATGGGATACTTCTGTTCAAACTTTTTTAAGAACTGTAATATAGGGGTTAGAGGGATTGCTCAGTGGTTAGGGGCACTTATTTCTTTTACACTTATTTCTTTTACACAAAATCTAGGTTCAAGCTCTAGCACTCACATAGGGACTCACAACTTTAACACCAGGTCCATAGGATCCAGTGCTCTTTTCTGGCCTCCAGAATTACCAGGCATGGAAGCTGTGCACAGACAAACATTCAGGTGAAACATCTATATTTAAAGTTAAATTAAAATAAAAAGAAAACTTTGGTTTTAATTAGTTTATAAATCGGCAAATTTCCACAAGGGCTTCTCATTGTTAGTTTCATTCTACCTCCTTCCGTCCTTCTGTGCTTTATCCTCCCTGCTTGGCCCTTTCTACCACTTCTTACACTAAAGCATCTTCAAAACATTAAAAGCAACTGTCTCTTATCTGAAGATTCTCTTTTTGGTTCAGTTTTCTGGTGACCGTGGGAAGAAGAAACAAGCAGAGAAAGTAAGCTTTGGCTTTTCTTTGGTCTCCACTTGAAAAGTTTCATCACTCTTTATAACAGAGCCATTGTGAGCCTCTGAATTTTGCTCCTATACAAGTTTAACATTGTGTGCCATGTAAGTATGAAGCATCGGCAGAGACCTAAGTGAATGTGTAGGCTCTTGAACTTCAACACTTGGTAGCCATCCACGTGTGTAGTTGTTACTTTGAGAAACAGGCTTTTCAGTGAATTAGACATATTAACATAGTTTCAGAAGTAAGGTTAAAATTGATTTTTTTTGTGAATTGTATAGTTGATTGATGAAATTCTAGTTTGTTTCTCAGCATTGTTTTGGGGGCACACATAGTTCTCTTTCCTCTCTTTTCTGAAGTCCAGCACTCACTATGTATCTTAAGTAGACACACTTAACTGAGAGACCATGTTTAGAATAAAGTCACAGATCTTGCCTTCAGATGATGTTTGCACTTTATTTTGACTTATGAGGAAGATTAAATGTTCATGCTGTTACTTCACAAATTCAGGCGTGACTGCCATTGTATAATATCAGTCAGCGGTTTCATGTCTTATTATTTATGTTATACTATTTTAATCAACTTTACTTTTGTTCTTTTCAATACTGGATGGCTTTAGCTGTGTGGTGGACAGAGGTACAGGGATATGCCACGTGTCTGTACACCCACACTTCTGCACACAGTGTCACCTGTAGGCTACAACATGGGATGCCTGGATACATTTGACCATGAATCAGATACACATGGTCTTATGGAGACTTGATCCATCCCTGCCCTTTCTTGCAGTGACAGGATGATTTAATCTTCATGAATCTCTTCTTCACAGAGTGGGAATGGTTCGGCCATCATCCTTAATGTTTTGAAGATATTAAGTGAGGAGTGGGGTGTCTGAGACACACAGTGCCTGCTGTATATTTGATGTTCAACAGACATGCCTTTTCATCTTGTGGCGATGCATCAAAAAGACGGTAAGGGACAACTCTGTTCTTTCTGAAGACTCTCACAAAGGAAACACTTGCATCTTCTTAATATTGTAACAGACAGAGGCTTTGTGCTAATTCTATTCTGTTCGCTGATATTCTCCAATAACAGAACCATTTATCTCAGCGAGATTTTTCTAAAGCACTCTTCATTACAATTTTTATGGTTGTGTATCTGAAGATATACAGACATTTTTATTGAGCAAAGTTAATTATTTCTCTAGTAATATTAAAAAGGGAAATATTTGGGAGGCAATCTTACTTCTTAAAGTGCATAACTTTTTTGCCAGATAAAAGGTTATGCATATTTAGATGTTTGTGTTCATATGTACCAGATCATTTGCACAGACCTCAGAGATGAATGTTTTTAAAAGTTCCTTTGGAAATGGAACAGATATTTAAATATCTTTTTAAAAACTTCTTCTTTCCTTCCTTCCTTCCTTCCTTCCTTCCTTCCTTCCTTCCTTCCTTCCTTCCTTCCTTCCTTTTTTTCTTCTTCCCTTCCTCTATCTCTTCCTTCTCCCCTCCCTCCTTTCCTTTCTCTCTCCCACTTCCTCTTCTTTTCTCTCTCCTTTTCTTACACCCTTTCTTTTTCTATGCCTTCATCCCTCCCTCTCCTCTTTCTTTTCTTCCTTCTCTGTTGTATTCTTTGCCTGGCTTTGAAAACTTGACCTGACTGGTGACAGACAAAGGAGTGAAGAAAAGACAAAAGCAGGACATAACCTAGGATATGGTGGTCGGGGTTCTGGGATGGAGAAGCTCAGTTTGTTTATTGTATACAGTTGAGTAGGAAGGTGTGCTTAGTGCTTAGAGCTAGGTCAAAGAAACAGGGTTAGCTAAACTCTGTAGGATCAGACTCTGTAGGGGATCAGTCTTCATATCCGGGACAGGGGAAAAAGGTAGGGTGGGCATTTTCTGTACCCACTCTCAATATCCACACTCAGACCAGAGGAAGGCTTCACCATCTCTCTGAGCCTCACTGGGGAAGGCTTTGCTACTGCCATTGGGCTGAAGTGTCATTGTCCTTGGCAGAGTTTTGCTCCTGAAAATAATCACACTCACTCAGGACTTCTTTCACTTTTCTTTCTTTGTTCATTGCTAGCCCCCCTCCCTTTAGCTTTCCTTTTCAGAGTAAATGATAAAACAATCTGTTTGAGGTTCTACTCAAAACACCATTTGAAAACCTTGTCCTTAGGAAATTTGGACTAAAAGAGTTGTGAGAAGGCTCAGTTGATTGAATGTTTAGAGTTTGGCTGTTTGTGCACAACATAATTCTGAAATTATCATTTTTTGGGGTGGGTAAGCAAGATCTGAAGTGCTCTGTGTGTTTGAAAACTCTCAGAAGCACATTTTTATTCCTTGTCTGTTTCTCCCCTAGGCTGATACCATCTTTCACAATAAAACTGCCTTGTTAATTGTTAGGGCTATGTTTTCTTTTAGAGTATTCTTCGTAAACATTTGCAGATCTTTTGCAAAGCTGCTTATGCCTTCTTCAAGGACACCAAATTCAGAAGTGGTCATGAACCTTGCGCTATAAGCAGGCAGGCTGTTTCTGTCTCGCTTTATTCTCTGCAACACTTAGGCATTATTTACTGCCGTAATTCATACAAATTTATACTAAAATAGTCTAGAGTCCTTCTGAGGAAAAGTAAAGTGTTAGCGATCTAGACATTAAAGGACATAAAGGCAAGAGTTCTAACCCTGTGAGCCTAACAGTTCTCTCGGGATGGGTAGGGAGGGTTCACACTAGGTATCGCTGATCACTACCCCCTATAATCTTACCAGCACACTGATTGGATAAAGACTGTCATCACTTCATTGATGAAAACTAGAAAGCCAAGGCTATGTAGCCCCCACGGCCGTGAAATCATCACTGCTGTTGGACTGCACCTGGAGAAACTCTAGAGGACATATGATACCTGGCTTCTTCTCAGATCACCATACGAAACCTGCATAAAGTGGGTGCAGTGCAACTCTGTTCTGGGAAAATTTTGGTTAGTGTAAAAAAATCATTTTTCTTGTTTCTTGTCTTCTCCCATTTTTTTTCCCTTCCAGGTTATGCAGACAGATCTCAGACTAAGGTCTTGTTCCTGGCAGGTTTGCACATATTTGTGAACCTGGAACTTAATGGGTAAGGGGATTCTGTTTTAAATACCTACTATGAGTCATGAGACCACTGAACAACAGAGTGGGTGACACCTGCACCCTCACGGGGTCTAAGGTTCCAATGCCAGACTTAGTCAACCGGAAACTCCAAAGCACTGCCCTCAAGCCTTGTAAGACTGTATGCACCTAGAGAGGTGCAACATGTCCCCGTGGTACAATTTAAACTTTCCTTATTTTTCTTTAAAGCATATGGGAAGGGATTTGAGTGTGCCTGTGAGTGTGCGCACACACAGACAGACAGACAGACAGACAGACACACACACACACACAGACACAGACAGACAGACAGACAGATACACACACACACACACACACACACACACACACACACACACACACTTTGGTGGCCCCAAGTGGTAGGATTGGTTGTAGCCAGGACAAGTGAGGTATCCTGAGAAAAGTGTGAAAATTAGAAAATAGCAATGGCCATTCCTCCCCTACTCCCTTCTCTCTAACCCTCTCCCCTTCCAACAACCCTCCCACTCCCCCCATGCACCCGAGGTTACCTGGGACTCTTATCTATTTCCAATCTCTAGGAGGATAACTACATGATTTTCTTCAGGTTCACCTTCTTATTTAGCTTCTCTAGGATCATGAATAATAGGCTCAAAGACCTTTAATTATGTCTAGAATCCACTTATGAGTGAATACATACCATATTCCTCTTTTTGGGTCTGGCTTACCTTACTCAGTAAAGCGTTTTCTATGTCCATCCATTTGCATGCAAAATTCAAGATGTCATTGTTTTTTACCGCTGAGTAAAACTCTAATGTATGTATGTTCCACACCTTCTTTAACCATTCTTCTGGCGATGGATGGAGATAGAGACAGAGACCCACATTGGAACCCTGGACTTAACTCCCTAGGTCCAAACGAGGGAAGCAGAAGGAAAGAGAACGTGAGCAAAGAAGGCAAGACCAGAGGGAACCTTCATCCGACGTTGGATGGCCATACAGACGGAGACCCACATTGGTGCACCGGACTGAGCCCCTCAAGGTCCAAATGAGGAGCAGAAGGAGGAAGAACATGAAAAAGGAAATCAGGACCGCGAGGGGTGCGATCACCCACTGATACAAGAGGACTGATCTAATGAGAGTTCACCAAGGCCAGTTGGACTGGGACTGAACGAGCACGTGATCCAACCAGATTCTCTGAATGTGGCTGGCCCGGAGTCTTTCTGAAAAGCCATCGACAATGACACTGGGACTTGTTTCCTCTGCATATACTGGATTTTTTGGGATCCAGTCTGTTTGGATACTCACCTTCCTGGACCTGGAGAGAGGGGAGAGGAACTTGAACTACCCACAGGGCAGGAAACCCTGACTGATCTTAGGGATGGAGAGGGAGGAGGAGAGGGAGTGGGGGGAGTGGGAGGGTGTTGGGAGGGGGGCGGAAATGGAAACTTTTATAATTTAATAAACTTTGAAAAGAAAAAGAAAATAGCAATGGTGGAGGAGTGATGGGAGGGGCGGGGAGGTGAGGAGCAGTGAGGACTGAGAGTGGGGGCTACAGGAACCACAGAGATGCTTCCATGTGTTCATGTGCCTGAGGTATATTGCAATAAAATGCATTTTTTTCTGTGCCTCTTTTTATCTTAGTGAATCTTTTTTCAAATGGATGAACGAAGGTTCTCCCAAATGAGGACCATGCTAAGATGCACATTCAGGTTGAGAATGGACTTTCTTTCTTTTCTGACCTCTCCCCCACCCTCCTTACCATTCTGCCAGTCTATAGGCTGGTACTGCAGAGGCTGTGCTGAAAGATTGCTGGTAGCCATTTGGGAGGCCAGCACCAGTGGCAGAGTTGGGGTTTGTTTGAAAATTTCCCCCAGTTTTAGAAGGTCTTCATAAACCCTACAGTCACACTCTGTGCTTAGAGTCAAACTCACACAGTCATCAATTGGACCTTACAGTAAATCAGCTCAACTTCGGAGTCGTCACAATTGAACTATGGGTGTGCACCTATAACCATTAGCAGTGAGCATCTCCTAATTGTTTGCTTGTGTATGGTGCATGCGATGCTCAGCCTTGCCAGTTTGACAGGGTTTAGAATTGCCATGGAGACAAATCTCTCAACCTGTCTATGAGAAATTTTTTTAGATTAGGCTAACTGAGAAAGGAAGCCCCATCCTTAATGTGGGCAATCAGGTTTTCTGGACAGAATGGAAAGAAGAAAGGAACCCGGGTATTAGCATTTGCCAGCTTCCTGACTGAATGCAATATGACAGCTGCTTCAAACTCCTGCAGCCTTGCATTCTCCACCCTGATAGACTACTTCTCCTGTAATTGCCATGTATAGCAAACCCTCCTTTCAGTGTTTTGTCAGTTATTTGGTCACAGAAAATAATTAATTCAATAAAATGGTAATTTTATAAGCTGTTCTCTCAATTTTTAACACATATTACACATTGAGTTATCTTTCCAGCCACTTCTATTGGTATTTAGGGAAAAAGAAAAAAAAACAAGGCCAAGCAAATAATTATTAATCTGAAAATACATCATAAAAGCTTGCTTAGCCCTATGCCATTTCAAAATGTTTGTCTATTTTTATCAAATATTAGTTCTGACTGTTTGAAAAATCCCCACAAGTTGGGAGATGATATTCTCAGTATGTTGTTAAAGATGAGAAAGTGGAATCTACAGAAGTTAGCACTTAATACCATAATTCAGCAATGAGACGTGCATGCAGGCCCTAAGTGCCCCATTTCCTTTTCTCTATTTTAAATCACATTTGCTCATACGTAGGTGGTGATGCCTGGAGGTCATCAGATTAGAGTCATGGAATTTATTACAACTTGTCTTCTCAAACTAATGTCTTTCTGATGGGAAATCAAAATGATTTCCTGCAATTATTGCAAAATACTCACCACCCTGCATCATCATACTTAGTCCAACTTTTGTTGGATGTGTTCAGATATTTTCTCAACAATTCAGTTTGCAGGGATTGCTACTTAAACATATATTTGTGTGTTTGTGATGAATAATATACACACCCTCTTAACTTTCATTATCTGGTGGGTACTGAATCTCTTCTTCTTTTCCTTGGCACTCAGTCCGTCTGCCTCCTCCAACTCCTGCATCTAGTGGGATGCTGTGGCTAAGCTAGTGGTACCTTGCCTTAATCAACTGAGCTAATAGCCAACTGTCACTGAGTTCTTGATGGATTAAGAGTGGAAAACCTTTGCACCCAAGCCAACGGAGTTCATCTCAGTGAACATGCTTCCTCCTTGTCTTTTCCCTTATACAGCTTGGTCCTGGGCATGCCAGTAGTTTATGTGACTAGGATGTATCAGACAGCTTTCTATTGCTGTGTCAACAACAACAATAACAACAACAACAACAGCAATAGAAAAACAATTGAGAGGAGGAGGTTTCTTTCAGTTCACAGTCTTGATCTGTTACTGTGGATCCTTTGCTTTAACGCTTGTTGTGAGGCAGAAAAAAATCAAGGTGGAAGGATGTGGTGAGTGAATATGGGTCAATTTATAACAACCTGGAAGGAGGGAGACAGAGACAGGATCAGGCCAAGGATAGCAAGAATAAGGGAAGAGGGAAGAGACGGTAGGGAGAGGGAAGTGGAGGGAGGAAGAGTAGAGGAGATTGGGGATTGAGTACAATCCTGAGGAGCATGCTTCCACGGACCCTCTTGCTCTTACTGGTTTGATCTCAACCATTTCTGCAGGCTTCTAGTAATCTGGTCAGCTATGACTGTCAGTGCGTTAATCCATTGATGAAGGCAGAACCCTTATGATCCAACCACCTTTAAAACTGCTACACTGGAGATCAAGCCTTCACCGTATGGGCCATTGGGGGATACTTCATGTCAAAATGCTAACAAAACACACAGAAAATTCCCTGGACTGCAGTGTCTTCTATGAAAGCAGACTGGATTTCAGGTTACCTGCCCAGAAGAGCTTCCTGCCATCCAGGAACACCTGCACAGGCTATTATTGGACAAGAGGCAAATCCTCTCCATGGGTTTATTTGCTACAGTGGTTTAATCTCACAGTGACACTGAACTTGAGAATAGTATGTTTAAGGTAGAATGCTTAATGCAGTAGGTTTTAATTTGAATTCTTTAGAACAAACCCTTCTACATCTGACTGTCACTTAGGCATCTCTGTTGACCTTGTTTTGTGGTATTTTTTTTTTCTTTCTGTATCTGGGCTGCTTCATAGACTGGTAGGCAAACCAATATTTAAATCTTATTTCCCATCACATTTAATAGGGAAGCCTCTCCCAGCTTTTCTGCTTGCCTACTTATGGTTTTCTGCTAGGCTTGCTTAATGTACTGATTTGCACAGTGGGATCAGCTAGAAAACATATTTTAAATCTGAAAGCTTGTATTTTGCTGAACATAGCAAACATTGGAAAAAGGCACTAAAACGTGCAAAATCTGTCAGTTCTCCACACCCCTGCATTGTAAGCCTCCTGTTAAAAAAAACCTCAAAAAATGGCAGAATGCAGATTGTGTTGACAGTCGTCTCATTGTGTACTGCAGGCAATATGCTTGTCACTTCTACCCAGAGCTAGTATGTGTTGGGCATCTAGGGAATAGTCAGATGTATTTGACCACATTCACATTTTGTATATGGGCTGGAAGTCCCTGACAATTATGGATTTGTGTGAGTGAACACATATATAGAAATTACACACAAGTATTCATTCTGAAATACCTATGGTTCTGTCAACTTAGCACTCTGAGATATGATTCATAGCCCATTTTCAAGGTTGAGAATGCTTCCCTGCATGAAGCATAGCTTTACTATGTGGGCAAAATTTTGAGAGTATATGATGCTAATCTCAGGTTTACATGGGTCAAAGTAAATTCTTCAAAATCCCTTGGTTAATTCTTTCTGTACTTCAAATCTTTTTATATAAATTTCATGAGGATAAGAGAGTAACAGAGAGAATGATGTGTATGTGTGTGTGTGAGAGAGAGAGACAGAGACACACAGAGAGAGAGACAGAGACAGAAAAGACAGACAGATAGACAGAGAATATGTTAGCACAAAGTCAGATGTTGAAGATGAATGTTTCCAAAAAGTAGAAGTATATATTATACTAAAAATTGTTTTTATTGTATTGCATTGGGCCTTTAAAAATCTTGTATTCTAAATAAATTCGGAGAGCAATTATGTACTTTGCTTTGAAGTAACACTAGAAAAATAAGGGGCTAAAATCTGGGAGTCTTTAGTCTTCTGCCATGTCCCCTTGCAACATGCTATTTCTCCCAGATGACAGTTTTCTTCTTTTCCAAGCCTTTCTAATTAGGGAACCAGAGCACAGTAGGGACATTTTCTGTCAGACACACAGTGATTCTGTAAGTTCAGCTATCTTGGGACCACTTATTAAGTTGGAGGAAGGAGGTCTAATCTGGAGAGGTGTGGATGAGAAGTGTGGAGTCTGGTGACGAGGCTTTCCTAGCTCTTAATGACCAAGTGTGGGGTGTCATTGCTGTGCGGTGAGCATTTTGGTTCCTCTAGAACCCCTGTGTTGAAATGTAATCCTAATCCCACTTACTTGGAAAAGTAGAACATCTGGTGGCGTCTAGGACAGAAGCTTCTCCAGCCAGACCAGTGCCATACAAACGCAAGCCCAAGGGATCTTGTTTATTTCTCCATCGTGGGAAAACAAAGCCCCCAAATGCTGTCTGTACAGCAGCCAGTGTCTCTTCTCTAGTCCCTAATCTGCGGGAACCTTGCTCTTGAACTGGCCTACTTCCAGGCCTGAGAATAATAAATTTCTGTTGCTGATCTGTCTACCAGATCTCATTAGAATAGTCAAACAAAAGTGAGACAATGTACAAAATTTCATTTCCCTCAAAGTGTCATCTTAATTTTGAAGACTGTGATTCTGTACACAAAGAAAATGAAAAATATCACTATAGCTGGGATTCAAAGAAGTCTGTGTTTTCGTTTTGATGACAAAATTTTGGAAAACAGAAAGCTGCAAACATACCATACCCTTTTGTATGTAAATCATATCAACCACTTTCCCTATCCCTTGTTTTGCTGAGACCTGCCATAGCTGTGTTTACTCTCACTTGATTTCATTATTTAATAAAATCTCAAGTTGATAATGTGAGATATTTTATATCCCTGAAGAAAATGTTCTATTGTGCACATTTTTAGTGGTCCTGGGAGGCTGCAGTCTTCCTTGTATTACATATCACATCACCAGGAAATTTCTGTGCACTGGAAACTCAAAGCTTAGGCAGAATTTAGAGCCTTCCCAATCAAGTCTCTATCTACAAATCTTCAGTCCCCAGCAGGGCGACACAATGAGGAAACCATTGTTGATTGAATCTAAAACGTGTTCTTGGAGGTCCAGATTTTAAAAAGGTAACAAAAAGCATGTGTACCAGCTAGGATGCCTCCAGGAATAATCAAATGGAAACTCATTTCAGAGTGCTCAAACCTCGAGAAAGTTTATTGGCTCATATAATCGCAAGTCCAGAACGTTTACAATCCCGTGGCTCTGGCTGCCTTTTCTTGCTCGTTTTTTGGCTGTATTCACCGCATGGCACAATTCCTGAAGAGACTTGTATAGTTTTGGTAAATTGTGCGGCACGGTTCAGAGGGAGGAGGGGAGCACTACAAGTCCTCCTGCATAGTCAAAATTTGACCACTTCAATTCTGAATGCGGCTGGTGAATTTAGTTTGAACTAAAACATTGTCTGTTCCTACAGCTGGGCTGGAGGGTGGCAGCACTGGCTTCAAAACCACAGATTCCGTGTGGGAATAAAGAGGTGAGTGCACGCGCACAGACAGCAGTGACCCTGGGTCATTTTATGAGAATCTCCGAACTAGGACTGCGGCTGTAGCTCAGGAGATGTCTTAGTCAAGGTTACTATTGCTGTAATGAAATAGCAAAACCAAAAGGAACATGGGGAAAAATGAGTCTATTTCATTCAGAGTTCTGTATCACAGTTCATCGTCAAAACCACTGAGGTCAGGAACTCAATCAGGGTGTGAATCTGGAGACAGGAGCTGATGCAGAGGCCACAGAAGGGTGCTGCTTACCGTCTTGCTCATTATGGCTTACTCAGCTTGCTTTCTTACAGAATCCAGGACTTCCAGCTCAGGGGTGCCCCCCCAACACTGGCTGGACCCTCCCACATTAATCATAGAAAATGTCATATGGTCTTGCCTACAACCGGATCTTCTGTGGACATGTTATCATTTGTGGTTCTTTCCCTCTCACGACTCTTAGCTTGTATCCATTTGACAGAAAACTAGCCAGAACAGGGATGGAGCACTTGCTGGGTGCAAGCCCAGTGTGTGGGGGGGCGGGATGCCAAATGGTACTGTGAAAGGAAGTAATAGGATGGTAGTAGACTGTGTACTTAATCACAGAGCAAGGCAAGAGTTGATACATATTCACAGCCATGACCAAAGCGTGGTTGTAGGGGAAGCCTGCCGATTAATCTTTGCAAAAAGTGTATCTCTGGAAACTTCTCTATGAATGTCTAGAAATGAATTCCTCTGTCTCTAATAACGATACTTTTCACATTCTGATATATTATTAATACTACTTTCATAATAACTTATATAACTGACTTTATCACTATAAAGTAAAAAGTACTATTTATTATTTTAGGCTAATCACAGACTAAAACTTCTGTTCAATATGAGAAAATGTATCTCTTTTCTCTTTACTTTCTTCCTTCCCCTCCCTCCCTTCCTTCCCTTTATTTTTACACTCTCTCATTTATGCCGAAAGCCACCTATTAGAAAATTTATACTACTCAGTTATAACTAAATGAGAATTTATTTAGGCAATAATTCTAATAATTTTAGTTTATACTGCTAACTAACAATCTATTTGCTCCATGCGGTGGTGGTGCATCTCTTTAGTCCCAGCACTCAGGGGTAGAGGCAGGTGGATCTCTGTGAGTTCAAGGCCAGCCTGATCTACCATGTGAGTTCCAGAACAGGTTCTAAAGCTACAGAGAAATCCTGTCTTGAAAAACCGAACCAAAGTAAATAAATAAATAAAAAATAACAACAAAAAACCAATCTATTTGCTTTTCATTTATTTCAATTTGTTGTAGTATCTTACTGTTTAAAAATTTCATTACTGTATTAATAATGTATACTAATCAGTTTCACTGTGATATTTTAATATACATATATACTACATTTTGATCATATTAATCTTTATTTATCTCCCATTATCCTCCTTTGTACATTCTCATTCCCACTGATCCCCTTCCTCCTTGTCATTGGTCCCTTTCTCCTTTCACATCTTTTGTTTTTGATGACCCAGTTTAGTGTTGCTTATGAGAGCATGGACTAGAATTCCTTATAGGAGCTTGGGTGTTTGACAAGTAGCTATATATACCTTTGAAGAAAATGTCCCCCCATTCCACCAAACCGTTAATGGTCTATGAATCCTTGGGGGTGGTGTAGTGCCTTGTGAGTTCTTCCTTCCTTCATGATGAAGGTTGGTAGACCCAATCTTATGCTTGTTTTGCTTGGGTAATTCACACTTGCTGAGAGTTCAAGAGTACAGCAGTCACCTCATTCCTGGAGGACAGCATTCTCAAAGGTTTCATCCCATTCTCCAGACCTTACATCCTTTTCATCTTCTCTTTCATAATGTTCCTAGGATCTTAGAGCAGGGGTATATGTCCTATTCAGAGGTGAGCATTAAGCAGTCACTTATTCTCTGGTCTTTGACCAGTTATTAATTTCTGTACTAACAACCACCCATTGCCAAAAGAAGTTTCTATGACCAAAGTTGACAGTAGCTCTAATCTATGGGCAAAAACTAAGTATTCAGAAGATGTTTTGATGAACGTATATATTTATTCAGCAAAAATAACAGCAGCTTCTTCCCTGTTAGGACCTATGACATCCTCAGTCATGGGCTTTTGACTAGGTTTACAGTACCAGACGTAAATTTCTTCACATGAAGAAGGCCTTAAACCCACTCAATAAGCAGTTGGTTACCCCACAACAGTTATGCCACTATTGTACCAGTGGGCTCATCTTGCATGATAGGTGTGTAGTATAGCAGTCATTCAGGGGTCACAATGGAGTAAGACTATGACTCCATTATTGACATTTTTCCCCAGTAGTCTGTACAGTACCTTCTTGCACACCTAAAACTAGTCAGTGACAAAGAAGCTCACAAAAGTTTCAACACTTAGTTGAAGTGCAATTCTAATTAATCTTAACAATAAAAACCCAGAGTCAGATGTGAGGGTGAAAACTGAAAGAGGTAGTACATCCAGCCACTAAAAACTTCTTACCTCTAGTAAATCCCAGACCAAAGGGACAGACCTGTCTCTACAAATCCTCAGAACAAATGGGGGGGGGGTTTGTGTCAAACCATCAGTCTGAATGGGCTGGAGATCCTTTCTTCACCTGCCTTATAGTCTTGTTTCCACCACCTTCCTAGTGCTAGGATTAAATGTGTGAGTCTCCCAAGTACTGGAATCAAAGGTGTGAGCCACCAGTGCCTGGCCTTATGGTTAACTAGAGGCTACTTCTGACCTTGATCTCCAGGAAAGGTTTATTTGTCAGAATACAAACAGAATATTACACAATATTTCTCCATTTTTGTCTAAAATAAAAAGCAAAAGTTTTAACTAACATAGAAACACAATATATAATAAGTATGATAACTTTATACAAACATATACAGGCAATAATTACATTAACAATGTCTAGTCTATTAGCATTTGACAAGTTGAGAGAAAATATTCCATCTGTCTTATCTTGGTGAGTCCAAAGTTTATATCCAATTCTCTTTCTGTATTAACTTAACATTACCAATCCAAAAGTATCTTTTTATGTCTCTCAATTTTATACACTTTAGTGAGTTTCTTTTCTGAGTCTGGTAACAAGGAAAATTGTAACTATGGCTGTCTAGTTTTCATCTTCATCAGAGACCTGCAAAAGACATAATAGTACCTGAGTAAACAGGAAATGTAGAGCAAATGACTTCCAAAATTATGAAATGACAGAAACAGCTGTCTGTCTGGACAGTCAATCAAGGTTCCCCTGCAACACTGGGGCACCCATACAAAGACTACAGGCCTAGAATATCTGACAGACTTAGTTTTTAAGCAGGGTTTTTGAAGGATTGTCCCACGTTGTCTTGACAAAATTCTGCTGCCACATTCTTTTGTGCCCCGCTTGTTCAGTTTTGGCAGTGCACTGTTAGCAGTCGAGGCAAGAGCAGTTTCTTATCCAGTGACTAACTTTTGCCACAAAGAAAGTAAACTCCATTTGGAGTTTCTTTGACATCCATCATCGTCTCTGAAGTAGATTGGTGCTGTCAGAAACAGATATATCTCATTATCATGAAAAAGAACTTTATGCTATTAAAATATCTTAAATGTAATACTCTGTAGATCTCTGAAATGTTTGAAGACCGCTTGTCTATCTAAAATATATATCTGTTTGACATTTAAAATATATCTAACATGGCTATAAGTTTGATTGTATTAGATGGCTATGAACCTGTACTTCTTTATTATTATTCTAAATTATTTGTAATGATAACTTTCAAGGACTAGAAACTTATATTACACTCTTAGATGAGCTGAATAGGTACAATATCTTGAACAAGAGTAGAAACGTAGGTACAGTATGTTCTAACCAAAATCATCTTCAATTTATATCAATATACAACAATCCAAGCCAACATAAAATATTTAAAACTAGTATTTGCTTTTTTGGTTTAAAAATAGATTAAATAATATACCTTTTTTCCCTATGTCTATATCCCCTTTTTCTTTTAGAACAAGATTCCTGAATCTAATTTTTTTGTTCAGCTTTTTTTCTTGACCATTACCAATAACAACTTGTAACCATCCCTCCTCAAATGATGAAAAATATCCATCACCCACTAAATGACCAAACGACCACCCACTCCACTTCTTGGAAATGTGGGTGTGGTGTTCTTAAAATTACTTCCTGCTGTCTTGGGAGTAATGGCATCTTTAGGACCCTGAAAAAAATTGGGATAATTGTCAAGTTCTGGTTGAGCTAGCTGTATCATTTGTTGTTCAGTCTAAATGTAATGGGAAAATGTAGGACTTATCTGAAGTCCTGACTGGAGTAGTGCGTGGGGTTGAACCACCTCAACTAACCACCTTGAAATTGTCCTGAGCATTTCGTAATATAAAGCTGATTTTTAGGTAGTATTTGTCAGGTTAGTTGCATTACCATATTCCACGTGGAGTTGTCATTGTAGGACTCTATCATCTTTTTGGAGACTTCAGAGATCTCATTAGGTCAGATTCTCCCTTTTCTTGGTAATTCTTTCCAGGTAGTTCTCTCTTCTTCTTTGGACGCTTATTTGTCCAAAAGTCATTAAATTCTTCAAGATGGTTGCTTTTATTTTCCTGGAAAGACAAAAACAAAACCCTTCTCCAACCTTAGCTTTGTTTTTCTTTTGGCAAGTTATATCTGATCAAATGAAAAGTATTTGTTAGACCTATAAATTAGTTTAGATTGAATGATCACTCCGGTTGATGCACTATTGTCTCTTCTAATCAAGAGGTCTCTCTTGTTTGAATCTAATCTTTATTGATTTTGATAGTATCCATAGCTTTTTTTCTCCAGGGGAAACAAAAACAAAACATCTTCCCCAATGTAACACATATCCTGTTTTCCATTCTGAGGTCATTACATCTTTAAAATATACAGGCAGATTTAATTCAGCTTTTTTATTATCCAGTATTGCTCAATAGTTGTCTTTCTTTTATTATTAGCATTTATAAAACTTAAAGTTAGTAAAGCATTTAGAATTCTATTGGGAGATCTTTATTTCTCCTTTTGGCTATTAATCGTATCTTTTAGAGTTCAATTATATCTTTCTGTAACTGCTTGTCTTGTTGGATCGTACGGCATACCTGTAATATGCTTTATGTTGTAATGTGCAAAATGTTATTTCCTTTTACTAGAGACATATGCACTGTCTGTCTTAATTTGTGTAGGTATTCCCATGATGACCATGACTTCTAATAGATGTGTAATTACAGAATCAGCCTTACCAGAATTCAAAGCAGTTATCCATTAAAATCCTGAATATGCATTTATAGTATGGTATACATATTTTAATTTTCCAAAGGCTGTATAACGAAATATTTTCATTTGCCAAATTTAATTTCTTTGAGTACCCTTTGGGTTATTTCTTGCAGGTAGTGGAGTTTGGTTACACAAGAAATAAGAACATGTGCTACTTGTCAGGATAAATTATTCATTTGAGAAGAAACTAATTATTGTGAAACCTAACTTTCACAGATTTGAGCATCATTGAAAAATAACACAATTCTCTTTGAAGACAGCCTGAATGGCTTTAGTTGTAGCATGTCGTTTCAAACTCTTGGGCTTTATTCCTAATGGATTATTATTATTATTATTATTTTATTGAGACAGGGTTTCTCTGTAGCTTTGGAGGCTGTCCTGGTAAATTATTTTTTAAAGTTTGGAATGATGCACAGAACTATAAGAAAATTTGAACAACAAATTTGTTAATATTTTATTACTGCAATTTTGGTGTTATTCGGTTTTCTTAAGTATGATCCTGAACATAATTTAAAAATAAAATTATATTTTGTTGAAATATGGATTAAATTATTATAAATTTTGCTAACTTTTAAAGTAGCTGTTGGTGTACTACTAATGTAATAACATGATGCTTGTCTTGACTAATGTAAATATTTTCCTGGATTACAAGACACATTCACTCTGCTGGTATAATCAGATTGAAAATACTGAAAAGAGGGACTGGAGAGAAGGCTGAGCAGTTAAGAGCACTGGCTGCTTTTCCAGAGCATCTGAGTTAATGTCTAAGCACCCACATGGTGGCTTGATACTGTCTGTAATTCCAGTTCCAGGGGATCCAACACCCTCACACAGACGTGGGTGCAGGCAAAACGAACCAACGAACATAAAATAAAAATTAAATAAATTATAAAAGTAGATGAAATACTGAAAAGAGAGGAGGTATTTGAAAACTGCTGGGGGAAATATATAACCATGGTGGGAGGATGACCGCGATGGGGCAGACGGGGGCACACTGAGTCCAAAGGTGTCTAATCTAGCTGAAGAGCAGAGCTAGTTCACAAGGGTAGCCGCCTCCTCCATCGTCTGGCCCCGCTTCCTAGTCTCTACCTTTGGAATGGAGAGTTGTAAGGTTTTTCTTATTTCTCTTCCTTGGAATTCACCTCTGACTTTGAACAGTCTAGAATGGCCACTTATAAGCATTACTAATGTCACAAGTCTTCTTTATCTTCTTTTGATTCATAATTCCTTAATTTGCAATCTCAGGGGCAGCAATGTCTCTGCGAACTTGTCTAACTCTATCAGAAGGAGCAGAAGAAGAGAGGAGTGCCGGAACTTAAGCAGATTAAAGCACAGTTGTTAAATCCATAAGAAGACAAGATCTGTGGGTATTAAGGACACCCTCGAGCTGCACATGAGCTTACTTTAGAAGTGTCATTGCTTTTGTGCTTGCAGGATTTTGTTGTGAAATTTGTTCTTCTTCACTTTTCATTTAGAAATTGGATCATTAAGAGTTGTCATGCTCTGAGAAGTTAACCCTAAATGCTCTAAGTGCCTCAAAAGGCAGATACAGTAGATTTCATAAAGACTGTGGGCAGAAAACGTTTAGAAAAGAATAAAAATTTGGGGACATTTCCGGAAGATGTGTTGCACACTTACTGACTGCAAACAATGCATGTACATTAATGCCCTCAGCTGGAAAAACTGCCCTTGTCAGATTCCATTTGTGAAGCTCCTCTCTGAAGTGCAGCAATTGGTTCAACCTCCCAGGCAGGAGGAATTTGACAATAGACCAAGTCTCTCATATTGGTATCATGGCATTCTCTATTATTTTTGTTTTCGATAGTCTCTTTTATACTTAGCATAAATACTAGGTTAAATAAAAATGTGACAAGGGTGAAGGTCCATTTTCTCTGTATATTTTCTGCAGAATCCTGATATAACTGTGGGTAAATGGTTATTTTCCTTAGCTTGGGAAAACTGCTTGCATCTCAGAGGCTATTCATCTCTCCATGAAAAGAACCAACCATATCTGTTTAATATGATTTTATATTCTTTTGTTCGGCACTATTTTTTAATAATTAAACATTATATAAATGTATATTCAATAGAAGAATGAATAAAGAATAAACAAATTCTAAGGTTGAGAATCGAGAGGAACCAGTTACTCATCCAAGAAGGAAGTTTCATAACCACAGAAATGCAGCTTACTCTAACAGGTTCTGTTGGAATGAAAACAAAGTATTTTTTACAGCAAACATTAAGCAGAGTTTGGAGAATTCTTTATAACAGGGGTAGAAATGATTGTGGGAGCCAGAGGAGTCAAGGACACCACAAGGAAACTCACAGAATCAACTAACCTGGGCTCACAGGGGCTCAAGGGAACTGAACCAATAACAAAAGAACCTTCATGAGACTAACCAAGGCCCTCTACACATATGCTACAGTGTGTAGCTTGGTCCTCTTGTGGAACTCCTAACAGTGGAAGTAGGGCTGTCTCTGATTCTTTTATTGGCTTTTTGGACCCTACTTCTCATCCTGTGTCACCTTGCCCAGCCCTAATCCATGGGGAGGTACTGAGCCTTACTGCAACCTAATATGCTGTGTTCTGTTGATAGTCCTGGGAGAGCGGCCCATTCCTAAACAAAAATGAAGAAAGAATGTATTGGGGGATGAGAACAGAGGGAGTGGGGTGGGGGGAGGGACTGAGAAGGGAGGAGGGAGAGGAAACTGTGAACAGGATGTAGAAAGAATTTTTTAGAAAAGAAAAAGAAGTATTTTTCTATTGTTTTCTGTAACTTTAGTGAACATCCATTATAGCAGAATGAAAGCAAAGTGATTTATTAGAAGGGTTGTACTTAAAATTCTTAAGCCCCGGGATAGACAATGTGAGTTAAATGTTTTCTCTTTCCCCAGTTCAGCTTCACGCCATCCCACTTCTTTCCCCAGAAGGTTTCTCCTGACATCTACCATTTGACAAGGAACCTCCAATAGCTTTGCTTACTGGTTTCAGTAAATTCATTGCCAGAGGAAACTTTTACCTTCCAAATAGAAATATTCTTCCCTTAAGGTAAGAAGGAAAAATGACAAGGCAGGAGTTGGGGGACTTCGTGAAAATGTACACAGCTCAAGCCTGTAATTTCTACCTTTATACTTAGCTCCATGTTAATTTCAAGACGTAATGTCCAATTTCATCAGGATGATTAAATTTTCCTGCAGAGGGCAAGGTTAAATGAAAATGCAAAACTTCCAGTTTACCAGCTGATTAATTCTGCTGTGATCAACAACAACAACAACAAAAATGCACTGAAACTCGCATGGCGCAGAGAGTGAGACCTGACTTAAGGGACTCCATGCTCATGGTTCCTATTGAGCAAACTCGCAATTTCTACCCAAAGTTCTGCTGAGATCTAGCCAGGTAAATGTAAAATGTGTGATCTTAGAGGCAATTTCAGTTAGATAATAGAACGTACATAATTATGTTTATACACGATCTGAACTTCGATTAAACGTCTTCCTGTTTGGAGTCTCAGGAGATGGCTGGTAGGAGAACGCACTGCGAAAGCACGATCACCCCAACACCATGAACGAAGAGGGGTTTAAGAGTGGGAGACAGAGAGAGGAGAATCACTGGGGTTTGTCTGGTGTAATCTTTGAGCTCCAGATCCCGGGGCAGAGATCTTATCTCATAAAACAAAGTAGATGAATTCTGAGTAATGACAGCTGAGGTCAACCTCTGGCCTCAGCACACATCTGCATGTGTATCCCCATTCTTCTCCCAACATAAATGTTTTCCTGATTTTATTATACAACAAATTAATCAGAAAAACCCTCTTGAATATTATTTGAAGAAGCCTGAATTACTCATAAAACAGTAGTATATATTCAGATGTGATATTTTGATGTGGGTTCCCCTCTGTATGCTGCTAATATCATTGGTTAATAAAAAATCTGACTTGGCCTGATATGGTAGTGGAGCTAGGCAGGGAGAACTAAGCTGAATGCTGGGAGAAGGAAGGTGGAGTCAAGGGAGAAGTCATGGAGCCTTTGCCGGAGACAGACATGCTGAAACTTTGCTGGTAGGCCATGACCTCGTGGTGATGAACAGATTAATGGAGATGGGTTAAATTGAGATGTAAGAGTTAGCCAGAAATATGCTTAAGCTATTGGCCAAACAGTATTGCAAATAATACAGTTTCTGTGTGATTATTTTTGGAGTCTGGGTGGCCAGGAAACAAACAAGCTGCCTTCCTACTACAATATTTGGTCATACAGATTTCAGTATTTCCACTTTTTAGGGAGAAACAATTATTTAATGTCTTATTTCAAGGAAGCATTTTCTGTATAGGAAATTCAGCCATTCTTCCCGACCATTTGGTGACTGGCTAACAATTTTTAGTTAATTGAAAGCTACTTTTTGTTTATAACATTTATCAAGTGGATACAAACGAGGCAAAAACTAATTTTACAGCATTTGTTCTTTATGAGCTTTAATTTTGTGCATGGAATTACACCTGCTGTAACATAATCAGAGTGTCTCAGTTAATCTTACTCATACTCATGACATGCCATTCTGCATTTTCATGGCAGGATGATGAAACAGAGAATTCATTATTTTATTTGACCACATTTACTTTTTACAGTCTATGATCAAAAATCTGTATCTTGTCACGGTCACTGTTGACTAATAACCAAGAAAGATATGAAGCATCAATATTCAGTGTAACTGTGATACTACTAAAGTGATGCTCAATGCAGTGATGAGTCAGTTATTTCTCCTAAACATGATAATCACAGGGTACATACTGTGTACATTGTGTCATTTTACATGCATTGTAATCCTTAGAATCAAACCACAAATCATTACCCTACTCTACACATCAGTTGGAGGTCAGGCAAGAAAGAAGTTGGCACATTCATTATGAGTGAATTATCAGAGCTTTTGTGAAAAAAGGGGCTCGTTTATTTAAGGGACTAGAAGTCAGCAAGGGTAGGGAAGGCACACCACACTCCACCGTATGATGTAAAGTCCCAGGCCATTCCTACTTCAGGCTTGGAAGCTATAGTTTATAATATTGAGAGGAACAATAATGGGAGATGTTCCCACTATTGTTATACAGAAGAAAGCCACTTAGTCAGAAAAGTGACTGGTGAAGACATTCCTTCTCTCTTCAGCTCTCTGAGATTCTACTGGCAGTCTTCACTGACCAGCATCCTTGAGCCTTTTGTCATGGTGTATTCATTTAATACCAATACTTGGGACAGAGAGTCAGGAGGATTAGGAATTCAAGTACAGCTTTGGTCCTATAGATAACTTGAGGCCAGTTTGAGCTACAGAGGACTCTGTCTTAACAACAGCAACAATGGTAGAAACAACAATAATATCAGCAAAAACAACAACAAAAGAATCTTTTCACTTAAGTGCTTGACACTTTGCTAGTTGCAGGAAAGAAAAAGCAAGAAGAAGAAGGAGAAGGAAGAAGAAGAAGAAGAAGAAGAAGAAGAAGAAGAAGAAGAAGAAGAAGAAGAAGAAGAAGAAGAAGAAGAAGAAGAAGAAGAAGAAGAAGATTACAAGGTAATCTTTCTAGCTTTTGCAAACACATCTTCAAGCCCAGTCTATTGTGGAGGCCTGGAAATGTGAGCCTATTTCCACGTTGAGCAAAGAGAGTTGTAACTTTTCTTCTACCTCAGACAAAGGCCCTACCTAGACCAGTGAGTTCTGCTCTCTCAAGGTTATTGTCAACAGGTGTGTCTAATAGTCAGACTTTGTACTCCAGGAATAGAGAAGTAGATTGTTCCTACCTCAAAGAAAAGTCTAAGGATCCCACTAAGTTCCAGTTCCCTTTATGGAGATAACTTGGGATGCCACCCAGGGAGTGGTTTGCCTGCAGAATGTTTTGGTCTGGGGTGTAAGCGTGACTTGTTTTATTCTAGCAACAGAATGTTTAACTATGAATGTAACCTATAATTTCCAATTGGTATGTTCATTTTCTTGTATCATGTTAATGCAGTCTTTTGTCTTACTCCTACCTTTTGGGGTCAGGGGTATTTTAAACAGTTGGAAATTAAGCAACTTTTCAGTATTCACTGGGATTCCCTCCCAATACTATCCTATATGTTTCTCCATTTTAGCATTTTCATTCGCAGCTCATATTCCTTACTAAATTTCTAAATCCCCACACCTTTGCCCTGGTGAGAGATATTTTTGGTGTGGCTGGTCCCCGGCAGTCTATCTTATCTTATGCCCAGACCTTGAATCAAATCACTTGCTATTTTCTCCACTGTTAGCTTCCCTCTAGTCTGTTATATTTCCTTACAGTTAAAGCACTGCTCAAATGGGGCTTTCAAAATTCTTGCTTATATGCCCAGACTATTTCACTCCAAAATCTGGACAAGTTTGGTTCCCTTCCTCAGTTTGTGCATAGTCTCAACTCTTGCTTCTTTGAGAAGTCGTTTCTGACTATCCTTTCCTTAGTCACATTTGAAACATTCCCCTCCTTTTTGTTTCTGATAGCACATGTCAGAGCCACAGCATTATCTTATTTCTTTGTGAATATCTAATTTTCCTGAACAAGGTATTTGCCCTTGTTTTGATAATTGTAGTTTAGCTGCTTAGAGCAGATGTTGACATATGAAAACAATTCCTTGATATCTGAAATATTATATATCAATCAAATAGAATCAATACAATCATGTTCTTAAATATGAAGACATGAGGACTGATTGTTCCTGGGTTCTTGGCTTATTTATTTTTGTTTTATTTCATTTTTTAAAGATAGGGTCTTATTATGTAGCCTTGGCTGTCCTGGAACTTGATAGGTAGACACGGCTGGTCTTTAATTTACGGAGATTTACCTGCCTCTGCTTCCTAAGTGCTGGAATTAAAGATGTGTACCAAACAAGCATACATATCTTACATTCAACACAGTAGATCTGAAACACTGTTAGGATGCCTCTCATGAGGTTAGCGGAAAAGCTGTGCTGGTGTTCATGACCAGTGAAGCTTTAAAGAAGAACCAATTCTTGAATAGTAACTGGTTTAGCAGCATAGAAGCTGAGCCAATGATAGGAGCAAACTAGGGAGCAAATTTAGAATCCCCATTTCCTGGTTAAACAAATCTGTATAATGGTAGTTTCAATATATGCCTGTGGATGGTAAACATTTCCCAATCTACCACATTTCAAACCAAAAGCAACTTCTGCTCTACGTTGCTTTCCATGATGGCTGGGCAAAACAGAAGCAGGCTGTTTGCTGAAATGTTAGCTGTTCTGATTAAAAAAAAAAATAAAAAATGTAAATTTCATTCCTGTTTAAAAGAAAAAGCACAGTTTACATCCTTTTCTCATTTTATATTTCAATTAAGCTCACTCCTCTCTCCGCCTTCTCCTCTTGCTTTTTGAATCAGATCCAGTTGGAATGCAGAGAGAAATGTCACTTATGGTCAAAAATAGACATTTTCTTTTGCATTTACGTAATCATTTCCTCTATTCTTCCTTGGCTTTTGTTATACATAATGAAAACAAAAGCTGATAAAGATGTTGGCAGAAGAGGCGGGAGTGTGAGGCAGAGAAATGGGGGATAGGAGAATGGAAAGGCACACGCGTTTCAAGCATTCATAGAGGCATTGTTTCCACGGTTTCTTTTTATGTTCAAATCCTCTAGGGACAAGATTTTAGCAGGTGTCCTTTCTTCCCACATGGAATTCATTTTGCACAACCACTGCTTTGTGCTGCATGGGAGGCTATGTGCAGAAGGAAAGATAAATACTACATTAACTCTCAGAATTCCTCACCTTGGCCTTTCCTTTCACCATTCATATTTGTTTTGGGTTGACCATGAGCAATAAAGCATTTTCTCCCTATAATTATTCCCCTTTCTTTATTAATTTTTTTTTGTTAATTTTTGGGTCCTAAGCTTCTGTCCTGGTACCAAAGTTGCATCTTTTGTATTCTTTATTGCCGGTCAATAGATATTTACATACCCAATAGTAATTGCCAGACACAAAATCACCCAAAACCTTTACTTAGCCATTCATTGTGTTGAGGGTTCTTTACACCATTTGCATAGAAAACACATTCTCCACACAGTGCCTGCTATTTTCATAATGAACAGGGCCTTAGTCAAAGATTTTATCATCTCTTTATCTGTTTCTTAGTGTCACTAAATATGTCATGGTTCAAATAATGTATTTACTATTTTATACATCGCGGATGTCAAAAGGCATAATAACAATGCATTCAGTTAAAAGAATCTTATTGACTTTTCTTTGCACTTCTAGAGTTAAGGAATTTCTCATCCAACAAAAGTGAATGCCTCAGGGAGCTGAGCTTCAGAGAATACAGGCAGATGGATAGTTTAACTTGAAGAGTTAGAAGAGGGAACTGGGGAAAAAGAGTCAGAGGCTCCTTCCTTGGCAATTAATGGATTTTAAAGCAATGAGTTCTTTAATACCTGGCTCAGGTAAATGTAATGTTTTTTGGTTGGTTGTTGAGAATCTCCATTTATTTATTTATTTTTCCTTTTTCAGAAGCTTAGTTGGATCATATCTTTAAGGAGTTCATCTTCTGGCTTGATTCTGCGTAATGGGGATCAAGGAAACTAGTACAAAACAGTGCTCTCACACTTTATTTAGTACGTGTTACTTTAAAAAAGACTAGGCTAACATGTCAGTGACTCAAAGGTCACGGAGCATATGTGACTGCTGACCTATTTTACTGAAATGAAAGCCAGAATGAAGGTAGTTAACATTTCACCATCAGTAGCCAGTAGTATCATGTTCTTTGAATTGCTATAATCATAAGTGGCCCATATCTCAGTTATTTATTTGAAATTCTAACAGGACTGAGGATTAAATAGGGAAGCTGTGGATTTAGAAACTGCTTATATGTCATCTCAAACAAAATGAATAATCATAATTGCAAAATGATTTAGAAAAACAAGTTACCGTGAATGGAACTTTTTCGAAATTTAAGGCCTTGTGACTGCTCTGCTGACTAAGTAAGTCCTTCATTGCTGGAGTGTGCTACTAGGGTTTCTGTAGCGTTTTTATGACAGCAATGACATGAATAATTTGATATTGGCCTAACTGGCTAGATGTGTTATTACAGGAGACTGTCACTTAACCCTTTGATGTTGCTTGCCTTGAACTTGTCTGTTTGTTCCACGAGCGAGAACATTCTGCATCCTTCTGATTTAATGGTGCCTCCTTGCGGTTATTGTATTCAGCCAGGGCAGCGGAATGTCCAGCAAGTCTTACTGCTTTTGTGTCTGAACTGCGTCCTGTTACTCAACAAGGCAAGTGAGCAGCCGCAATCAAGATCAACCGAGCTTCTGGTAGGTTTTAGATTTAACTAGAGGAGATGTGTGATGGCGAGAACTTAGAGGCTGCTGGTCTGTATGAGAATTGAGAGAGCCATACTCTGGAGGAGGCAGTGTCATCAATATTATCTCAGTTAGATTTGATCTGTGAATTTGCTTTCATTTCTTTGACGAAGTAGCAATATATTTCTGAGTGGAAAAAATGAGACCAAGAGAAGGTGGGGGGTTCGTGTCCCTTCATAGTTGACAGGTGTAGCAAAAATCCACCAAAGTCTGGGAAAGATTCCAAAGAATTTATTTAGATGTATAATAGGGGTGAACACTCATTGATGATACAGGTAAGATTAGATGCCGCCATAGTTGGTCTGACCAAGGGGAAAGAGCACCAAAGCAAGCCGCCTGCTTCACTTCTACCATCCAAACCAGCCTTAGAGCAAGAGAGAGCGAGCCACTTCCTCCTGACAGCAACTAGGTCAGTAGGTAATATTTAGACTAATAGGGACCAAGAACGGATGCCCGGAGCTCTCTTCAGATGGAGGCGGGTACTGGTTTGTGTCTCCACCTTCATGTACATCCTTGGAACCCGGGCTTCACTTCGCAGCAGACCAGGCCTACATTATTAAGAATCCTCGTGAGGCACACAATCCCCCTCCCCGGCCTCAGTTACCAACAAACTCCACAAGCGGCCTGTTCTGCTCGCTCCGGAGTGCACATGCCAGGTTTGCTCAACCTGCTGTGTGAGTTTCCAGGTTGGCAAGCAAGGATCCACATAGGGGACGAACATGAAAACGGGAAACACAGTGGGTCTGAACCAGAAAACCTCGGGACACATACTTGCACGGGAGCCGAGGAACTGACAATATATCTTAAAATATCATCTAAAAGGGAAATAAAACTATTTTGACTAATGATTTCAGAGATTTTTGATCCATTAGCACAATTGTGGATCCAGCGTGAAGCAGAGCGTCATCAAATCAGGACTGTGTGATAGATGAGGCTACTCATGCAAGCGGGGAGAGAAGCAAAGAAACAACTTAGAGTAAAGCTCTTCTTCAAAGACTATGAATGCGTAAGTGGATAAATCCATTCACAAGCTCAGAAATTTGTGGTCGGATCACCTACAAAGGGCCCGTCTCTAAACATTGGGTACCTGGTCTGAAACTCATGAAGGTTTTCTTTTGGGGTGGGGGGTGGAGGGGGTGGGGGGCTTTTACAAATCCAAACAAGAACAGAAAATAAGGAAAAAATAGCAGGGTTGAGGAGATAAAACGTTCTTTCTTCTTTTCAAACTTGTTTCTTGTTCTCATCGTTTACATTCTTGAATAATCTCATAGGGTGCAGGACATGATAGGAGGGTATATCTTTGGGAAATGGGATGGGAAGACCTCTAAAACGATGGTCCTTTCTCATGTTGCAAGTTAAGAAGTTGAGTGCAAAGAGTTGAACGTATTTGTCACCATCCTCATAGTAAACGTCAGGGGCAATTCCACAATTTGTGTGTAACCAGAGTCTACGTTTTCAACCGCAGCACTGTATTGCCAGTCCTACTAATGACGGAATCATGCCCTTGCCACTTTATTGCCTCATTCTTTATTTGGACATATTTTATGGCAGAGATGAGTTCATAAGTAACAGATGGATTCCCACTTGTGGCCCATGAAGGTGGAACTGGGAAGGAACAGGTCATGACTAGGAGCCATGGGAATACCTGGGCACTTATGGCCACAGGTGTCAACCTGACTTGTCTTTGAGACACACAGTCTGGTCACTGCAGAGCTGAGGCTTTCTTTAAAACTCTTTCATCTCCTCAGGAAAAACAAGAGCTGTACGTATTCTTGTTTAAGCTCACATTTGCAATCTAGCTCTGTAAAGTGGTGATTGAATATGGATTTCACACAGTACATCCTAATGGGAAAGGTAACTTCGATTGACTGCATGATCCAGAGAGCTCTTAAAATTCCCAGAAGTCATTTCCCAACAATTACCATGTTACTATATAAAGAGACACTATTCAGTGAGTAGAATATCATGGTATTATGGATTATTGGAGGTTCATATACATAATCACATTGGCATGCAATTTTCACTTTAGTCATGTTTCTGCCAGTTGTCCTCCAGCCCTACATTAATTGTAGCTGGTGACATTTCAGGGCAGGCAGATATAACAATTACGACTTTTTCCAGTTGATTTCTGTGTTGAGTGTCCATGACTTTAATGCAGTTTTGTGAATAAAGCAATGTGCTTTGTTCCTTGGTTTAACAAAATAAAATCAGCAGGATGCCTTACTTTCAGAAATGCTTGACAAAGCATCCCTCTCACTGAGCTGAGAGAAAAAAAGCAATGGGTTCCACCCTTTGTGGGCTCTGTGGCGCAAAGTACCTAAGTATAATTCACTGTTCTTTATGGGACTTTCTCACTGCATCCTGCTTCCCCTTTTCTAGTTCTTTTGAATAATTCTCACAGTTCTTGGTGAGCTGCTAATCATTTCAGACCGTGAAATCCAGGATGCGATAAAGTACATTACTGGTGCTAGGAGATGAGCCTTTATTTTTAAAGAATTCAACACGGGTATTTGACACCCTTTGCATTTATCAAGAGCTGAAATTTGCTGACAAACTGAAGCTGTTTTTGCTTTCTTTAATATTCTAATGCTAATGAACAGAAATTAATATTAAAATGCACAACATACTGAAATTAAATATAAATACCCAGGATATACATTCATGTTTACTCTCAGGCAGTTTATTAACATGTGGGAGAAATTAAATAGAAATATCATAGGTTGGCAAATACCGAGGCTAGCATCTTGGCAAGATGTTGAGGGATATTTTAACAGCAAACCACGAGTAAATGACAGAAGCATCACCTTCACCCATAGGTGTTTGTAATTACCTACAGTATTTGGGGACCATGTTCATCTCTCTATTTCACGATTTGCTTTCACCAAAATCATTGATTGTGGTTTAGGTGCTGGCATTCAGAAGCCAAGCAAAGAGTCTTGAAATTACTGACAGTAAAAAGAAGAAGAAAAACAACCATGGACACATTTCACATAGATTTCTGTGTATGTGAGGTTGAACCTCTTCCTTCTATCCAGCCATTTTTCGGAAGGCAAGTACAGAGCAGTGAAACATTCCAAGGAGGAAGTTCCAGGCCTCAGCTGCTCTTCTCTGATGCTTTGCCTCCAGAATTGAGGAGTTGTGATGGCTTAGCGCTCTGTATTCTTAGTCAACATTCTTCTAGGATGAGCCTCCTGTTTCTGAAATGAAAAGCTCTTTAACTATGAGCCTAATATTTGTGGGCTGAAAAGAATCACTTCTCTGGCTTGAAATTTTGCTAAACAAATGTAATGTAAAGGAAATACTTTTGTAGATCACCTTTTTCTTATGATTTAAAGGCAACCTTTAAGAGGCTGCCCCCAATTTAACAATTGTATTTTCCCCCATGAAAGTAGAAGTCAAGTTTTTGTCTTCATTGAACCTGTTATAATAAGACCATGCTAAGTAGGAAAAAAAATGTATGTTAAATTTTGTCTTATTTAAGAAGATTTTTATAGTTAGTATCAATGACAATTACATCTAAATTATATGTCATAGTTACTCTACAATTTTTAGTTATGAATAATTTATTGAAAAGCATGTATTGAGAAGTAAGATTGTGGATAAGTTATTTTAAAACTGGATTTGTTGAGATTGGAAGTCAAAGCAAACGAAGAGAGAAATTACTTCAAACTTCAGTTCCATCAGGAGTCAGATGGTCTCAACTTGTATCAGTCTTTTAGATTCTTTTCCGGCAATCTGTACATACAGTGATCAGAAAATCAAACAGCTTAAATGACATTTAAAGCAGATATTATTAAGAAAGAAAAAAAAAACTCCTCTGAGCTCTCTGGAGAGAAATCTCTCACCATCAAAATCAATTCTCTTTGGCAACCTAGGGAAGGAAATAAGAAATATTTGGGGCCAATGAAGGGGAAGCAATGAATTTCAAAAAGGAACAAATTGAAAACTTTGCTCAGGCATATATATTTGCAGGCAAAGACTCCTGAACCATAGGAGGCTCAGCTCTGGTGTAGTGATTTGAACTTTTCAATCTTATCTCAGTTGCTTTGCGAGATAAATCTCCAGGTTTAACTTCCACAGTGTTCAAAGGCATTTTGTGATCATCATAAGTTTGATTGATCTGCACTTTTCAAATCAAAATGTATTTATTTACAGATGTGTAGAGCAAATTTAGTTCCTGCTTTTTATAAACGTGTAGCAACAGGATGAAAACTCTGATGTTAATATCTTGCTTAGCCCGACGAGCCATGTGCCATCATTATCTGCAATTTTCAGAGGAGAAAGGGAAGGATTGTGGGAGATTAAGTACTACACCCCAGGCTGTATAACCAGGGTTTTATTAAGTCAACCTGACCCTAGGGGCCCTGTTCCTGCCTGCTTTCTCTCATCTATGAATGAGGCTGAGCTATGGAACTGTCTAGAACCTGTTTGTCATATTGATTAGCCTCTAATTCTTGAATATGTCCTATATGCTCTTGAAATAATTGAATATAAATATGTGATTACTGGCATGATTCTGATACTGTCTCTTGCCTCTTAAAATATAAAGTTAGTCACAAATATTTAGATTACTGTGCTTGTTAAGGTTAATAATATATTTTATGTCTTTTCTAATTTATTGTTTATTTGTTAAATGCTAAAAGGGGAACTTTAAAGTTGTGATGTCTGATGTGCATTTGCTGGAATCTTTTAGATTCCACACACAAGTGGGAGCTTGTGGTATTTCTTTCTCTGCTTCTGGGTGGCTTCCCTTAAGAGAATTCCCTAACGTCACTTATGTCTCTATTGGTAGGACTCTGCATGCTAAGATTTGCCTTTATTGTGAAATATATGCTTATGAGACACATGTGTTTGGCTGACAGGGGTTTTCTTATCAGCAATTTGAAGATTTCATTTAGTTTGTTCCTGGACTCTATGGCTCCCCATTATCAAATCATTTTTAGCCTCTAATGGACCACTTTCTTTTTCTGCACTCAAAATTGCTTTTAGTCAATTGATTAATTTTGATATGCCTTAGTATGGTTTTATTCATGTTTAATTTAGCACAGCCTTCTTTGTCTTTAATTTTAAAGTTGTCCATATCAATACAAATTATTCCAACCTTAAATATGATCTGAAACAAAGTATTATAGTAAATATATCAAGCCTAAAAGATACCTGCTGTAGGGAGAGTGGGTTCTTTTGTTTTGTCCTGCCTGGCTAGCTTACACCCGAAATAACCACACAGAAATTGTATTAATTAAATTACTGCCTGGCCCATTATCTCTAGCTTATTATTGGCTAACTCTCACATCTTAATTCAACCCATTTCTAATAATCTGTATAACACCACGAGGTCATGGCTTACTGGGAGAGATTCTAGCCAGTGCCAGTCTCAGGTAGGAGCTTCATGGCATCTGCCACTCTGCCTTTCTTCTCAGCATTCAGTTCGATCTACTCCTCCGATCTAAGCTCTGCTGTATCAAAAAGCCAAGGCAGTTTCTTTAATCACTTAGGAGAACATACTACACCAGATATCAGGAGCTGAAGTGTAAATAATTTTTTTGTCATCTACTGATGGATCATCAGAGCAAGATGAAAGTTGCCTAATGATCAGAGCATCATGGTACTACAGAGGCGGAAGTGGATGCCAAGGCTATGTCATCCTCATGATGCTGAGTTCCTTGCATTCAAACTTGTAAGCCATCTCAAATGTTACTTCCTCTTCTGCTCATCAACTTTTGCTCATTAATTCTTACTGGATGTCCAGTAATTCTGCTTAATCTCTGGTATCTGTTCATTAGTGTCAGATTTTCTGATTATCCTATTTTTATTTGATTAATTTTAGAGTAAATAGGTCCCTAGTACTGCCATTGCCATATTGTGCTAATGTTTTTCTTACACACAGAGCCATACTAGACCAAGATCTCTGGGAGGAGGATGATGAAAGGCAGGTACTAAAAGGTCAGTTATAGGATGCTCTCAACACTTCTTCCATCCAAACGCATTTTAAGTATCTTCATTGACTCCACTTCTTCTGAGTCTGTAATCAGGCGTTCAGAGTATAAGACTGGCCCAGAAAAACTGACATTGATTTAAATTGCTTTAATCATAGCAGTTCTCTCACAAAAGAGAGCATGTAATATTGTTCTCTCATTTAAGTCAAAGGAAATTTCACAGCCAGCATTGACGGTATTTTTCGAAGCCAGTTTTAAACTTATGACATTTTGGCAAGTGGAACAATGTGATATTTGCTGTTCTAGAAATGCGTGCGGATGGATGTCACCAAACCACCAATATTTCCCCAAGTCAGAGCCCTTTTTAACGCTCTGTGTGAGACTGTCCTTGTCATTTTCATCTTTCAGTCAAAGCTTTCACCCTCACTGAACCAAGTTATGAGTTTTAGAGTTACGGGGATAAAAGGGAACTTCATAAAATATTTGCAAGCAACGTGTAGCAATAGCAGCCTGAATTCTGATAAATAAATCATAGTTTTCTTTAAAAATGAATTATTCCTGGGGGGAAACATTGACAAAAAGAATGCTTCCATATCTGGTGGGACCAGGCAATCATAATAGACTGAGAGTCGAAAACAGAAATTGGCTTCAAAGCCCCCACAGAAAGAGTTTAGAAATACGGTGGGGAAAACATAATCCTGTCTGAGCAGTCTCAAACAAAACCTCCATTTTCCCCAAATAACTGTTTATTATTAGAAAATAAGACAAAAATTAGAGAAATAAATACAGTAAAACCTATTCCGATGTGATAAGCAACTTAGTGCTTTGGGGGTTTATGTTAGCACACCACCTTTCTCTCCTTCGCTCTATTCTATTTGCTTTTATCTTCATACAGAGTCATTGAAAAGACAGCACATGCCAAACCTGAGATCCAGTGGGGCTTGTTAAGGGTCCGGATGAGACAGAAGCAAATGACCGCACCATCTCTGTTTTTCCTTCCCTGTGGAATTATCTGGTGGTATGTCATCTCAGAAACATTTGTTCTACTCAGGGTGGGCTGTGGCAGTGAAATCAGACACACACGAGGGCCAGAGGAGCTCTGTAGCATTTTTCCATTTTAGCAGATGTGTGAGAAATAGGGTGCAGCCTTCTTCCTCAGCAATTTCTCCTCCTGATGACTCCACAGAAGGGATTCAGATTCTCTTAGAGATTTTGGGCAAAGATTAACAAGTAAAATAGAATACATGGGGTAAAATTTTATTTTCAGCAGATAGTCAATACTGCTGCTTGATATAAATATGACCTAAATGTTGTATGGGGGATATTGATCTTAAACATCATTATTGTTTATATAAAATTCAAATTTGAGCTCATATTATTCTGTATCTCTTTCTGCCTTACAGCTGGTTTATTCATTCTGAGCTAGAGGTATCTCAGTGGTTGGGTCTCTGTTGTGGAGTTTGGTCAGGACACAATGTAGGGAATGCAAACACGGCCTTGTAGGGATATAGGAAATGACACGGATACTGGAGGATGACCACTGCTTACTGATTTTCACACTGGTTTGAGCTAAAAATTGAACTTTGATTTCATGTAAGAAACTAACTGAAACTCTAATGTTTATTATCAAAAAATTAGATGACACATAAACTCAAATACCTATTTGAATATTTGAATCACCTCACCTCAAGGAGCAGTTTTAGTTAAAGGGTTAAAGAGTTTGAGTTGTTTGTAGCTGGTTTTTTTTTTTTTTTTGACTTTTCAAGACAGGGCTTCTCTGTGTAGCCTTGGAGCCCGTCCTGGCCTTGGCCCTAGTTCTGTAGACCAAACTGGCCTTAAACTCACAAAGATCCCCCTACCTCTGCCTCCCGAGTGATGGAATTAAAAGTGTCTTGCACCACTGCCTGGCATTGTTTGTGGATATGTTGGCGACTAGTGGATAGAATATGATGTGAAAAGTACAGACACAGAAGGTGACACGGAAGCTTTATATCTTTGTCTAAGAAGTAAGCCTCATTAACCCAACACTGTGCTGGTGTGAGTATTATATTAACTGATGCGGGTAGAAAATTCTTATTATATTTTAAAATTTTTTCTGTATTATTGATAATTCCATACAAGGAAATGTGGTGCTATCTACCTTTTTTTTCCTCCCTTTAACTCCCCATAACTCCTAAACATGCCACATGCCCTTCTAACATCATGCTCTGCCTTTTAAATAAATAACCCACTAAGGCCATTTAGCGCTGCCCATATGTTCATGGACGTGGGACCATCCACTGGAGCATATGAAACTTATCACAGATCACATCCTAAAAAAGGGGAAAAAAAAGAGAGAAAAGGATTCTTCTCCCCCTAGAAGCTCTCCACTGCTTATCTTTCCTCAGTAGAGCATGGTGCCTGGAGGTCATCTACCAGGCTATGCTGGGATTTTGACTAGGATAGTCTTGTGCTGACCTTCTGCAGGTAACCATAGCAACCATAGCGAATTCATGATTAACATGGTCATGCCATATCCAGACGAAAGCTTTTTCAAAACGCTCTTCTCTATTCTTTAGATCTTGCATTGTTTCCACCTTCTCTCCTATGATGCTCCTTGAGCTTAGGTAGTGTGTGTTGAAGGAACAGGTAAAGTAGATAATCCATGTAGGCTGAACATTCACTATCTTACTCTTAGCACTGCGATCAGTTATACCTCTCTCCATTTACTGATATCCATTGCAAAAGGCGCGTCTTTGACAAAGGTTGAATGCAGCTCATGTCTATGGATATAAATACAAATATTTAGAAGGCGTGGTGATTTATCATAATAGCAATAGCAAGTGCTGCCCTAGGGCCTATAATATCCACAGCTATGGACTTTTGATGATAATTAGAGTACCAGGAATGGAACTCTTTCATGCAACAGGTCTCAAATCTAATCAGAAAGCAGTTAGTTAACCATGACAGTCGTGCCGCTATTGTACTAGTAGGTATGTTATACTGGGATATCACAGCATACAGGGTTTGTACTAGATAAGACCATTGATATTTTTCCTCACCCAGCAGCCTGTCCAACACCTTCTGGCATTATGAGAGTTATTAAACAGGGAAGGATTTTCCTGGTCAGTGTGAGATTGATTTCTTACATCCTGCAGCCAAAATGTGTGATACTTTAGCAATAGAATTTTGCCACGTATTTACGGTGCTTTTTTTTTTTTTTTTTGATCCATAGTAATGGAAACCCCGATGTTATATATCAAAACTGGTCAGGCACTCACACACAAAATAGAATGTTTGAATTTCCCCTCTCTGAACCCTGTAATACCTCAGATTGATTGACTTCCTGCCTTCTTTAACTTGGAAACATCATAACGCTGTTGAACCCTGACAGCCTTGTTTGAGTGGACTGCTTGGGGTTGTCATGGCTCAGAAGCTGTTTTGGTACAGTAGTTTGGGGAAACAGCATCTTGACAGCCATTTATTAGAGCACAATGAAGACTCTTAACTATGCTAACTCCTATTTTGAGTTCATGAGAAAGGCTTATTGTATTTGTGAAAGACCCTTTTTAATTTTTTTTTGTGTGTACTTGAATAACCCAATAATTTATCATTTTCTCATTCAGTTTCCACAGTTTTGTCACATAGGGTGGGTCAGAAGATAGAGGCAGAAAATGGTCTGTGATAAATGTCTTTAACGTAAAATTTTTTGATTGGAAATAGGCAAGGCAGAAGCGTAAGATTCAGGACTGGCTGGTTTGACTATTTCCTGTGAGTTCTAGAGCACAGAAACTTCTCTTGGGTGTCTGGTACCTAGCCACAGAAACATTAGCATAGATGCATGGTGACTAGGTATTGTAAGGCCTTAATGAAAATGGTTGAGGTGTGAGCTCTGGCCATGTTGGTTGGTTTCTGTTAAGTGCACTCACAGGTCAGTTGTTTATAAACACATGGAATAGGTTAACAAAGTTTCAAGAGTTCACATATCATATTACATGTGATAAAAGACTTGATTAGCGGTGGAAAGACTGGGGCTAGTAACGCCACAGTTAAATAGTCAAGCTTACTAGATTAAAAGGAATAAAGCAAATATCTGAAGGGAAAATAGAAAAATACCTTACAACAGTCCTTGATTTGTTTTGAAATAATCTAACAGAAAATATATTTCTTCCATTCAGTTTGCAGAAACATCGGCCATTAATGGTTATTCATTCCCAACTGGGATAAGTTATAGAAGCTTTCAAATTCTTCAGTCTTCAGATGGGATCAACAATGATCCCCACACAGATGATGGATGGGAGATGACTACATTGGGATCACAATTAATAATAATTAATATTTCTAGTGATGTGCTGTATCTTGGTGTCTGCTAGGCCCATGTCTGTTCGTAAACTGATGTGAACAGAAAATATCTGTTTAGAAAACATTGATCTCCGAGCCCTTCCGTGATTGGGACCATTGAGATAACCTTGTGATGTGTACTCACTTTCATCAAGGATTTCTTCCTGTGTCCTCTTGACTCTACTTTTCTTCTAACCTGGAAGTTCGGCCAATTTGCTTATGATATGAAAGTAGTGATTTTATACCTTGTGAATTTATCTCTTAAAGCTTTTTTTTTTTTTTTGACAATTTCACAGACACATGCAATGGCTTGTGGTGCATTCACTCCCAGTTGTCCGCTGCTATCTCCTCTGAATTGTTCCCTCTTCCCCGTGGTCCCATAGTGGTTATATCATTAGAGAGAACGTCAACCCTTCTTCCAACAACCCCTACGTCAGAAGCTCTCCAGGAAGGGATGGGGCCTCACAGGCTTCTCCTCTAACCGTGGTGGAAAGCTGAAGATACTATCATGTCATGGTACTGCTGAGGCAGAATGTCATGTAGAAAAGGCTCGTAAAAGAGAAACGCTCCTCTAGGGAGAACAACAGGAACCATCACAAATTGGGGGGGAGGGGTTAAAGCACATTTTCTGATGACCAGCAGGGGGCACTAAGACTCCATAGAAAAATAGAATCCCTACAACATTTACAAATCAATCTTCGTTTACTTTAACTCCAAAATTGATAACACCATAAACTCTGTGTTTTTATCTTCATTATAGCTGATAGTGTATCAGGTCTTTTAAACTCCCGAACGGTAGACTGTTAAAGAATTTTACTTTTTTTTTTTTTTTTAATCTGCCGATTTAACAAACTTTCCTGTTTCTGAGTATGTGGCTGCTCCTCATTGCTCATTCAAATGCAATGCTGTTTCCTCCCTTTTGACAAACATAGAGTAATTAGGATTTTTCACAGACAAGTGATTACCTAATAAATGACCTTCTGCGGGCAGCTCTGTTAAAATGGAGCAAAAAGGATGTTTACTACAAGCGGTGGCCAAGAAGGAAGTTACAGGAACAGGACAAGCGCTGCATGAGGAGCAGCTTCTCCAGCTCTAAGAATAGCTTAATGAAGGTGTTTACTAAACTAGTAATCTGTCTTAAAAATAATTACAAGCCCGATAGGACACCAGACTGTAAACTGCAAGTTATGATTGGCCATTGCACTGCTTCATTAATTCCACGGGAGTTCAAGGGTAAAGTACTAATGCTCGTAGTAACAGAATGTGTAAGCCAGGAAAAGACAAACCACGGTGACAGTTTTCAACTATCTTGTCTCAGCATGGATGGTGAGTGGGATACCCCTGAAGTAAGTTTCTGTGCGGATAACTGTAAAACAATTGCTAGTAGTTCTCGAAAGGAACAGTGGATAGAGCTGTGTATTATTTCCTACCTATGCACTATATTAAAATTACGACTTAAACACTTAAAAGATCTTTTCGTGAATTATTGTTTCATAATAGAGGCCACAATTTTGTAAATGAGCAAGGGGGTGGTAGTGTGTAGAAAGAGTTGGAGGGAGGGAAGGGAAACCAGAAGATGATATAATTATATTTTATTTTAATAAAACAACAATAATAAATAATTAACAAACAAGCAAGCAAATGAATATCTTTGAAAAAATTAGGATTTGCTTAGATTCATGTAGGCTATGGTTTAGGTAGCCTGCAAAATCTTGGAAAATGATACATTATAGACCTTTTGTCCCGGGAAGAGCGATTGCAGCCAGTCTTCTCATTCTGCACAGGAGATGGTAGATGTTGAAGGACCACTAGCAGGTTTGCTATATATCAGTGGGTTTCATGTTTCTTCACGATGGGTTACTACTTCCCACCTCCTAATTTTCTATGTATTTTCTCAATTTTTTAAGCTGACAGATATCACCACATAATGTGGTATGAAAGGCAGCATAAAATGTGGGATATGATCACATTCATTAGTTCACAAACTTGTTGTATGTAGACTCTTAAAATCTATCAGTGGTCTTTAGGAATTTATATGCTATTAACCATATCAACAGGGGGAGGTCAGTCTCTTGGATTTCTTCCTGTTGGTTGATCCTTTGTATCCTTTGTATCAATCACTAACCTTCCACGAGCATGCTAGTACTTTTCTGAGTTTATCTTTGGAAGACTCTGCAAGAGTGAACTTAGGTAATGTTTACTTTTGTGTGCTGGCTTGTTTCAGATCCAAAATGTCTTCCAGGTACATCTACACTTTCATGGGTGACATGAATTTCCTATTTCTCAGACTGTCATTCCATCATATATATATATTCCACATTTTCTGTGCTATCCTAAAGTTACACACGAGTCTTTGAATTCACACTGAATTCTTTGCTAGGTGGCACATATTTGCATTTTTATTTTTTTGAGATCAGCTAAGAAGATTTCTTTCTGTGCTGTTACGGCTTTTCCATTTTGTTCTCTTTCTGTTGCCTACAAATGTGTATGTAGTTGATAAATGTTTCTATAGCTGTAAAGAGACACCATGACCACGGCAACTCTCATAAAGGAAAACTTTTAATTGGGGCTAACTTACAGTTTCAGAGGTTTAGTCCATTATTGTCACTGTGGGACAAGGCACTGTGAAGGCAGATATGGTGCTGGAAGATCTGAGGGTTTTACATCTTCATCTACAGGCAACAGGAAGTGAATTGTGCTGCATGCTGGATGCAGCTCCAGCATCAGAGATCTCAAAGGCTAACCTGGCAGTGACACCCTTTCTCCAACAAGGTCACATCTACTCCAAGAAAGTCACACCTCCTAATAGTGCCACTCCCTCTGGGGGCCATTTTCTTTCAACCACCACAGCGAAGTTGGGGTTTGTGTCACTCTTTGCAGGTTGGCTTTGTCTGAGAAATTCCACGTTCAGAGATTTCAAGAAGGCCATGAATAGGTTTGCAGGAGTTCTAGAAGCAGGTTGACCTGGTACGTGGGTCAGCACTTAGATAGTCCTGACACCTCATCTTCAGTGTAGTGTCTGATGTTCCTATCTATTAATCTGGACCTATTTTATTTGGTTTAAAGGGTTGTTCCTGGAGCCTGTATCTTTAGGGGACATGCTGAAGCCCATGTTCATAGGGTTTAGTTTGTAATTGTCATAGACACAGAACCTGAGTCTTTAGGAATGGTCCTGGTGACACCGTCAGGAGCTGAAATGTAACTAGGCATTGCTGGGCTGGGCCTGGACCCTAGGTCTACCAAAAAAGTTTCAATTCTGAATACTTTGGATCCGGGGGCAATGGAGCTTAACCTGGAGGACCATGGGGCCTCTGGTCTGATAACTTGATAAAGGCCTGGAGACTGGGTCCATTTGAAGGCTGTTTTAAACCTTAGATATGCTCCTTTTTTATTTGAGGCATAACCTAATCACTCAACTATATATGTGAAGATATACCTTATTTTAAATGGATTTGTTATCAAATTAATAAAAAGGAAAATAGGGAAATACATGTCCTATGTGCATTTGATAAATACCCCTGGAACTTACAAGAAACAGATATTTAGTCTAATTCAGCAGGAATGATTTCAGTACAACTTTATAACCTACATATCATATAAGCAATGACTGGAAAATCTCAGATGAAGGCAGACATCAACTTGTTGCCTGGGGATAAGATACTTCCTAATTTGTAGTTTGTGACTTATATTTGAGTCCCCCCATAGTGAGAAAGGCAAGCAAGCTCTCATGGAACTCCATTCATGGGGGTTCTGTCTCATGTAATTGTCCTGAAGCTACCATATCCTAATGGTACCACTTTGGAGACATAGTTCTAACAGGTAAAAGTGTTCTGATAAGAGACTGTTGGTTAAGAATCGGCCCAAGGAAATGAGCACAACAGTTAACTTTTTTTTTCTGCTGATTTTCAACAGGAACAACATTGTTACCTGTTAGGACACCTGTTAGTAGCACAGCCAGAGAGGAACACTTCTTCTCAATACAGAAGGCACATCGCTTTCCCGATAGCGAGTTTGAGTTGTGTGTCTTCTTTGTATTTGGCTGACTGAGCCAAACCAGTCCATTCCCACTGTCTTCGCCTCAATGTAATTAAATCAGTTTTATTATACTGAGTCTGTGGTGACTCAGTGTGACTGTGTTAGCCGCCAGTGGAAACGGTTTGTTCACCACATTTCATGCTGATTCTCTTTCTATTAACAAAAATGGAATTTTCAGGCCTCATTACAAGATTAAATTTCTGATAGAATTAAAGATTGTTGATCCTTTCTCAACAATTTTCCATTTGGGAAGTAGCACCCTCAGATGAGGTTTCCAAAGCATCATTTCTCCAGGCATGATTTTCATTCTGCTTAGAGGGAAGAAGCCTTCCTGTGTATCAGTGACCTTGACAGAGGAGATAAATAATGTGTAAATGAACAATTTGGAATAAATGAAAAAACATCTTACAGAATAGAGGGTATAACCAGCTCAAAATATCTGTGAGCGGAAAGAATTAACTGTGACTCCAGGGATGTGAAGTCTTGAGACTTCTGTAAAATGATGAAAGGCATGTTCTACATTTATATAACAATGATTTAGTTTTGCCTTCTGGGTACAGAAGATACAAATAAATTAACTTTTAAATAGATGAGACTGGCTCTTTTCTCCCTCATAGCAAACAATCTTTTGGAAGCATTAAATACTCTATTTATCCATTTATTTTGACTCTACTATACAAGTTGTCAGTATGTTCTTGTCATGGGTTATCAAGGAACTCAAGAGTTTGTATCTCACAGAGTGAGAGAGACACTAAAAAACGTGAAAGGACAAACTACACATTTCTCAGACAGTTTCAAACTATTCATTTATACTTATTTGATGTGTGTCTTAGGGTTTTTATTGCTGTGAAAAGACACCATGGCCATGGCAACTCTTATTAAGTAAACATTTAATTGGGGTGTCATGCTAACAGTTTTAGAGGTTCAGTCCATTGCCACCATGATGGGGAGCATGGTGGCAGGTATGCAGGCAGATGTGGAAATGGAGTAGTAGTGGCAGACAACAGGAATGTGACTGAATCCTAGGCAGTATCCTTAACATAGGAAACCTCAAAGGCTGCCCCCACAGTGGCATACTTCCTTCCACAAGGCCATACCTTCTGAACAAAGCATACCTCCTAATAGCACCACTTCCTAGAGATTATGGGAGCCAGTTACATTCAGACTTCCACAATGTGTATGGACATTTTGCGTGAATGTGAGTGTGTATGTGTGTGTGTGTGTGTGTGTACCAGGTGTGTGCAGTGATCACAAAGGTCATTGGAACCTTTGAAACTGGAGTTTCTAATGAATATGATCTTCTACACAGATGCTGGGAGTTGAATCTGGGTCTTCTGGAAGAACAGCCAGTGCTCATAACCATTGAGTCAACCTTGCAGTCCCTTGTTTGCCTTCTCTTAGTTTTCTTTATTGCAAATTACAAATTGTATTAAATAATTGGGTTCAAGAATACTTTGACAGCTTATGCATAAAAGACAACTCACTAAAATGAATTTGAAAATATCACTGAAATGCTAGTTTTGAAATCCTTTTTTTAGTGAATTATTATTTTTCAAGGAATTTAAAATATAGACCCTTGCAATCTGTTTTAGGTGGGTAGACTCTGTGCCCAAATTCCCTAAGTCCCTCCCTTTTAGGCTTATTCATTTTTGTCAAAGTGTGAATTAGTACACAAAGGAATTTTGGTTGATGTTTGGTGTGTGTATTCAAGTTACATAAAATACCCAATGAGTGTCTTATGATGAGTCTGTAATACACTGTGAAGTCAGAGTAACAATTTGGCTAAAGTCATACAACAGTAAATTTCAGAAGTAAAATTTGCATTTCTGTTTGTCTGGTTTAAAATTCATATTGCATATCTCTGTCTACTTGTTTAATTCCCAGAATATAACTCCTTTAGAATGGAAAGCTATCTTACAAAACAATTATTGTTTCTAAAATCTCTCCATGTTATGCTAATAAAAATCCATGAAACCTGAGACTGTGATCCAAAAAAATCAACGGTAGGATGTGAGATTATTTTGAAGCTTCTGGTTGGTAGATAGTTTATTTACTTGGGTTTTTTTTTGACAATAAAGTCACACATTAAAAGCAAGGAAATAGAACCACTTCTCTTCTATCTTTTGACTCTGTTTCTTGACTTGTTTGTCTGTCTTTCTCTGTCTGTAGGAATTTAGTCAACAAAACTATTTGGCTTTTAGGAGTATGGGCAATGAAAATTGAGGATATATATTTGAAATAATAGTGAATGGGTATGGTAGAATGACCACAAAGTGTTCTTAATTATTTTTTCAAGTTTATTTACTTTTATTTTTATTTACCTGTATTCATGTGTGTATGCAACATGCATGTGGGTACCCACAGAGGTCAGTCAAGGGTATTTTATCCCCTCAAGTTGGAGTTATAGGAAGTTATTAGCTGCCTTATGTGTGTACTAGGAGCCAAACCTGGGTCTTCTGTAAAAGCAGAATGTGTTCCTAAGGACTGAGACATCTCTCTAAGTTGTTTATTCATTTATTTTTTTATTATGAGATTTTCAGTGGAGCATTTTAGCTTCTTCTCTCTGAATCTGTTTCATTCTTGAATTACAAGTAGTCTTGAAACTTACTTTGGGCCAAATAAGATGAAGAACTTTCTTGGGCTTATCCAAGGTGTGAATCTCAGGACATCCTGAAAGCAATTTTGCTCTTCATGCCCAAGCTCTCTTAAGAGAAAGCTTTAATATGCTGCTAGAGTTTGAGAAACACATGGTCCAGCTATTCCTATAAGTCCAACCACACATAAAATGTGAATTGTGTTATGTTAGAGCAGCCAGACCTCAGCTGATATGAACACACATAATATGCTCATCTGAAAGAAGATAAGCATAGCCAAATGAACCTGTAGATTTATAAGAAATTATCATAGCAAACTCTTATTTTGGAAATTTTTACATACTACTGGTTAGCAAGGATGGAGGCAAAGAATCAGGATAACTCAGCATTGTATAAAATAAAAGCAAAGTGAAGTAATTCCTTGGAAACTATGGTGAATAGAAATAGAATTAATGTGCTTCATTAATTCTGAAGATTAAGATAGTTGAAAATATGTATACATATCTCAGATGCAATAAAAAGTGTTGAAGGATATCAGTACTAGACAAAAACATTTGGTCTTCTCCTTTGACAGAGATAAAACTCAGTCCTTGCATATTATTGGAATTTAAGTGGCCTGGCCTTAAGCTTCCTGCTATTCCCTGCCATAAGTTGTTTGAAATGGCTGAATAAAGTAAATCATTTTGTTTTGGTATATGAACTTTATGTTACCACTCTCTTTTTAGCTGAAATGAGCAGTGGAAAATAGCATTTCTATGAAGTTAGCTCTTTAAAATATGCGCCAATGTTCCAAACAGCAAGCTAATTTTCGAGTTCATCAAATGTGTATTTATATGGTGAGTGTATCCGTCACATAAACATTTTGTCAATCACCACCTTCCTTCTGCTCTGACACAACATGCTGGAACGCCATATAAAATGCGATGAGTGCTGTGCCTGTTCCAAGAGAGAATAAATTATAGCAATGACGAGAGTGCTATGAAAGCCACCCATACTTCATGACAATGTTGCATTAACAGAAGCAGTCATTAAAGTCTCAAGTACAAGAAGGCACACACATGCATTTAGCAAACCCTTTAATTCAGCTTTTAAGTTAGTCTATTCTTTACTGAAATTTTGCTCAAGTTAACTCTGAACCAGTCATAAAACCAAGTCTGAAACTAATGGTAACAAGAGACTTGATTATATGTCCAAAGACTCAACCAGCAATTCTACCTCTTTATTTGAAATTGAGTTTAAAAATGAGTTTTTTCATATTATAATATATTTACACTATTTCCCCTTTTCCACTCGCTCCTCCAAACTCTAAAACTCTATATTATAGCTCTCCTTCCTTTTTCAAATTCATGCCTCCTTTTCAAAAGTTGTTATTATATATATGTATATACATTTATATGCCTAAATAGTATACTCTACTTACTCTTTATAACATTACTTGTATGCATGTTTTTAGAGCTGACCATTTGTTGTTGGCTAAGCAATGGTATAATCTTCCTGGGTCAGAATTTCTTAGCTGTCTGAAGTTCTTCATGTTGGGGTTGAAGCTTCCTAGTCCACTTTAGCCTGTTGCTTCTTGTTCTTGTTCTGCTCAGGTTTAGGTAGTCATTTCTTAAAGTGGCAGTGACAATGACATAGCTTGAGAATATGAGATAATTCAAAGTGGGATTTAAAGAGGATTTGATCCATACCATTTGAACATAAATAAAGATAAGTTTCGCTATTTGATATGTTTGCAGTGCAGCACTTTAGAATCACCGTTGTATACCTGGACCTTTACACTCACTGATAGCTTACTTTATTGAGCATTGACAAGGACCTGAGGATGTTACTGTAAAGTAGTTCACACTGCTAGATGTGTATGACTGGGTAAAAACATAATCCTGCAAGTATATTGACAATGATAAATACTAGATGGGCAATTTAGAAATGACATGAGAATGTTTGAAGAACGTTGCATTGTATTTGGAGGGCTTACCTAAGCATTATGGTCTACTGCAGATTTTATCTGAACGACTACTACAGATTCTTTGTACAGCTACACTAAAGTGTTGTAAAAAATAAGTTAATGACTAAGGCAGCATAGAAAAATTATGGACTCTATGGGTCAAACATTTTGAATATATCTGTTTCATAATTTTCTTTATTTTTCCAAGTATATGAAAGAAATTGTATATGTAGCATTTTAACTTTTATCTAACCATATTTCATCTAGATAAAAAGACAATTTTTGCTTCAATCTAATAAAAACATAGGCAAACAAATATACAGATACCAGAACCGTTTTATTCCCAAATATAATGCAATGGGATGCCTGGGTAACTTGAGCTTCTTCTTAGAAGATGGTTAAAAGGAATATAAATAAATAAAACTCAGGAGGAATAACAGGCCAGATGGACACAGGAGAAATGTGGATTACAAAGAGTAGAGGTTTCTGACTTGGAGGCAGGAGTGACAAAAGAATTAAATGACAAACACATGGGAAGATGTAGCTGTGACAGACAAGCAAAACCATCTGTTATCTGTAAATAAGACTGTTTGCTAAGGAGTGCATAGAAGAAGCCTACAGAGACCCATGTAAAGACCATTTAAAAGCTGGTTTCATTGCCTTGTACACCATTTTCAAAGTCTAGCTTCTTGTTTTGTATCATGTACTCTAACTTGTTGGAGAGGAATGTATATTTTACATTTTCTTCTATGAGATGGTACTTCTGAAAGCTACTATTTTAAAATTGGACATTAAAAATTAATATGGGTTATGTTCATAGAATACCGATATTTTTAAATAAAAGGAAAATAAAGGAAAGAATAAAGGTAAGTTATTCTCAGAACTTGAAATAACTTTTTTACAATTACTATGTTTGTTCTGAAATGAAACAAACAGTAGCAAAACTCAGTCCTATTTGAGCCACAGTTCCCACACTTTGTGAGTTTTAAGGCATTGGACCACTTAACATGAGACCATCACAGTCTGTATATCTAGGGAGTGCAAACATACTAGTTGTTATTTAGAGTCTATTGTGATTGACCAGTTAGCACATTAGCACAAGTTTAAGTCAAATAAGAGGCCGGAGTTTTCCTGGACGTGGATTTTTCCAACTAGGAATCTGTGTGTGGAATTAAAAATCGACTTAACTAAGCACAACTTTTACGGGAGATTTGAAGTCTCCTGCTTGGATACAGAGATATGAAACTCCTGTTTCCTCGGAGGTAATGGAATGGTAAGTTTTGCTAGCTTTCAACTTCATGCGCCAAGACCTTTGTGCTCTTCCAGAGGAAAGACTGTATCTAGATGCAGGTAGAAACCATATTGGCTTAGGAAGCTAGCAGTAATGGGTTCTCCTCCAAATTCATGAGTATTGTCTGTGATTACAGCACCAGAGATGTGTTCCCTCCCACAGAGTGGGAATCACAACCAGTTTGAAATCTGTTTATTACTCACAAATACAAGTGCCAGTATTAATCTTTTGGGGGAAGTCTTGTCAAGCTAGCTATTGTTGAGGTCAAGAGGCTACACAGCTAGGTAGGACTACTGATTATTTTCCACCCCTTGGCGTTTGTATAGCCCCATAGGTTGCTATTGCAGTAGGAGGCTGCTGGTTCAGTTCCCAGCTGCCCATACCCAAAATAGTCACACAGAAACTATATTAATTGCAACACTGCTTGGCCAATAGTTTTGGTGTCTTTTTAGCTAGCTCTTATGTCTTAAATTAACCCATTTCTACTATTTTATATTCTACCACGAGGCTCATGGTTTACCAGTAAGGTTCCAGGGCATTTGTTTTCTTCAGTGGCTACATGGCATCTCTCTGCCTCGGCCTTCTTTCTTCCATTATTCAGTTTAGTTTTCCTGCCTAGCTCTATTCTGACCTGTCACAGGCCCAGAGCAGATTCTTTATTAACCAATGGCATTAAAACATAGTCACAGCATTCAGAGGGGATTCCCACATCATACTATGAGAGTTAGTCCTCAGGGAGGAGGTTTTCATTATAGTTACAGCTGGGTTTCTTCACTGGATTCCTGAGTCCCCAGTGTTTTCAGCATGGTAGGACTACTGATTTTTTCTACTTCTGGCAGGTTGCATAGCACCATCGGGGACTATTGGAGTAGGAGGCCACTTGTCCAGTTCCTGGCTGCCCAGGATGTATGTTCAAATTCTGAGGGGCAAAGAAGGGTAACCCGTGTGTGTCTGTGTGTATATGCACACATATGTATATATATGTAACTACAATAAACAAGAGGCTATGGATTTGAGAGGAATGGGGGATATGGGAAGAGTTTGAGGGTAAGGGAAAATTATAAATAAAATATCAGTGTATGAAAATCTCAAAAATGATTAAATTTACAAAATTGGCTTTATCTTTTGAACAGTGGAAGAGTTCATGTATTGCCTGAGACTGTTTAAAGAATATCATTCTAGGGATCATGTGTACTAGTCTCCTGTTTTATAGATAGAGTAGGGTAAAGACTGCCATTCCTGTTCTTTAGAGTCACAAGACGAGTCATCATGCCCCCAAACTTTTTTTTTTGAATAAAACTTGGAGAATATAAAGACTAGAGCTTTTTTGTGTTGATACCTTCAAATCAAATCAAATCTTCAGTGTCTTGCTCATCCCCATCCTTGATAGGAACAAAACCAGATCTTCAGGAGATGACATGAAACTAGATTCAGTTTTATTAGCTGCTTAGCCATAGGGCTGCACTGTCTTTGGCAGATTATGAGTTGAATTACGTATTAGATTTTGTGTCTTTAAATTTTGTTTCAGTTTGAAAGTATGTATAGGTTTGATCTGGTTTAGACACGAAAGGTTCAGTTTGAGAGATATACAGTGTAGGGACAAATTTTAAGTTCCTCATCAAACACTATAAGTGGTGTACCTGTTTTATATTTTTCTTGGAAAGTGTCTGTCATGATATTGCACTCTAAGGTTTTCTGACATTTAAATTAAAAATTAATGATATGATGAAAACAATCAGCCATCTATAGAAAGGTTTCAACATCAGTACCATGGAAATGTATAGAATACCAGGATGTACCAAGAAGGTACTTGACTGAATAGTGTCTATAAAAGCAAAGCAAAACAAAACAGAAACTCCAAAAAACCAAATGAATCAGAAATATTATTTATAGCATTATAGTTTGCCTGAAGGAAACTGACAAACTTGTAATCAAAGTGAAATGCAATTATAAGTTATATTGGTATAACAAATATACCTGTAACATTTGAGCCAGAAAGAAAATGGTCTGGAAAGTCCAAGAACCTGCCTATAGAAGTTTATACATGGTAGTCCCTACTTGTGAAGCCAGTATAAAGATCACAGGCTCTCCATATTTCTTCTGCACTCACACTTCCCAACCAATCTCAGAACACTCTGTCTTTCACTGCTGACACATATGCCCACAGGTAGACATATCCTGACTAATGGATTTGCACACTTGCTTTCCTTAGCAGCTGGACTTCTTGATCTAAATTAGCAAAATGGCATTTGGCTTGGTTACTCTAACTTCACTCCAAAGGCGATCTTTCATCTCAGTGCATTCTTTATGAAATACAAATCACTGAAAGTCATGGCTTCTTGGAAAAAGTAGAAGATTTAAAGTCTGGTAAGAAGCATGAGTAAAGCTTGTCTCAAAAATCTTTCCTGCTTCGGAAAAGTGATCATAATGAAAATCTCCTCACCAAGAAAATCTCGTTTATATTGCCATTAATACTTAGAATACATATAAAACTTACCTCCATACACCAGTTTCTCTGGATTTTGAATGAACTTAGCTTTGAGGATATTTCATAGGTTGATTAATTAGATTAAAATCTGGAAAAGCTTTATATATTCACTGAATTTTCATGTAATTCAACAGCAAATAGTAAGTTAATTTGTCAGTTATTTAAGGTTGTATAAACTCCCAAACACATAGAAAATATTAGCTAAGTCTAATTTCCTCTTTCTAGAATTGTCCTATAAATGAAAAAGGTTTTCTTGAGTCTTGAACATTTATGGGTAATAGAGTTCCATAAAAGAAATAATGAGAAATAAAGATTAGCTATAAAGTAAGGTGAAGCTGACCTGGAAGTTGGACATTGTGATACCTCTACCACATATAGGGAACTTGGGTTTTCTTGCTTGTGTAGCAATCACTTTACCCACTAAGCCATCTCCTAAAATTCCTTGCCCCATAGTTTTAGAACAAATGATGCCATAGTCTTTCTGAGTTAGGAGGGCATGATTAGTTCCTGGAACAAAATATCAGAAACATTGGGGAAGTTTTCCAGAGTGTTTCTTCTAGATTAAAGAGAAACACCAAGTAGATGATTTACATATATCTAGAATGTAGGTTATTTATTAGTTGTTCATTTCTTTATTTAGACAGCATGCCAGCATGAACTTGACAATAGACCTTTGCTCTATACATTATGCCAGCATAGTCACTCAATCACAAACTCACTGAGTCCTTACTGAGTCATGTGGCTTCGTTCCTTGAGTTCTAAAGTCTAGAGGAAAGCTTCATAGTGCAATAGACACCATAGCAGCCCATGCAACATACTCGAAGGTGATGGCAATGATGAGGATTATAATGGCAGAAAATATCTTAAAGTGCATATTGAAAAATGAGATATTAAGAAACGCATAAGTTGGAGTGGCAGACAAAGCTGTATATTACTTTGCAAGAGAAGAATTGGTCACCCTGTGGTCAGTCAGGTCATGGGAAATATAGACATACATGGAATCATCTTTAAAATCTCTGCAGTATAATTTTACATGCAATGACATAATCCAGTTGGGGGCTGTACCACAGTTTTCTTAGTCATTTCCTTGTTAAGCTCCTTACAACATCTCGGTGTGCAAATATTTACAAGTTTAGGTTCAAGGCCCATGTTGGTTGTCAGAAGAAAATGTTTGTCTCAAAGGGCATGGTTAGCTGTCTGAGTGTGTGGCTACACCATCACATGGCTTTCTAGAAATCTACAGCAAACAGTGAAGATTAATGTGGGCCCGAGTGACTCAAATGGAAAAAGGAAAGTCACAACTAGGCTGTGCTGACGGCTCCGGCTCAAGCTCAGTGCTTTCACACATATTACATTATTTAAATATCACAGCTGCTCTGTGAAACATTTTGTGGTTGAAGTTAAGACTCAAAAAAAAAAAAAAACCCAAAACTGAAGAAACCAACTTGACTGATACACGGATATTGGAAAAGGTGAGAATAGCCAGGAGGTACCTTCCAGAGGGCAAAAACTGTTCGAGCACAGAGTTGTTAGCAAATAGATTTTTTGCGGTCTTTGAGGTGCCACCAAAATAGAAACCTTGATCTTTCTGTGTATTCTGAGCCAGGGCAGAGAGGAACAAAAATGCCCCTTCTGTGGGTAGAAACTCACATCGTAAAATGAGCCATCAAAGGTAGCTGTCCCACTCCAAGCCCACTAACTTCACTCTTTCTCCACGTAGTATGGAAATCTTGAAAATTAAAGATATGGAGCCTAAAAAAGGATTAAATATTAGACTAAAAGGAGCTAGACTGTAGGTGGATCATTTCTCCTGTTTGTTTCAGCAGTTAAAGTATTACTTACTGTTGGAAAGAGGAATTAGTAAGGGGAGCAGAAGACTCATGTTATATTGTCTAGAAGCCTTCCTTCTGTGAGAGATAAAATCAGGAGGAGACAGTTGTGACTTCTATGCCTGGGCACCTGCAGAGTAGAACAGAGTGGCCAGTCAAGTGCAGTGTGGATTATTTCTAAATTTCTGGGCTGTGGCCCTTTGTAACTATCACAGGGTGATGCCTGCTCTACTCATGACTACTGGTACTGATACTGATACTGATCCTGGTACTACTGATGACCCCTGAGCAGTGCAGAAGCAGAAAGAATTCCATTTCTTTTATGTCCTCATAGTATTTTTGACAGCTCTTTTTGTTGAATTCCATGCCAGTGGATAAGACACAGTACTTTTGTTTGTTTGTTTTTAATTATATTTTATTATCTAAAGCAATTTTAAAATTTAAATGTATTTTGATCATATTCATCCCCTACCCCATGTCCTTCCAGATCCTTTTCCCCTTCCTACAACCCAGCTTTAAGTACTTTCTCATAATAACAAAAACCAAGCACAATCCCCTCAGCGAAGAAAACAAAACAATATCCAAACAGAAAACAAAACAAAAAAATATCCCCAATGAACCAAATAAAAGCACACACAAAAAATTGAAGTTTATTTTATGTTGTACAACTACTCCCAAACATGAGACTTTCTGTGGAGTGCTGGATATATCCAATGTTACTCTATTGGAAAAAGACAACCAAAAACCAACTAACCAACCAACCAAAAAAACATTTTCCCTGTCTCAGTTGGTATAAGTGACAGTTCAGTTGTTAACCTTTACCCTAGTGGCTAGATTTTTATTCACTCATTCATTCACTCATTCTTTATACCAAGATAAAACATACGCTATGACATTGACATTGGATGCTATAAACCAACAAAAAGAAAAAGATCCCAAGACAAGGCACAGGAATCAGAGTCCCACTCATTCACACGCTCAGGGATACCATGAAAACACTAAGCTAGAAGCCATGAAATATATACTGAGGACCTGCTACAGACCTGTGCAGGCCCTGTGCATGCCACTCCAGTCTCTGTGAATTCATATGAGTCTTGCTCATTTGATTTAGAGGGCCGTGTTCTCCTGGTGGCATCCATCCCTTCTGACTCTCACACTCTTTATGTTGCCTCTTCTGAAGGGTTCTGTCAACTCTGAGGGACAGGATTTGGTGAAGATTCCCCAGTTAGGGCTGAGGAGATACAAGGCTTTAAAGAAGGGTTTCAACATTTCTTGCACCAGGTACTCCTGCCAGCTGGCATTCTTTCTTCCCTATGTTCTGCTTCTATGGACCACAAAAATTGTCTGCAAGAGAAAAGTTGGCAGTGAAATAATCCTGCTATGGAAATTATTCAAAAATTATGCTTCAAATTAGGAATATTCAATAGCCAAATATATGGTAAAATTACTATTTTAATCTTTTAGTGTGAGGGGTCACGGTGCCTCTTGTGAAATGATTAGGGTAATGCCATCCTTGTCCCAAAGTTATTTATGCCTACCTGGTCATTTGCTTCCATGCCCAACAACCACGTTCACCTTTGCCAATGCTTCTGGGACTATCGATGACTTTGATCATTGTCCAAACATATTATGTAGTGTCTGGAAAATACTGCTGGGCCTTGCAAAACAGATGTTACTAGGCAACTCTAACTCCCTTGCTATTGTAACTCATCCCTCCCCCTCCGTTGAGCACTAATGTACTTATGGTTTTTGTCTTTAAAACTGCTATACTCCTGAGCTTAGGCTCCAAGAGCTTCAGGTCTGCTTTTGGTCTGGCCATCAATAAAATGTACTTAAAACTTCCAATGGGCTTAATCAGCTTTTGTTGCTAATGATTACTTGGTGTGGATTGTTTCATGTGCACCAAATCCTTACTGTTTAGGACATCATTAAAATCCCTGTTTGAAAAGGGATTATTCTGTAGATTACTTGCTCATCAAGTACAGTTCTTAGATCAGAAGCATAGATGATGCCTTTAGGGTAGGGAAACTGTGCAGGACAATATAGTATCTGGAGAAATGAAAGTGATGCCTAATAAAAATTTCATTTAAAGTATAATACTGCCATAAACAGCAGACAATGTCTTCTTTATACAGACGCCCCTTGAAGAGTCAGAAAAAGACTCTTTTTTTAAATTTATCAGTAACAGCTGTAACAAAGTTACTGTGCTTTACGATTTAATTGCAACCTGTTGCTACACACCCCATGCTCTATAATTCAGATTTACTCTAAAAGTAAAAAAACAAACTTGTTTGAATTCACAGAAATAGAGACCTTTTATCACCATATACATTGTAAGGTAATGAAATAGGCTTCTTATACAGCAGAGCTTAAAATAAACATTGGATTTTTCTTTGGGAGATTCTTGCAAACTGATCAGAACAGGTAGATGTTCCTCTAGGCCCACTCAGGTTGCTCATTAGATAAAGGGCCCTAAAAATATTACCTGGGTTGATATGAATGAGGGCTATGTAAATCACAGGACTCAACTGCTGGTGGACAACCTGCTCAAGGAGTTGAGGGGGTGACTTAAGAATCTGGACTGTGCTGGTCAGTCTGTTCCTAGCTCAACTATGTGCTATTTTCACCATTCCGTAAATACTCCTGAGAAATAGAAGCCACAGAAGATAACAAATGGGGTGGTTCCAGAGTACCTGGGAAATAAATGATCTGTATATTCTCATAAATAATCAATGGATACATTGCCAATGACTTTAAACATTGTTGAGTATAGTCTAGACTATTACTCTCCTCTCTGGAATAAAAATGCTTTCCTATCACTTGGGTTTATTGATATGGACACTATAAGCTAAAGGGCTCCTGCATGGAGTTAGTCCTGGGTGCCTGTTATTCTGTTGGCGAGACGAAGACAGCTCTCTGAAGCCTGACTGCAAGCTTCCTTCAGCAGAAACAGATGGAAGTGGAGCCAGCTCTGAGGCTCCCTCACTGCCTCTCTGTGCTCAGCCACGGTTCTCTGCCCCATTTATACATGGATGCTCACAGTAGATGACAGGATTTTGTACATCTGCACTCTGTGAGCGTCATTTGCATTCTCCCAACAGATTTAACTTTCATCTGCTGTTTCCTCACTACTTTCCAGAACCCTGCTCTTGAGATCCAATGTATTCCCAAAGATCCTTGAGCAGCAACTGCTCCCTATCACAGAACATCAAATGGTGTGTAGTTTATAAGCACAATGGCCACAATCTGCTCTGAAAGGCCACAATTTCACTCCTCTTCCATTGCCTCCTCTTCATTCTACAGAAAGGAGCAACAGTAAGTACGTTCCTTCACTTAACGGCGCTGTCACTAAGCACTGTTTGCATATTTTAAGAAAATGGCAGGTTTGGAAACATTTTAATATGAGAAAGGCAAATATGAGAAACTACAAAGAAGATATTTTAAAACATTTTGGATATTTTATTTAGAAAGGCCATTAAATATTTTTATATGATGTTTGTCGAAAGACAGGTACATATGCAGAAACTTGGGCCCCATAGGAAAGAAGCCCCCAGAGTACCCTTGGTTTCGTTCAGGTCAGTGCAAACTCTGGAGTGTTTTCAGTTGTGTTTCCCTTAATGACAAGGATACAATACCAACACCTGATCTTCACATCTTAACACACACGGGACTCCAAAAGGCCACAGATTTCTGAATCTTCCCTTTGTATTGCAATTACAGGAACACCTGTGTTACCATGCTGTGTACTGAGCCCATGAAACATAATGTTCCGAGCTGTCAAAACGTCTCATTTCTTGCCTTTAATTCAGGGGCTTAATTGTGGCTGATCTGTCTATTATGTCATGCTATGCTTCATTTAGAGGCATGCAGCATAAAGGCTAATAATGGAGATTGTATTCAAAGTGCTCCTGTCAGTATCTACTGAGCTCTGGGTGACTTTCGTTAAATAAATATTACGGCATGCTTGCCAAAGGAAAGTAGGGTTTCCATCATGAAAACCATTCCCAAATCACAAGGATGCTTGAGCAGAATGTACTAATCTGGACTCAAGTTCAAGGGCTTTTACATATTCTACCTTTAAAAGCTGAGTTGTGTAGTTTGACTGCCTCCTCCAAATGAACAGCATGAAATGTGGTTTGTTCACTGACTGATATTGTATAGTGTGACATCTGGACCAATTCACAGTACCATCTGTGTTTTGTTTGTTTGTTTGTTTGTTTTATGTTTTTAAATTCCATATCAGATCCAGTGATCTGGAAAGGGTACTGTCTAGTGAAGGAAATGGTTTATGCCACCCACTTAAAAGGAAGATATTTTAAATTACATATAATGTATCATGATTAATATGAATAGCTTTAGATTGCTATTTTATCAATTCATTTCACTGAAAGAAACCTAGAATTATTAAAAAAATAACATTTTCCTGGGATACCCTTAGAAACAGTGTTTACCCTTTTTGTATTTAATAGCAACTATGAAGCAAGTTAGGAAGAAAATAATAGCAGCTGATAAATGGAGCAATAAACTCAGATTACAAAAAGATTCATATTCTGATATCAGATGTATTGTAGATGAAAGAAATGGTTAAAAATTAAACATATAAAGACCAATTTTACATATTCTTTTGTTTAATATAAAATTCTATAGGGCAATGAGATTGCTGAGGCTAGAGCTGTGCTTGGTTTTTGGTCTCAGTCCTCATAGACCACTTAGACTAAGGCTTTAGATATAAGTTAAGCATACTGAATTAAGATAAAACTCAGATTTGATTCTTGAAAAATCTCAATGGCTAGATCTGATTTTGGTCAATTCATAAGCATCTAGTGAAATTATTGGATTCACATTCAGTGCAGCTCACACAATAAAGATTCAGTTACCCAAGGCTCTCAAGAGACAACCTAAGACATTTCTATAAAGCAATGACAAAGTTTAAAAATGTTACTTGAACTGGAAAATTCTGAAAATCTTTTCATAAAATGAAAACATAGAATACACTTGTATTTGAATGTATGTGAAAAATTCTAAACTGAAAATCAGGAATCCAAACCTCAATTTTGTCAATGCATGGACTACTCTTGTAAAGTGGAAACAGAGCACTGAAAGAGATGTTTTGTCATTGTAGTTTTAAATAGTAAACTTGACTATCCTGTGACTTTCTTACTTTATTGACTAAAATTGCTGTATGCACAGTATTTTTTAAAAGATTATAAATATTAAACATTAAGTAAAGGAAGAATGTGGTGGACCTGTGCAGTGATCTTCCTAAGCAATTTGGCTATGAAAACTATTTCCCTAGAGCTTGTCTTTTGTATTCTTGAAGACAGTGATTACTTTTTCACTTTGTAAACTGAGGACCAGCTGGAAATGGAAGCCCTGCAGACAGAGCCTGCCTGATGAGTTCTAGACAGATGAACCTACGGTGGCCAAGATGTTAATGAGTGGTCTCACGCACTATGAATTTTCTAACTGTGGCTTAAATCTTCCTTTGAATTCTTATTTAAGTAACAAAATTTACTTACTAATGCAAATTTTAAAGCATAGAAAAATGGACAACCTTAGGTCCATCAGAGATGAACAGGAATAAGTTCCCATGCATTCACCAATATATGTCAACTTATTTTAATGTTTGACTTCTCATTTGCAATAGAGAAATGTTTCCATTTTAAAATAAGTATAGTTCAGCAAAAGGCAAGTGATTTAATTAAAATATTAAGTGAATTATAGTAGAAATATGCTGTACTTTAGAATTAACCAAGACTATGGAGCATAAATCATCTTCATTACTATTCTTATGCTGTGTCGTGGCTACTTCTGTTGTGAAAATACTTGGTGCTGCTACCTTGTTTGTACAGTTATGGTGCTGATAGTCTAAAGGACTGAGCCTGGATTCCCCCACCCCAGCTTTTAGTATGAATCTTGAAAATAACGAGCTTTTGAATCTTAATTAATTGATGTTTTCTATTTTGGTAATGGAAGAAATTGTAATTATAACGAAAAGTTCATTCTGATTTGATAGTGTTAGCAAAAATGAATAATTTATTTCTACACACTTCCTTCCACATATACAATGTATTTGATCACATCTACCTCTTACTACCACCTTCTTGCTCTTCCCTGCCTTCTAAGTTCTTCCCCTATACTTCAGACCCTCTTCTTTTTCTTTGTCAACCCATTGAGTTAGATTTGTGTTCCCCATATTAATTTGGATGTGGGTCATCCACTGGCACATGACCCACCTACCTGTGGTCATATCCCTGGAGAAAACACTTTTTCTTCCAGCAATCAACTGCTGGTAGTTCCACAGTTAGTGGTAAGGGACTATCAGCTTTTCCCCACTTCATGCTGACGTGTTGGCCTACTTGATCTTGTGCTATATTTCTCTGAACTTGTGGAAGCAAAGGTCCTGTTTGACAGCAGTAGCCTTTATCTATGGCTCTTACAATCTTTCCACCTCCTCTTTAAGAACTCTGAACCTTGAGGACACAAACGTGATATGGATATAGTGCTGAGAGCTCCATGGTTACTTATTTTGATACATTAATATTCTTTTTTTTTATTTTCAAGACAGGGATTCTCTGTAGCTTTTAGTGCCTGTCCTGGAACTAGATCTTGTAGACCAGGCTGGCCTTGAACTGACAGAGATCTGCCTGCCTCTGCCTCCCGAGTGTTGGGATTAAAGTTGTGCGCCCCCACTGCCCGGCTCATATTCTTATATAAGGAATTTTCATGCTTAGACTATTAATCATAGCAAAGGAGATGCTGGATTAAAAATATATCATTATATTTTTAGACATAATTTATCAAAAAAACGTAAAAGATTATAAAGGTCTTAGAATGTTAGTGTATAAAGTCAATGAATTCTCTTGAAAAATGATTGTGTTCAAGAAAGAGTTAGACAAGTTGCTTTTCTATATTAGATCTCTATTATTTTGTTTCTATTGGATACAGCTCTAAAGCCACTTGCAAATGTCCGAAAATAAGACAAAGCCAACTGCCCTCTACAGAAACAACTGCTTCTCTTGTTTACCACTAGGGAGGAGTAATGCCTAATTAGAAACAGAAGTGAAATTAAGCACAAATTTTCTCCGGTTCAGTATTTCTCCCCCTGAAGCTACAATATGGCTATAGCTCTGGACTTGATTTTTCTTTAATTTAGAGAAGCTAAATCATGCCTATGAGATTAAAACTATGACACCAGTCTTCCTTGCACCATTTCTTGACAAAGTTGCCTCTTTAAATGAATATACCTAACAGAGCAAATTGAAATCATTGCTGATAACTTCAGGTGCTTACTTTACATTTCCTAATACTGTGTCAAATTTCAGCTGCATGCTTTGTCTGCAGATAAATTTTGAATGTTGCACCAATAACAGCACCATGTTATTAGTCTGGTGCTGAGATTAAAGGCTTTTATGCTGTAATGAAAGCGATACCCCACATGTTTTCTAATTAAAGGACCCGATTTGGCCAGAAATAAAATTAAATCCATTAAATAGATAATGCTGGCAGTTTGTGCAAAATGCTGAAATAATTAGATTAATATTAACACATGATTCTAAGTACAAATGCAACGGCCCTTCCTGCATCCATGAGTTGAATATTTCACATTCATTATGGTTTCTGTTTAGTTCCCCATTTTCCTTTTAGGCTTAAGAAACATGTGCTCATTCGTGCTGCTTTCAATTTGCAAGTATGTAGTGAGAAGTGAGATAATTTTAGAGCTGTTCTTGAAACCATGTGCTGAGTAAAAATGAATAGCTTATTAGGTTTACAGAATGGCTATTTGAGTTCAAGGGAAAATGACAGCAAAGTGCTGCATTTAATCCTTCAGTGGCCTGCTGAAGATGAGTCCCCCACTCCGCTCATTTCTTTCCTGTCTATTATATCAACCTCCTCCCATTTGGGCTTTGGCCAACTGCTGATTCTGTTTTCCACTTACTTCAAAGCCCCTGATTTCTTTTGACCATGGAAATTTGGACATCTTTCTCCCCTTGCAACTAGGATTCTCTGTCATGCTGTTGCTAGGTTAACCCTTCTCCTTCCTGAAGTGTCAGCCTAGAAGACATTTTCTATAGGCACATCCCTCTGTCTGCAGAGCATCAAGTAGGGGCCTACAGATGAAACCTCTGAGGTGTCCTGCGATTTCATGACTGCTGCACTCACTGCTTATAGACTATTGCTTGTTTCTTTACTCCTGATATTCTCCCTTTATTTCACCCTCGCAGAGAGCAGAAAACACGTTTTCCTCTATTAGACTGAATATCATGTAACAAGTGCTTAAATCCATCCTTTTGTTCTTAAAGGGGATTGAACCTATGCAAGCACTCTAGCACTGACCTCCAGTTCCGGCTTTGTTCTCTGCGTTTAGAACACACTCAGTAAATGTTTCTTACAGGAATTAGTTATTGAAAGCTTTCAAGCCATTATAGCTACTTAGGTTTTTTTTTTATTTTTTTCAAAAAATCTTTGATGATTGTCACAAATGCAACTAGGTTAGCATGTTATGATGCTCAATTATTGCCTTAATTGTGTATATTAATGAAGGGTTTAGGCATAAATTACTTATCTTTTTGTAACATTTTTTTCTTAATGACTGTTTTTATTGGTGTAAAATAATTATACAAAAACAGTTTCATCATGACATTTTCACTCACGTGTGCAATAATACTTTGATCGCTATTGGGTTCTTGTTCTGCCTGCACTCTCCCCTTTTTCTACCTGAAGACTAGTTTTTTTCTCCTTTCATATCTTTTTGTTTTTAGTCTAGATTCTGACTCATGCTAGTAGTGTTTTAAACTTAGAAAGAAGGAAAATCCTCAGTCTGATTCTGGTATTTGCCTAGTATTGGTACTTAATATTACATGAGTAAAATTGAGCAATAACCAATCATAAATTACCCATTTTTGCAATTGACACCACAGATCTGCTTACCCAAAGACAGAAGACTCCCTTTACTAAAAGCGAATCCCAGACTCCCTTTACTAAAAGCAAATCCCTCACACAGGTGACATGCAGGATCACTCAAGCAGTTATAGAGTTAAAGTTTTATGTAATTAACTTCAAAATTTATAACAGCTGAATCACATTTAACAAGACTTTCGTTATTATTTAGCCATGTGAACCTCTTCTGTAACAAGGACAACGGTCATTGTAGTGTGGAATTTTAAAGAAGGAGGTGAGGCATTTAGACTATACAGTGTATTTTTTTAATTTTTGCCAAGCAATCATGTTTTCTTAGCTACATGATGGAATACTCAGGATTTACTTGTAAGTACAAGGGTAAGTTTGAGTTCCTGTATCTCTGTAGGGTTCCTTTTTAAATAGTGTGATGAGGATATACCTGATGCCACAGGGCGATTGGTAATGAAAAATCCCCAGACTATCTTAATACAAAATATACAGCTTTAATAAACAGAAGTAAGACTTACAACAGCTTACACCAGAATTCAAATGATCTGTCCAGGCGCAGGAGCCAGGCAAAAGAGAGAGCTAGCAGAGCGTGCTTGCTATGTTTATAGGCAGGCTTTAGCCTGAGGGCGGCACACCCCAAAAACAGAATGTGATTGGCTGAACTCCCCTATCATATACCATTATTACTAAATATATTAAATGAGCTTTTTATACCGGCTGGTTTTGTGACAGCATACAAAGCTCTCTTTTACAACTATAACATTGTGAGATGTCAATTATGTTGATATTAATTTTGTATTTCTCTATAAAAGTCATGGCTTCATTGTTCTTAGTAAAATGAAGCATTGCATTTTAACGACCAAGAAAGGACAAGGTATTGATGGATAGCAGTAACTAAAAGTTTATTTCTAACAGAAGACCCTGACAGACCCATAAGAAGTGGGATGTTATGAGATCTAATTTAATTTCTTTCTGGTAAGCATAAAATATTTCCTATATTCTCTACTGTGCGCTGAGTAAGTTAAACTGTTATTAAATATCTGACCTCCCCTTTCTCTTTCTCTTCTCTCTCTACACATCTCTCCCCCTAAACCTTACCATCCCCATCTACACATCTCTATCTCCAAACCTCACCAGAGTTATCAGTATTTATCTATATTTGTATCTTCTAAAGTGTTTTGAAATTTGTCCTCTTCCTCACAGAATATTATCTTCACACTCCCAGTGACAGATTTATTTTCCCTTACGATGTTTCTCCTTGTTTCTCTAAACTCTGATTTTCCTATTGATATTTTGAGTCTATTAACTCAGTGGACCTCTAGCTTCCACTATGGTAAAAAGCTAGGAATGTCACAGATAGCATACTGAGCCTGTAGAACAGCTTCCCCCATCTTGCTGTAACCACCTATCTGATGATCCACTGCAGTAGTTTGAAAGAAAATGGTCCCCTTAGGCTCATAGGGAGCCACACCACTAGGAGGTATGGCCTTCTTGAAGTAGGTGTAGTATTGTTAGAGGAAATATGTCACTGGGGGCGGGCTTTGAGATTCCAGAAACTAAAGCCAGGCCTAGCGGCTCATTTGTTCCTTCTGCTGCCTGCCTGATGTGGAAACTCTCAGTACCTCCCCAGCGCCATGTCTGCCTGCATGCTGTCATGCTTCCCAGCAAGACAATAATGTACTAAACCTCCGGACTGTTAAGTCTGCCCAATTAAATGTTTTATATTATAAGAGTTGCTGTGGTAGTCCTGGGGTCTTTTCATAGCAATAAAAGCTCAACTATGACCCCCACCAGTTTATTTAATATTGGTCTTGATTTATAATTTACATGTTCTATAAAACTATGAAAACTTCATGAAATTGCTTCCATGCTGGACCATGGATTTTGGGATTACACAAATTATTGTTCCCTAGCCGTGGTTACTCAAAATGGCCCCAAAGCAAAATATTTCTTATCACCTTTAGGATGAGAGCTGTGACTTTTACTTTGTGGTTATTGCTGCCTTTCTTACCTACCATCCAAATTATTTACTATTGGAAGACAAGGTAAATCTGGTTTACAAGTTTACACCCAGAGAGAAAACAGTTTCAATATTCCCCTTCATCTAATCGTAGACCAGACTTTTCCCTGACTTTAGGTCATCAGAACTGCTTTCAGAAATCTGCAACTGTAAATCAATTCCTTCCGTTTTTTGAGATGCAAATCTACTTAAAAACCTCTTGTCAGTTTTATTGCCTGAGATTGTCTTAGGGACTTGAGAAAGTGTCAGGGATGTTAGAACCTCAGCTTCCAGTTTCTAAACTTGCTTAGGAGTCCAAGTTTATGGGGCATGTATTCCTAAATTGTAAAACTAGCTCTTGACTTAAAAAAAAGGAGAAAGTGACTTTGCCACTGACTAAAGGTAATTAGCAAACACAGGAAGTTTAATTCACTTTATTCGAGCTCTAAAACATCTGATTCAGTCAGATGATTATTGGTATCTAGTCTGTGTTCTTTACTTCTCATGCATGTAAATAATTTAGGAACAAAATCGTCTGGTGTGTTTTCTTTAATAGTATTTGTTGACTCTAGTCAGGAATGCTAATATATCTGTAACATTAAAATTAGTATTTTGAAGCATCCAGTTCAACATCTTTCTAAAACTTGAATTTTACAATCTGTATTTACTATAAATACATGTGACAGGATCCTGTTTCCATATATAATAGATTAAGATGTGGAGAAAAAGCCTAGAGCAAATGCTATGTTCGTATATAGATTAAAGTAAGAAATGCATTTGTTGGTAGAGTTGAGAAAATGTGGTGAAAATCTTGATTCAAAGTCATGAGTAATGAAAACAAAACCAAGAGCAAGGAAACAATTTGTTAATACTTGTGAGGAAGTGTCTGACCTGCATTCTTCGTAGTAAGTACATAACTTTTTCACGTTAACACCTTTTGACTGGCAATTCCGTAACCCTCAGAGCTCACAGGGATCATTGCTGTTGTTTGGCAGGTGAGAAGAGGAAAATCTTAAATAGACCTTCCAAGGTCAAATAAGCAATGGTGCTCTTGTTCTATGTTCCATCAATTCTACACGATTCAATGACAATGTTCATTTAGAATATAATACATCAATATAATACTTTGGAGAGAATCATTTTGCACAATTAAGGAAATAACTTTTTAGATCAAAGGTGTAGGAAAACTCAATGATAAAGATTTCAAATATATGCATTGAAAAACAAGTCAAAATGCATTTTCTACCACAGAGTATTAGAAGTCAATTTTCTACCTAATCATTCCCTCTTATTTTAAAATTGCTTCTCTTGATTGTTGTTTCCTTTTATCCTCCCTGCATGTCCTCTGATGTGCTGATTAGTTAATGGATGTTTATCACTGTGTACACACTTGAGAATGTTTGCATTGTTGAATGACAAGACTGCTGTCTTTCAATTGAGCTGCAGATGTTAGGATTGTAGAAGGGATAATGACCTAATTAGGTTCTGTAGATGCATTTCTAAAGTAAAGAACTAAGAATTCAGAATATAAGGCTTCTCAAAAAATAGAAAATAAGATACTGTTTATAGATTCAAACTGATGGGTATCATGAGATAATTGCTAATGTTTTATCTCAGCTGTTTATTATAGCTTTACTCACTGTCAAGGTCTAAGAAGATTGGCTTATGATACATCAAGTGGGAGTTATTTGCCTGTTCAGTTGCAGTCAGAAACGTCTGATAAAGGTTAGTCTTGAAAATTGCTACACTACCTATGGTGCTTGGAGCGAGAAATGTAACCTATTGGCTCAAGTATTTAAACACTTGGACCCCTGCTGTTGGCACTTTGGGGGTCAGTGTAGATGGTGGGGTCTTGCAGGAGAAAGTGTGTCAGTTTGTAGAACGGCCAATTTCTAGTCTGCTCTCTGCTTGTGCTCGCTGTTGGAGGTGGGATTTCTCAGCTTCCTGCTCCTACTGTCTGACGTTCATATATTTCTTACTATGGTGAGCACTGCCAGTGCAGGACCCTGTAATCCTAAATACATCCTTTCCTCTCTAAGTTGCCCTGGTCATGGCATCTTGTCACAGTAGCAGAAGAGTACCTAGTGATACATAGTAGTGATTTTCAAAAACAAAAATCTTCACATATTTAATGAATAAATTCAGTAAATTTGATGAATTTGGAGATAAGCAAATATCCCCGATGCTGTCATCACAGATAACAGAGAAAGTTAATACTTCCCAAAATTTCTAGCGTTTTCCTTTTATTTATCATTTTTCATGATAAAAATGCTTCATATATTTGTCTTCTTAATGACTTTCAAAGTATTCTTTTATACTTAAGGGGGTAACTATGTAATTTTTGCTCCATCTTTAACTTTCATGTTAGTTGATTTTGCTGTAAAGTTAGAAAAATGCTAATTTAAACCACCTCTTCTAGACATTTTACTTTCTTTTTTGGTGCAGCACTAGTCACAGAAGCTGAGATGTGGGAAAAACCTTAGTGTGTGGATAGATAGGAACTAAACTTGTGTAGAAAAGTCAGGGAAGTTCCTGAGTATCCCTCTGTCTTCATCTCTGTGTCTGTCTCTACCCTCTCAGCCCTTAAAAAGAAGAAAACACTATCACCTGTGAACATACACAATGAGTCCAGAAGGTATCATACAAATTAAAGTAAGTTAAGCACAGAAGAGAAATATTGCAAAATTCAAACATCAGTAGAATCTAAGAAAGATAACCCCAAAGAAGCAGAGAATAGTGACCGCTGCTTGTGGAGTTAATTAACAGTGAATTAATTATGAAAAATAGTGAAATGCTGGTCAAGGGAGTTGACCTTTCGTATATGCAAGAGAATGTGTTCTGGAAATTTAAATGTATACTGTAATGATAATATGATGAGGTTAATTGCCAATACTGTATTTTACACTTGATATTTACTGAAATTGCCACACATACACAGTTACAATATGAGGAATTATATGTGTTAATTAGCTTGTAGTGGTATCAATTTATAATGCATGCACATCTATCAAAGCATCAACTTACATCCTTAAAATGGTAATTTTTATTCATAATTTATATCTCAATAAAGCTAGGAAGAACATACTAAAAGTAAAACAAATGTTTAAAAACAAACTAATTTTAAAACTTTGAATTTCTCTTGTGGATTGGATATAATGTTTTAGTTAAAAAATTTCCAGAAAATATATTTTGACTATTTTTTACTCTTCACCAAATCCTTCCACATCCCACGACCTAACTCCATGTTCTTTCTCTCCTCTGTCAACCTTCCTAAATCTCCCCAAACAAAACAAACCAACAAACCAAGCAAGGAAGGAAGAAACCAATAAGGCAAATAAATAAACAAATAAATAAGGCTAAAACAAAACAAATACATAATCTAAAACAAAACAAATAAATAAGGCTAAAACAAAACAAAAAAAGCTCCATAGCATTTGTTTTTCACTGACTGACTACTCTGGGACGTGGAACCTGCCCTTGAGTGTGGGTGATATATCCAATGATCTTCCACTGAAGAAAACTGAGTTCTTTTCCCCAGCAGGCTTCAATTGCAAATAACTCTTTGCTTTGGGAAACTCCATGTTCAGTTTTTCCTCTCACTGCTGAGACCCTGTCTGGCTTGAACCAGTACAAATCCTATGTGTGCTCTCACAATCTCTGTGAGTTCATATGTGTATCACTACTATTATGTTTGAATGATGCTGTTTCTTTGGAGTCATCCATCTCCTGACTCGCACAATTTTTCTCTTTTTCACAGATCTCTGAGTCTTTAAGGGAGGGGAAAGGTTGAAATTATATATATGTTGAAGTTGTGATAATCTCTTAAACTATCCACATATGCACTTCTTTTCTAGTTTCACCTATATAGATATTTCTTGCTAATATTGGCTATAACTGAGTAACCACTTTTGATCAGTGTAAGTGAGGAAATGATTTCACAGGAGAAAGCACCTGATTTGGGAAGTTAAGTTCACCAGCAAGTTGTTAGGAAATTCTAGTAGCATCAACTTATACTCAGGTATGTTACACTAAGAAGCTAGAAAGTAGAGTCCACATGGGGTTGGACAGTTGCTGCGGAGAGCTAAAGTATCTACTGAGACTTCGGCAAAATAATGAAAACAATAAAAGAGTGAAGGAAGAAACTGAAGACACCAGAAGATAGAAAGAACTCCTGTGCTCATGGTTTGGCAGAATTTGTGAAAGCAACAACATTACTAAAAGTATTATATCAATTCAATGCAATCTCTACCTAAATTCCAGTCTTTAAAAAACTAGAAAAACAACGTTAAAATTCATACGAAAACACAATCTCAACAGAAAGAGCAAAGCTGGAGGTTGAATGATACCTAATTTCAAATTATACTACAGAGATATGGGGGAAGAGCATTCTCCTCCCGCTAATCAGCTAGTAGATGAAAGGCATGTAGAAGGAAGACAAATCACCCCATGTAGCTAGAGCCAACATGTTCTTTGCTACGGTGCCAAAAACATGTTTGATGAAAGACAGTCTTCTGCTCTGTCAGAAGACTGAGGAAGAAACTAGATAGTGATTTCTCAGACAAAGCTTAATTCCAAAGATGCTGAATTATAACCTTGTTACTTCAGCATAGGTTGGCTGTGCTCACTAATGTAGTAGAGAATAATAGAAGTAATTAGCATGTATCAAGAACTACTGAAGTTAACAAGGCAGTTGACTCAAGTTTAATGGACATCGACAGCTCCTGGACCACAGATAAAGGACTCTGGCCAGATCAATGTCGGTAGGCAGACTTCTAGCATTTGTGCGAGTTTTCAGACTCCTAATTCACAGGACAGCACTAGAAGGAGCAGGTACTATAAATATTCGGGCATGCGTGTGGATGGGAGGAATCTTGAGGTTAGGGAATCTGAGTCTTTTTTAATGGTCTGCTTGAGCTTTGCATACATAGAGAGAAAGAGACATTAGTTAGCAATGATTAATAAGTAATGAGGATGTCTGATCTTTGCTCCAAATGAGTTGACAAATACACCACCACCATCCCCACCTTCCGTGACTGTTGTCTGAGGTTTCTGTCTTGCCCAGTCGTTAAATCCCAAAGAAATCACACAGAGGTCTACATTAATCACAAACTGATTGGTCCATTAGCTCAGGCTTCTTATTTACTCATAGCTTATATAAACCCATTACTCTTGTCTATGCTAGCCACATGGCTCGGTACCCTTTTTCAGCAGAGGAGTCACATCTTCCTTCTTCTGCGTCTGGGCAGGACTGCAGAGAGAGCTTCCTTCTTCCCAGAATCTCCCTGTTCTCATTGACCCACCTCTACTTCCTGTCAGGTTGTCCCACCTATACTTCCTGCCTGGCTACTGGTCAATCAATGTTTATTTAAAACATAGTTGACAGAATATAGACAATTGTACCACTCTAGCTCCACATGACTGTGTGCAGACTTGGCATTAGTTCCTTAAGAAACTGTCTTTTCTTCTCTGAATCTGCATGTCTATGTATGTCCTTTAAGGAAATGTCTTGCAAAAATACCACCAGCACTTCTGGTTGTAATATGTGTACAGCGATATGGGGCACTGTGCAGGGAACAACCTGAAGTGGGGGAAAGTGGATATTGTCTCACAGTTTTACAGGAGTTACTTCATCATGTTAGGAAAGGCATACAGCATCAGGCTTCACATTATGGCAGGCAAGGAAGCAGAAGTTTCATCAGAGTTCCTGCCTATGGGATGGTGTAGGATAGGTCTTCTTTCTCAGTACTGCCTCATATGTCAATCCTTTATGAAAATGCCTTTGCAGATACACTTTCAAGTGTGCTTGACTAATAATGTAATTAACCTGACAATAAAGATTAGCCATCAATCCAAGAATCCACAGGATGACCCCAGCTAAGACCCTGAGTAATAGAGAAGAGGGGGCCCGAACTTGACGTTTCCTGTAGTCAGGCTGATGAATATTTTCATATCAACATAGAACCTTCATCTAGCAATTGATGGAGACAGAGGCAGAGACCCACACCGGACTGAGCTCCCAAACTCCAGTTGAAGTGTGGGAGGAAAGAGAATATGAGCAGAGGTCAAGACCATGATGAGTACACTCATTGAAACAGTCTATCTGAGCTAATGGGAGCTCACCAACTGCAGCCGGACTGAGAAGGAACAAGCAGAAGACCAAACTAGCCCCTCTGAATGTGGTTGACAGTTACATGACTGGGGCAGACTGAGGAGCCACTGGCAATAACAGTAGGATTTATCCCTACTGCATGTACTGGCTTTTTGGGATCCTTTCTCTTTGGATGGATACCTTGGTCGGCCTAGATATAGTAGGGAGGGCCTATATTAGATGTGGTGGGGTGGGACGGTGTGTGGAGGGGATGGGAGGAGGGGAGGGAGTGGGAACTTGGATAGGTATTTTAAAAACTCTAATAAAAAAAAAAGATTAACCATCAAGCTGGGCGGTAGTGGTGCACATCTTTAATTCCAGTACTTGGTAGGCAGAAGCAGGTGGATCTCTGTGAGTTTAAGGCCAGCCTTGTCTATAAGAGCTACTTCCAGGACAGGCTCCAAAGCTCCAAAGCTGTCTTGAAAAACCAGAAGAAAGATTAGCCATCAAATACACCTACAAAGAGAGGCCTTTCAGTAGAACCTGTTGGGGGATGTGTCTCTTGTTCATACCAGCTACCCAGCTATGAAATAACCACTCAGAAAACTATATTATTTGCAATACTGTTTGGTCAATAGCTTAAGCATATTTCTGGCTAAACTCATACCCTAAACTAACCCATCTCTTTATTCTGTATATTGCCACGTGGCTGTGCCTTACCTGCTAAAGTTCCTAGTGTCTGTCTCAGGCGGCTTCTTCTAACTCCACTTCCCTCCTCCCATGCTGTAGGCCAAGCCAGTTTTCTTTATTCATTAAGCAATAAAACCAACATATAGACAGAAGGACCTTCTACACCAAGAACCTTAGGTCATTACCTAATAAAATATTGCTTACTCATAAATATATGCTAAATATTGATTATATGTTGGAGATTATCTACCTGACTCTGAAAACTGAGAAACCAAAACTGAAAACTGTTATTGGGTGGCTCATGAGATGGCTAAGTTAGTAAAGTATTTGCTACCCAAGCAGAAGGGCCCAAGTTTCATCCCTAGTATGACCCATGAATGCCTGTAATTCCAGGGCTGGAGAAAGAGAGATCAAAGGCGTTCTGGCACTCACTAAGCAACCAGCCCAGCAATAATTGGTATGAACATGCACTCAGAAGCATTCATATAAATTGATACTGGAAATCTTATATTACTGTACCTGAGAATCAGGGAGGATTGGCTTTGAGATGTTTCTAACACAAAAAAATTTGAGGATTGTTAAGTCTCCTATATAAAACACCATATTATTTAATACATAATCTAAGAATGTACTTTGTATACCTTAAACCATGTATAGATTACAAATACAGTATAAATTATGTATAGATCACTGTTACAGGTTGTTTAGGGAAGAATAAGAAAATATCTATGTATCTCTCTATATATACACATACATAATTCATGCATATATTCTGTGTGTAGTATTGAAAATTTAAAAGTATTTTTTGACTGTGGATAGTAGAATAAACAGATGTAGAGATTATGGATACAGAAGACTGACTGTATTCTGCTATGTATCTAAACAATAAATACAAAGTTATTTAAATTATAAGAACCATTTTAAAAAGAGGGTAACAGGATGGAAAGTAATTGAGTACAAGAACAGGTAAGATTAGAAATGAGTAGATGGAACACTGGGGTAAATCCTGAGTAATAGGAAGAACTTTCTGGGTGTAGATGTGGGTTAAGGAAAGTCTCATGAACTTCTGAGCTTAAAAGCATTAATAAATTTTCAAATCTTTTTTTTATAATGGTGTCACAATAAGGTTGATTCCTGTAAATAATGGTGTAATGAACTTGGCTTTTACCACGAACACAAATGCTGCCACTATTATCATTTTCTGACAATTATTATAATCACAGATGGGATGGTGACCATAGCAATTTGCTATAGTTCTTTTTTAAAAAAAATTTTGCATGGTAGTCAGAAGTCAGGGAAGAGGGAGGTGGTAATGTTTAAGCAAAGGAGAATGGTGTATTAAGCATATAAAAATTATACTAGCAGCAAGAGCTAAGATGATAAATTTCAGGTTGTCCTGATGTCAAAATTTTGCAGAGTAAGTGGATCCTCAGAATGACTTGAGGAGTTGGAGACAAGCAGATGGAAGCACAGTGGTCTTGAAATTTATAAGAAACAACCTTTGCAAAAATATAAAATCCTTGGCACTACAAGAAAAGAGTAAGGAACAGTTAAATGTGTCTTTGCTGGCACCATTTGTGAATTAAATGTATGACTGGATGTGTTGATGATGAGGGATAAGGCTGGGAAGTGTTAGTAGGATGTAGGAGACGAACAGAGAATCTCTGAATTATATCCAAAGAAGTCACATGACATCACACAGCTTCCTAAGTTTGTTATCTTAGGGTGAAGTGTAGTGATATTTTAAGAATGACATTGGTAAGACGCATGTATATGTCTTTATCATTTGTGAAATATTTTGGAAAGCTAAATGCTGATGGTGAGGTACAGCACAGAACGCTGCTCTAGCTTTATCTTGAAAAGATGAACGTACTGTGAACTGACCTGAAGGAGCAAGACTCTACATCAGTTAAAGACAAATTTGGAGAACTACAAAAGGATGTGCTATAAATTTTTGGCTAAGGGTTGAGCTGGCAATAGTTCAGGAAAAAATGTGCATTGGTGCTGAGGAATTGATCAATACTTTGTTGGCACAGATCCCTTGTCCATGCATCTTTTATGAAAAAAGAAGTCATGGACTCCACTTCACTGTCATCCTAGGACTTTATTAAAGAAAAGTCTGCACTCAGAGAAAATAGAGAGCAAAGACCAATACATGGCTCAGGACTTCTCACTTTTCACTATCTGTATTATCCAAGGAAAAATAAAACAGCATTGTTTTTATGAAAAACATATTAGTTTTATTAATAAATTAGTTATTGAATGTAAGTCATTGGTAGTGACTACGGGCAGTTATCCCCAACTTCATGAATTGTAGCTCTATTATGATCTGTTGGATAGGAATTTCAAGATGTCTCTTATTTATCATGAGTAAATGAAACTAGATACATAAATCCCATTATAATTAATATTCCCATTGTTTTGGTATACCAATTCTAATACACATCTCGTATTTTCCTATTTAGACTAAACATGTCACCCCATCTAGTGCTAATCTCAAACATCCCATACATTTACGCTGTCAAACTTCTTATTAAATCTTTTAATTTTTGACATTTCAATATTTTAACCAAAGATTCCAAATTCATAGTCTCTATTTATCATTATTTACAAACTTTTTTATTCTCCAAACAGTTTTACTTTTTTTATTTAGTTCTATCAATGTCTTTCCTTAAAATGTGGTAATGTCTTGATTTTTTTTCCTGTAATACTTGTGAAAGTAGGAATGTATACATGTGGGTGTAGATGTGTATGTATAGATCACTGGACAAACTTTAGTGGTTTTTCTCAATATTAACCACATTTTTTTTTAGACAAGGCCTCCTATTGTCCAGGAGTTCAACGACTAGCCTAAGCTGCTTGATCAGTGAGGTCCAGGACATTGCCTGTCTCCATTTCTCCAGCAGTAGGATTATAAGCATTAATATGATTTTTTCTTTTTCCTTTTTGTTTTGTTTTTACTTTGATTCTTTCTATGAATTGAACCCATGTTTTTCTGCTTGTGGGCACGTAATTTACCCACTGAACTGTCTCTCTTCAGCAACTGGAATGCTTTTAATTCTCAAGATGTTTGCAATTCTTATCCTTAGCAATAAATTTTGGTAAGGATTTAAGGTTTGTGTTTTGTAAGAATTTCTATCGATGGCCCAAGTGCTGATTGTGATGTTTTTGGAAGGTGGGAATTTTGATAGGTGGTTAGGGGTAGATGAGAGTGGTACACAGTGATGGGTACTACTATCTTCTTTCCAAAAAGGAACCATCTGTCACTTTTGGCATTGTGTGATGGGATAGTGGTAAACTATTGGGAAGTCAAGAAAAGTCACCAAGAATCCATGACACTAGCACCATGATCTCAGACTTTTGGCTAAAAGAGTGGTGAAAGAAGAGGTGCTTGTTGGTTAAACCACCCAATCTTTTGTTATGGTAGCCCAAGCTGACATACTCACTGATTTATTCTGCAATAATTAAGTCAAGAATAGTTGCCGGTCCACCCAGGGAAGCGGGTAGACTAACCGCAGCTCTTCACCTCTCCCTCTTCTCCTCCACATATAATCCCCCAGTCTCATCCTCAATGTTTTGCAGTCCATCTGCTGCCACCTGCTGCAGTCTCCCTTCCTCCAGCCTCCCTCTCCAGTGGGTCACATAGATCTTTCCCTCCAAAGGTTCTTCCTCCCACTCATTGCTTTCTCCAAACCCTCAGCTCCAGCAGTTACTCCCTGGGAACCTATAGGCCAATCCCAGCCAGGGAAGCAGTGGAGTTAACTCTTTATCTTCACCTCTCTGTAGCAGGCTTTCTTTTGGGCCACCAACAAGCCCCCAAATCAAGACATGGAAATTTATTACTAGTTATGAATGCTCAACCTTATCTTACGCTTGTCCCACAAGCTCTTATAACTTAATTCAACCTGTTTTCTCTTCATATACATTTTGCCTTGGGGGTTTTTACCTTCTTTCATTCTGTATGTTTTACTTTTCCTCCTTCTTCCATGTCAGCCCGACTTAGGTATCTGGCTGGTTGATTCTCTTTTTCTCCCTCAATCTCTCCTCTATTTTCTGGAGTTTATATTCCTTTTTCTTATTCTCTCTGCCCTCCAGCCTCATCTATTCCTCATCTGCTTAGCTATTGGACATTCAGCTTTTTATTAGACCAATCAGGTGCCTTAGTCAGGCAAGATAAAATAGCAACACATTTTTATATAATTAAACAAATGCAGTGTACACAAATGTAACATATATTTACATCATTAAACAAATGCAGCATAAACAGATGTAACACATCTTTATGTAGTTAAGTATTCCGCAATAGTACCTTCGTTTTGTCTAAACAGAAAGAAAGGTTTTAATTTTAATATAGTAAGACAATGCTTTATAAATAAAGCTTGCCTGAAGACCAGAACATAAAACTAAGCCACTAGAGGCCAGATGGTGGTGTCACACAACTTTAATCCCAGGATTTGGAAGACAGAGGCAGATGAATTTCTGTGAGTTCAAGGTCACCCTAGGTTACACAAGATCAATGCAAAAACAGATACAGGTAGTCTTGACTCACACCTTTAATCCCAACACTAGAGAGCAATATAAGGTGGGATTACCCAGGAACACATTCTCTTTCAGTCTGAGGATTTCTTAAAGGTAAGAACTTTCTATTGGCTTGGTTGCTTTGCTTTTCTAAGCTTCAGGTTGAACTCCAATATCTATCCTTGGGTTTTTATTATTTGTGCTGAACTATATACAATAAAAATTACATTTAAAATATCTAGTACAAATACATTTGGCAAGTTCAGAAAATACTCCATTATTAAGGATTTCATAAAGGTAAGCACTTTCTATTGGCTTGGTTGCTTTGCTTTTCTAAGCTTGAGGTTGAACTCCAATATCTATCCTTGGGTTTTTATTATTTTTGCTGCACTATACACAATAAGAATGACGTTTACAATATCTAGTACAAATGTATTTGGGAAGTTCAGAAAATACTCCATTATTTATTCTATCTTGGTGAGTTCAAAGTTTTGTAACTAATTTATCTTCTATCATAACTAAGGAAAATTGTAACTATAGCTATCTAGTTTTCAACTCCATCAAAGACCCAAGAAGGATATAATATCACCTGAGTAAACAGGATGTGCAGAGCAAACCACTTTCAAAATTATAAAAATGGCAGAGATGTCTGCCTGCCTATACAGTCTGCAATTTGTGGGAATTTAATCTGCAGGCCTAGAATATCTGGCAGACATTACTATTAAGCAGGAATGTTGAGGGACTAACCTACCTTGTCTTGATAAAGTTTGGTAGTCTTTTTCCTTTGTGTCCTGCTTGTCCAGTTTGTACAGCATATTGTCAGTAGTGGAAAAAAAAGGCAGTTTCTTGCTCAAATGGCTAACTTTGAAAGCAAACTCCATATGGAGTTTCTTCAATGCCCATCATTCTTTCTGAAGTAAATTGGTAGTGCCAGAAGTCAACATGTCTCACTGTCATGAAAACCCTTAGGCTACTAAACATATTAAATAGTATATTTTATAATTGTCGTAAACATTTGAAGATCACCTATCTATATAAAATATATCTGCTTAACTTTAAAAACATACCTAAGGTGAACAAGTTTGATTATTATAGAAGACTAACTACCAACCTGCATTTCTTAATTACACATGACATTTTAAAATGAGCTGCATAAAAACAATACCTCAAACAAGAGTAGAAACATACATTCAGTCTGATAAAAATATCTTTAAATTTGTGTCAATATAGCAATATCCATACCATTGTAAAATATTTGAGGTTAATAGTTATCTTGACAAGCATCCATAACCCACCAAATGACCAAAAATTACCTACCCCCACCTCTTGGGAATGTAGGTGTTGTGTTTTTTTTAAACTTCTTCCTGTTTTCTGTAGATGACAACATCTTTATGAGATTCTGAGACAATTGAAATAATGGTCAAGTCCTGGGAAAACCAGTTGTAGAATCTGCTCTGTCTCAGAACTCGTCCCATGCAGAGGGCTTAGTAGTTTTTCTTAGTTTATTTCTTTATGTCTGTAGTCAAAATTTCAAGGAATTCTCCCCTGATCAAACCTGATCTCTATTAATGTTGAAGGAATCCACAGACTTTTGTTTCCTGTGGAACCAAAACCATAACATTTCCCCAATGCAATACATTTTCTGAATTCCATTTTAAAGTTAAAACATTCCTAAAGTGTCTATGCTGGTTAAATTTAGAAGTCCCTTGTAGCATGAGGGCCGGCTTGTTGGGGTATCTGTCCCACCCAGTACCCCGCAACCGGCAAGTCCCAAAGAAAATTAATCACACAGAGAACTCTATAAGTTATAAAGCTGATTGACCCATTAGGTCAGGCTACTTATTAGCTCTTATAACTTATGTTACCCCATTATCCTTATCTATATTAGCCACATGGGCTCTGTACCTTTCTCAGCTGGGCAAGTTACATGCTGCCTCTTCGGTGGTCTGCACAGGAGTGGCTGAGGAAGTTTCCTCCTCTCTAGCCTTCTCCTATTCTCATTGCCCTGCCTCCACTTCCTGTCTGGTTGACCCACCTATACTTCCTGCCTGGCCAATCAGCGTTTTATTAAAATACATGATTGACAGAATACAGATAATTCTCCCACACCAGTCCCTTTTACAACCCAGTGTCTCTAAGGAATTTTCATTCAATTTATCAGTGTTCAAACAATTCAAAGTCAACACAACACCAACCAAAATCCAGACTCCCTGTGTCTTTCTCATCTTTACATGACTTATTCTTTTATATAACTTTTCTTTCTCTGTGTCTTTCTTCTTTTCTGATCATGTGAGCCAAACTTTAACCTGTTAGGCAGTAGCCATGCCCCTATTAAGTCAGCCAGAAATGGAATGTTTGCATCAAGTACCTCCCCTCAGAACTCAGAGAACCCTGTGGGAGAAGATGCAGAAGGATTGTAAGAGCCATAGGGGATGAAAGACACTGAAGAATCAAGGCTCTCTAATCAGCAACATTGAAGAGCACATGAACTCTCAGAGAGCGATGCGGCATGCACAGGGCCTGCATGGCTCTGTGCCAAAAAGGGTGGTAGAGATGAAAGATATCTCTAACTGATAACCACTTGTAAATGAAAAGATTGTTTCCTCCAAGGGAGCCTCATTGAGGAAACAAACTACTCTTAAGTGTAGGCTGTATGCCTACAGAAATGCCTACTTGGTCAACAGAAGATGAAGTCAAAGTCATTTTTGAAGGTTCCTTTTCTCATAATGTTATGTCATATTTCTCCTTTGTTTTTTCCCCTTCTTATTTCTTATTTTTATTCCTTTGCACATTTATTTTGATTTCCAGTTTAATGTTTTTGGATTGAGTGAGTAAATGAGTGGGTCCATCTCTCAGGTGATTTTCCTTTGGATTATTTGTTTTGTACTATTCTGATGTACTAGCCTTTGATATATATTTTATATATGTATATATTATTAAATGCATAAATAGAATGAGTTCATTCTATATAATATGAATAATTTTCTTCTATGTTCATATCCACCTCTCAACATTGCTCTACTCCAATTATCCTGACATAATTAGATAGAAATAGTTAAGTAAAGGAGAAGACATAAGATTTTTCCTTTAGTGAAAATCTCACATATTCAACTATATGTGACAAGTGACAATTGTCTTGATTCAAACATTGAGCGCTAGGATTATAGGTGCAAACTATCATGTTCAGTTTAAGATTCTTTATCATTATTTTTGTTTCTTCATTTTTGAGATTGTAGTTTAATTGCAGTTCCCTCACTTCCTCCCTCCAAACATTTCCGTATACTCATCCTGCTCTTTTTCATATTCATGACTTCTTTTTTAATTAACTGCTATTAAACTTTTGTATGCATTTGTATATACATATATATGATTAAATATTATGTTATTTGAGTATATGTTTTCAGAGCTGATCATTTGACACTGTGGTCAGTTGGCATGCTGTTCCTTGGTGAGGACAATGGCCATTGTCTTTTGTTCACTTGAAACACTATGTTTAAGCAAGAGTACAATTAAAAGTACTTTTGAGTTACTGACACTCCCATACATTTTATAAAATAAATGAAAAAAGATGTTTATGGTTTTGCTACTTAAAGTCTACTAGAATAAAAATGTATTTGTGTCTTTAAACTATACCCACTGGGAAATAATTTTACACGGAAAAAAAAATCCTAAATTGAGTTCCTGGACTCTTAAGACAATAATTTTAATTGACTATCATCCTCAATGTTCTATAATCACATTTTCACCTATTTAGGTTCTCAGTTTTGACAAGTAAGCATTAGTAGGTATGATCAGTTTTAAATAACCATATGAAAACTGAGTAGTGTTTAAGTTACAGATGAGAAATAGCAAATGAATTAAATAACTGCTTCAATAAACAACAACTATGCTCAATGTTGTTTTTCTATTTTGTAATGAAGGTAATTTCCAATTCTCTTTGATGTTACAGCAGCTTGCTTTGTGCAAATCTTGAAGCTCTCACAAACATAACTAGAAAAGAGATAGTGATATTTCCCCCAAGTTTGCCTTTTCTGCTTTTAGGTCTAAGTAGTTTTATTTCTTTTTATATTGAATGCAATCTTTTGTTAGAACATAAGAAATTCCAATGCTTTTAACAAAACCACATTCTATAGCAATAAAAATCTTCTAAATAGAGACAAAACTGTAAATAGCTTCCAAAAATTAAGGGAAACTGATATTAATTCTTGGTTATTGTTAATGTATTCATGTGAAGGAAGAAGTGTGAGTCTTACCACTTTCTAACATTGTAAATACCTAGAAAATATATGCATCTCTTTTCAAATATAAATCCAATAATACAAAGTAGAACTAAAATAAAATTTGATTGCTTCAAACTTTGAATGCTTATAATTTCTAATATTTTATGCTGAAAATCTGATTTCTGAAGTAAAAATATTATCTGATAAAATAAAACTGCAATAGAATCACCATTTATTTCGTTGATTTAATCAACATAAAATTTCTTATTGATACACAAGCAGCCTGGTATATTTTTAGAGATCACAGAGAAAATGCAGTGTTGATATTTCAAAGGCATAATTATAAATTTATTCTCTGTGTTGGTTTTAGAAAGGAAGATAATTTCACATCTGCCAGCCTTTATGATTGAATGAACCATTGCTGCCTGGACTATATTTAAAGACAGATAATCTGTAGTAAATAGTTTGCATGTGTATTTGTGTGTGAGTATATGTAATGAGCGTGTGTGGGTTCTGAGTGCATGTAATTGTATATGGGAATGAAGAGTCTAGAGGACGATATTGAGTGTCTTGCTCTATCCGTCTTATTCCCTCAAGGGTTTCTCACTGAACTTGGAGTTGGACTGTCAGAGAGCCTCCTGTCTCAGCTTCCAGCACCAGGGACAGAGGTACATACAAAGCAGTGGTTTTTTTTTTAATTCTTTTATTTTTCATTTTTTTCTTTTTTTTTTTACGCCTCTCTTCCCAACGCCCTCCCACTCCCCCCCTCCCTCTCCTCCTCCCTCTTTGTCCCTAAGGGCAGTCAGGGTTTCCTGCCCTGTGGGAAGTTCAAGTTCCTCCCCCCTCCCTCCAGGTCCAGGAAGGTGAGTATCCAAACAGACTGGATCCCAAAAATCCAGTATATGCAGAGGAAACTAGTCCCAGTGTCATTGTCAATGGCTTCTCAGAAAGACTCCAGGCCAGCCACATTCAGAGATTCCGGCCACATTCAGAGAATCTGGTTGGATCACGTGCTCCGTTCAGTTGCAGTCCAACTGGCCTTGGTAAACTCTCATTAGATCCGACCCCTTTTATCAGTGGGTGATAGCATCCCTCGCAGTCCTTCGTCATTTTCTTCCTCCTTCTGCTCCTCATTTGGATCTTGGGGGGCTCAGTCCGGTGCTCCAATGTGAGTCTCCGTCTGTATCGCCATCCAACGCCAGATGAAGGATCTATGGTGATAAGCAAAATATTCATCAGTATGGTTATGGGCCAAGGCCAGTTCAGGCACCCTCTCCTCTGTCCAGAGAACAATCTGGGGATCTCTCCTTGGACCTGGGATCCCATATATAATCAAGTTTCCTATAAACACTAAAATGACTCCCTTAGTTGAAATATATTCTTCCCTGATCCCATATTCATCCTTCCTCCCTTCCCCCCATCCCGGTCAACCGAGCTTTCTCCATTCCTCCCCTACTCCCTTCTCTCTAACCCTCTCCCCTTCCAACAACCCCCCCCCCCATGCACCCAATCTGAACTTGGGTCATCTTTCTTTTCATCAAGCATTCTTATCCACTAAGCCATCTCTCTGTAACCTTACAAAAAATACTTTAAAGAATATATTTTTGAAAAGTGGAAGCAGATACTTTATGAGGTTAGGCATATGGTTTATTAAAATTTATATTTGGGTAACTGCTTTTGCCACCCATGAACAAGATTTGACTCCAAATCTTATATAATTTAAAAGTTTGTGAGAACTGGAATCCAAATGCTTTTGTTTACACAGGTGATGAACAACAGGTAAAGTATGCGTGCTTCCGTGGCATCATTTATCATGCTATTTGGTATGTACCAAACTCTTCTCTTTTGCCTAGGTAACACATTTTAAAGCTAGCGTAACTTCTTTTCTTAAAGTGGAAAATGAAAGAATTCACTGCATGGCATTTTATTCTTGACACAAGAATGCTATAGTTCAATTCACCATCACCCCAGGAGGCAGGCTCAGTACAGTGTGAGCTGCTAAGCTTCCTACCTTCAAAGCTGGAAATACCCAGCTGTTGCACTGCAGGTGGTCTGGAAATTATACTTTCAGATAGCTTGTCTGGCTGTGATGAATAAGAACTTAGATACTGAGGACTTATAATTATTTGATATTTTCTTGTGCCCACTCACTGTGATCCCTCACAGCAGGTGGATACAGCTGCATCTTACCTTCTTTTCTTCCTTGCACTGTGTTCAAAAGTCCCATGTTATTCAGAAATTCATCCCCATAGTGTCTTCCATTAGTGGACTGAGAAAATACTTATTGAACTCGTATAAGTTAAAAAATGATTAAGACATATGAAGATGTAAAGTTTTTTTAATCTTTAGCTATTTTTCCCCGTTTAAAATGTTTTCCTTGGAGCACCGTACTGAGCCCCCCAAGGTCCAAATGAGGAGCAGAAGGACGAAGAAAATGAAAAAGGAAATAAGGACTGCGAGGGATGCTATCACCCACTGATACAAGGGAACAGATCTAATGAGAGTTTACCAAGGCCAGTTGGACTGCGACTGAACGAGGACGTGATCCAACCAGATTCTCTGAATGTGGCCGGATTCTCTGAATGTGGCTGGCCCGGAGTCTTTCTGAAAAGCCATTGACAAAGACACTGGGACTTGTTTCCTCTGCATATACTGGATTTTGGTGATCCAGTCTGTTTGGATACTCACCTTCCTGGACCTGGAGGGAGTGGGGAGGAACTTGAACTTCCCACAGGGCAAGAAACCCTGACTGCCCTTAGGGACGAAGAGGGAGGAGGAGAGGGAGTGAGGGATGTGGGAGGGTGTTGGGAAGAGGGGCGTAAATGGAAACTTTTATAATTTAATAAAATTATTTTAAAAAAAACAAAAAAATGTTTTCCTTGGAAAAATAAAAATATTGGCTATTTTTGTCTTTAAAGAAGGACATATTATTACCTCACTTTTAAATCTTCCATTTGTCATCCTATTCATAACATAATTTGTAAAATGCAATTATAACTGTGTTCATGTTTAGGGTAATTGTGGAACTAGCATTTATTGACCATTTCCTGTATGTCAGGTCCTCACTGTTGCTTGTGTATACAACACAACTGTCATATATGGCTAAGCTCTACATTTTACAGAAGAGAAAACTGAGGATCAGAAACACTAAAGACTTTAGCCAAATTTCAAAATCCAGCAAGTGATATAATTGTGAACTGAACATCATTTACATATGATTGACAAAAATAGTATGAATTTGGGGTATAAATGTGATAGTTTAATAGTTAAATTAACTTATTGGCTTGTTGGAAGACTGAGGGTGGGCTTCAGGGAGTCAAATGCTCAAGACAGGCCCCACGTCTCTCTCTTCCTGCTACTTGTTGATCTAGATGTAGAACTCTCTGCTAATCTCCAGCACCATCTTTGCTTGCATCCCACCATGTTGATAATGAACCAAACCTCTGAAACTATAAGTAAGCTACAATTAAATGCTTTTTAAAGGTAAGAGTTGATGTAGTCCAGGTGTCTTTTTACAGCAGTAGAACATTGACTAACAGTTTTATTTAAAATTATTATTATTCTTTAAGAACTTCATACATGTATAAGGTATGCTTTGTTCAAATCCATTCCCCATTTTCTCCCCTCAAAGTCTTCCCAATCCAAATCCCCACAACTCCCTCCAAATTTTATGATTTTTTTTTAAATCCAGAGTCTACTGAGTGTTGTCTGCATGTGCATGGGTTGAGGATCATTATTAGAACATTAGTAATCTCTCAGAGGCCGTATCTCTGAAGAAAACTGACTTTCTCTCCCCTAAAAGTCATCAATTGACAATAGCTCATCTTCTGGAATTAGAAGTTCATAGGCCCCCACTTATACATTTTGGCATTTTGGCAACCTTTTTTGTCCCATCTTCTGTGATTATTCTAAAGTGTGTGATATATGTATCATTTAGAATGAGAAGCTCCTAGTCTCTTATTCTTTGCCTACTGACTAATTGTGGGTATTAGTTGCTACCTACTGAAAAAGATGCTTCATTGATGAGGCTTGAGAGATACACTAATCTTTGAGTATCATAAAAAGTCATTAAGAGTCAATTTAATACAAAGCTCATTAGGAGAATAATGGCACCAGTTACTCCCTTAGAGCTATGATCTAGCCAGTCATTGCACTTTAGTTCAGTTAACAGTGCCAGCCATGAATTTCATCTTGTGAAAAGGCTTTAAAGCCAATCCTAAAGTAGTTGGTTATTCCCATAACAGTCACATCACTGTTGCTTCGATTGACCTATCTTACCATGGCAATCATTATTATAACTTTCAGAGTTCACTGCTGAGTGATATTTGGTTATTTTTCTGCACAAGTGGTGTGCATGACCTCTTCCAGCCCTGATGAAGCCAGCAAGTGGGAATAAGGGTTCCAGGTTGGGACCAGTTTGAGTACTTCAAGTTCTATGGCTCACACATATGTTGCTTTCAGCAATAGAATCTTACCATAAATAGCTGCTAGGTTACCGAGAGGAGTAGAAGTAGCCTACTGTGTTTTGGGGCATCTGTAAGACCCCAGTGACTAACAGTTTGAAAAGGGTTAACCTATACCCGGCACTGAGCTTGTTTGACAGCATGATGTGTTTAGGAGAAGCATTGCTCTGTTGCAACTTTATCCCATTTAAACTCTCTTTGTACATGTATGTATATAGTTTAGGAAGCTTCTCAAGTAGTTGTTTCCATATGGACTGTTCAGAGGTCTTTTGTGCTAGGTATTCTTCTTCATGATCTTCCCTATATCCTGCAGTCCCCACACCCCACCTTATTTCATCCTTTTACTCCTATTATTCCCCCTGCTCCCTTCATACCACCTGTGTTCTATCACTTTTCCCTTGAGATTTCCTGTCCCATGGCCCCTAACTAGTTTTCTGCCCCCTGCAAGTATTCCAATTAAATACTCATATATAAATATTCAAATCCAGCATGTGTACAAGAGAAAGCTGGCTTCTTTGCCTTCTTGAGTCTGAATGACCCCACACAGAATGATTATTTCCAGCTTCATCCATTCACCAGTAAATATCAAATTTTCTTTCTCTCCAGCTAAACAATAATATTACATTGCGTATATGCACTGCATTTCTTTATTCATTCATCAATATTTGAGCATGTAGGTTATTTTCATTTTGTGTCTATTGTGACTGAAGCAGCCCTGAACATGGGTGAGCAAATATCTCTGTACTACAATATACAGACAGCCCTTTGGGATAGGCCCAGGGGTGGTATAGATGGATACTGTGATTGATGGATTTCTAGATTTTTGAGAAACCTCTGCACTGACAAAGTCTTGTTATGTATCCTGTGACAGCTTCAAAGCCAATATGTGACCTAGACTGTCCTTGAACTCATGCTGCATTCTAGGCTAGTTTCAAACTCATGGTCTTCCTGTCTTAACCCTTGAGTGCTGTATTCATTGGCATGTATACCTCACAGTTATTATTTTATTGGGGGATATTTGAGATCTACTTTCAGCAAATTTAAAGGAATGAATACTTGCTAATAGCTGCAGTCGCTATGTGGTGCATCAGGTTTCCAGTGTTTCTCCAGGTCATGGTTTGTGTCCTTTGACCAGTGTCTTTGCTTTTCTTCTTTCACCACTTCTCTTTGTTTAAGAGTTTGACTTTCATTACATACGATGTGTAAGTAAAATTATGCAACATTGATCTGTGTCTTTCTGGTTTATTTCATTTGTTGTAATGGCTACAAATTTTATCTAAGTGATGTGGGATTTCCCTCTGTATGCTGTGATTACCATTAATGAATAAAGAAACTACAGTGGCCTGTTGATAGACAAAACTTAGGTAGGCGGGGAAAACTAAACAGAATGCTGGGAGGAAGAAGTTAAAGTCAGAGGGAGATGCCAGGGATCTGCTGGAGATAGACATGCTGAAACTTTGCTGGTAGGCCACGACCCCATGGTGATATACAGATTAATAGAAATGGGTTGAACTAAGAAGTAAGAGTTAACCAATAAGATGCTAGACCTAATGGGCCAAATAGTGTTTTAATTAATACAATTTCTGTGTGGTTATTTTGGTTCTGGGTGGCCGGGACCAACAAGCGACTCCCTGCAACAGATGCAACATCTAAGATATTACAAATGGTATAATTTATTTTAAGAGATGAAAAATCTAATCTATTTCACAGTTTTGTTATGATTGGTATTTAGGCTGCTTCCATTTCTTGTTTGTTGCAAGGAAATACTAATGCAACTGAAAAAAATGTACAAATGAATATGTCCTTGGGACAATAATGTTTTCCTTGGAATAAAGTATCTACAATAGGTTAACTGAATCATGTGATAGTTCTATTTTTCAATACTTTTAGAAGCCTTAGTACTGTTTTCCATATTCGCTATACCATTTTTAGTCCCATTAAAAAGGTTCCCTTTACTCCATATCTGCTCTAACTCATAATGTTTTCTGATTCCACCCTCCTGTGATTTTGATCAGCATTTCTTTGATGGTTAGAGATGTCCATCACTTTTCTACATACCTTTTGGCTATTTCTTATGGTTTCTTTGCAAAAATTTCTGTTCAGGTCTTTTGATTATTTTCCTCAGCTCATTTGTCTTTTGCAATAGAATCAGTTTCTTATGTAGTTAAATTTGAATCTCTTAAAAGATACACTTCTTCTAAGTTTGTTGTGCTAAAACTCATGTTTTAACATTAAGATGCCTTTAAAATAGAAAGTCCTAAGCAGATGAAAGTTGTGAATATAAAAGTTCAGGAAGCCATGCTTATGAAAATGTCCACATGATGAAAGGAGAAGAGTTGTGAGAATATTTGTGCACAGAGCTTGACTTCAGGGGTGATGGCAAAAGAGCATTAACAGCAGCAAAGATTAAAGCCAAGCTACTGACAACTGTTGATGCATTGGTAAAAGAGCCCCAAGGGAACTGAGGCAGTCTTTTTCACTCAGAGCAAATCACATCATATTACATGTTATTGGAAAGCAATCCATAATTACATTCTGCAAAAATACAGAAGTAAACATTCACGTTTAAAATATGATAAGAATATACAATTGCATTATATATGGTCAAAAACTTTAAGAAGGTAAAACAGCAATATAAGCAAAGGATATTTTTTTATCAGTGCTTCTAGAAGTTATTAGTAGGCTCAATTATTTTATTTTATGGGGATATAGCATGGATAATGGAAAACTATAAATTATACTTTCTTCTATCTGTATTGCATCTAAAATTAAAGTTTTTGGTTTTCATGAGGAGGAAGCACCATTGCAATTTTTTAAAAAGGAGTAACAAAAAAGTTGAACGAAGCTCAGACTGAGAGAAATGTCATGATGTCATGGTACCGATAATATTCATACAGTGACAGGATGACTGACATCCAGGGTTCTGCTGGCCGATGAACTTATCTCAGGTTGCCAGGCTAACAAACTGAATTACTACCCAGGCTGCACACATATTACTCAAACCTCAAAACTCTGCAGCAGTTCTGAAGTCAGATATTAGAACAAGGGAAGACATACAACTCATTATTTGTGTAGAATCTGACACTCATGAACATCACTTTATATTTTTGGTATGGATATATTTTTATGCTAAAAGGAAGTAAAGAATGAAATTTAAGTTCAATGAAAAGACTACATTTTGTCAAGAAATAATTACATGGTGATCCCATGTTTTGGGTCAAATTATATTATATTGGGTCATTGTTTTCTTTTATGGGTATATCAAGAAGACAATGGGAGGAGAAATGTGTCACAGAGGGATATGAGAAATAGGGTAGGAAGATGAAGATGCTTATGTCTTGATTTTAGTGACTGACACATAGGTGAATTCATATGATGAACTCAAATTTTACATTTTTAGTACTTGGAGCTTATTGTACATCATATATTTACATAATGGCTTAAAGATCTATATGAACTATGACAGATAAACTTTATTTCTCAGTACAGTTTGCTCTGATACCACACATGTAGACATTGTTCATGTATCTGTCACTCCTTCTTGCATTCAAGAATGACACTACAACTTGCTCTTCTTTCTGTTTTCTTCAGCTTGATGAGGGTCACTTTGAAGTCTTCAAATATGAATATATGATTTAGTAGTTACAGTTTCAACTGAGAATTTACATTCTCTTGGGCCTAGAGGGATGGCTCAGCAGTTAAGGGCATGTTTTGCTCTTACAGAGCATCTATGTTCAACCTTCAGAATCTACATGGTGGTCCATAACCACGTGTAACACCAGTTCCAGGGCATCCGATGTCTTCTTCAGGCATACATAAGCACCAAGCACATAATATTACATATAGATACCTGTACGCAAAGTACTTAAACACTTAAAATAAATAAGTGTAAAAAAATTAAAAAGAATTTATATTTCTTTTATTCTTCCTCTAATCTCTCCTAGCTAACATCAGGTGTTTCTACAATATTTCAAAAATGATTTTACATGTGTTATTTCATTTTATTTGCAGCAATGTCAATTATTACATATATTTGAGAGAAGGTTTATTATATTCACTTTCCAAGAAAAATGCAGACATTCACCAGATTTGGAGCCGCACTGATACGGACACACTGTTCAACCCACAAGATTGTTCATACAAATGTTTCCTCTTTTACACACCCTCAATATGACATTGAACTCTAGTCTCATCAATGGGATTATTCATTAGCATTAATATCTGGAGCATCTGGATCCTCAGATAGCTATTTTCCATATTTTAGCTTTTATTATAGCTGAGTGATGACAGCCAATTAGCAAATGGAGAAAGCAGTTTTGAATAGCTTGTCATTATGATAAGACGCTATAAATGGAGCTCACACAGTCTTGATTTCTTTCCCCTTTAAGTCAGAAAAGAGAAAACTTTGGTTAATAAAGCTGGAAATCCAGGGAGCTGGACATGATTCAAATAACGGCACCAATTTCGATCTTTCATCTTTCCTTATTCTTTTTAATCTGCTTCTTTTTTGTAGTTAGAGAATGGGTAGCTGCTCTTAGAAGCTCTAACATTACTGTGTCATGATTCCAGAGAACAAAACACAACTTCTCCTTGCTCCAATATAAGCTTGTTTTCCAAAAATACCCAGTGGTATCTTTTTGAATTGTTCAACAGCTTTCACTTCTTGATCACTAAGCTTTAAACCATGTGATGGCTCTACTTTATGATTATTTTTACAAGGTTTTCACTTAGAAATAATTCAGACGTACAGGATTATTACAAAGATAAAACAGAAAATTTAAATTTCTCTACTCAGTTTTCTGTGATGTGTCACATATAATACGAAAACTAAAACTAAGGAATTACCATTGGTGCAGAATTATTAGTAAGATTGCAGGCTTTATTCAACATATTTACTTAAGGTTCATCCCTAGTACATATATGAAGTAACTTCAGAATTCATAAGGGAGGAACTGCTATGGGAAATAATTTCCCAACTAAAAAGCAAAGTTTGTGTTTTTTTTGTCCATTTCTGCTTTTTGTCTTTTGACTCACAACAACAACACAAACAATTTTCAAAGTAATGTAGGAAATTTCTGTCCTTCAATAAAATTGTGTGGTGTATTTAAATTCTGGTTATGTTTGCATCATTATTTTCTATATTTTTCGTATTTCATATGGCTAATATCTTAGAAATGTACATATTAAAAGCATGTAAAATTTACTATTATCTAGTCCAAATAGGCTAGATAAACACAAAGTTAGATGATGTGGGATTCCCCTCTGTATTATGTGGGATTCCCCTCTGTATGAGGTGAATACCATTGGTTAATAAAAAAAAAAAAAACTGACATGGCCTGATAGGGTAGAACAGAGCTAGGCAGGGAAAACTCAACCAAATACTGGGAGAAAGAGGGTGGAATTCAGAGAAACCATGGAGCCGCTGCCAGAGAAAGATATGCAGGCCACAAGCTTCGTGGTAAAATATAAAACAATGTAAAGAGGTTAATTCTAGATGTAAGAGCTAGCTAGCAACATGCTTAAGTAACTGGCCAAGCAGTAATTTAATTAATACAGTTTCTGTGTGGTTATTTCAGGAGTCTGGGCAGCCGGTAAACAAACAAGCAGAGGGTGGCCAGGTACACTCTAGCAGCCTCTTACTACTGTTATTTCAGGAGTCTGGGCAGGCGGGAAACAAACAAACGGAGGGTGGCCAGGAACACTCTGGTGGACTCTTACTACTGTTAGACGTCTATTGTTGCCACCTCTTTCTTATCTCTCATCCCTGTCCTTTCTAATCTGTCTTTCCTTTGGTTTTGTATTTTCTAATGTTTCACCTAAAGCCACACAACATCTAAACATTTCTTCATTGACTTATTTTGCTTAGAAAATCACTTTAAATTTATCCATCTGTATGCGTGTGTGTGAGGGTGTGCATCCCTGTGTGAATTTTGTTTGTACTTGTAGTGATTTGAATGAGATTACTGCCCCCATCCCCCATAGTTTCAGGCTTCAGAACATTTGGCCTTCTGTTTGTGGAGGTTTAGGTGGTTCTGTTTTGCTAGAGAATGTCAAGTCATTGGGGGTAGACGTTTAGATTAAATGGCATCCCCTACTTCCTTCTTGCTCGCTCATGCAGTAACACACCTACTTTCTTAGTTTATTGCTTCTGTGACAATACCTGATTGTTGATGCCATGTTACCCCTTTGTAATCAAGGGCTTTCATACCTCTGAAATTTCAAGCCAAATTCTTCTCTCCTTAAGTGACCTTGGCCATAGTGTTCTATTGCAACAATGGAAAAGTAATTGCTACAGTTCTTCTTTGTGTTTTGATTGTATGACATTGTTCTACTATATTTTTTTGTCTTTTTGTCTGTTCACATACTGAAGAATGTCTAGATTTTCCCAGTTATTGATAGCATACTGCTATCACTATTTGTGTATAACTTTTACCTTAAAACAAATTTTAGTTTACGATGTTAAGTAATGGTTGGCTGGATTGTATGAGGAAGTACTATACCTACTAACAAGCTTGATATGGGCATGGGAGGAGAGAAGATGTGAGGGGGAAAAAGAGGTAATAATTGTATTGTAGACATCCAGACCAGAGAAGATAAAATTCTAGATAAAGATCATGATCTAAAAAAATCATTATTTTGGGTTAGGAACCACTGATTTGAAAGTGTTTTGGCGACTCTTTAAACTGAATGGTCAGAAAGGGTTGGAAATGGACAACTTTGAAGCAGAAGAGTGAATCAATGTTTAGGGTTCAGTGAGGAATGACTTTCAGCATGCCACGTGTACCTTCAAAAACTATGCACCATTAAATGATATTTACCTTTTTGTGACTACTCCAGAGTCATTGGATACCACATAATTAGCCTTGTTTTTAATTTTTTTAGCCATTATATAAGTTCATAGCAAATATTTCAAGTTCAGGACTGAAGAAATGAAAATGCCAGATTTGAGACAGAATGTAGGTAGAACATTGTTGTGAAACTGTGAAAAGACTGGTATATTTTCAGACACTTGCAAATAACAAATTTTGGCAGAACCATTATATATATATACACATACAGTTTTAATATACATGGCAACATATGTAGAAAAAACTGAAATGAATATTTATTCAACAAATATAAGAAAGTAATTAATAAAAGCATTTTTAATAAAATCTAATAATTTTGACATATAACTTTACAGCAACCAAAACATATGTTATTTACACCCTTATCTTGTTATGCCACATTTTACTTTATTTCTGAGAGAATCTGAAGGTAGCCTAATCGTTATTTCTCTGAAAATGAAAAATTAAATTGATATATATGTATGTATGTACATATATATGCGTGTATGCATGTATCTTGAGAATTTAAACATAGTACAAGATTATGAGCTGCATATCAGTTTTATTTTTTGTTCCAAATACATAGGAAATACAGATAAAAGTGTAATAACTCTCTTTTTCTGCCTCCCCCAACACCCCAAACCAATGTTTAATATGTGCTGGCCCTAATGATGCATTCATAGCTAGTCTTTTGTATCCCCTACTGCTTTGGGGAAATAAAATACTCAAATTTTTTACAGATTTATAAGTTTTGCCATTTCCCCTGTTTTTGTTAAACAGAGATACCTTTAAAGTTGTTTGTTTTGAAGATTCACAATATGGTTTTGAGCTTTAACATTCTTCAACATATTGTATGTTAAAAAACAAAACACAACACACAGTAATGTAACTGAAGGGCTCTGCAAACAATTTACAGATAAAAAGCTGTCTTACAAGGCAAGACATTGTTTTAAAAGTAACTCTCTGGTGGCAATCTATAGTTTGTTATGACACATCAATTTCACACAAAAGGCAAAGTAGAGTACATCTGAGCTGCTATATTTTAAAAATATCCAAATACTGATTAAATAAATATACATATGGCCATGAAGAAGCCAACTTATCAGTAAATCCTCTCTTGCCCTTAGCTAGTTTGCACAGTTCTTCCCTCGCAAGCACACAGTGGGGAAGAAGATCAATTGTTTTGACTTTTCACTCCCTGATCATATTTTCCTGGTTATTAATCATTTTCAAAATCTCTATCCTGGAAGTAACTAGATTTCATTTTGGAATTTAATGACATGAATCTTGATAATATTAGTTATACTAGGAAATTATAGACTCCAGAAATGCATAAAGCTTAGAGTTAAATGTTTGGGTAGGATAAATTATAGCATTTATTTTTGTAGTATTATGTATCACCATAGAAAGAAATGAACATTGTCCAAATAGAAATTATTCTTTATAGTTGGGATTTAATGGAGCAAAGAATTATCTTGGAAGGCATGGAGATTTACTGTGCTCCAGCATGACAAAATGTGAACACATAAAATAAACTAGCTTATTCTAAGCACAAACTTCAACAGTTATTAAATCTTATTTCCCAAATATGCAGCGTTTGATGAGATTTTCAAAAGAAAAAGTTTTATATTTGAATTCACATTCACCTTTTTTCTAATCAATTTCTCACTTTGAGGGAAGATTTCCATAACTATTTCTTATTCCAAGTTTTTTTTATGTGTGTATGTGGTGAAAAGGTTTCACTTCTTTAAAGATTTTGAATAATAACTTAGTGTAGAATCTCCTAACTTAGCCTGAAACTCCTGTTATGTTCCTTTCTGTGTGTAATTTTGATTATAAAGAGTTTTGTAGGTTTCTTTAAAAGTAAGAGAAAAAGAAAATTGATTTTATGAATAAAATACGGATTCATGGAGGTTGTGACATACGACTTGGTGCTGTAGTGCTTCCCTAGATAGGGAAAAGCCCTACAGAAAAGAGCTGATGAATGCCCTGATGATTTTAAATATTTTCCAATTTCATCACCATTATTATTATTATTATTATTATTATTATTATTATTATTGGATATAATATCTGCTAAAGAACAACAACTGGTCTAGAATTTACTGTGTAGTCCAGGTGGCCTCAAATTTATCTTCCTTGTGTCTCAGCATCTAGGGTGTTGAGGTTTTAGGTATGAACTGCCACATTTCAATATTTTTAACCAATTCTTAAAAACTGCATTTATTTAAAAATTATTATAAATTTAATATTGTCCTTGAACTAACTTTTCAAGTTAATATGGAGGGGTCTCTACACTAAATAATTTCTATAAATCCTATTTGTTCTGTAAATAATCAAATTTTATAAACTAGACAAGCTGTCTAAACTAGTAAAATAAATAATATCTATAAATGATAATTTGCCTAATAAAAAGCTGAAAAAAATAAAAGTCAATGTTGAATGGGGAGTTGGCTTAGACAGTAACATTCCTGACATTAAAGCACAAACACATATTTTGAAGTTTAGTCACTCAGGTAGAAGGCCAGCATGGTGTGTCTATTACCCTAGTGTTCGGGAGGTGGGGAAGGGACAGGCAGATCTCTGTAACTCATTTACCTACCAGTCTAGCACAAGCAACCATGTCAGACCAGACCCCTTATAAACATCTGTAACTTAGTTTCAGGGGATCTGAAGTGCTTTCTTGGCCTCCATGGGCTTCCACACTAAAGCTAAAACACATAGACACAAAAACTGAAAATAAATTAAAAAAAAGGCAAAGGCATTATCTACTCTAATACCATAGAGGGCAAGAATAGGAACAGTAAATTGGATATAAATGTTCAGAAACCACGAAGCACTGTACTACAGGTAAGGCCAGTATGCAACACCAATACCACCACCAGCAGCAGCAACAGCAACAGCAGTAGCAATAGCGACAACAAAAACAGCAGCAACAACAGCAACAACAACAACAACAACAAAAAGGGGTAGTTGTTTTTCCCAGTGGCTTATTTTTTCCTCTATCTTTCTTTTACTAAAAATAGATTTTTTTTTCTCTGCTCTGCCTGTAAGGTCCATAGGCCCACCTGGTACCATTATGATGAGGAGGTATATATGGTGGAGAAATGGGAGAGAAAGAGAGGTGGAATGGTTCATGTGCTATGGGAAGAGGCAGTGCTGAAGAGGTGAGAGTGACGAAGAATGAGGTGATCTTCCTGCTTGCCACCTGGGACCAGTGTGCCAGACCTACAGCCCTGTCTGGATCTGTGGTCTTCCTGCTGCCAGTGTCTATTTTGAATTCTGTGGTTCCTGAGAGCATAGAAGGCCATGATTATGCAGGGGTCCTGGGTCACTACCTGGGGCCATGTTCTTGTCTAAGGGTCATGATGCCTCAGGGGCCATGCCCACTTCAGTGACTGGTGCTGCCACCTGGGGCCGTGGTGATATCTAAGCTTGGGTTGCTGCTGAGGACCATGTTAGCATCTGTGATCCTACCATAGCCAGGTTTTGTGCTGATGTCTGTGGCCCATGGTACTACCAAAGGCCACACAGATGATACTACCAAAGGCCAGACAGATGCCTAGATTCTGGATTATAATCTATGGCCATGTTGGTGTCTGAGGGCCTTGCTACTGCTGGGGCCATGCTGGTTTGGGTGACCTGAGCTGCCACATGGGGCCATGATATCATCCGGTCCTGGGTGCTAACATGGTCTATGTCTCTGAGGGCTCAGAAGCAGTCAGGGTCTGTCTGGATTGATAATGGCTCCTGTTGCCACTGGGGGCTGAGAGCATGCCTTGGGTCTGGATGTCCACCTGACACCATGCTAGTATCTTAGGGCCTTGTTGCCATTGCGTCCTTACTGATCTGGTTGACCTGCCCTGCTACCAGAGCAATAAGAAGCTAGAGCTAATGGGCCAAGGAGTGATTTAATTAATACAGTACCTCTGTGATTATTTTGGGGCTAAGCAGCTGGGAACAAACAGATGGCTCTTTGCTACTATTAATTGGCACCCATGTGGATTTTATCCACTTAAAAACCAAGGAGAACTTGAAAAGGAGTTCTAGACACCAAAATACAGAGTGTAACACAGCATCTTGTTGTTTGCTGGTGGTGTGCTGCAGCTCCTTTAATAGAGGTTGTCCTGATTCAGTGGTAGCAGAAAAAAAAGTCATACAGTTTTGAAATGCCAGCTTTTTGGGTATTACTGTTAGTACAAACTCTAACTCTTTCTTGGGATGTCTGACTATACAGCATTTAAATGGGGTGTTAGAGCAGCCTATAGGCTGAAGATGGATGCCCCAACAGTACAGAAGAACTTTATTTGGGTTACTGTCTAGTTAGCAAGATATCTCTGTCATTCCTAGAGTTTTGGAAGTTGCTTACAATGTATTTCCTGTTTATTTACATTGTAGCTATAATTCTTGCTTAATACCTGTTTTGTTATATGTAATTTTGCCATGTTAAAGTTAAAAAGTTCCTCTTTGTTTAAACAGAAAAGGGGAGGTTATTTCCATCTGTATGCTGTGATTACCATTTATAAATAATGGATCTTCTTTGGGCCTGTAGCAGAGCTATAGGGAAACAGAGCTAGTTGGGAGAACTAAGTTGAACGCTGGGTGAAAGGAGGCAGAGTCAGAGAGAAGCCATGTATCCCAGCCAGAGATAGATGCTGGAACTTTTCCCAGTAAGTCATAGCCTCATGGCAATACACAGATTAATAGAAATGGGTCAAATTAATATGTAAGAATTAGTTAATAAGAAACTAGAGATTATGTGCCAAACAGTGATTTAATTAATACAGTATCTGTGTGATTATTTTAGGGCTAAGTGGCCAGGAACAAACAAGCAGCCCTTATCCTCTATTAAAAAATGCAAGATATTAAGGTGTATACATGCAAATTATAAAAGTGTTATGAGAAATACAAGTTAATCAAATTTCTCTCTCACACTGCCTTCCATAGTCTTAAAAATAATTTTAATTGTGCAAATATATCTGTCACAGTCATTCTGACATAAATATGCTACTGTTTATACAATACATATGTCTAAAACTTATGTTTTCACAAACCCAAAGAATTATTGTGAGTTCCAGAAAGCTGAATTAAAGGAGCCATCTTAAACCAGTCAGGTACACCCCTCTGGTGTGGGAAGGTTTTCTGTTGGTATATTGCTTTTATTGGTTAATGAATAAAATCTGCTTTGAACCTATGGCAGGGAAGAACAGAAATAGGTGGGGAAATCTAGGTTGTATGCTGGGAGAAAGAAGTGCAGAGTGAGAGAGAGAAGCCAAGGAGCTGCTGCCAGAGTCAGACATGCCAAAACTTTGTTGGTAAGCCACTGTCACGTGGCAATACACAGGTTCATAGAAATGGGCTAAGTTAAAATGTAAGAGTTAGCCAAAAAAGAAGCTAGAGCTATTGGGCCAAGCAGTGATTTAATTAATACAGTTTATGTGTGATTATTTTGAGTCTAAGTTATCTGGGAAGCCAGGAATCAACCAGCAGCCCTCCTATACCCCTCTCAATTCCCTGGTCCTAAAAATTCTTTTTCCTAACCTTTGTTCTCTGCTCTGCCAATACCTTAAACAGATGTTAAAGACCCCAGACATTTCCATACTACAAACACTGGACAGGAATAAAGAGACCAGCTACCCCAGCCTGTGACCAGCGTCGAGCTTTCTCAGATTCCCTTTCCCAATATGATGCCCACAAATAAGCAGGAAGCTATCTTGAGAATTCACTGTCCCAATTCCTTTAACCTGTTGTGCCTAGCCTTCTGCCTTTTTATTATAAAAAAGAGATGGGAATGTAATGGTCTGTTTTGTCTCTTTAAGAGACTAGCCCCAACTACTTCCTCCTCCATTCCCTGAGGTAAGCTGATCTTACTTCTTCCAGCCTGAGTTTCTTTTTTTCCCATCTATCTCCTGAAGAGGCAGCTTCTGCCTCTCTCCCTTCTCACCATTTCTTCCCTTCCCCACTCCTTTCTATCTCTCTATTTCTCTTTCTTTCTATCTCTCTATTTCTCTTTCTCTCCCCCTCTCTCTCTGCCTCTTTCTCCTCTTCCCCTTTTCCCTTCCCTCCCTCTTCCCTTTTTACTTCTCTTCCATAGTCCACTAAATAAACATCCAACATCTCTCTGTATGGAGTGCTTATCTGTCTCGGTCTCTAACCCACCATGTGACTCTCTGTTTGGAACTTGTTGCTCTTTATGGCCCATAGGCCACTCAGGGTTCTACAGTGTTTTATTTTTGCTTTCTTTTTCAATATATCAGCACTTATGTTTAGTTAGTAGGTAAGAAACAGAATATTCAAGTGAGTGATTCCTTATTTCTTGACATTTCATTGAAAAGAAGTCATTTATATAGGAAAAGGCCCACTGTTTAACATAATTGCTTTTCAAAAAATATTTTTCATCAAAGTATTTATAAGTATTAATAATAAGCTGTGGAATGTAAAAATATGAAACATCATTGGATGCTTGTAAGTGCCTTAGGATTGCTTTTAAATGTTAGTGTATATTTTCTTTTTAAAATGTACTGCTTTAGACTTCAGAAAGAATAATTAAAACCTATTACCACAAGCATGAATTAGTTGTGTTTTTACCTCCAGCTCCTAAAATATTGAACCTAAATGTTCTCTCTTCTTAGGCAGTGGAAATTCATATATATATATATATATATATATATATATATATATATATATATATATATATATATAAAATCCACATAACATCTAGTCATTTCTGAATCATACTAATCATAATTCATAGCAGATATCAAGTGTGTTGATTTTTTTATGACAGTGGCTGCTGCATAGCTCATCCATACACTGAATGTTGAACAGCCATTACCACTATTTTGACAAATTTTCTAAGGTATTTGGCATTGGTTTTGACAAATGGTCATGATGAAACTGATTCAAGTGGATGACAGACAGCTGTACTGCAGTTCTACCAATTGAGTTTTTGTCATGAAATGATTCAAAAGGCTAAAGAAAGAGTTAATCTGATCTGACAGCAGGAGATCTATTTGTTCCAGGGACTGTGGGTGATGGTTAAAGGCTGGGAATACTCAGTATAGGCTAACATTGCCTGCAAACTGAATAATTACAATTGTCAACTTCTTACTTAGAAAAAAGTTTATCTGAAAACTCTGGGTTATGTAACTGTTGAACACTGAAATTATATAAAAATAAAGATGGACTTTATATAAGCTTGCTCATCATACAAAATAAATTAGCCATGCCACTGAAATTTCTCTAAACAATATGTATGCACGGAGGCTGCATGTGTGTGTGAGAGCTCGTACAGTGGGAAAAGGTTAATGCGTTTTGAGTAATGTTTTATATAGTCAGAAATAAACAATCAAGCAAACCCCAAATAAATCATGCATAATAAATATGTTCCTATAGGCATGAATTCTTAATTATCTTTGTTTTCAGAGCATGTAAGTTTGTAAAATGTCTTTTTTTTGTTTTAATTATTGAAGAAAATGTGTGATGGTTAGTACTTATTGTCAATTGACCACATTTAGAATAACAAGGAATAGAGTCTCAATGTGGGAGTATACGGATCAGGGTGTGACCTGTTCGTGGGCATGTCTGTGAGGGATTATCTTAATTATGGTAATTGAGGTGGACTATCCTCTGTGGGTAGTGCCACTCCCTAGGCAGGGGATTCTAGCCTGTATAAAATGAGCTAGGTACAAGAAAGCAAGCAGGGATTATTTTCTTTCTCTTCTTTACTGTAGATGTACTGTGACTAGTTACCTCAGGTCCTTGCCTTGCCTTTTCTGCAATGACGGCCTGCAACCTGGAAATGAGAACTAAAACAAATTCCTCTCTTGCTAGTTGCTTTTTGTGAGGGTATTTTTTTATCATAGAAAGAGAAATGAAGCTATGTCATTACGCCGTAATGTTAAGATTAATGAACCTAGGTGGAAAACTTGTATCCTTAAGTCCTGCCTCTGATATTTTTTAGAAAAGTTTACCTAATAGTCTATTTTTTAATCATTTTGATTATCATCCTCCAAGAGACCTCTTTTAGACAACTCCTAGTTAAATTAATGCCATTGAAATGGAAATTTAGCAAACAAACATACTACATCTGACTGTGGTGTATATTATACCACACACACACACACACATACACACACACACACACACACACGTAATATATGTAAACTTCTCAAGCCTCTAGTTTTCCAATTCAGTGGAAATACAGCTCCCATTGAAAATACACAATTTAAATCTTAATTTCATCTTATAGGAATCATTAAGGATTTGCTTTATATAACATGTAGTATCCCTGGAGGATACAAGAGAGTACTATGAAACTCTTGATTAAGAGAAGCATATATTGAGGGGTACAGTCTGCCAGGATATTATGACACTGTGAAAGCTCTAAAAGAAATTTACATGTGTAAGTAGTGATAATAATTATCTCTGCAAGGTCTTAGGTGAAACTGATATAACAAAACAAAAATGTAGGCAAGGTGGCCAATATATGATAGAGATTTATTTATCACGTTTGGGAGCATAGAAGTTCCATTTCAGGATGCCAGCATGATTGAATTCTGTTAGGAAATCTTTTTCAGGTTTCAGAATGCTTCCTTTATATTCTCCCACAGAGGAGAACAAAGAGGCAGGATGCTCCAGGGCTCTAATGAGGGTGCTGTCCATAAGGTCTGATCTAACCCCAGACACTGCACAAACCTAATACCATGATTTTGGAGGGGTAGTTTGAATATTCATAATACGGGAAAACACAAACATTTGTTGCATAACTGTGGTATTCAGGAGTGAATTGAAAGGTAGTCAAAGTAGCTAGAGTAAAACTGTTTTGATGTAAGAGAATAATTTTGGTACCGAAAATCTTGGGTTTCCTAGGGAAAGAAAATGTGTGCCACATCGGCATGAGGTTATAACCTTTGAGTTTTGTTTTCACCTATAAATAACACCAAAAGGTTATGGAAAGAGTTAGAAAAATGTTAGGTTGTAAATGCCACTAGAGATGATACATTTAAGAAATTAGTAGTTTTAAGCTTCTGTCAATTAAGGAATTTATCAAAAATATTTATGTAATTGAGTGCTTTCTTCATAAGATTATTCTGACCTGCAAGTTAATTTTAAAATCCTTTTGGTTTCATCACTAATTAAAATGTCTTTAAAACATTAGGAATGGAATGTACTGTATCTTTTTACTATTTAAGAAAAATACATGGATCTCAGCGTTTTCATAGACTTGTGTGTTAGAGATTATAAAGTTTTACTGCCACATGACATGTTAACACTGCAGAACACAGCTTAAAATATTTACAGCTTCACAGGTTTTGAGTGTGGGTTAACAACTCTCCATGGTGTCTTTTGGGTGGCAGTCAAGGCGTTGAGTGGAGGGCAGGGTCTCACTGGAGCGATCAAAAGGTTGTGGAAACTGGGAGACAGATTTGTTTATAAATGACTTTTTCTTCTTGTATGCTGTTGGACATAGAACCCACTTTTTTCTTTTTAATTTTTACTCTTAAAGGAGACCACTTCTAGCTAACTATCCTAGTTTCTTATGTGTTCTCCCTAGGGAAGCTGTTATCCCGGAGGACAGGACAGTTTCTCCCAGAGTGGGCAAATGAGAGAATGAGAAACCATAGAATGTAAAAATTCTTCTCTGCTTGTGGCATATCATCACAGTAGTAATAGACCGTCCTTTCTGTCAGCCTTGTGAAGCCAGTTGGAGATAGAAAAGTGAGGGAAAAATGATCTAATTATAGTATCAAAAATTAAAAGGAGAACAAAAAAGAAAGAAAAGAAAAGAAAAAGTTACTAGAGTAAGTCAGAGGAAGCAAGCAGTGTTCCTCCATGATTTCTGTTTCAAATTCTGACTTTGAGTTTCCATCTTGGCTTCCCTTGATGATAAACTGTCACCTGGAAGTCAAATAAACCTTTTTTTCTTCTAAGTTACTTTGGGCCATGTCATTTATTATAACAACAGAAAGGTGACTTAGAACAGATGGTGTCCAGGTCTTTCTGAGACAGAAACAGAAAAAACAGACTGTACTGCTTTGAGATGATGTTTAATGATGGTGAAATTGGTAGTTGTTTTACTTGTCTGCATAGTGAAGAATTAGCCAAGATGACTGCATAGAGAGAACCACAATGGCAACTTCCAGAAAACCAGAGGCTGAGATAAGGCCCCAAAACAGTCAATAAAAGGAGGTATCTCTTTTCTCATTGGAATTGGAAGTTCTCTGTGGAAAAATGAGAAATTCAGCCAATGCTTGAAGAAGACTTAGAGATAAGAGTGTCTACAAACTTACGGAATTCTCTCATAAATCCTGATATCATTGGTGCCTAACAATGCACATCATTTCCTCTGATCCTGTTTCTCCTTATCCTGACCTTGGAAGGGTAAGAAGCTGATGTGGGATTCCCTTCTTTATGTTGTGAATACCATTGGTGAATAAAGAAACTACCTAGGCCTGTTGATAGGGCAGAACTTAGGTAGGTGGGAAAAACTAAACTGAGTGCTGGGAGGGAAGAAGGTGGACTCAGAGAGAAGCCATGGAGCTGCCACCAGAGATAGATGTGCTGAAACTGCTGGTAGGCCATGACCTTGTGGTGATGTACATGTTAATGGAGATATGCTAAATTAAGATGCAAGAGTTAGCCAATAAGAAGCTAGAGCTAATGGGCCAAGCAGTGATTTAAATAATATAGTTTCTGTATGATTATTTCGGAGTTGAGCAGCTGGGAATCCAACAAGTGGCCTCTTCACAACAAGGAGCATACCTGATGATCATAGGAAGAAGCAGCATAGAATATTATATTAAGAAGGGGACCATTGAGTTAGGTGGAAGACTAAGTGCTCAGGTATTCTTTTGAGGAAATATTGTGGACACACTGCATAGTCAGTGAAGGATGGGTTAAGGCATATCCCAAATAGACAAAGAGAAGTATTAAAAATAATTCTAAGAAGAGGGGTAAGACTATGCCAGAATTCTGTCTCCTTGAGGCTGTCTCTATTCTACCCTTTTTACTGCATGCCCTGTCTATATCCTGCACCTCCTGAATAAATCATTACATCTCTCAGAAATGTTTTCTCTATGTATAAAATGGAGATAACAATTCTTTGGCTGAATATGGATTACAGTGTAGGTTGGCTATAATATAGTGGCCAAATATATTTATTTGTGTTGTCAAAGTCCTAACTACATTTCTTATAAAAGATACAATCTGGTCTTCTGCCTTTTCTACTTGGTCTTATGACATACTTTATTTACAGAATATATAAACACTTTGGCTCCAAGTGGCCTTATCTATCTCCTTTCTTGTAGTGAGTCTTAGAACCAGAGTTCTGTTTCAAATTATTTTGTTGATATATACAAATTTCGTTTTTCCATTTATTCCATTTATTTGTTTATTGGTGACACTAAATGTATCCCCAGTCTTTTGTTTTCATCTACATTTCTTATTTTGCATTAATGTTTGTGCCCATTCTTATAGGTGTTTCCAATATTTCTTGATAATTTTCATAGTACTGGCTTAGTATTGGTTTACTCGTAATATGTAAATATAAATGTTTCCTTTATTGTTAAGTTTTGTAATTTTGTGAAGAATAATTTTTTGAAAGTTGTTCTTCATTTTTGAGGGCTAGGAATTGAACTCAAATCCTTACATGTGCTAGAGTGTTTCTCTTCCCCCAAACTACACCATAACCTTGGAAATATTTATTACAAAAGATTACCTGAATATTTTAAAATTGCATTAATGTTATTTATCTAATAACACAGTGTGTAGCAATAAATTTATCTAGTTTTAATTCAAAATTCTTAAATTGTTCTAAAGTATACTGTTTTAAATTACAGATTTATAAAAATAATGTGTGATACTTCTGCAAATGAATCTTGTAAGACTAGAATTGCTAGGCTCCACAGTTTCTATCTAGTTTAAAAATTCTTATGACATCTCAAGTCCATTTTTAACTTCAAAAGAAGGAAAAATTGCAAGAGCTTCAAATTCACAATATGCCTGAGGCAGAGATGGCTCTGAACTCAACTGGTATTATTCATGGTAGACAAAGATGAAAATCAATGTGTTCTTTACGTAGTAGACTAAATGTGCCTTAAGAAAAAGGGCTCCTTTTTTTTTTAAAAAAAAATAGGCTGAGAAGTTTTTCTGTCTTAGACTTTCTGCTAAAGTCATTAGAAAATGTGAATAACCTGAATTGAAGTTATTTTATCTTCAGGTTTGAAAAGTCAATATGGGCACCCACAGTAAAATTTAGTATATGAGTTTGCAGTTTCAATTAGAAAGGATTTTAAAACTTTGTAAAAGAATAAGTGAACTTCTTAAATGTGGATTTGCCTAATAAAATGCATTGAGTATGAGGATTATACCTTTTTACCATAAGTCAAGAGTCAGCACACTAGGATCTTGAAGAATATGGATCTTATGAGAGAAGAACTGGATAAATACAAAATAACCATTTATGGGAAACTGGAACCATCAATTTTGAGTGAATCACTTGCTTCACATGCACTCCCATTGTTCGTTGTAGAGGAAGTGGCGCGGTGTGCTTTAGACAGTGAGTTCCTTCCTAGGTCCTGTGGACTAGTTTTGTAGTCTTCGCATGCCTCTTTCCTCAGTCTCTTCCACCACACACATCTGTGCTGAACTGTGCAGTGCCCGGTCCACAAATACACAGTTCAGTTTCCAGGACTCCTGTTTATCCTATCTAATTTATTAAACCCAGTGCACCGTTTATCAGTGACTTCCCAGGCCACTGCGAAACGAGCCCCTCCTTTCTTGCTGAAATCTCCCTTCTTTGGCTGCAAAGCCCAGTTTAATTGAGCACCGTTGGCTTGCAGCTGCGAGACCTTGAATCCCATCAGCAATCTTTCTTTGCCATGTAACCCACACGCAGTTGATTTAAGCCGTGGCATCCGGCTGGTTTATTTAAGTACATCATCTCCCAGAGGCTTCAGTTTCCTCTAAGGGACAAGTGACTCCTTGCCCTTTAATTACACGTGTGACTAAGATATGATTTATCTTCCTGGGGTGGTATTACATCTCTTTTGAACAGAGGACTTTCACAGTTTATCCACTCAGCACACGAAGATGTAAAACGTTATGACATCATCCATTAATAGATGCACTTTACAGTAAAGCTCTCCAGTCCCACTCACATGTGTATGTTTACAGTGGGAATAGTGTCATTGCAATGCCCAAATGCCATTTATTAATTTCCCCATTTGTCAACTTTTGTCGAACTTGTGTCAAGAAATGTGCAGAGCAGTGAAAATTCAAAAATAATTGAATATTTGGTCCTTAGGAGATTCAAAACCTTGTGATAACATTAGTGATATTTGATTCAACATGTTTTGTTTATAAAATAATAGAGGTTAAACGAATCATACGCATCCTATCATTTTATAGTGTAATATATTTCATAGAAGTGTTAGAAGTGGTGGCTTGTTGGACTCATTAACGTTTGATAGTTTCTGAGTTTCTATTGGGTGCTCAACTGGGAGACATACGTAACAGGGGCTAGAGAGATGACTCAGTTGGTAATGTGTTTGTTCTTCAAGTGAGATGACCCAAATTTTATCTCCTGGAACCAATATGAAAAGGCTGACCAGCTACAATATCACTTGTCTATTATCCCAGACCTAGAGGTGTGGGGACAGGGTGATTCTTTGGGAATAATGATCAAGTATTCAAGCCAAACTGACAATTTCCAGACTTAGTACAAAACTCAGCCTCCAAAAATAAGGTAGAAAGTGATTGAGGAAGGTTTTCATCACCCACCTCTGGTTTCTTCATGCATGTGTACACACATGTACATGCACCTGCACACACACACACATACAAAGCCTCTCCCAAAGACTTGAAATGAAGTGACACATTTTAATAATAAATAATGTATATTTAGAAAATATGTAAAACCTGAATTATATCTCCACTGAAGATAAGAACTGATATATTAAAAGTAGCAACTGGATAGGTTCCTCAGAACAGTCCCAGTGTTTGCATCAGTTTCAGATGCACAAACGAACACCTCAAGCCAGTCCTGCCCAGTCCTGATCTGAGTTGCATTCTCCATTTCACTCTGACGTTCTTGCTCAATTGTGTGTTTGTGTTGTGTGTGTGTGTATTTGATGTACAAGTGTGTTTGCCTGTGCAAGAGTATACGAAGGCCAGAAATTGACACTGTGTTTTTTCCTCAATAATTTATTCACTTCCGTTGTGAGTTACGGTCTTTCACTGAACGTGGAGATTGTGACTGCCATTGCTGGCTAGTGAAGCCCTCATCTCTGCCCTTCTGTCACCAAGCTTTCAGGCACATGCTTTATGTACAGGACCTAGAAATCCTAGTCCAGGTTCTAGCTGTGGTACATCAAGCACTTTATCCACTTGAGCCATGTCACCTTCTCTCCTCCATCCTTTCACAACTCTTGGCTTCCGCTGGATTCTGAGGGCTTTCCTTGTATGTTTCCCATTCTTCTCTTTAACTTTTGCAGGCAAGATGCCTCAAACAATTTCTTGTTTTTCCAGCTCTGTGCTGGTACCTGATTTCAGGAAGCCATGAACTGACAGAGGCAATGATAAATACAATATCAAAATGGCAGTATGGAAGCCAGTAAGATAGATGAGAATATAAAGGTGCTTGCAGTTCAAGCTTGATGACCAGAGTTCCACCCTGGAATCCTCTTAAAGGTGGAAAGAGATAACTGACTCAACAAAGTCATTATATGATCTCCACATGAATACTGTGTCACAGAAATGCCCATTCACACACAACACACAAGCACACTCACACTAAAATTTATTTTTAAAAAAAATCAGCAGAAGAGAATGGGGTTTTAGAGAGAGAGAGAGAGAGACAGAGAGAGAGAGAGAGAGAGACAGAGAGAGAGAGAGAGAAAGAGAACTATTAAATCTTGATGAGGTGATCTCCATGAGATTCTGACTTTTGAATAAAGCCATAAAAGAAGGAATGTTCTTGTGGCAATCAAGGGAACAAAAGGAGACATAGTTGATATATGAGAATAAATTGCATTCATCTTCTGTCATGAGGTGATGCAGTTCTACCCAGAGAAGATTTTTAAGAACCATATACAGGGCCAGGAAAATCTTAACAGCAGAAAATAATTTCATGAGTTCTTGTAAAAGTGTGAAAGTTACAGCTCTCAATTGGGCAGTTGGATAATATCACTGTGAAATACTTTAATGAAGCCACAATTATGGAAAATGATTGAGTCAGTGAAGATGATTTTCTCTGTGATTTTCATAAGATGAATAGTTTCTAAGTAGTCAAAGTAAGTATGGAATTCTCCAGTGCATCTCAGGTACCTCTGAGGATAAAGTCTAAGAAATAAGATGTAATCGTTATAAATAATGAGAATGGATTGTATCAGAAAGATTTGGTTTCTATTTTTTAAATAGAAAACAAAATCCTAAAGTTGCTTTGTGTCTCAGGATAAATATACTCTGTTGCAGATTTTTCTGAAGCAGTTAAAATGCACTTATGAAATGGAGTCAAAATATGAAAGTGTCATGTTTTCTTCTAGTTTTAAATAGAAAACCAAATGATGTGGAAGAAATATCCAGGGAGAAAATGGAAAGTCTAATAAGATAAATGATGCTAAATTATTTTAAAAGGTTAGGTTCACCCGCCATTTATATATGGTGGAAGAATGCTCAGCTGAGTATGATAAGTCACCAAATGAGGGGTGGTGACAAAGTGACTATGAATATGGAAGAGGCTGAATGGAAAGTTTCTGTATGTGAGATGGAATAGGTGTGGAATGAGCAAGTTGGTTAATAGACCACAAGCCCTGAGAATGCTAAAATGAAATACAAAACAGAAAAACAATCTCCAATAGCCTATTCACCAGTAAGCATTTAAGGAAAGACCAGAGTGCACATACAATTTCATTATCTTTTCAATTGTGAAACGTTCTTCTTGATGAAGTCTGTCAAAATAGGCTACAGAAGCCAAGGGCTGTACCTCCTTTTTCAGCAGCTACTTAAATCAGGAAACTGGGCACCCCATGTCAGCTAGCACATTCCCTTTTGACACACTGCTTTTGAGGGGTCGCAGTATGACACATAATGAGAGCGGTGAGTTTGTATCACACCGAGACACTGCTAAATTGCCAACTCTTTGCTTGCTCTGTTAAGAGAGGAACAGACGCCAGAAGCAATCAGTTTTCAGGGCAGGGGAAATAAACATGGAGAAGAATGGTATCATGCCAGAACAGATGACCAAAAAATTGAAACAGCTGATGATAAAATGCTATGTCCAGATGGCATTTATCTTTGATTTCCCAAAGAAAATATAAATGATGGACAGAAAAAAAATACAATTCCCCAATGTTATTTAATTCTCCATGAAAACTTGAGATGCACAGACAGTATGGTACATATTGTTTAATTTTTAAAAGATCAGTACGATAGACACCGCAAGTATTAAAAGCCACACTGAGTGTAGGTGGTAATTGTTATAAAACTAGAATGTCAATGAGGTGTTAATAATTAGCATTTTAGTTTAAAAAGTCGAGAATTAAAATTGTGATTTTTAGTTCTTTTCACCAAGATCTTCTCTTCTGACACCTTTGAAGGAGAAGAATGACTAACTCTGGTTATTGAAATAAGGCTAGGAGAGCAGATGTCCCATTCAGGTGAAAAAAAAAAACCCTAACATCCTGGGCAGGATTCTAAATGTGCCTTTTAAAATCTTGGAGACCATGAACACACTGAGATGCAATGCTAAACTTTGAGTAAAGATTATGCAAAACAGAGCAAGGCACGTAAAAATGGTGACTAATTCAAAGTCACTGAGTTTGGGCTGGCTTATCACCAAGCATTACCTTGCCTTTCTAAGTGGATATAAATATTTAGTACTAATGTCAGGATATTTATTGTATACAACCAATTCTTTCATAACTTTTGTAAGACGGTGAGAAACTCCAAAGAATTCTATACAACTAAATCAAGTCAATGAACATACACACACATACATATATATGTGTTTATATATATATACATATATCACACACACATGTCTCACACACACACACACACACACACACACACACACATATATATATATATATATATATATATATATATATATATATAAAATTGGTAGATGAACCACTATCTGATGAAGATTAGGGAGCATAATATTTTCACAGAAATATTATTACACAGGTGCCATTCTTTCATTCAGGACAAAACAGCTCTCTAGGTGCTTATATAGCAAATGTTCTGAGATTCATAACAAACTTTTAAGGACCAAATTTGAAAACTTAAATAGAGGTGAAATTTAGATGTGTGAATCTATTTTTAGGTCTGTCTTATGAGAAATTTTGGGAAGTAGATCAAGAAAATTGACCCAAAGTCAGGAGATGAATCACAGAGCTAAGTTAAGGAAAGTAGAGGACAAGCATAAAGTAAGGAAAGTGAATAATTTTCTTTTAAAATTATTTAAATACTAGCATCTCTAGACTCAAAAAATCTAGATAACCCTAAGTCATGTAAATAAAATAAGACAGTATCAATAATTTAAAATTTGTAATTTATTTTTTTATGCTTGGGCGCTTTTGCAGGTACATATGTCTCTGTAACTTGTGCAGCCAGTGCTCACAGGAACCAGAAGAGGATGTCATATCCCCTGAACCTGAAGTTACTGATTGCTGGGAGCTACCATGTTGGTGCTGGGAACCAAAACCTGGGTCCTCTGGAGAACAGTCAGTGCCCTTAACTGTCGAGCAATCTTTCCACGTATATTCATAGCAGCGTTGTTTGTCATAGCCAGAACCTGGAAACAACCTAAATGCCCTTTGACCAAAGAATGAATAAGGAAAGTGTGTACATTTACATGAAGGAGTACTGCACAGCAGAAAAAAAATGACACTTTGAATTTTGCAGGCAAATGGACAGAGCTAAAAAGCATCATTTTTCATGAGGTAACCCAGGCCCAGAAAGACAAGTATCACATGTACTCACTCATAAGTAATTTTTAAACATAAAGCAAAGAAAACCAGCCTACAAATCACAATACCAGAGAACCTAGACAACAATGAGGACCCTAAGAGAGACATACATAGATCTAATCTATATGGGAAGTAGAAAAAGACAAGATCTCCTGAGTAAATTTGAAGCATGGGGATCTTGGGAGAGGGTTGAAGGGGAGGGATAGCTGGGAGGGAAGCAGAGAAAAATGTAGAGCTCAATAAAAATCAATAAAAAACTGTTATTCGCTTAAATATACAAGAGTCCATCTGGTATTAATAGAATCCATAAAGAAAGAACTTTTGGGACAGCCTAGAGAATGGTGAGTAAATCACTACAGCATGGAAATGTATCAGACTTCTCATAAAAAAATAGGAAAGATGGAAGACAAGTGACTAGGGACCTCTGAAATGCTGAAACTACAAAAGATCAACCCATGTTTCTACTCCAAATAAAAATAAATTTCATTCCTTTCTCCTCTTTTCCTCTCCTTCCCTCTCTCCCTCCTTAAGTCTCTGAGCTAAATTATCATGTAACTCAGTTTTCTCCATTTGCCTCATCAGAGCCAGTGTTAATCTTGAGCTCTTGATCATCCAACCTTCCTCTTCCAAAGGCCACATTACAGGTAAACACCACCATGCCTGGCTTACCAAAAGACTTTCTAAAGATAGAAGGGACATGAGATGTCAATCTAATAAACTTCTGCCCTGGAAAGAAAGGAATCAGCAGGGTGAAGAGAACCTGTTCAAGGGATCAAACTTACAAACTGTTCTTTCAGCAAGAGATTAGTATCTGAGGAATTATAGTGCTCAAAGGTACTATGCTGGCTGCTGGGGGAGAAAACACTTCAATAGTCTTATCTAATTCAATAGTCTGCACACTACAATGCTGATTTGCAGGTGGGTTGTCCCTCCTGGTGCAACGGGAGCATGAGGGGTTTGGTGCTGTAAACCTTGTATGAAGCCCAATGGCTGGTTATATCATAGGCCCTAGAAAGGAATCTACCGGTATTGTTCTGAAAAGTGACCCTGCTTTACTGAGTGAGGTAAGCCAGACCCCAAAAGAGGAATATGGTATGTATTCACTCATATGTGGATTCTAACCATAATTAAAGGTCTTTGAGCCTATTATTCGTGATCCTAGAGAAGCAAAATAAGAAGGTGAACCTGATGAAAATCATGTAGCTATCCGCCTGGAGATTGGAAATAGACAAGAGTCCCAGGTAACCTCGGGTGCATGGGGGGATGGGAGGGTTGTTGGAAGGGTAGAGGGTTAGAGAGAAGGGAGTAGGGGAGGAATGGGGAAAGCTTGGTGGACTGGGATGGGGGGAGGGAGGAAGGATGAATATGGGATCAGGGAAGAATATATTTCAACTAAGGGAGTCATTTTAGGGTTTACAGGAGACTTGATTATAAATGGGATCCCAGGTCCAAGGAGAGATCCCCAGATTGTTCTCTGGACAGAAGAGAGGGTGCCTGAAATGGCCTTGGCCCATAACCATACTGATGAATATTTTGCTTATCACCATAGAACCTTCATCTGGCGATGGATGGAGATAGAAACAGAGACCCACATCGGAACACTGGACTTAACTCCCTAGGTCCAAACGAGAAGCAGAAGGAAAGAGAATGTGAGCAAAGAAGGCAAGACCAGAGGGAACCTTCATCCGACGATGGATGGCGATACAGACGGAGACCCACATTTGAGCACCGTCGGACTGAGCCCCCCAAGGTCCAAATGAGGAGCAGAAGGAGGAAGAAAATGAAAAAGGAAATAAGGACTGCGAGGGATGCGATCACCCACTGACACAAGGGGACGGATCTAATGAGAGCTTACCAAGGCCAGTTGGACTGGGACTGAACGAGGACGCGATCCAACCAGATTCTCTGAATGTGGCCAGATTCTCTGAATGTGGCTGGCCCGGAGTCTTTTTGAAAAGCCATTGACAATGACACTGGGACTTGTTTCCTCTGCATATACTGGATTTTGGGGCTCCAGTCTGTCTGGACACTCACCTTCCTGGACCTGGAGGGAGGGGGGAGGAACTTGAACTTCCCACAGGGCAGGGAACCCTGACTGCTCTTAGGGATGGAGAGGGAGGAGAAGAGGGAGTGAGGGGAGTGGGAGGGTTGTGGGAGGAGGGGCGGAAATGGAAACTTTTATAATTTAATAAAATTACTTTCAAAAAAAATCACCCTATTGTTAAACTCTTACTACTAATACATTTAAACCTATTGGTTTGTGCTATGCCCAACTTTGGTTAGAGAAGTTTATTTATTTATTTATTTTTTGCAGTGGGTAGTGGTTAATGAAGAGAGTTGCACTGCCCACAGACTTGAGAAAAAAGGATGGTGAGTATTTTACCATAAATGTATCATCTGTATCAACTTTTCTTCATCCAAGGATCAGAGAACATTGAGAAAAAAATGGGTGGAAAAAGTATATGAACAGAAGGATTTGTAGAACTGTGAAATTCTATCATCTGAACACAACTTGGCTGGTGCACACATTAACTCATGGCATTGGTGCTTACTCTCACAGGATCTGAAAAAGATCAGGCAAATAAAAATCTACCATAGACAGAGAGAAGTATCAGAGGCCACACTTCTACCTGAGGAATGGTTGGCAGTTGATGGAGGAAGGGCTTTTCTTCATTGGGCTATAATCAATGACAGATTGACAGTATAAATGGAAGACCCCAACTTATATGCATATGATACTCATGTTTCTGTTGATTATATTCAATTCAGTTTAAAATTTCAAGTAGGTGCTCTGATACATCTTTGTAAGTAAAATGATCAAATTTATCTCCTTTAGCATTATTATTGTTGTTATTATTATTGGCTTGCTTTATTGTGCAAAGTCAATCCAGTGAATATGCTTTTATAATAGAACTACTATATGATGTAGGAAGTCCTTCTATCTATATGTTGCTTTTATTGTTTAATAAAGAACTGCTTTGAACCTGTGGCAGGGAAAAACAGAACTAGACAGGAAAAGTTAGGCTGTATGCTGGGAGAAAGAAAGGCACAGTCAGGAAAATGCCATAGATCCATGGCCAGAACCAGACATGCTGAATCTTTGCCGGCAAGTCACTGCCACATGGTGATACACAGATTAGAAGAAATAGGTTAAATTAATCTCTAAGAGTTAGCCAATAAGAAGTTGGAGCTAATGGACCTACAGTGATTTAAATAATACAGTTTCTGTGTGATTATTTTTGGTGTAAGCTAGCCAGGCAGTCAGGAAGAACAACTGGGCCTTCTCCTCCTCCAAATTGACACTTCAACATGTGCTAGTTAAATCTGAGTAAAACCTGAGAAAGTTTGAAAAGGAATTCTAGACTATACATAGTTTAACACAGCTTCTTGCTGTTTGCTGGCAGCATGTCACAGCTCCTTTAAGAGAGATTCTCCTGATTCAACCGTAGCAGGAAAAAAGCCATGGCCATTTTAAAATGCCAGCTTTCTGGGCCATGCTGTGAGCATGACCTCTGGCTCTTTTAGGAGACCAAGTATTTAGATAGGGTTTGTGAGCACACTGCTGTAACTTGATTGATGGCAACATGGACTAGCTGTGTGCCTGGAAGTGGGAAGTGTGCACACCTCAGAGGCACAAGTGGCTCTGTCATGCTGGACTGGGTGGGGCAAGAAGAAAGTGCCTTATTTGATCTAGTAATATTGCACCTTAAGCGCTTAGCATTTTAAAAGCACAAAGCAAAAGCACTCCTGGACAGTAAAGAAGTACAGATAATGCAATATGGACAGATTCAGACATAAAAGAACTCTAAATAAGTCACAGTGTTGGATAAATGTACTAGGCTTGAAAAAAAGAAGAAAAAGAATATAGAGAGTTAAAAAAAGTTTTTAAAGAGACAGAGTACAGATAGTAATAGATTAAAAGGAGTAAAGAAAACTAAGCCACATAAAAATGGAAAGTTCTCAGAGTCTGAGTTATGTATATTATTGTGTTATCTCTGAAATTTTTGACTGTGAAGGAGCTAAGTACAGAGAGACATTTCATTGTATGGACTGCTAAACTAAACCAGGATGTATATTATAAAGGTATCTTGACTTCCAAATGTGGATCCAAGGACATGTTGCTTTGGAAAAAAGGTTCTTCTTTTGATTACACAGGAGATGAGAACCTGTGGATTGCTTCCAGTCCAATATGTTTTGATGGACCAAGACCCCCTGAAAGGTTTCTGTGACTAGCCCCACAAAGAAACTACTTTGCCCAAAAAGCAACAGGAAGCAGTTTGGAGAAAAATTACACCCATATTTTCAAATATTGTTTATAAATATTTATTTACATTTAAAGGAAATATGCTATTGAGATGAATAATTTGCTTTGGTATGGATCTTGGTTTATTGATAAGAATTTAAAGTAAATTTTGTTATACTGTATATGTATATTTCTGCCCTTGATTAAGCTATTGTGTTTATTTAGTTCATTTAAAAATGTAATGTATAATTAAGAAATACAGGTTAATAGATAATCATCTATAATAGTCAAGCTTGTAGTTTATGTTAGTTAGATTTTCTAGATGTATAGAGGTATATTTCAGTTAGCTAGGTATTCTTCAAATCTTTCAGAGACCTCCAGAATATGGCATTTAAAATGTTTAACAACTTAAGACTTTTCATGACAGTGAGACACATCTGCTCTTGACAGCATGAAGCTACTTCAAGAGAAAGATGGATATCGAAGAGGCTCCTTATGGAGTTGGTTAGCCATGTGGGCAAGAAATTGCTCTTGCCTGGATGGCTTCTCTGGACATGGAGGATCTGCAGATAAATGACTGCTGAACTTGCCTAAATGTGAGATGATCCTTTGGGGTTCCTGCTTCATGAAAGAGTCTGTGAGACATTCTTCAGGATACAGATGAAAGTGACTGAACTGTCTTGGAAATTTCCAGCTTCATGGAAAAATCTGCCAGATACTATGGACCTGTAAGCTGAAGATGGATGCCTCAATAGTACAAAAATACTTTAGGTGACTGTCCAGGTTGTGAAATGTCTCTGTCAATTTTAGAGTTTTGGAAGTTGTTTACCATGTACTTCCTATTTACTTAAGTAATATTATATCTTTCTGTAGTCTTTGATGGAGTTGGAGAATTTATAGATGTAGTTATAGTTTTCCTTAGTTATAATAAAAGATAAGGTAGATAAATATTGAAACTATAATTCTTGTTTGATAACTGTTTTGTTATATGTATTTTACTATGTTAAAGTTATAGCCTTCCTTTTTGTTTAAACAGAAAAGGAGAAATGATATAGGAGGTCCTCTGTCTATGTGTTGCTTTCATTGTTTAATAAAGAACTGTTTTGAGCCTATGGCAGGGAAGAACAGAACTAGGTAGGGAAAGCTAGGCTGTATGCTGGGAGGAAAAAGGGCGGAGTCAGGAAGACACCATGGGTCTGTGGCCAGAGGCAGACATGCTGAATCTTTTCTGATAAGCCACTGCCACATGGTGGTATTCAGAGGGTTAAATTAACATGTAAGAGTTAGCCAACAAGAAGCTAAAGCTAATGGACCAAGAAGCTTTTTAAATAATACAGTTTCTGTATGATTATTTTGGGTGTAAGTTAACCAGGTGGCCAGGAAGAACAAGTGGGCCTCCTTCTCCTACAACTATATTACCAACAGTGCTACTTTTGACCTATTTTAGAAATTTCTTAAATAAATGTTTAATAAATAAGTGAATGAATGACTAGATTTTGAAAATTTGACCAGGTTTCAATTTTAATAATCTCTAAATTTTAATCTCTCTTCTCCAAAAATATAGATGTTTAAATAAAGACTTTGTTTATGAAGAAAATATAAAGTCAACAACAGTATAAATCTTTTATTTGTGGACATTGGGCTTGAGCTTTCTCAAAAAAATAAAAAACTAAAAAGGATTTTTGTCAGAGAGAGATGAATGCTGTGGCTGCACAATGCAACTCTGTTCTATCTCTTTTTTCCTCTTCCTGTGTTACTGACATTTATCAAGGAAAAGAAGGTTTTGAAAGAGGACATTTCTTTCTCCCCAGAGAGCTCTAATGTTTACTCTTCATTTTGGAATTCCTTGTGGCAGTAGAGAACTTACAGATTCAGCCAGCACAGAATACTCTTCTGTATTCTAACTGGCTGGATCAGAATCTTCTGTTCTTTTCTTCCTTTGAAGACAGCAACAACCTAAGGTTTTGGGATCAAAATAAAGCATTGTTTGGATTTTGTCTGTGCGATTTCTGCTAACCACACCAAATTTCTCAGCTTCTACTTTGCTTCTGTGGGCATCGGCCTGCGCCCCCAGCTGGAAGGTTTGCATTGCACTATGTCAGGTGTTTCTGGAAGAGCAGCTGGAGCAGTAATTCAGGCATCACTCGGTCAAGCTCCTTTCATGTGCCATTTTCCAGAAAGCTGCAGTCATAAATTTGATCTTCTGACAGCTTCAAGTTGTAGATGCAGTAAATTAATTTAATAGTCTTTCACAGACCTGGAGGGAGGGGGAAGGAACTGGAACTTCCCACAGGGCAGGAAACCCTGACTGCCCTGGGGGACGAAGAGGGAGGAGGAGGGGGAGTGGGGGGAGTGGGAGGGTGTTGGGAGGGGGGGCGGAAATGGAAACTTTTATAATTTAATAAAATTTACTTAAAAAAATAGTCTTTCACGCTTTAGAAAGGAAAGTGTTTCAGTGAGCATAATTCTGTTTAAAAATAGTCTTTAAAGGGAAATAGAGTGTAAGTTAATAATGCCGATACTTTCAAAATTAAAATAACACTTTTTTTTGGTTTTTTGGCATGATAAGATTATTTTCCCCAAAATCATTGAGGAAAAATTATATGTATATATGTATGCATGTGTGCACATGAGTGTTTTGCTTTAAAATGTTTCTTTTATTATATGATGTTTGTTTGAGGAATATTTATTACTTTGTGTGCATGGGTAGATGGCTATAGGATCCATTTTTCAAATTACTGCCTATGGTCACACTAATTTGAGCCAACTACAATAACTACGTTCTATAAGGAAAACCGAAGAGACAAACCCATAATGTAATTCAATATATTCCAAATATTTTGGCTTATAGCTGACTGAGATATAGTGTTTTCAGAAGATATCATGTTGTGAAGTGAAATTAGACCAAGGTTAAGTAAATATTTCACTTATATTTTAAAATCACAAAAATTTAAATAGGTACAAATTGGAAACTCATAGTACTTTCAAAATTTTTTCCCCACTGCTTTGTTTCTGGTGGTGACTTTATGAAATGTTTTATTTTATTTAACAAGAAATCTAAAAGAATCCGGGTGACAGTGGTGCATGCTTTTTAATCCCAGCACTCGGGAGGCAGAGGCAGGCAAATCTCTGCGAGTTTGAGACCAGCCTGGTCTACAAGAGCTAGTTCCAGGACAGGCTCCAAAGCAACACAGAAACTAAAAATAGTTTCTGTCTCGAAAAAAAACCTAAAAATAAAAAAAAAATCTAAAAGAAAACAATGAAAAGTTCTAATTTATCCATGATTGATTCATGGAATGACTTTGTATGTCATTTAATAAAGCTGCATGAATTGCTTTACATTAAAAAACAATTGATTTTTTTTAAACATGGCATGGGATGTAACTAGGTCATGGTTCTACCATCCAAACAATGTGGACTCTGCTACTTTATCTTTAAGGTCCTGTATTCATGTTTTTTAATGTGCTTGAGATATTTTTGCACGTGGGATGACACAAATGCCATGTCATTCTACAACTGGATATTCTTTGAGGGACTGCCCTTCCTCCACAACCAATCACTTCCTCAGCTATTAGTTCATTCTTAGATTCTAACATTTTTCACCCTGATATTGGAAATTGTCCTGAATATTGTGTATTGCTTCCCTTGTGCAAAAGTAACATTGTCTCAGATAATCTCATTTACCTTATTTATGTAGGAGACATGTAGTAAATAAAATTGCATAGTACAGATTGTATGCTGGAATGGCAGTCCTCCACATGTGTTTAAATTTGACTTTGTTGCTCACTGGTTATTCATTTCTATTGTAAAATTCTGTGGGGAAATATTTAAATTGTATTCATAAAAACTCAGACATATATTTCTTTTTTGGCTCAGCACTCTGAGGATGTAATACGGGCCACTCTCCCTGTTTTTATATTCTATCAGTATTGAATGTAGGGGGTCATTAGTAACTCTGAATTGAAACACTTACTTTTATCCTCAATATGTGCTATTCTATGCATAGTGAAACTATTATAACCACTTGAGATGAAGTCCATTCACTTGGACACATTGCATATACTGTTGGATTTTCATACTTAGGGAAGATCCCAAGTCCCTGAGATTGTTTTCCATAGGATGATCTGAACTATTGTTTTTTTTTTTATAATTGAAGGTTTAGACTTTTGTCAGACAGCAGTGCTTTAACATTCATATCTTCAAAGAAGAAAAGAGAACTTCCAGATTTGAGTGATCTAAAAAATTAACTACTTCTTAGAGTATATCCTCAGTATTGGAGGAATAGAGTAAATATATGTGAGACATTTGTGTCAGCGGATATGTTGGGGGACCTGCAGACAGCAATGGAGGTTATGCCTGCTCACCAGATAGCATAACTATAATGACTGTGTTCCAGAGAAGCAAAGCCCAGGGGGTTTGTCTCCAGAGTGCCCCTTGCTTCTGCTGTGCCTTTTACTGGCTACTATTGTGTTCTTACTGCATCTGGCATGTGTGGTTATTATGTGAAAGAATCCCACTGTATCTAGTATAGTGTGATTGTTTTATGGGAAAATCCCCCTCCTCACTGAACAATTCGCTTTCAGATCATAATGAAGATGATTTTTATAGAGCAATGGCATTCAGAGATGTGATATTTGCCAAGGATGAAAAATGAAAACAAGGAAGTTTCATGCATCATAGACCCAGAAATTCTGCCTGTGGAAAAACGGGCTGATGATCAAAAAAACCAATTATGTCCCTACACCCTAGGTTAGGTTTGAGTTCCTTGATCATGTAGCTTACAGAATTAATCACAGGTTTAGGTGGGCACCTTGAGAAACAATGTTGTAAAGGGAAATGAAATGACCCTTCTGTGTGTGAAGAATAAAGGAAAATATATGGTTAGTGCTGACCAATTGAGCAAACATTTGTAGGGTAGAAATAGGTTAGGAATCTGCTACAATGAATCAGCAAACAGCTGCTTTCAGTACAAGGAACTGGCTGTCGAATACCTGGCTTGCTTAGAACTTTGTTAATCAATAATAAAAGAATTATTTCTTTGGGGTGAATGTGTTATGCTTGGAAAATTAATACAAAGAAAAATATCTAACTATTTAGACTTCTAAGAAAAACATGTAACTTGTGATCATAATGTGATTTCTTTCCATGCAAAGAGTCTAATTTGCTTTTGGAAAATATGGAGAATGTGGTTGAGATGTGATTTTCTTTTTATGTAGAGATTTTTGTCTTAGGTTGGATAAAAAGGATAAAAGAAAAATGAAGTAAATTGAAAAAAGAGAAAAATAAAGAGAAGAATCAAACTTTACCCCTCAGATAAGTCTCCTTCGTGTTTACATAGCCACCAGCTCCACATCTCCTCCCAGTTCTTCTGACCTGCCAGAGCTGGACTCCGGCACATTTGCTGCAGGAACTTTGTGTCACCACAAAAAACATTCAGTGTAGTTTTATGAGACTACAGTGAATTTTCAACACAGGCTAAATGTAAGACAGAAATTCAGTGTATGATTTAAGACACAAGAATGAAATACAATTTCAAAAATATGATTCAAAGGTTTTGTTTGCTGGTTTTAGGTGAATCAGGGTGTTTTGGAATTTAGTCAATAAAACTGAGCATGTAAAGGGGTAAATTCTGAGATATCTATGTAAGTTAATCAGTTATGGATTTTCTAGATTTCACATATTGTATGTTATGTCATAGTTTTGTTCAAGAGACTCCAACTTCACCAAGGTTCCCTTCCCCTTCCTCCCTCTCAGATTCATGACATATTTTATTAAATTATTATTGTTACATGTATATGAATAATTGGTATCACATAAATATAGCAAATACAACCTGCTGAGTCCATTTACTTCAAGTGTTGCTTGTATATATATATATATATATATATATATGATTTTAGGTTTGTTTACTTGGTAATAACCATTTAATGAGTTCATCCTGTGGAAGTCTACTCTCAGTCTCCTTCCACATTCCTTAGTTGTCTGGTGTTAGTTCTTTGTGGGTGTGGCCTGTGAGATTTTGTCTTTTTCCATGTTTGCATGTCTATTATTGGAATACTTAAGAGCTTCGCAGGCAACTGTTTTGTTGAGGCATCGTGGGTAAAACTTCCCCGTCATTTCTAGGAGATATGTAAACTTCTTGTTCCTCTGGCTCTTACAATCTCTCTTCTCTTTCTGTTGTGTATCCTGAGCCTTAAGTGAAAGAATTACGTTATTCATATATCCATTTGGACTGGGCACCCATGATTTGTATTTTGACCAGTTGTGTATTTCAGCATAAACTGTAATGATCCATTGATGAAACAGTGAAACTTGTTTTCTTCTTCTTTTTTTTTTGTTTTCTCTGTTTCTACATCTCCCTACATATCTGTATATACTCTTTGTAAGCAGTTAACTCCACACAGTAAATTAATGATAGGCATGGATCTTTGTAATTCTTTGTCATGCCTTTATCTTAGTTAAAGCCACAAAAAGAACATATAAAATAAAGCAGGAGATGAAATGGAGGGACTTCTGGGCATATCCAAATGAGTGTTCCAGAAATGGTGCAGTTCATCTTAAACTTCATTGCGTCTTCTCCTCTGGTTAGGCTATGTTTGTCCAATTGGAAAAGTATGGAATTGTTGTTTACATCCTCTGGAACTTATCACATAAGAGGAGACACACAGATTACATTCAGAGGCATATGTGGGGGCGGGGAGCAGTACATGCCTCCTGTTCTTCTGCTCCAGTACTGTACAAAATAGGTTAATAAAGTTAATAATAAAATACTGACTTAAGTGTTTGCAATGAAAAATAACAAATTTCCAAAGTAGGTAATGCTTTTTTTTTGACAGTTATTCTAAGCTAGACTCACCACTAGGGAGTTAAAGTGCTAAATTTCAATATTTCTAAGCAGTAGACTCAAGCCTATTGCCAACTGACAGAAATGCTGCTTTGCACTGCAATGAAATGCAGATGTTTATGTATGCCCAGAGCTGCAACTTGGCTTTAGTTTCAGATTCTGATTCTCCCTTTTTGAGTTTTCTCACTATAGCCATTCATTATATACTGTCATAGTTGAGCATATTTATAAAGAAGACAGAGTGTTAGAAAGAATTATGTTCCTGATGATACCTAACACATGTTATTATTTGGTATGAAATGAAAAAATAGAAGTCATAAATAAATAACAACTGTTAAATTTTATTATTATTATTGTTGAAAATTTCTTCCCAAATCTTTGCTTTGTAATTCAGACAGGCCCTGAATGGGCTTGCCACCATTCTCTCCCTCAGGCTCTGGAGTGCTGGGGTTAAAATCTTGGTCCACTAAGTTGGGTTACCTTTGATTTATTAAATTAAAATTATAAAATTAGAATTATTTAAAATGTTGGCTTTTTCCCATTTTTATTCCAGCACTACTTCAATAGAACAACTGGATAGTTCTAAACAAACAATAAATTTTCCTATTATTAGCCCAACATTCCCTAAATTTCATACAAAGATTGCCTTGCCTCTCAGATTATTCAGTCTAATGAAGGCTCCATTCTCATCTCTAATGGTTACAAAAATGATTTCAGTCAAAAGTCATATGGTTTACAGATGAGTATATACCTAAACTTAAAGAAATCCCAGGGTCTCTGCAATGACATCTCTGTTTTCTCTGTTGATATAAATTAGTTGATTAAGAAATGAAAAAAAATGCTGAAAGGACCTAATGGAGCATGTGAATCCAAATCTCCCTCCATTTTGTTATTTTTACTCATGCAGTAACATAAACCAACTCTTTCAAAGTTAGTTTCAAAACCAGCTCTATCTTTAAAACAATTTCAGAAGTTTACTTTTTTTTGGTCACATTTTTCTTAAAACATTTAGAAAAGCTTAGAACTGATCTTGATAAATTGGTTAATTTTGAAAATATTATTTGAATTGTAAGTGAAAAAAACTCATCTGGACATCTGCCATGATTTTTTTTTTAAATTAGGGATACTCTTTTCATTTGTCTTCATTACAAAAGGTGTTTGTATATTTTAGCAAGACTTTACAAATTATGACGCTTGATGCCTTTGGACATGAGAATACTGTTGCACTCCGTATTCTTTTATACATGGTTTTACAGATGTGAAGAAACTAAGAATTTTGATCTTTAAGGTTTAACAAAACCACAGGTTAAAGGGTCCTGTATAGACTTTTAGTCTTATATTATGACTTATGATGATGCAAGTCTTACTTTAAAGCAACAGAGGGGTCTGCAGCTATCACCTGGGCCAGCTGCAAGGCAGGAATGGCAGAAATTGGAGGGGGTATTAGTTGTTTTTTTCCTTTTTTCCTTTTTTCAGTGATTGGATGGCCAAGGAATGCGACAAAGTCACACCATGCAAAAAACCTCATGTGACAGATGTATTGGGGGTCAGTGGGGTAGACAAAGACTGCTTCTGAGCTACAAGAAGGAGAAAGAGCAGTTGATAAGAGCCAGAATGTTTTGAAGGGAGATAAAGCATGCACATAGGAAGATTACCTGACTGTGGACAGTAGAGATGATGGTGTGCCTGTTGGCAATGAGATGCTGAAGGTGGGCCGGGGGCTCAATTGCTTCTAGATCATGGGTGATTGATCTGTGGTTTGCCAGCAGAAGTTATATATTGCAATATGGGACCTAAGGAAGTGATGCAATGAGGAAGAATAGCAAAAAATGTAGTGAGGCATGAAGGAAGGAAGGCAGATAAAGATAAAACAGTGGGCATGTGAAACTAAGCCTAGGGAAGCTGAATCCCTGCAGTAAATTAGAACAACATTGTTACTGCTTATAATCCTTACACCAACATCTACATCTTTATTATTTCTTTATTATCATTTTTTATTATCCCATTTTTTGAAAAGAAGAATGATACACACAGCATACTTTATAATTACATACTAAGCATGATTGAATCTACTTAGAAAGAAAAATTAGAGCATAAATAACTAGGAACTAACATAGAGAAAATGTTATGTGTCTAAAGCAACTTAAAATTTTAATTTCAGTTTGGTGTAGGAGGTCTCTCTGTCTATGTGTTGCTTTTATTTGTTAATAAGGAACTTCTTTGGGCCTTTAGCAGAGCTGTAGGGGAACAGAGCTAGGTGGAGAAAACTAAATAGAATTTTGAGAGGAAGAAGGCAGAGTCACAGAAAGATGTCACAGATATGCCACCAGAGACATGCTGAAACTTTTCTGGTAGTTCATGACCTCCGGGTGATATACAGATTAATAGAAATGGGTTAAATTAAGATGTAAGTGTTAACCAGTAAGAAGCTAGAGCTAATGGGACTAGCAGTGATTTAATTAATACAGTTTCTGTGTGATTATGTCGGGGTTAAGCTAACCTGGCAGCCAGGACAAACAAGCGGGCCCTCGTCCTATACAAATTCCCTCCAAACAAGATGGCTATGGTAACTGATCTATAAAATGCAAGCAGCTAAAGAAAGATTACATTGTAAAAGATCTTCTTTAAAAATATTTGTTTTATTTTTATTTATGTGTATGTGCATGTGGAAGTACACCTTGTGGGGGCCGGAGGAAACTTGAAGAAGTAGCCTGAAGCTAGAGTACCAGATAGTGTGAATCATCTAATGTGAACCGGGGGAACTGAACTGGCGTCCTCTACAAGAGCGTCAGACATTGTTAACTGTTATGCCATCTTTCCAGCTCCTGTGATTGTTCTTGCTACACAGATTTAACTTTTTGAAATTTTTCTTCGGTTGAAAATAGATTTTTTTCCTCATATATATCCTTATTAGGGTTTCTCCGTCCTCTACTCCTCCAAGTTCTTTCTCACCTCTCTTCCCATCCAGATCTGGATCTGCATCCAGATTCCACTTTGAAAATACTGGACACTGATTTGTATCTTTTGTCATGACTAGTTAACACTGTTGCTTGGGAAATACTGCAAGACATGAAACTGTTTATGCATTAATTACAACAAGAAAAACTCCAATCTCTTGTTTGCTCGGGGATTGCATAGTCACTTTTCATCTGAAGCACTAATTGAATGCAGTGACATTTTAATTGGAATTCAGAATGAGCGTTTAGTTCTGTTACTTTTTCATCCTTGACAACAGTCAATTTTTTTAGTAGGAAAACCTGGAATGACAGGACTAGAGGACTATAACTGGTACAAGTAGTGAATTGTGTTTTTTTTCTTTCTTTCTTACATATACACAGATTCAACAATAAAAAGAAAAACTTTGCTTTTTCCACAAATAAAGGCATGGGTTTAGGCAAAAGCTAACTAAACTCCTGTTGACTCATCTGCATATGAAGTGGCCAATGCTATCCCAGAGTGCTCAGTGTTCCACAGCACTGCAAATTTGCCCAATAAAAGGAAGAATGCATTAATCTACCATTAACTTGTTAAACCTCATTGCAGTATTTTCACATTGATGCACTTACTTTGAAAGTCAAATGAAATAAAAATTGGGCGGGTTTTATGCAGTCCAAAGAGAAAAACTAGGAGCTAGATTTTGCCTTTTGAATATTGTCTTAGGAAGTCAGAATGAGCATGTAGTTAGTGAATAGTTATTCGCTGAGTGCAGAGAATTCCAGAGGGCAGGGAAAACACTTTCTTTTCTTTCTTTTGGAATTTTTTATTTATGTCTATTAAAGCCTGGCACTTTAGTAAGCAAGGAATATACTGCACCTTTAGGCAGCATCTAACCATTTATCTCATGCCTTTGATGATGACTGGCAATTCTGAAAGAAAAGAGACAGTTTGAAAATAAGCATGTGGGTGCTTAATTCCCCCTCATAATTTCAGTTAGGCCACAGCTGAACGTAATGTAAGGAAAGATTTTCATAACAAGATTAGAATCACAAAAATTTGCAGATACGTGATGATTTAACACAATTTTCTTTATAAATAGGGTTTTTCTAGATATGGTAGTATATGCCAGCAATCCCAACATTTGAAAGGCTGAGACAGGAGAATTGAAATGAGTATAAGCCCAGCCAGAGCTTGATAGAAGTTCCAAGACAGCTTATATTTTATAAAACAAAAAACAAAATTTTCATCTACTTTGTGACTAGGACAGAATTTGATAGTTTCCATATATTCTTCATAGAATATTAGACAGTATTTTTGTAAGATCATTACCTTCTACATAATAATTAAAAAAATGATTAAACACTGTAATTATTTTTGTTCTCTAAATGGAAGTATTTCATAACATAAACTTTGAAGTTCAAAACCATGTGTCTTGTCATGAAAAGCAAAATCTGTCACCTCAAATCAAGGGAATAAAACAGATGGTTAATTCTGGGGCAAAATGAGTGACCATGTTCCCCACATACATGTAAAAGCATGTAATGTCTTAATGTAAAAGCAGCTTCATGGAGGTTTTCTTTAAATGGTACTGGAATAAAAGACATTATAAAATCAAGGCATTTAAAAAATACATTGCTGAACTATCAGATAGGCGAATCCCGTCTTTGCCCTTCCACTAGTGGACTAGGGTTTTGTTAAGTTTATACATTCATGAGGTATTATTTGTTATTCACGTTGTTAGGTCTTATTGAGTTGGACAAGGATTGGTTCTTTAGGAGGATAAATATAACCCCAAGGGAACTGTAATTAGGGTACAAATAAGGAACATTCCAAATTGTCATTACTCAATGAAGTTCTTATCAGCTAATCAGTCTGTGAAGACAGCTTCTTTCCAGCAGCTGTCACTCAACATCCCAAAATGTGACGGAATAGTTTTAGAAGAAAAACAGATCAACTTTTTTCCTCTTGAAATTTTATTGTTTCATGTTCAGTCTAAGGGAATATACAAGCTTAATACTGGATATTTGTGAATACGTGATTAAAAATATAAAGGCTTTCAATATACCATCTAATGAATGTCTTATTTTCTATGCATTGGTTAACCAATATGAAGGACCAGCTGTGAATATCATAGAAAAATTCATTAAAAGATTTAAAAGTTTTATTTATATGTATAACTCTTGTGTGTGGGTCTGTGGTCTGTGTGTGTGCATATGTGTGTGTATGTTTGTGTATGTGTGTGCATGTGTGTGCATATGTTTGTGCATGTGTGTGCATGTTTGTGTGTGTGTGTGTGTGTGTGTGTGTGTGTGTGTGTGTGAGGGAGAGAGAGAGAGATGGGAGATCCCTTGGAACCCCCTCTGGAAAGCAGGGGACACTCTCAACTACCAGGCTATCTCATTAAGAACTGGTAAAATTCTTTGAGACTACTTATACCTTTTGTGTTTCTAAAAAACTTCTCATTCTGAGATCCTCATAATGTGTGTTTCAAAGTCTTTCCTTAGGCTCTGTTTACTTTTCTAATTTGACACCACCGTGTTTCTCTCAGATCATGCTGGGTTTCTACTATGCCTGCTCACCCCATTTAGGAGTCAAGTAAATAACTTCCTTCTTTTCTTTTCTTTTCTTTTCTTTTCTTTTCTTTTCTTTTTTCAGGAGATACAACTGCATATTTTATTGAAAAGCCAGTGCTCTTTTATTTATTTATTTATTTATTAAAAATTCCCACCTCCCCCCCCCCCCCCCCACTTCCCGCTCACTCTCTAGTCCTAAGAGCAGTCAGGGTTCCCTGCTCAGTGGAAAGTCCATGGTCCTCCCCACTCCCTCCAGGTCTATAAAGGTGAGCATCCAAACAAACCAGGCTCCCACAAAGTCAGTCCACGCAGTAGAATCAAAACCCAGTGCCATTGTCCTTGGCTTCTCAGTCAGCCTTCATTGCCAGCCACATTCAGAGTGTCCAGTTTGATCACATGCTCCATCACTCCCAGTCCAGCTGACCTTGGTGAGCTCCCATTAGAACAATCCCACCGTCTCAGTGGGTGGACGCACCCCTCATGGTCCTGACTTCCTTGTTCATGTTCTCCCTCCTTCTGCTCCTCATTTGGAACTTGGGAGCTAAGTCCAGAGATTTCTTTCTGCCTGTGATTTCAGAGTGCCAGTTCACGACCTCACTGTGGAGCAGGAAGTCATGTCAGGGTACAGTCCCTGATGCTGTGAGTACATGGTGGGGGAAGCCAGTCAATTCAATGTGGCCAGGAAGCAAAACAAATAACTAAAACCGAACAAAGACTGGTTTGCTCTGCTCTGAACAGGTCACCTGTATTACCCCTGCTCCCCCAGCTCTGAGCATCATAGAAGAGAGTGGAGGAAGTCCATAGGAGCCAGAGGTTGGGAAGGAATACTGTAAACAGCTTCTTCTGAACAAGAAAGAGCAATTGCAATCAGGAGTTCCCAGCAGCTGTGGTTACCTGCATAAACAAAAGCCGTACAACATTGACCCTATTAATATTTCATTATGGAACGACAAAGTGCTTCTTCGGTCTATGGGGTAGCGAGCGTGTATTGAGGAAGGTGAAGTTCTCTAAGGACAAGGCAGTTAAAAAATAGCAATAATGTACTGCTAAGAGATTCTTGCTCAGTAGTGCCTCTTACTTCAGTTTTAATGGAAAGTTTGATGTTCTTTATGGAGCACTCTTAAAAGGTGAAGGGTTTCTTCAGTGGTGTCGACACTGATAAGCTACCCATGCCCCAGCAAATAACCTTATCCACACTCCTTTAAACAATCTTAAACACAATAGGTCAAAATAGTAGAAGGGTAGCATTTCAACCGAAGACAAAGGGGATGTAGAGTAACAGGGTTGAAAAAGACCTGTATAGTATACATGTATGAAGCAGCCAGAGAATAAAAAACAAACAAACAAAACAAAACAAAACAAAAAAAACCAAAAAAAACTACAAAACAAAATGCTACCTCTCCAAAGCATCCCTGGCCCCTGACACCCCTAAAAGGAAGGGGTCTGGATTCCAGTATTATTTCATTTAGGGCGTGATGAGGAGCCCCACCTCCTGAATGTTCTACTACTTTTCAACACTGCTATAGAAGGGGTCTTTGCAAGGTTTTGCGGTTCAAATGGTTGCACTTCCTTCTACAAATACTGTGTTTACCTTTTACATTATAATTTTCGGCTTCATTCTGATGGAATTAATAATCTATGATCATTTTGATAGATTTAGAACAAATAGAAGGTAGAATAGAATCTTGTAATGAGCATCATCTGTTGTTTATGTGAGATTGGCTATGGATATTTTGTTTTTTCTTTTACTTACAAAAGATCTCACATTGATTTAGCCAGATGATATCTGCATATGTTTTAATGCTTATTAGGGATCTCATCACATTTTATAATGGATGTGTTTACAATGATTTACTAATTTTTATTGTTGGAAAGAAGGAAAGTTTAAGTATTTTTTTCTACAAATTGAATTTCTGGTATTCGTCGTATAAACAATGTGTTTTAAAGTTTTTTCCACTAAAGACATGAAACTTTCCATTAAAATTGAAGTAAGAGCCACCACTAAAAGCAATAGTTTTTTTAATAATTAATTACTATTATTTGTTTATAACTGTATTGCCATTAGAGAAAATGTATTAAAATATCAATGACTGATCTTGCACATTAGTTTTTAATTCTTTGTATTGTGCTCTCAATAAACTATATCAAAGCATTATTTACCATTTTAGGTAAAGCTCCAGATTTGTTTACTCACAAACTCACTAGTACCAGATGTAGAACTGAAAATCACAGATTTTATCCATCTTTTGAGTATAAGCAAAACAAACTTACGAAGATGAATTATGTAATATATCCTCTGACTAGATTGGGAGAAATCTCCTTTTATGAACTGATTCATCCATTCCTGGGTTTAAATTTGAACAGACTGGAGCTGGTGGAACTGTGGAAGATGACCCTGGCTCCAGAAGGTGCGTCATGGGAGGTGTGCTCTTATACTAGCCACTTCCTGTTACTCTAGCTGCTTCTCATTAGCCATAAAAGTGAGCTGCTCTCCAGTGCACACGTTCTCTTGTTTCTCACGCTCTTCCTCACCACCACCCAGAAACTATGGAGCTAGGGACTGTGGGCTGAAACCTCTGCAACTATGAGCGCACAGGAACCTTTCTTCTCTTTAAGTTGTTTCCTTAGGCATTTGTTAAAGTAACTCATAAAGCTGACCAATAGCTTAACAAATACTTAGGGCAAATATTGCTTCTTTATCAAATATTCTAATTTGGAAAAGCATAAAAGATGAGTTTTATTGTTCACATTAGTATTAATTTTACTCCCTATGTTTGAAAAGATGTAACTAGAACTATTTAATACTTACTTTATTTTTTCTTTGTAAAAATTAGTTGACTTTTATACATGTTTTGACCATATTTATGCCTCCACCCACTCTTCCCCACTCTGTTCAGATTCCTCCACCTTACCTATCTACTTTGAGTATGTTATTTTTCCCCTCTAAACCTGAGAAAACCAATTCGTGCTGCTCGAATATTCTTGGATGTGTGGTCTTCAATCAGAACATGGCTTATTTGCCAAGGGCTGTATTCTTGCAGCTCTCTCTCCCTCTCTCTCTCTCCCTCTCTCTCTCTCTCTCTCTCTCTCTCTCTCTCTCTCTCTCTCTCCCTCTCCCTCTCCCTCTCCCTCTCCTCTCTCTCTCTCTCTCTCTCTCTCTCTCTCTCTCTCTCTCATAGCAGCTAACAGTTGCCAATTGTTTCACCACTCAGGAGAGAATATTGTGCGCAACTCTCATATCCATGCTTGCTGTTTGTCTGGCTTGGCTTGCACAGGTTTTCTATGTGCTCTTGCGTCCATTGTGAGTCCTGTGTGTAGCTCCTAGCTGTGTCCTGAAGATGCTGTTTACTTGTAGTTGCCCACCGCCTCTGGATTCTATACTCTTTCCACTCTATCTTCTGCAATGATCCCTAAGCCTTTGGAGGAGGGACTATGGTATAATTGTTCTATTTAGGGTTTGGGGATTCTGAAATTTCATACTTTCTGTACCTTGGTCTGTTGTGGGTCCCTGTGTTAATAGTCATCTACTCAGATGAGGGTTGAGGGATGTACTGATCTGAAGAGGAGATTCTGGAAAAGCAAGACGATGTTTTTAACTTTTATAATTATTGCGTATGAGCACACTGAGCCTCCTTTATTGAAGAAAAAGTTGCCTGGTCTAATTTCTGATGCTACTCTAATACTCTGACTGATATTGTAAGAGATATTTGTAATCCATTTAGAGTAGATGCTCTTTTCAACATGTAGTTCCTTCTTTATCTCTCATTTATTCTCCTCTTAACACCCATATTCAGTAGATGCTTTCAACGAGCATTCTATTAGCTATAATTCATTGGTATCATTAATCAGATAGTATCGGTGTAACAAACAACTTGGATTTCTCAGGATATGCTAGAATAATTTAAAGATACAAGGAAATACAAAGTGACTGATAGTCTCAGAAACATTCCATTATTTTCCTGGGAGTTAGGTTTTATTGAATATATGTGACAGTTTGGTCTTAGCATGGCTAAAGTTAACAATACAGATGCCCTGGAAGCCAATGCAACTGTAATTCACCATGAACTTCCAGTTGCTTTAAAGAACCAAATATTTGATACCATCTTCTGATCTTCCCACAGTGCTCACTAAAAACACTCCTTTTCCTTTGAAATACTAGCAGTCATGTATCCAGGCATGAGTGTGTGCATGTGCATGCGCTCACACACACACACACACACAGACATACACACATATATACATATGTCACACAACTCTATTATCCCCACATATACAAATGCATAGTCTTATACTTTGTGTGAAAGAGAAAACTTAAAATATTATTGAAAGAAGAAACAAGTCAAAAAATATCTGAAGACAAAGAAGGTGAATCAGGGTGATTATACTATACTTTTGGAAAATGTGGTAGTATAAGGTTAGCAAACAGATTGGAGAGAGTGTTTAGTGTGGGCAGATTAGCTGTTTTGTGATCTGTTGGAAGGAGAAAGGCTCATAGGAAGATGGAATATGAAAATATGTGTAAAGGTGTCATTTCAGAAAACTGAAGAGAGAAAATGCAGGGAAACATTAGATACAAAGGTTAATGTATTCATTATTATGTGGAACTTTCCAATGATGAAGGAAAAATAGAATTGCTTTGGGAAAGTGCGGGGTGCTTGTTAATGAGGATAGCAGACTCACATAAGGATATGAGTAGAAAAGAAAGGATCTGTGTTCACATGTATAAGTATTTCTTAGTATGTTTGGTAACCCTGGAAGTAGGCAGGAGACTGACAGACGGGTCAGGACCTTGATAACTTGTCATTCTTCTGAGTAGGGTGACTTATAATTTTAGGGCTAGTGACTTTTTAACAAGTCGTGAATTCCACTGAGGCTGTCATTGTGATGTTGTGAGACTGAATCAAGTTTCTGTAAGTTGGTCCAAAATGGCAGAGAGAATGTTGGAGGACCCCCTGGAACTGAAATTACAGATGGTTGGGAGCTGCCATCTGTGTGCTAGGGATTGTACTGGCATCCTCTGAAAGAGCACCCAGTGATTTTAGTCACTGAGCCATCTCTCCAGTCCTTGTTTTACTTTTTGAGACAAGGTTCTTATTTTTATTGAGAATATTTTTAAGATTTATTTATTTTACTTTGCATGTATGAGTGTTTTGCTTGCTTGTATGCACATGCCCACTGCATATCTGTTCCCACAGAGGCCAGAAGAGAGCATTAGACCTAGAACTGGTGTTATATATGTTCACAACCATCTGTGTTGTGTCGTCTTTCTGAGTTTGGCTTATTTTGCTTAACATGATTGGATTACTTAGAGTTCTCTAGAGTAACAGAACTGATAAGAGTTAGTCTCTACATAGCATATTATAGAATCACTCACAGGCTGTGGTCCAGTAAATCCAACAACGGTTGCCTATGAATGGTCTTAAATATATGTTTGAATCCCCCCAAGGTTGGCTCAAATGCCAGTGAAACAATGGATTTTCTAGTGAGGATGAAAGCAAGTAGCCAAAGAGAAAAGTTCCTTTCTTCCACATCCTTTATATAGGCTACTAGCAGAAGGATTACTAGCAAATTATCAGTGGATCTTCCCCCCTCAAAGATATGAATTAGAATTGAGTCTCCCCCCTTTTCTAGTTACATTTTCTGAAAATAATCTGCTTTAGTTTTTTATGGCTTCAGGGAACTGCATTGTGTATATACCATCTTTTCTTTATCCATTTATCTGTTCATGGATGTTTAGCATGATTGTGAATAGTACCCTTGGTTCTTGTGAACAATACTATAATATAAACAATGGAGATGGATTCTGTTGGGCATATACCAGAGAGAGGTATAAGTGGATCATATAATATTTATAATTTTGTTTTGTTGAGGAACCTTCACTTTGATTTCTACATAAAAGAAACACACCAAAAAGAATTTCAGACCTAAAAACCTCTAAATAGGTTCCAATGTGTTTTATAATGTGTGTAGCCTTAAGAGAAAAATAAAAAGGGCATTGATAGGTATAGAAAGGAATACAGCTTAAAACAATATAATGAAGTCTTTCAAGAGAGAAAAATTAATAAAAAATACAAGACACATAGAGATGGAAAATATGCAGAGAGTTTGGATCTTGTATGTTATTGTGTTTCTTTTGACTTTTTTGATGGATGATGGGAAAGAGACAGTTTCTGGGAGACACAGAATTGAAAGAGAGACTAATTAAAATATACCAACTTATTTTAAAATGCCTTAACTTTAAAACAACAGTCAAAAATACATTTGTAAATTAAAACTTAAAAGAGAAGTAGTTTTGCTTTTGTTTCTACAAGAAACAAGGGGCTATGAATTTGTTGCAGGTTAAGATGGACCAGGCTTGATAAAGGGAGACCTCCTTAACATTGACAGGTAATATCTATCAATAAAGGTTATAATTGATTTTCCCAGGACTTGGCCATTATCTCTATTTTTCTCAGGATCCCCTTAAGGTCATCGGCACCCACCAATCAGCGGGAAGTAGTCTTGAGAACTACACTCATATTTCCAAAATATTGTTTATGGATGTTTGTTTTCATTTAAGGGAAGTTAGTTTGTTATTGGCCATAGTCAAAAAGAGGAAAGGGGAATATTATGTATGATTTAGAATTGATGGAAGAATAGAGTAGATCATTGAATCTATTTTTATTTAGAAAACAACTGTTACTCTCAAAATAATTTATATTAGTATGAATTTTAGTTTATTAAGATAAATTAAAGGTCAATTTTGCTATATTATATGTATATTTCTAGTCTTATTTAAGGTATTATGTTTATGAAGCTCATTTAAAAATCTAATACTTAATTAAAATACAGATTTATAGTCATTTATAATAGTCAAACTTATTGCCATATTAGTTAGGTTTTTTTAGATATACAAAAATATATTTCAATTAGAAAGGAAATCTTCAAACACTTCAAGGACCTACAGAATATGCCATTTTAAATGTTTTAAGAGCTTAGACTTTTCTTGAAAGTGAGTCACATCTGCTCCTGGCAGCACCAAGTACTTCAAAGAGGATGATAGACATAGAAGAAACTCATTATGGAGTTTGCTTTTGATGTGCAAGGCAAGCCATTGGGACAATAAACTGCTCTTGCCCAGACTACTTGACAGTATGCTTTATAAACTGGACATAAAAGACCCATAGGTAAATGACCCCTAAACTTTGCCAAAACAAGGTGGAATGGTCTTTTAGGTTCCTGATTCACAGAAAAAAATGCCAGATATTCTTTAGGAGATAGAGGAAAGCAACTGGTAAACTTTAACTGTTTTGATGGAATAATCCTTCAAATTTCCTGATTCAATAAAAGTCTGCCAGATACCCTAGGCTTATAGGCTGAAGATGGGTAACCCAATATTACACAAGAACTCTGGGTAACTGTCCAGGTAGTCAGATGATATCTCTGTCAATTCTAGAGTTTTAGAAGTTGCTTTCAGTATACTTCTTGTTTACTCAGGTAATATTACATACTTCTGGTGTCTTTAATGGAGTTGAGGACTAGAAACTTTTATGTTAAAAGATAAATTAGATATGAAACTTTAGACTCACAAAGATAGAATGGATGATAGAGTATTTTCTTTAATTTGGCCAAATACAAATAAACTAGATAATGTAACTTTTATTCTTATTTGATATCTGTTTTATATAATTTTACTATGTTAAAGTTAAAAATCTTCCCTTTTGATTAGACAGAAAGAGGGAAATGCTGTGATTTGGTCTTTCTGTGCATGTGTTACCTCTCATTGATTGAAAAATAAAGCTTCTTTGACCTATGGAAAGGCAGCATACAGTCAGGCAGGTAATCCAAGCAGGGACACAGGAAAAGAAGGGTAGAGTCTAACAGATGCCAATCAGCTGTGGAGGAAGGACAACATATAAAAGTTAAGGTAACAACCAATGAGCCATGTGACAGATGATAGATAAAAAATATGGGTTAATTTAAGTAATAATCAGCCTGAGCTATTGGCTAAGCATTTAAAAGTAATATTAAGCCTCTGTCTGAGTGATTATCCGGGAACTGCTGGGTGGGAGAGAAACCTCTGATTATATAAGGTAGAGTCTCTTGAATCTTCTTTTGTTGAAGAAATGAATTTAATGAAAAAATAGAGACAGTTTGCATAAAAATTCATCTAGGAAATCAGTAGAAGTAATGCTAAACAAAGTGAAGATTCCAAGAAGAGATTGAAGTGAGTTTTCCTAAGGTAGGAAGACTATAATGGATTCTGCTGTGGATTTTAAAGTGTTTATGAATACTTATAAGATTCGTGACATATTCATGAGGTTAGATGACCTATTTTTGTTCCAAAACATGGTGAATTGGATCTTTCTTTTAGCAAATTTACTCATATAATCTCCACAAAAGTAGACATGTGTCAGAACCACCCTGCAAGTGATATATAGTGATGTTAGATTATTTGAGGACCCAGGCCCTTTGTCAGTACACATATGCATGTAGATAAATACTGTGATGCCTCATTTTGGTATAATGGGCATAAGTTTACTGTAGTATTGCAGTGTCTTGAATAGGAATGAGCTCTATAGACTCATGCTTGCAAGCTTGGTCATAGGGGGTGGCACTATTAGGAAGTGTGGTCTTGTTGGAGTAGATGTTGAGCAGGTGTGACACTATCTCACTGTAGGGACAGACTTTGAGGTCTTATATGCTCAAACTATGCCCAGTATGGCATACAATTCACTTTCTGTTGCCTGTAGATAAATATGTAGACCTCTCAGTTACCTCTCCATCACCCTGTCTGTTTTTATGCATCCGAAACTATAAGCCAGCCCCAATTAAATGTTTTCTAAGAATTGCCATTGTAATGGTGTCTTTTTGTAGCAATAGAAACCCTAACTAAGACAAACATCAAGGATGACTAACCGCAAATGACATTATGACAATCCAGAGACATAAGCACCCAGAGGCAGCTGTGGTTTTCATTGGTCATCTAATATCTGAATCCTTGCCTATGTGCTGGTGGTCTGAGATGATCTCTTTCTTGGTTTAGGTGGCATTTCTACCCTCATTTCAATCTGTCACAATTAGAGACATTATATGTAAGGATAAGTGAAAAGGTAAATAGTGCATTGCCTATATTTCTGGGCAGGGGGTAGATGTTGTTGCTTTCTGAGGGTCAGATGGAGACTGCTAAGGTTAACTTTTCTGTTTTCTCTGGGGTCCTATTCCTTCTTTTCTGGACAGCTTGCCTATCATATATTCAGTTTCTGGCCTGGTTATTTCTCGTCCCCACTGTTCTCATTCTCTCAACTTTATCCCTAACATTCCTTTTAATCCCCACAGTTACACTCTAATAGGATAGAAAGTTTAAAGTTTTTAAAATATATTTGGAAACACAACTCAGTTCACCATTCTCAGGAGGAGTGGGAGCTGGGGAGATTTGACTAATTTGGTAGTTACTTTTTGTTTTGTAATAACACCCTGAGGATAATTTTATATGTCTTAGAAATGTTCTAGAATGCATCTTAGATTGTGGAAATTAAGTTTTAAAATTAATAAATTTAACATTTATGGATTAAACATACTTGTATTAATATTATTGGGTTCAGTGTGGTATTTTAGCAGATGCATACATTTCAGTAGCAAACCAGGAGATCAGCATTTCTTTCTCTTAACAACTTTTTAATGTTTGGAGCCTTGCCTATATGTACAAAAATCCAGTTTCTCCAAAACTTTTTGCTGAAGAGGCTGTACTTTCTTTAATATCTGTTCTTGACACTGTTGTTAATAAGCAGTCAACTGAAGATGCATTAAATTCTGGGCATTCTCCTTCATTCCTTTGGTCTACCTGTCTATTGTTATTCCATTTGATGTTTTTGTTGTTATTATAATGGCTTTATAGTATGTCTTGACATTATATACTGTGACATTTGCTCCTAAAGAGTTCAAGAGGTTTCTCTATTTAAGCCCTTTGTGCTTACATGAGTGTTCCACCTAATTTCAAGACTGGGTTTTCAAGTTCTTTTTAAAATAACATTGTGTGCTCTTAATACAGTTTGCATCAAAAATGATAATTACGTTAGATAGAATAGAATATTTTAAGAAAAGCATTCATTCTGCTAATATATGAACAGGGGGGACCTTTCTGTTCTGTGGCTTTGATTTTACAGTGTTTTGTAACTCTTATTAACATCACTAAAACACAAACAAAATAAAATCTCTGGTAGCAAATAAATTTAACTAATTACCTTGATATTTCATTTTATGTTATTTTTGTAAATCTTTCAAATGGAATTGCTATAATGACTTTTTCCTTTGCAAGTTTGTTTCTTTGTGTATAAAATGTGCTTGAGTTTTGTATATCCATTTTATAATGTGCACATTAATTGTTGTTTATCCATTATAGCAGTCCTTTTGTGGAGCTTTCAGACTTTCTATATATTTAATCAAGTTATTAACAAGCAGAAATAGTCTTTCTCCCTTATTACTTGTATATCTTTAGTTCTCTTGATTAACTGCTCTGTCTAAAATGTCAAATATTCATATACATCTTTCACTAGTGTATAAATACATCTTTTTCTTGCTCCAGATGTTGGGAGAAACACTGTCAAACTTTCCCCATTTAGAATGAGTATGATGTTGCATGTAAAAAATTCTGAAGTAAAACTGAACTGTTTAGAGATGGTTGTAGCTATTTCACCAGATCAATCACTCTTCAGAACAGAGAATAATCCTTACTTCTGATTTTTAAGATTTTCACAGCTGAAGCATGCCTCTTTAGTTGACCATTATGAGTTATTTGGTAATTTTGAAGATATATATCATTCCAATAGATTTAAACTGTAGTGGAGTTTAGAGTTGATATAGACTATTATTTATAATTATCCATGGGTGTTACTGAAAATGAAGAACTTTTAATTCTGATAGAATTATTCACACACACACACACACACACATTTGTAGAAAATGAAATTGGATAAGTCTGGGAGGCAGTTGTCCACCTTATAGTCAAGCTTTAATGACTGCTTGTGGAAAGAACCACAAAAATTTAAAGTTTCAGGCAAAAATATGTTTTGTTATCACAATGTGTTAAAGAAGAAAGAAGTCAGTCTGGCTGTTACAATTTCAGTTCATTGTAGATCTTCATGAAGAGTAATTGCTCCTTTGCAGTTTGCAGTCATTTAAAGCTCTTGTCTTTCTAGATGTAACATGTTTCCTTAGAAATTTAAAAGGAACAAAATGAACACTGTTATTGCACTGTAGCCTCTCTGTTATGTGGAGTTATTTGTAAACATTTAGAATGAATTGCTTTTTAGAAAGTTGACTGATTGGTTGACCCCATTTTGAATAACATAGGACATCTATTTCACAGAAAGATAAGTAGCTTCATCTTCTATTTGGAAGAGAGTCAACTCCCAAATCCTAGGCATTCTTAGTGTTCAAATAATCAAAGTTAAATTCCTTTCAGAATCTGGCTTGATAGACCTCTCAGTGTGTGTTTTGATTAACTGTCTGGCTGATTGATTGATGGGCCCTTCCTCTTTGGGTTGAACTGATTGTGAAAATGTCTGCTGTAAAAGGACCATGCTGTGTATTCTGTGAATTGATTTGGCAGTTAGTCATTTTATATAGTTTACAAGAGACTAGATAAGTAAGCAGTGCATGTTCAGGAATGTGACTCTGCTTCTTCAGTTTTTAAATAAGAGACTATGCCACACTGGATTATAAACCTTAAAATCCTGAAAAGACCATAAAAACTGCAGAAGATGTCACATAATGCATACTTGTAATATCAATAATGCACTATAGTAGAGTTAATATTTTGTAATTTGGTTATTTCTACAGCCATGTAACAACAATATTTCAAAATCCCTTCGGTATGGATGGAGATACTTTCTGTTGTGTCTGCATAGGATTGGGAAAGTTATTTACTTTTTCCATACAAATTTCCCCTGAATGTTGAAACTGGACTCCTCAGTTGAAATTAATTCCATATTTCATTGCTTTAAGATTTCAAACAAGAAAGAAACTACTGACTTTCATAGACAGAGACTGCTCAGACCCGAATAATCACACAGGAACTATATTAATTGAAATACTGTTTGGCCAATAGCTTACGGGTATTTCTAGCTAGATTTTACATCTTAAAATAACCCATTTCTATTATTTTATATAGGCTCATGGTTTACCGATAATGTTTCAGGATCTCTGTCTCCTTTGGTGGCTACATAGCATCTCTCTGACTTTACCTAGTCTCTCTACCTCTCTGTTTGGATTTTCAGCCTGGTTTTACTCTGATAAGCCGTTGGCTGAAAGCAGCCTCTTTATTAACAAGGTCAATAAAACATTAAAAGCATAGATGGCTTCTCATAGTTGTTTTGATCTGCATTTCCCTGATCACTAAGGAGGTTGAGCATGACCTTAAGTGTCTTTTGGCCATTTGAATTTCTTCTGTTGAGAATTCTCTGTTCAGTTCAGTACTCCATTTTTCAATTGGGTTAATTAGAGTTTTAATGTCTAGTTTCTTGAGTGGGAGGGGGAGTGGGAGGGAAATGGGATGTGGGGAGGAGGTGAAAATTTTTAATAAATAAAAAAAGCATAAGATGGGAATTCCACATCAGACTTGTGCTATGCTTCTTCTTACCCACTGAACTCACCTCATCTGTAGTGTGTATTGCAATGATCCTCCTTTCTCTGCCTTCCTAAGCACAGGGGTGATGGATTCAGGCAGTTGCGTTTTGCTAGAAGTTTTAAGAACAAAATTTAGGTCCTCTTGCTAGGGTATCCATCACTTTGCTTACTTAGTCATTTCCCCAGCTCAAATCCAATGAAGCTTTAACTAAATGGAAATGTTAGAAATAGACTAGAATTCCAAGAGAAGGGTAAATATAATGGGATCAGGAAATTGTGGTAATTTGAGTTTCTGTTAAGCAAGCACTTATTTATTATCTATCAAATATTCTGCTTTTATTTTTCTTTTTATGGACGGAAATAAGATAAAAACTCTTCTCCAAATCCCAGGGATGTAAGCCGGGGGGGGGGGGGTCTCTAGATTTTAAGCACCTTTGATCTGAGTTGTGTTTCAAGGTAAGTAGAGATGAATGAACTAGTGTAGGATAGTCAAGATGTTATCATGAATAGAGGATACTTGAAAGTGTTACTAAAGACAGAGAAATTGTAATTAACTTTCAGTGACATTTAGGCAGAAAGTCAGAATTGCTATGTTCTCTTAACACCTGTTTGTTGAATTAGAGCTTCCTTCTACAGGGTCATCAAAGGCTTGCCCATGTCCTATCTAGGAAATATGCATGGTTTGTAAAGATCTGAGTTCATAAACAGACTTATACCTAAAAATATCGAAATGCCTTTAGAGAGTGAAAGTTTATGTGTATGTTTTGTCGACTGAATTATAAAATGCCCTGACTTTGAAACACATTCCCTTAATTTTATAAATTTTTATGAGTTTTTGAGCATTTATGATATTAAAAACAAAAGTAGAAAAATACTTCCAAGGAAGGTTAAAAGTTCTTTTAAAAAAATGACATACACCTAAGTCTTAGATGGCATTGGACATACACTTAAGGTATGTTATATTTGGTGCTCTTTGCTGTTTCTGTTGATTGATGATTGATTTGGCAGGAGAAGTGCTGGGATTTAGAGGGAGTTGTAGATTTGAGAATGTAAGGTGATAGAGTGATGGGATATTTACTTCTAACCTGTGATTTTAGGGATGGGAATTTGGTGAGCATTTCTAATAGCTCATATAAAAACTCAATAGACAGTTTAAGGTTTGGCACTTATATTCAGAATACTTGCTGAGGAGTCTATGCACCTGTGATTTCAACTGGATCTAAGCCCAGAGGGATTATTTCTCTTTTTTAAACTATTGAGGTATACGTTTCTGACAGAGAACTTGGAGACCTCTGCTGTAAACCTGCCTTCACTGGGAAGTATCCCATGACCTTGTACTCTGCACACTTTCTATGTGGGGCTTGGAATTCTTTCAAGGAAGAAATAAGATGTCACTTCTAATTGCTGAACTCTGAGAAAAGAGTCTATAATTCTTTAATCAATATGGTAATGCAGATCTTTTTTTCTGCTTATCAATACGAATGTAGGTGATCACAGATGATTCTAGACAATCATGAATACAGTTCTATAGAGAATAAGGCCTTTCAAGTAACATAATTTATTTCCTGTGATTAGCAGAAGTAATAGATGTGATTTACTTGATTAAAACAAGGATTTTCTATTTCCATTAATAACTAAATAATTTTGTTTTTTGAATAATAACTTGCTTATGATTTTAATCAACATCATTTTTTCAATATAATCCCACGATTGATAGACACTGATGTAAAAGTTTTTTTTTCCTTTGGAATCACTTTCAGTACAGCGATTCTTAAATATTACATAGCTCATTCTCTTGGCTATGGGAAAGTAACTGTGAAAACTGGCTATCATTCCTCTATTAAGTATTTATAAGCTATAGAGACTCCTTACTGCTGCTACATTGTCAAACCTCACTGCAAGCCAGCAAAAAAGCTTAATTAGTAACTGAAATGAACTTGAAATGTGAGCATATTTTCAGAATTAAATTGGGTCAAAACCAACAAATTAATGTGGTTTTTTCTTTATAAAAATAATCTAAACTAAAAGGAGAAAAACCTTTCTTAAAAAAATTGTTCAATGCGGACTTGCTCAATTGTTCAGCTTCCATGGGATCATAGATCATTTATTTTACTGTCATTCAGCTCCTCACACAATAGCAGAACATTCAATGGACCCCTTAGGAGCCATAGTGTCATACATGGAGGTTATTCATTTGTAAAGTCTGCAAACATGCAAAGGCACTTTTATTGGAGCTTAAAAATTCCATGTCTATTTTTTGTGTTATTTTTTTTTGTTTTTCAGAATCGTGGCAAAGCAATATCCAAAATACTATGTGACAGGTATGTTTATAGAATACTGTATTGCATGGAAAATTATATTTTTGTATTATCTATTTTCCTAATATTTTTATTTATTTAAAAATAAATTTTATTATGAAGTGAAACCTAAACATATTCTCTCTGTCTTTATTTTTCTCTGTAAAAATGCTTAAAACAACTAAACTGAATTTATAGACTAATAAGCTCATTTTTTTTCCTGGCCTTAATGAATGATGTAGGCTCATTAAAATATGGTATTTATTTAATAAAGTCCCTGTCCTTCAAAACTTGGTTAGAAAGAAGAAAAGAAAATCATTATAAGGAATATATAATGATTTGCAAAAAAATAATGTTAAAATACAGACAACCAAGAGACTTAAGCTAGCACTAATTATTTTATCAAAACCTATATAAACTAATTTTATGTTAACATATCACATCAAGTCAGTATATATTTCAATATACTAAAATCTGTTAGCTCATAGGCATGAAACTGGGCTTTTCTGAACCTTGGCTAGATGTACACAATCTATACACACATGTATAATTAGTCATACTGCTGATAATATGAGACTAAATGCTCATCCCTAAATGTCAGTAGCAGCAGCAGTAGCACCACCACCTGTACCACCACCACCACCACCAATAGCAACAACCAGTTGTCACGACCAGCACAACTACCTCCAAGCGTAACATGAGGAGGCCTGTCTGTTTGTGTTTTTAGTCCTGCCCGGCCCCCGAGCTGTTTAGTCCCAGAGAAAAGTCACACTGAGATCTCTATAAGTTATAATGCTGATTGGCCCATTAGGTCAGGCTACTTATTAGCTAACGCTCATATCTTGATTAACCCATTTTTCTGATCTATTTTAGCCATGTGGTTCAGTACCTTTTTCAGTGGGCAGATCACATCCTGCTGCTTCGGTGATCTGGGCAGGAGTGAGAGGAATCAACTTCTTCCTCCCCAGAATTCTCCTGCTCTCCTTGCATCATTTCCACTTCCTGTCTGGTTTTTCCCGCCTATACCTCCTGCCTGGCCAATCAGCGTTTATTTAAAACATGATTGACAGATTACAGACAAATCTCATGCACCATTTCCCCCTCTATTTTTTTTTAAAAAAAAAAAAAACAAAGGAAAATATCCATAGTTCATATTTTGGGAATGTGGGCATAGTATTCCAGGCTACTTCCAGCTGGTTGGGGGCGCTGAAATCTTATGGGGACCTAAAGAAAATTTAGAGTTATGATCAAGTCCTGACTGAAGTATACTGTGAGTCTTGGTCATCTCAGGCAGCAGTCTTGAACCTGTTCTGGATGAAGAACTCAGACATCTGGGCCATCTATTCCTACCGGAGATTGCTCAGGTGGTCTCCCTTGGTCATAGATGATTTTTCTTAACTCTGAATAAATCCAAAGCCTCTCATTTTCTGTGGAAACAAAAGCAAAATCTCTTCTCCAAAGTGACATATCTTTTGACTTCAATTTTGAAGCCAAGGTATTTTCAAAATGCCTATCTTGGGTTAATTTTGCAGCATTTATAAGCAAATACCTTTTAGCAGCTGTTGCTCCTTCCTCAGCATTCAAACGATTTAAAGAGAGCATAATAGCATACAGTATCAAGATTCCCTGTGTATTTTCCATCTTTATGCAGCTTTATTTTAACCTCTATTTCTTTTATTTTTACTTTTAACTTTTGGCTTTTTGAGACAGGTTCTCTGTGTATCTTTGTCCTGGAATTCCCTCTGTAGACCAGGCTATTCTTGAACTCCCAGAGATCTGTCTGTCTCTGCCTCCCCAGTGCTGGGATTAAAGGTGTGTATCACCACACCCAACTACTCTCTTTCTTTCTTTTTTATTTTAAGGCTTTAAACCTTTTTTTTTTCAAGCCTGCATATATTTTTAACAACTGTAAACTATTTAGAGGTTTTCTTACTCTTTGAATCTCTCTTTACTGTATATCTCTCTCTTTCTGACCATATGGGTCTTTAGTTTGTTAAGGAATATGGAGAAAACAACAGTAAAAAGCTCCTATGGCTTTTCAAGGTCCTTACCAGGAAGCAAGCTGCAACACTGTTTTCATAGTCTGGACTGCCTGCTTGAAAGAGTCAGAGTTTTCCCTGGCAGGAGGGCCCAGAAAACTGACATTTTAAAACAGTGCAGCTTTTTTCCTGCTACGGTTGAAAACCAAAATGCTTTACTCTAGTCTATCCCAAGGTTTCTCAGGCTTTCTGTGGATGCAGTTATCCACGTGGGTGCCATTATGTAACATGATGGGGGCCGGCTTGTTTATGTTTCTGTGCTGCCCTGTTGGGCGCCAAATAATGGCGAATCAATCCCACACTAGTTAAGTTTTAAAGGGGTATTTATTTTGGGGGGTAAAACTTACATATACATAAACCATCAGGAAAGGAGCCTAGTCACTGGAGCAGGAGCTGGAACCAAACGCTGGAACCAAGAGGCCAAGCCGAGGCTTGCAGCTCTTTTTTTAAAGAGAAATATACCACGCCCCAGTGGACTGATATTTCAGCGGCTATTGGCTGACAGAGCGGAAGGCACTCCCGCAGCACCCAAGGCTTGGAGAACATCATGAAGTGGAGGTAGAATGAATGGAAGAGTTTGTGGAATATGTTTCACTGTCATGAAAAGTCTTAAGCTCTTAAGGCATTTTAAATGCCATATTCTGATGGTCTCTGAAAGATTTGAAGAATATCTATATAACTAAAATATATCTCTATATATCCAGAAAACCTAACATGACTAAAAGCTTGACTATTATAGATGACTCTCCATTATCTTATATTTCTTAATTATACATTACATTTTTAAATGAGCTGCACAAGTACAGTATTTTAATCAAGAACATATATATAACAAAAGTGACCTTAAATATGTACCAATTAACAAAGATCCATATAAACGCAAATTGCTCATATCTGTATCATATCCCCATTTAAATATAAACAAACATTTATAAATAATCATTTAGGCAATTCTCTCCAAACTGCTTCCTGCTCTTTGTTGGGTGAAGTATTTTGGGGGGTATTCATGTTGACCTTTCAGGAGTCTTGGTCCATCAAATCACATTAGTCTTGGAGAATTCCACAGGTTCTCACCCTATGTGGAAACAAAAGAAGAACCTTTTTTTCCCAAAGAACATATCCTTAGATCCAAATTCTAAACTCATAATACTTTTAGAACATATACGCACCCCATACAATGAATTGTCTCTCTGTACTTATTTCCTTCACAGTCCCAAAATTCAAAGAAAACACATAATATGCCTAATCTAGACTCTCTGTATATGTTACATCATTACATGGCTTATTTTTCTTACTGTATTAGTTTTCCTATAAGTTTAATATTTATTTTATTATCTTTACTCTTTAATCTATGACTGTCTGTACTCTTTTATATTACATTTACTTTCCCTTCACTCTTTTTCTCTCTCCCAAGCCTATGTATATATATTTTTAAATATTTATTCATTTATTATGCATACAATATCTGCCTTCATGTGTGCCTATAGGCCAGAGAGGGCACCAGATCTCATTACAGATGGTTGTGAGCCACCATATGGTTGCTGGGAATTGAACTCAAGACCTTTGGAAGAGCAGGCAATGCTCTTAACCACTGAGCCATCTCTCCAGCCCCCCTACGTATATTTTTTTAAAACACTGTTCTTATTTAGAGGTGTTTTATGTCTGAATCTGTCCTATTGTGTATCTGAAATCCTTTTCTGTCCAGGAGCACTTCTCAAAATGATAAACAGCTTAATTAGGGCTGAGATTTGCCTTTTGGCTCTGCCCAATTTCTTTTATTTACATTTTATATTACTTATATTTTACTATCCTATATACTTTTAAGATACATAGGTATACTCTATGAAAATAAAACTTTATTATAATATTCTTAAAGATTGATCAGAGCAGAGGGTAATCATGAACATTCTTTAAAAGTATCTCATGGTCTTACATTTTTAGAAAATGTGATTACAAGGTCTTTTGAAAGTAAATCAGCATATATCCCTGGAAACACACCTCCTACATTTATGAGTTTTACTGGGATGTTATATAAAATTAGGCAAGTTTTTGATGTCAATTGGCTCAAGAAATTCTTTCCGAAAATTTAACATTCCTTACAAACCCAAGATGTATGGTAGAACTCCCCAAATTTACTGGGTCTATAGAAGAATGTGATGAACATTTTTAAGAACTCAGTACTCGAGGGGCTAGTGATCTGAATTATCTCTAAAACAAATATTATTTTGTTTTCTGTTGGGAGAAAATGCAAATTGCCATTTTTTTGATTTTTAGAATTAATGTTATATAATTGAAATGCTTTCATGCTGATGTCATGTATATTTTAGCTTTTAAATTCATTTTAGTAGGCTGTGAAAACCCAACTGGGCTATTTTTTATTTGAAACACTTATGTCTTGCATGCTTGCTGTAACATTGTAAAAAATTTTCCTCATTTAGTTTTCCACATTTACACAAAATTATATAATTTTATATCATTTTCTTCCTGAAAGAATACTTGTTTCCTATGCTCACAACATAATCTATTTAAAGGGAATGTACATTATAGTATCTAGTGTTAATGTTTCAAGAAAAATTGATAATTGAAAATAATGTGCCAAGTTACTACAGGAAAGTGTTTAGAACAATGTGACCTTGTAATGGCTGAGGGTCACTTTTCCTTGGAATGAGTGTACATGGATTCACAAAGATGTATTTAGGGAAATACCTTTCAGTAGATGGTTCTTTTGAGATCTTACAAGCTGTTTTGAAAATATTATGGCAATGTGAAAAGGTGATGGTAAATATATTCAGGATCATGTCCAGATACTGAGCAACTCATACAATATTCCATCATTCTTCACCGAAGTGATTTTAAAGGTTATCCAAAATCATTCTCAGATGAACTTTAAAAAATGTTTGATCTTGGCAGCACTCAATTATGTAGAAGAGAGCTCTTGGTTTAATGAAACACCAATGGGTGATTTGACTAGGATTGCTTTTGTATTGTGCCCTTTTATTGCTGAAAGTTTTGTGTTTCTGAACAAGTACTTCATTTCTTCTGAGATGGCATGAACTTTAATAATAACAAGCAAATTTAAATGCATTTTACATATTTTGAATTTTATACTGGAACGTCAGGAGTTTGGACACTGTATTTTTTTGATTAAATATTCACAAACTGCTTTTCTGGTTAAAAAGTAGAGCATTAGAGTTTCTTTCTGTAAAAAGTTGAACATTATTGTTACTGATTTTCTGTTCTCCACATGCATTTACACTATTAATACTGCTGTAGCTAGAGTGACAAAATGAAGACGCTAAAAATGTTCCAAATATGACTCAAATATCATGGAACTGTTTAATATAGTTCTTAATCAATGTTTGGTGTGTGTGTGTGTACACACAAGTATGTGTACATGTGTGTATATATGTGCATGTTTACAACTATGGTTATTATTATTAGTGATCATAGGTCAATTTCAGCAGTCATTATCAGGAGTTTTCGTTTCATTTTGAGCCAGTTTCTCTCACTTTGACCTGGGCCTCTCTAACCAGGCTGGCTTGAATAACCAACCAGTAAAGGCCAAGATATCACAGTCTCTATCTCTTCAGCACTGTGAAAAAGTTGTATTACACGACCTGTCCTTAAAAAAAATGGGTTTTAAATGTCAAACTCAAATCCTTATGTTTCAGTGACAACAACTTTTCCAAGGGAGTCATTATTCAGTTCTTAAATGTTTTCTGGGTTTAGAGAAAGGAAATTCATGAAGCATCCCACCCCATGCCTCTAAGAGCAATGTTAGTAGGTCAAATCTTGTGCTTATAGTTAATCACCATTGCACTGGCATCAATATGGCAATGGCCAGGCCAAGACTGAAGGAAAGAGCTCTATAACAGTGGTTTACATCCAGCATTAAGTAAATACTGGTTGGATGAAGAAACTGCAAATTGGAAGTAAGAATAAGTATAGTTGTTAATTGAAGATATCTAAGAAAGAATTCTCAAGTTTGCACAAATGTATGCAGTTATTTCTTCAGATTCAAGGTATTTGAAAACTCAAGAAGACTAGAGACAACACAAAAAAGAGAAAGAAATGAATAAATTCTCCCTCAAAATCTCTTATCCATCTTCCTTATTCACATACAACTAATAATTTCATAAATTGCCTGGTGAGAAATTCATAAATATTGTGTAATTCAATATTTTCATTTAACCTGTGATTTTAATCTTTTTAATTTACTTAGTAAGTATTTCTTCTATTGCATGGCTTCAGTATTTTTTATCTTAATGGGTTTCCAATGTAAGAAATTTTAAAGTGTCTTAGCTAGTTTGTGCATGAACAGGAGGTTGTTTACTAACAAAATTGCATTACTTCAGTAGCAAATTATAGGTTAAAAATTGCTTTTACTCCAATGTGTATATGTTCCACACCTTCTTTAACCATTTTCTTCTATCATAGCAGCACTATTTGTAATAGTCAGAACCTGGAAACAACCTACGTGCCCCTCAATAGAAGAATGGTTAAAGAAGGTGTGGAACATATACACATTGGAGTTTTACCATCCATGCAAATGGATGGAAATAGAAAACGCTTTACTGAGTGAGGTAACCCAGTCCCAAAAAGAGGAATATAGTATGTGCTCACTCATAAGTGAATTCTAGCCATAATTAAAGGACATTGAGCCTATAATGAGTGATGCTAGAGAAGCTAAATAAGAAGGTGAACCCAAAAATCATATAGTTATCCTCCTGGATACTGGAAGTAGACAAGATTGCCAGGCAAACTTGGGTGCACGTGGGTGTTGGGGGTGGAAACAAGGGGAGATGGGTAGAGAGAAGGGAGAAGGGGAGGATTCAGGAGAGCGTGGGGGAATGGGATGGGTGGGATGGAGGAAGGATGGATATGGGAACAGGGAAGTAAATATCTTAATTAAGAGAGCCATTCTAGGGTTTGCAAGAGAGTTGATTCTAGAGGGGTTCCCAGGTCCAAGGAGAGGTCCCCAGATTGTTCCTTGGGCAGCAGAGGAGAGGGTGCCTGAACTGGCTTTTTCTCCTAGCCACACTGATGAATATCTTGCATATTACCATAGAACCTTCATCTGGCGATGGATGGAGATAGAGACAGAGACTCACATTGAAACACTGGACTTAGCTCCCAAGGTCCAAATGAGAAGCAGAAGGAGGGAGAACATGAGCAAGGAAGTCAGGACCACGAGGAGTGCGTTCCCTCACTGAGACGATAGGACTGATCTAATGGGAGCTCACCAAGGCCAGCTGGACTGGGAGTGATGGAGCATGTGATCAAAATGAACACTCTGAATGTGGCTGGCAATGAAGGCTGACTAGGAAGCCAAGGACAATGGCACTGGGTTTTTATTCTGCTGCATGGACTGACTTTGTGGGAGGCTGGTTTGATTGGATGCTCACCTTTATAGACCTGAATGGAGCGGGGAGGGCCTTGGACTTCCCACGGGGCAGGGAACCCTGACTACTCTTAAGACTAGAGATGGAGGGGGATGTGGGGAGAAGGAGGGAAAAGGGAGGCAGGGAGGAGGTGGAAATTTTTAATAAATAAATAAATAAATAAATAAATAAATAAATAAATAAATTGCTTTTACTTAATGAAGAGACTGCTGTTGTTTTTGTAAAAGAAACTAAATTAGAAGTTCCATTAACTAATGAAAACTCAGTAGTCAGATGTTGGGGTAAAAACCTGTTAGATCAGAGAAGCTGAGATGCAACCAGTTGGCTTTTTATTGCCAGAGACCCAGCAAGAGAGCATCTCCCCATCTGTCCCAAACCAAAAAGCCTCCAAAATATCTAAGTCCCTCCCTACTTCTTCCTATGTTGTGAACCCCCTCAAAAAATTACTTCACCGAACTGCTGACTGAGATAAACGTTGCACACAGGATACACCATAAATGACCTTATTAACAGCACCCCGAAGCAGCAAGAAGTGGTATGGACAGAACTATGCCTATATTCCCAAATATTGTTTATAACTGTTTGTTTAAATTTAAAGAGTGATATACTATAGAGATGAATAGTTTGCATTGGTATGGATCTTGGTTTATTCATACAAATTTTGTTATGTGTATATTTCTGATCTTGACTAAGGTATTGTGTTTGTGTAGCTCATTTAAAAATGTAATTTATAATTAAGAAATATAGCTTAATAGAGAATCATCTATAATAGTCAAGCTTGTAGTCAATTTAGTTAGATTTTCTTGATGTTCAGAGATATATTTCAGTAAGAGAGATATTCTTTAAATCTTTTAGAGACCTTCAGAATATGGTATTTAAAATGTTTAAGAACTTAAGACTTTTCCTGACAATGAGACACATCTGTTCCTTGAATACCAAGCTACTTCAAGAGGAAGATGGACATCAAAGAGGCTCCTTATGGAGTTGGATAGTCATTTGGAGAAGAAACTGCTCTTGCCTGGACTGTTTAACTGGACATGCAGGATCCACAGAAAAATGACTGCTGGACTTGCCTAGAGGTGAGATGATCTTTTGGAGTTCCTGAATCATGAAAAAGTCTGTGAGATATTCTGCACATACAAAAGAAAGTGACCGGCCAACTGCCAATATAAGCAGGTCTGTCTTTCTTACTTTGTGGAAAAGTCTGCTGAATACTATGGGCCTGTAGTCTGAAGATAGATACCCAACAGTACTTTCATTCAAGAAGAACTTGGGATGACTTTCCAGGCAGTGAGATGTCTCTGTCATTTCTAGAATTTTGGAAGTTGCTTACAATGTCCTTCCTGTTCACTTAGGTAATATTATATCCTTCTGGAGTCTTTGATGGAGTTGAAGAGTAAATAATTATAATTTTCCTTAGCTACCATAAAAGATAAATTAGAAATACTGTAACTGTAGTTCTTGTATGATACCTGTGTTTTTATATGTAGTTTTACTATGTTAAAGCTAAAGCTTCCTTTTTGTTATTTAAACAAAAAAAGGGAAAATGTTGTGGGAGGTCATTCTGTCTATGTGTTGCTTTCATTGGTTAATGAATAAAGAAACTGCCTTGGCCTATTGATAGGGCAGAATTTAGGGCAAAACTAAATGGCATACTGGGAAAAGGGAGGCAGAGTTAGTAAGAAGCCATGGTGTTGCAAGAGATAGATGCTAAGAATTTTACCCTGTAAGCCACAGCCATGTAGTGATATAGAGATTACTAGAAATGGGCTAAATTTATATAAGAGTTAGCCAATAAGAAGTTCGAGCTAATGGGCCAAGCAGTGTTTTAATGTATACAATTTCTGGGTGGTTATTTCAGGATTTAGCTAGTCGGGTGGCCGAGATAAACAAGCAGGCTGTTCTTCTACAAAACACATCCATTTGCCAAATTTAATTTGTTTGAATACATTTTCTGTTACTTTCTGTAGTTAATGGAGTTGGGTTATGCAAGGAACAAATAGGACATTTACTTATAATTTCCCTGGCTTGTAGCCAAGTGATGGAAAATCTTCAACCTTTGCTATAATATTTTTTTTAAATGAAACTCTGGGACTTTTAGCACATTTCCTATTAATAACTGATTATTTTCCTCAATACCTTTTGCCAAAGGGTCTGGTAGATATGTTTGGAACTTTATATATGCTATATACATGGAATATTTTCTATTTCTGATTACTTGATGTAGTTGAATAAATAATACATTTAATTTTGAATCATCAAGAATAAGTTCAGCCATTTCAACATGTAACGTAATTTTTTCTGCATATTGAGAGTCAGTAATTATATTATGAGGTTCTGGAAAATCTAGTAATACCATGAGAAGAGCATATAATTCTGATTTTTGAACTGATTTATAAGAGCTTTGGGCCAATTATTTTTCCTGACTTAAAATCTGTCTTTCCTGATTTATTTGTATCAGAATAGAATGTAGGGAATCCAGACACTGATGCTCCCTTTATTATATGGTGGAGAATATAATTAGTTCTTTTTATAAACTGAAGTCTCTTGCTTTTGGGATATTTGTTACTAAGTTCTCCCCCAGTATTAGTATAAGCTCTTTGCATGTGTTAATTTTTTACCCACAATGAGGCAATTTCAGCATTAGTTAAAATTATGACAATTTTTTCTGGGTCTATTCCTTCTAATTGATGAAGCTTTAATTTTGCTTTCAGAATCAGTTCTGAAACATTTTCTAAATAAGTCCTTAATTTTTTATGCTGTGTGGTAGAAATATTCATGCTAAGATAAAATCTTCTCTCTGCACATGAATTTCTATAGAAGAATGAGTAGAAAGTAATATAACTTGAATACAATCAAGCTCAGAATCCACATGGGCATCCAGTAATTTTTTTCAGAGTCAATTCTCTCAGCTTCAACTGATAATTTTCTTGGACAATTTATTCTCTTGTAAGGTTTGAAATAAATTACTTTAGTAGTTATTCAAATTGTGGGCCATAGCAAATTAATATCTCCTATAAATTTTTGGAAATCATTAAGAGTTTGTAATTGATACCGCTTGATTTCTAATTTCTGTGGTTAAATTTCTATAAAATTATCTTATATTCTAGTTAATTAGTAGAATATTTTTTTGCATTGTTTTCAGGAGCAATTTGTGAACCCCAACAAGGAAAAATTCTCTTGAATTTATCAAACTTTTATAAGATATCTATATCTGAATCAAACAGTAAGATGTCATTATAACAGTGGACTTTAGACTGAAGAAATTGTTTAAGAATTATTTTTATTTTTGGGTCTGGGTTATCTTATTCAAGATAGTGTTTTCTAATTCCATCCGTTTTTGCATGCAAAATTCAAGATGTCATTGTTTTTTTTACCACTGAGTAATACTCTAATTTGTAGATGTGCCACACTTTGTTTATCCATTCTTCCATTGAGGGACATCTAGGTTGTTTCCACATTCTGGCTATTACAAATAATGCTGCTATGAAAAGAGTTGAATAAATACTTTTGTAGTATGATTGGGCATCTTTTGGGTATATTCCCAAGAGTGGAATTGTTGGATCCTGAGGTATGTTGATTCCCAATTTTCTGAGAAACTGCCACTCTAATTTTCAAAGTGGTTGCACAAGTTTGCATTCCCACCAGCAATGGATGAGTGTTCCCCTTACTCCACATCCTCTCCAGCATAAGCTATAATTCGTGTTTTTGATCTTAGTCACTCTGAGAGGTGTAATATAGTATTTCAGGGTTGTTTTGATTTGCATTTCCCTGATAGCTAAGGAAGTTGACCATGTCCTTAAGTATCTTTTGACAATTTGAGATTCTTCTATTGAGAATTTTCTGTTTAGTTCAGTACACAATTTTTAATTGTAAAATTTTAATACCTAATTTCTTGAGTTCTTTATATATTTTGGAGATCAGTACTTTGTCTGATGCAGAGTTGGTGAAGATCTTCTCCCATTCAGCAGGCTGCCTTTTTGTTTTATTGACTGTGTCCTTTGCTTTACAGAAGCGTCTCAGTTTTAGGAGGTCCCAGTTATTTATTGTTGCTCTTATTGTCTGCTACTGCAATTATACTGACTCACTCATTAGTGGATACTAGCCATAAACAAATGACATTGAGTCTATAGTTCATGATCCTAGAGAAGGTAAGTAATGAGGTGAACCCAAAGAAAAGCTTATATAGATTCAACTGGAAATTGGACGCAGACAAGATTGCCTGACAAAATTTGGGAGCATGAGTGTGGAGGGTCGAAGGAAGGGGAGAAGAGGAAGAGGAGGGTTGGGGAGAACTTGAGGGAATGCGATAGTCAAGATGGAGGAAGGACAGATATGAGAGCAAGCAAAGAGATACCCTGGTTGAGGGAGCCATTATGGGGTTAGCAAGAAACCTGGCTCTAGAAAAGTTCCCAGGAACCCACAAGGATGACCCCAGCTAAGACCCTAAGCAATAGTGGAGAGGGTGCCTGAACTGGCCTTTCGCTGTAGCCAGACTGATGATTATCTTAAATATCACCATAGAACCTTCTTCCAACAGCAGATGGAAATAGAGTCAGAGACCCACATCAGAGAACTGGACTGAGCTCCCAAGGTCCAGTTGAAGAGTGAAAGAAGGGAGAGTATGAACAAGGAAATTAAGACCATGAGGGGTTCACCCACTGAGGCAATTTGCATGAGCTAACGGGAGCTTACCAACTCCAACTGGACTGGGAGTTAGTGAGCATGGGATCAAACTAGTTCTACTGAATGTGGTTGACAGTTGGGGCAGACTGAGAGGCCAATGACAATGGCACTGCGATTTGTCTCTATTGCATGTACTGGCTTTTGGGATCCTATTCTCTTTGAATGTATACCTTGCTCAACCTAGTTGTAGTAGGGAGGGCCTTGGACTTTCCACAGCGTAGGGTGCCTTGCCCTCTCAAGATTGTAGGGGGTGAGGAGGAGGGTGTGTGAAGAAAGTGGGAGGGAAGTGAGAAGAGGGGAGGGAGTGGGAATTTGGATTGGTATTTTTTTAAGTAATAAAATAAAATAATAAAAAAGAATTATATCTAACTGCCGTCTTACAAATTATTAATACAAAGTGAAATTGTTTAGCATTCCTGTGGCAGGGCCTTCTCCTACTATCTTCTAACAGGTAGAGAATTGTTATAAGTGAGCTCTGTGGAGGCAATTTTTTTCTATATCCTGTTTTTTTTAAGGTATAGTAAAAGAGCAGTCTTTTAAATCAATCGCTATAATAAACCATCACTTTAATAATAAAAAAGGCAAGGGAATTCCAGGCTGTAAAATGCCCACTGGGAGAATCACCTTATTAATAGTTCTCAGAACTGTTAACATTCTCAATTTTCCAGAGAGAATTTTTAAGTCTGGTCAATTCTTCAATACATTGAACATTTATCTCCTCCTGTACCAGCTGTTCCAGTGCCTGTAAAGTTTCTAATATTAAATTCCATTGTTCCACCCTCAAAGGTTTTTCAGTTAACCATTTTAAAGGTATGGCTATTGGTGCCTTTGAAAAACCAACACTTGTGACCTGCTTATGTACAACCTGAATGTCTATGACTGTTCTTGATAATACCTTGTAATATTTCTCTTAGAAAGAAGCCATCTCTATGGTTTGTTTATGAGATTAGAAGAATGTTAATCTTGCTTTCCTGTAACAAATCATATCCCCATACATTCATTGCTATTTCAGCAATAAGTGACTTTAATTTTCCTATCAGTCCTTCTGGACCTACTACACTCAACCCACCCTGTACTCTGTTTTACCTGAGATAAACTCCCAGTTCCTAAATACTGAACATTTACCGCGTGAAGAGGCCAACCTGCATGCCAAGATCCTGATGAAAATATTGTCACATCTGTTCCTGTGTTCAGTAATCATTCAATTATAATAAATTAATTCATATTTTTTGCTTTAGCTTTTGATTATTTATAGAAATTCACCAAAATACTTGTTTTAAGGTCTCTCTTGAAAATTTTATTTTGCCTGTTGAAGTTATTCTATCATTGATTATGTCCAGAGCAATTTTACTTTTAACAAATATTAAGTCTTTTAATTGCCCCATGAATGAGTTTCTCCAATGCTGACAGGGAATAATTGAACCACATTTGATATTGGAGTCTGTGTGAGACACCCCCCCCAAGGTGTTTCCTGATGGCAAAGGGTTACCTCAGTTGTCCCTTGTTGAACTGCATTCATTAGTTCAATGCAGCTTTTTAACATACTTTCTGAATACCCCAGAAGGCTGGGGTCTTCTGTTTGGATTATCTCTCTAAAAAATGTTTCTAAGAAAGCCTTGCCTACAATCCCTTTTAAAATGACCTTGTTTACCACAATTAGAACATTTGAGATTGTGATTTTTCTTAAAATTTCTAGAAATTTAGAAATAACTTCTATCAAAGTGGCACCATAAATGGAAAATCCAATATTAGTTGTATTTCTAGTCTACTTATCTTTAAAGTCCTAATCATCCTTTTTCATTCTAAATTATCATTTTAAAAAGCCAAATATTCAATGAATATTTATTTCACTTCTGCATCTGATACTGTTTTATTTACAGCTGAAATCAGTCTTCTCAATAAATCAGTGAAGGCTTCTTCCAGGTCTTTTAAAATTTTAGTAAATGACTCGGTCCTCTTTTGTGATTCTTCAACCTTGTCCCAAACATTTAAGGCTGTTAAAAAACTTAGGGCTAGGGTGTGATCATTCAATTCACACTGTCTTTGCAACTCAGCAGATTGGCCTCCAACTATAAGTTGATCTTGGGAAATATTAATACCTCTAGTTCTATTTCGTTGTTCTGTGACCCTTGCTTCCTTTTTCCAACATGTTTGTCATTGTAACTGCGGATCAGTTTCCAATATTGCTGTAGCTAAATTTTTCCAATCTTGAGGGATAATTTTATTCTGAGTTGCCTATAAATTTAACATTTGCTTTATATTGAGTAAATGCATATCCCATGACATGATTGCTTTCTTAAGTATATTCAAATCTAATATTTCTATAGAATTCCAGTTAACTTCTACTAAACCTTGAGGGTGCCTATGGAGTCTTAACTCGCTGCATTGTAATATTTCCCATTCTTAACATGGGAAAGATCTTTCTTTAGACTTCTCAGGTATCTTATCAAATTTGCTGCAATGGTTGTGGCGGTGGGGCTATGAGCACTCAGGGCCAGGGTGCACTCTGGCAATGACAGTCGCAGAAGCCTGAGTGGGTGCTGCAGTGTGAGCATGTGCAGAGGTGTAGGCTTGGGGAACAGACTAAAGAAAAAGACTCAGGGGGACTATGATGGGAAAACTGCCCAAGAAGTGGTTATGGCATTGGTAGGAGTGGCAGCTTCAGAAGCCACCTCATGATCTCATGCCCACTGTTCTGTGTCAAATGTTATTTTTATGTAAGTTATTCTATTTACCAATAAAGACTTGAGAATCAGATATTGGGGTGAAAAACTGCTAGATCAGAGAAGCAAGAATTAGCCAGCTGATTTTAATTTTCAGCCATTGACCCATTCATTTAAACCTTAAAAGTCCCACAGATACCTAAGTACCTCCTGTACCCCCCTCTCTCTCTCTTCCCCGGTCCTCTGTATTTATCTGTATTTATTCTCTATGACTAATTCTTATTAACTAGTTGCTGGCATTACCCCCTGATCCAAGGTAGTTTTTAACACAATCTTGGAGTTTCCCATGACAGCCTGCTCTTCTTTTATGCTAACTTTGTTAAATCTGAAGAGATAAAGCACACAAATATGAACAAAACCATGGTCAGTTTGAATGTCCTCAGTGCACTGATTTATCATGGGAAAAGTGTCACCATTACACATCCAACTTTATCTTCTTTCCTTGGATGTTCTCTGCATCCTCAAACAGGTTTTCATTTTCTATGTCTTTGGCCTCTATCACCCTTTGCTGTTGTTCTGCAGCATTTACACATAGTGGTTTGTATAATGTATATTTTTAGGGTTAAGAATAGTAATTAAGATTCAAATATGAGAACCTGTGCTTGCTTTAATTAGCATCAAGGAAAGTGGGATTTCTTGACTACCTTTCTGTCTCCCTGCAGCTATCAGCTTTCAACCTTCTTTAAAAAGTGAATTCTTAGTGTCAAACTCAAATCCCTATTTTCCAGTGGCATGTGCTTTCCCAAGTGAGCGAGTGAGCCATTTATCCAGCCCTTAAATTAGTTTTTTCAGGTGTAGAAGCCTTTTTATATCAATTAATGTAACAAATCCCAAGTGATACATTTGATAGAAAATTGAAAGCACTTTGTAGATACAGCTGCTTGGAATTACATGCAGTGGTATGAAGAGAGGGACTGTTGGTTTCTTTCCTTGCTGTCCAGATGCAAATAATCACACATAAACTATTTTAATTACAACACTGTTTGGCCAATAACTTATGCATATTTCTAGGTAACTCCTACATCTTAAATTAACCCATTTTTATTAATCTGTGAAGCACCACAAGATAGTGATTTACTGGTATGGTTCTGCCTGGTGGCTGGCATCTTTTTCCTTTGGCAGCTGCATGGCATATCCCTGACTCTCCCTATGTATCTCTTTCAACCTGGCTATATTCTGCCCTGCTATAGACTGAAGCAGTTTCTTTATTAACCAATGGCAATAAAACTTATTGATAACATAGAGAGGTGATTCCCACATCATCTCCCCTTTTTGTCTAAATAAAAAGGAAGATTTTAACTTTAACATAGTACAGTTACATATAACAAAACAGGTATCAAGTAAGAATTACAGTCACAATAATTGTATCTTTTATCATAACTAAGGAAAAAATAATAATAGCTATCTATTCTTCAACTCCATCAAAGACTACAGAAGGATATATTACCTAAGTTAGCAGGAAATACATTGCAAGCAGCTTCCAAAACTCTAGAATTGACAGAAACATCTCATTGCCTGGACAGTCACCCAAAATTCTACTATAACATTGGGACATCAATCTTCAGCCTATAGGCCCATAGTATCGGAAAGACTTTTCCTTGAAGCAGGAAATTTGAAAGACTGTTTTGCTTCTATTAGCAGTTTGTCAATAACTTTCCACTATATCCTGCAGAATGTCTGACAGACTCTTTCATGAAGCAGGAACCCTGAAGGACTTTTTCACCTTCTTTAGCCAACTTGAACAGTCATTTTTCTGTAGGTACTGCATGTCCAGTTCGTACAGCATAACATCAAGCAGTCCAGGCAAGATCAATTTCTTGCCCAAATAGCTAACAAACTCCATAAGGAGCATTTTCATTGCTCATCATCCTCCTGAGATAGATGGGTGCTGTTAGGAGCAGATGTGTCTCATTGTCAAGCAAAGTCCTAAATTCTTAATACATCTCAAATGCCATAGTCTGATTTTGAAAGGTTTGAAGAATACCTATTCATCTGAAATATATCTCTGTACATCTTGGAAACCTAACATGACTAAACTCTTGACTATTATAGATGACTATTAACCTGTATTTCTTAATTATACATTACATTTTTAAATGAATTGCACAAACAGAACACCTTACTCAAGAGCAGAAATATACATGTAACAAAATTAACCTTAAACTTGTATCAACAAACCGTGATGCATACCAATGCTAAGTATTCATCTCCATATCATATCCCCTACAAATGTAAACAAACATTTATAAACAACCCTTTAGGGAATTTGGGCATTGCTCTCTAGACTACTTCCTGCTGATTGGGAATGCTGTTAATCAGATATTTTATGGGTTATCCTGTATAGTAGGTCCATCTCAACTAGCAGTCCTGAAGCTGTCATGGATGTTGGACCATCTGGGTCATTACTGCAGGGGGTTTATTTGATCAAACCATATTAACGTGTAAGGAATCCACAGCTTTATATCCTCTGTGCAAATAAAAGCAGAGCCTGTTTTTCACAGAAACATATCCTTAAGCTCAAATTTTAAGGTCAAGATATCTTTAAAATATACATTTTTTTAGCGTATCATCCCACTCAATGAAATGTCTCTCTGTACTTAGCTCATTCACAGTCAAAAAATTCAAAGAAAATAATATACATAATCCAAACTCTCTGTATATTTTTCATCTTCATGTAGCTTATTTTTCTTTCTCCTTTAATCTATGACTCTCTGTACTCTGTCTCTTCAAAGACTTTGTTTTATTTTTAAAAACTATTTTTTGTAACTATCTATATTCTTTTTCTTCTCTCTTCCAAGTCTACATACTTTTATCCAACACTGTGACCCATTCAGAGGTCTTTTTCATCTGAATCTGTCTTTTCTTATTTATTTTTTTGCTTTATAAATAATACCACTCAAAATTTCCACCTCCTCCCATTTTCCTCCCACTCCCCCACTCTGAGACAGTGTGACTGAATCTGTCTTTATTGCATATATGTAATTATTTTCTGACCAGGAATGCTTTTAAAATGGTAAGCAGCTTGGTCTTAGCGGCCCTGGATGCTGGCTTTGCCTCTATCACTCTTTCAATATGGCAGAGGTACTTTTACCACTAGCTCTGGGACCTCTGGGTAAAAGTATTTCTCACCACCTCACCTCTGGTAAGCAGTTGGCCCATGCTGCCACTGAATAACTTGCAGCAGGCTGCCGGCAAACCCTGTTCAAGTGCTCAGCTTCCTGAAAGAGCTAGAGCTCTTCATACAACTAACATGAAGCAGCAAGCCTTTTTAAAGGAGCTGCTACTGAGTCAGGAAGCCTTCTCTTTAAGGAATCATATCTCTGCTTGCTTCTAGCAAACAGAGCACACCCAAGAAAATGCTGCTACCAAAAAGCTGTGCTTAACTCTGATTTTTTTTTCTGTGTCTGATATTCCTTTCCAAGCTCTCCCAGGTTTGATGTGAATGTAGTCAGCCCACATTGGAACAGCATTTCTTAGGCAGAGATTGTTCATTCATTTCCTAGATGTCAAGGCCCGAATAACAAAACAGAAACTATATTAATTACAACACTGTTTGACCAATAGCTTAAGCATATTTCTAAATTAACCCACTTCTATTAAGCTGTGTATTCTTTCAAGGTTGTGGCCTACTGGTAAGTTTCTGGTGTTCTGGAGTCTTTCTCCTTCAGCATCTACATTGCGTCTCTTTGACTCTACCTACTCTTTATATATCCCTTCAAGCCTTGCTATATTTTGCCCTGCCATAGGTCAAAGCAGCTTTATTTATTAGTTGATAAAAGGAACACATATACAGAAAAACATCCCACATAAATGCTGTAGTAATTTCATGGGTATTTATTAGTTATTAAATTGAAATAAAAATAACCTTGGAAAATATAAAGATATGAGTGAATAAGACTTGGTTATCTTCTTCAATATAATTTCAGTAACAAAACTGAAAACATTTAATGCAGTTGTTTTGGAGCGCCAACATAATTTGATTAGCAGGTGTTCATTGGCTTGTTAAGTGCTAATATAATAAATACTGTTCACACATTGTCTTGGAAGTTTGAAGAACTCACAGGCATTCAAACCCTGATGACTGAAAACTGAAAAGCATGTGTTCAGCTTTTCACCAACACCGTTTAAGTGTTTTGTGACAGGACCTCTTAATGAGCTACAAAGTTTTGCAGCTAAAGCTGAGTCAGGAAGCCTCTCTTAGATGAGAGCATTTGCTTGCCTCTAGCAAGCAGAACAGACCCAAGAAATTGCTGCTACCAAGAAAATATGCTTTACTCTATTCTTTCCCAAACTTTCTCAAGCTTTCTGTGGATTCAGTTATCCATGTGGGTGCCATATGTAACATGAAGGGCCGGCTTGTTGGGGTATCTGTCCCGCCCAGTACCCCACAGCCGGCATATCCCAAAGAAAATCACACACAGGACTCCATAAGGTTATAAACTGATTGACCCTTAGCTCTGGCTACTTATTAGCTCTTATAACATATATTACTGTCCCGCGCTTTTCTGTGAAACCTCACTCTCCTGGTACAGGGTGCGCTTCCCATATGGACTACGAGACTGGATCAATATCCTAGGAGTTGAACAGACACACACACAGAGATCGGATCATTTGCCCAAAGGGTAAATGTCAATCTTTATTCAGCACACGTAGGCTTATATACTTGGAGGCAAGAGGATGAGAGCCCCCCCCCTCCTACCTGGGAGTGAGATCATAGTGTTGACTGCTTGGTGCCAGCGGCCTAAGCCTCCATGCAGGGGTATCGAGCTGGGAACCCTGACAGACAGATGGGAGGAGATTTAGGGCGCCTGTGAAGACCTCCTTAGCAGGTGAAATTATCATAGCAATGACAGAAACAAGGCTTTGAACTAACTCCCTTCGGCTGGCAGAATGAGCAGGGGAAGCTAAGCTGGTTATCGTAAGCAATTCTTGCATCCTGTGTTTTGGCCTTGAGGAACAGGGAAGACAGGGCCCTACATATTACCCCATTATCCTTATCTACGTTAGCCATATGGCTTGGTACCTTTTTCAACTGTCAGCTCACATGTTGCTTCTTCGGTGATCTGGGCAGGAATGGCGGAGGGAGCTTCCTGCTTCCCAGAATACTCCTTTTCTCATTGCATCACCTCTACTTCCTCTCTGGTTTTTCCACCTATACTTCCTGCCTGGCCAATCAGCATTTATTTAAAATATGATTGAGAGAATACAGACAATTCTCCTGCATCATATCATCTTTCCCCTAAACACACCAGCGGACTTTACCAAGAACCAAGTATTTTTTTTTTTATTTTTAGTAGTTATATAAGATTCACATCTTAAAAAAATCCAACTTTTCTTTCATTTTTATTTGTTCTTATCTAAACATATGAACAGGGAGAAAGGGACAGAGAAAGAGAGAAGGGGGAAGAAAGAAAATAAGGGCAGAAGGAAAAGGGGGAGGAAGAGCAAGAAAGAAGGAGAAAGGAAGAAGAAAGAAGGCAGAGGAGGACCAGAAAACCTTCCCTTTTACTTCACTCAACAGTTTTACCAGGCATGTGACTACAGACACTGGATCTACATAATGGGTCTTGATTAAAGTTTGAGGTGAAGTACCCTACATGTGTGGCTGCTGTTGCTCTGGACTCCCCATCTTCAGATTCGGTTCTATTTTCAGTTAGAAACTTGAAAAACTTAACAGTCATTAAGGAACTTAGGAAGGGTCATGCCATTATCAGATTGAGGCAAGGTACCTGCATTATTTTTCAGAAGTGAAGAATATGGAGACGGACAATTGTTTATAGTCTTAGATTCACTCAGACTAAGTCAAGAATTCTATTGTGACCGAGTCACATTAAAATGGAGGGTTATGAAGCTATCTCCATAAACAGAAAGTGTGAAATATTTTATTGGTCTTTAGACATAGATTATTAATGCCATAATGACATTAAAGAGTATTAAATGCAAATTTGCAAACCTCTAAAGGGCTATTTCATGGTAAGCAGCATTTTACTGAGTCAATTCAGTTATTATTTTAATGAAAATCTGGGAAATAAATCTCAGTGGAAGTCACCGCAGATGTTGTGTCATGTATTCTGGGGAACATAACTGAACTTGGCAGTATAGTAGGGGATGAAACCTGGAGGGAAAATGGAAGAGTTGGAAGAGGTGAGACTTTATGCCTTTAATCTGAATTTAAAAATGATGTGTCCTCAGAATGCTTATTGCACTGGGCTAAGAGACAATTCCCCACTTTTGGATGCCAAATTGGAGTCTCTATGACCTATTAATAAAAGCCGAGTGGTGCTAGAAATGTGCTGTGGGTAAAGGAAACACAATTTTAGTTTGAAAGTTAAATGAAAGAGAAAGCAAAGAAAGAAAGGAACAAAGAAAACACAGTTTACTAAAGGAAAGGTGTTTGAAAGGAGATACCATGAAAAGCTAGAAATATAATATCCCAAGAAGGCATGAATTATTAAGCAAATCATTGCTGCCTGGGTGAGATAAGTTGCTGATCAAGGAGGCCCTAGTGTCCCACAAAACAATTCAAGCTCTAACCTACTCATCTTGGTTGCTTTCAATGAACTAGAAGACTCATTTCCTGAAGACAATACTACCCTGAACCAGAACCAGAGTTATAGGTTGGCCTGGCTCAACATTCACCCAATCTGTGATCTGCTGTAGCACATGAAGGGGACCGGTCCTGCAGACCCATAACTGTAGGATTTCCACAGCACAGGGTCATAGTGGGCTAAACAACAGGAGTTCCAGTGAGAGCCCAGCATTGACAATGTAGCAGAGACCAGAGACCTCAATCCAGACCAATGACTCTTTGCAATGAACACTTGCAAGTAAAGATGTATGGACAAAAGGGTTTGCTGTGTGACTCACTTGTCACAGTAAAACTTCCATGATGAGAGTTCTTTTCCTTTTTTTTCTCTTAGGTTTTATTGGGTGGGTCCTGCAATGGAAGAGGGTGGATATGAATGGACAGGAAATGAATGGGATTGAGATTCATGATGTAAAAGACACAAAGAATAAATAAAAATGAAGTTAAAAAAGGAATAGGTCAAACAGTAAACATGAGCAGAAGAGTGAGTCAGGTGGTTCAACCCTTACTTCTTATAGATCCCGGGGGAGGGAGAGCCATGACTTGTAATGACCTACTCATGACTGCTCTTGGTGCCAGTGAATAGGACCATTCCATGGCTAAACTAAATGAGTCACAAAACAAAAATGAACATCATATAGGACTAATATGGTTGACAAGAACGGAAGGGATAAAGGGTGTGAAGAAGAGAGTAATCAGAATTACATGCACATACATATGAAGTTGTCAAAAAGCAAACTCAATTAAAAAGATATAGAATTTTTATCTATTTTATATTAAATTTTTACCATGTTTGCACATATGTGTATGAGCATGTTTATGCCACCGCAGGCATGGTGAGAAGGCAGCTTATGGGAGTTAATTCTTTCCATCCATCATGTGGTGGTTTGATTTAGCTGTCCCTATATTTTCAGGCCTTTAAATGTTTGATCTCCACTTAGTGGATAGGGCTTTTTATTTATATGGTTCTTTTGCCTACGTGAATGTTTGTGTACTGTGTCTGTGTCTGGTACACATGTAAGCCAGAAGAGGGCATTAGATCTCTGAGAACTGGAGTTACAGATGTCGGCCATCATGTGAGTGTTGGGAATTGAATTCTCCTCTGGAATAGCAGCAAGTACTCTTAACTCTAGATCCATCTCTTCATTCCCAGGGGACAGGATTTGAAAGCTGTCAGCTGTTTGAGATCTGGGCTCTCAGTAGTTTCTGCTGCTTGGTCTGCCCACTTTTTACCACATTTCTGTATTACTTAGTGATGGTGATGGATTCTTATCTTCCTGCAATCATAAGCTAGAATAAATTTTTCCTTCTTTAAGCTGCTTTGTCATGATGCTTTGTCTCAGCAATAACAAAGTAATGAAATATCAACATGTGGATCCTGGGCATCAAACTTGACCTTCAAGGCTTGTTGAAAGCCTTTATCCACTTTGCCCCACTCTATTTAATATTTTGCAAGGTGCTCATGGAGGCTGGTAGGTAAGCTAAGAACTCTTGGTGTAAGGAATGAGACTCATCTTTTATCAAGAAGTGCTCTTACATAATTAAATTAACAACATGAATTAAGCTTTTAATCTTTGACACATGGTTTGCCTGCATCCTTGGTAACTATGGTAACTGCCAATCTTTCTTATCACCCAGAAACCAGAAGCTTTAGTAGAGATTTCAAAATACTCTCTGAGCATCATTTTGGAAGTCACTCTCTGGCTTCGATGGTCATTCCAGTTTTAAAAGATGACAGTGCAGTAGGGTACACATATAGGACCTCACAATATTTTATAAAAACTTGGATACTTTTGAGAGCAAAAGGGTTATCAATAATAACACTGAGTGATAGAGGTAATGTCAGGAAATATGATTTTCTTGGCTCTATTAGTCAGTGGTTTTGATGATTCCTTTTAAAAGTAAATTTGTTGTGAAATTAAATAGTTCTCCATGTCTGTAATTTAATTTTCCACAGCATTAGTTACTAAGGATCAAATGCAGTATGAAAATGTTCAATGGAAAATTCAAGAAATGAAGATTCATAAGTGCATGGCACACACTGTGAGAGTACATCACCTCTATGATTGCAGATCTTGGTTGTCAACTTGACACACTTGGGAAGAAGAGGGAAATTCAACAGAAGAATTTTACAAATCAGATTGGCCCATGGACTTGTCTGCAAGGCATTTTCTTAATTGCTGATTGATATAGGAAGGGCAAATCAATGTAGATGGTACCATTCCTCACTAGCTAGGCTTGGGCTATATTAGAACTGTAGGCGAGGGGCTGGAGAGATGGTTCAGTGGTTAAGAACATACATTCTTCTTTCAGAGGACCTGAGGTCAATTCTCATCTCCCACATGGCTTGTAATTCCAGTTCCAGGGAATGGCCATAATGTCAATTACATAGACATATGCATATGCACATGTAAATAAATAATAATTAAAATACCAAAAAAGCTGGGCAGTGGTGGTGCACTCTTTTAATCCCCGTACTCGGGAGACAGAGGCAGGCAGATCTCTGTGAGTTCAAGGCTAGCATGGTCTATAAGAGCTAGTTTCAGGACAGACTCCAAAGCTACAGAGAAACCTTGTCTTGAACCCCCCCCCCGAAAAAAAAAGAAATATAGTTGAACATGATAAATGGAACAATCTAGTAGGCAACATTCATCCATTATTTCTGTTTAATTTCTTATCTTCTGGTTCCTGCCTGGTTTCTCTCAGTATATGTAATCTGGAGGCTGATGTGGGATGACCCTCTGTATGCTGTGAATATGTTTTATTACCATTGTTTAATAAAGAGGCTGCTGTGGCCTATGGCAGGGTAAAACAGAGCTAGGCAGGAAAGCCAAACTAAATACAAGAAGAAAGAAGGCAGTGTTGAGGGAGATGCAAGCAGCCACTGGAGAATCAAGATATGAGGTAACAAGCCACAAGCCTTTTGGTAAAATATAAACTAATAGAAATGGTTTCAGTTGTAAGAGCTAGTTAATATTAAGCCTGAGCTAATAGGCCAAGCAGTATGTAATTAATAACAAACTTCTGAGCAGTTAGTTTAAAAGTGGCTGTGGGGTCAGAAGGAATGAGAAATCTCCAGTTACAGTAGACCAAAGATATTCTTAACTCCCGCAACAATAGAAGCCCCAACTGAGGCAGATCCCAAAGTACAAAGGTAACAATTTAAATACTGAGACATGTGTGAGAACAAATGTTCTGTCTTTGAAACTGAAAATGAAGGAAACAATGATGTTATGCCCAAATAAACTCTCATGACCTTCTCAAATATGTTCTGATATTTTAGTCTTCTCAAAGATATCTTCTAAACTGACTTTTTCAGAATTACATTAATTATCTCCCTTTTAATTATAAAGGTGATATGTGTTCTCCAAAACAATCAACCATATTCTAACTGGATTTGAGGTCCATTTCTCAAGGTGACATAGTGGTAAATGCATTTTTATGGCTATCTTTAAAATAAAATACTTATTTTTGTTCTTATTTTTATTGAAAATAAATGTTTTAATAAAATAAATTCTGTCTATTGTTCCCCTTCCCTCAACTCTTTTCAGATCCTCATTACTTTCCACACACCCAAATCAATGTCTGTTCTTTCTTTTTCTCTCTCAATAGTATATAAAAATGCACCTAAAATTATAATAAAATAAAATTATGCAAAATAAAAACAAAGACACTAGAATAGGACAAAACAGAAGAAAAAGAGCCAAAGAAGAGTTCAAGAAGCATATGTAGATGCTGAGACACACACATTCACATACAGGTAAATCCCATAAAAACAGAAAACCTGAGAACAAAGTATATACTCAAAAACCCTATAAAGTAAAAGAAAAAATCTCTGAGAAAGAATTATGAGACACAAAAGTTCTGAAAATACCATTGAGTTTGTTTAGTGTTGGACTTCTTTTTTTAATTTGGACAATGGTTTTCTATATTTTAATTTTGTATGCTTTATTATCAAAAATCATTGGAAATAAATAAAAATACTACAGATTAAAATCAACCAGATCCAATGTCTGTGCAATTCAATAAACTTTTACACAGTTAGAATAGACCTTCGGAATAAAGTGAAATACTTTATATTGGGTCACTAATCGCAAAAGAAACTATTACAAGAGAGTTGCGGAGTCCAGAGAAACAATTATTATATTATATGATGTTTGTCATGGTAGTGATATAAACCCTAAAGATGGAGAATGACATTTGGCACTGCCACATTCAATTTAGAGTAATCAGATTAGAGCAGATGCAATTTAGATGTTTGGAGGTAGGGTATTTGTGGTAGTAAAACTTATTTTGTGAACCTTCCCAAATGGAAAGCTTTTCTCAGCAGATGACCTTTTTGAAGTGAGGAGGAGATTTTCAACTTGTTCATGCTGACAACTTGTGAGTTATACACTAATATTTCTGGGAATTTTGTCTTGAAATGACATTGGTTTTGAATTGGACCTGAAATCATGGTGGGGATAGGACAAATGAATTACTTTCCCTCTGTATTACCTTGAGTCATTCTAAAATTATTCCTCCAATCACTTAAGAGCTTCATGAATATATGTTTGCTCTTACTTCATGGGTAGTAGGCATCATGATGTGTTCATCATACTTTCTCAAATTACCGACAGTAAAGGGAACTGAAGCCCAGAAGGATCATAAACCCTACTAAAGCAAAGCAAAACCGGAACAAAATTTTAGATGTGACTTGAGTCTCCTGGTCCCTGTTGTGGTTCTCTTTCTCCATTAGCTACATAAAAATAGTTTTTCTATAGAGCTGCTTCTATTTCTACAACCCCAAACAAATGTCTGAACATTTGTTATATACAGCTTGCTAAAGCCAGAAATACTTCACATCCACTAGGGAGAGACCAAATTCATTAATTTTAGACGTTTGGAAGTAAATATGCTGGGTACTAAGTCCTTCTTCATGGGTTGGAGATGATGGCTCTGTATTTTTATTACCACTTCTTTGTAATGTTTGCTTTAAAAATATGTAAATGATGATATTAATGTTGAAAGGTATTTTGTGAACCAAATGACATCCATTTGATTAGCAAACTTGCATATCTTTGAGTTTTTCTAATAAATTATTATACTGTTTTAATTAGGTATAAATATGTGCTTTGGCATATGTACATATGAACACAGGTACCCACGTGATATGGGACCATGGTCTATATTCTGTCAATTATGTTTTAAATAAACACTGATTGGCCAGTTGCCAGGCAAGAAGTATAGGCAGGACAACCAGACAGGAAGTAGAGGCTGGTCAATGAAAACAGGAGAATTCTCGGAATGAGGAAGCCCATTCCTCTGCAGTTGTAATCTGATCACAGAAGAAGCAAGATGTGACTGCCATGCTGAATAAGGTGAGTCACATGGCTAACATAGACAAGAATAATTGACTAATATAAGTTATAAGATTTAATAAAAAGCCTGAGCTAATGGGCCAATCAATTTATAGTTAATGTAAACCTCTGTGTGATTTCTTTGGGACTTAACGATTGCAAGAACTGGGCAGGACAGAAACTCAAACAACACCCACAGAGGCCAGAAGCATGGCAAGATTAAAGATGGTTGTGAGCTGTCCTAAACAGAAGTGCTGGACACTAAACTCATATTCTCTGTAAGAACAAAATATGATTTTGACAGTTTACTTGTCTCTTCAGCTCCAAAGGTGAGATTTTAAAAAATGATTCAACTTTATTTTTTTTTTCTTTTAAGACTGTTAAAAATAACTTACAGTGATAGTCTCAGATCAACAACAAAGCCCAACACTGTCAGTGAATGCCTGTGACTGAAGATATGCTAGATAGGGTTAAGGTGCATGACAACTCCTTACTTTGAAACAAGAAGCATTTTCTCAGTGTACAAGTTATACATGTAAGAAGAAGCATTTTCTCAGTGTACAAGTTATACATGTAAGATGTAGTCCTCTGGGGTATCCTCTACCATCCTGTGAATTTAAACTCAATGCAGTTAGATAAAGTTCTATGTTCCCTCATTGGCATGCTACTTTTATTGAACTTTTATTTTCTATATTTAACTGTTTCAGAAGAATCATAATTTGAACTAAAATAATTTTAGATAGATATTCTTATTTAAATTGTTTTTCAATGAAGAACAAACTATATTTAAAACCTTTGCACTATATATAACAGTTACTTCAGGATTGTCCCTTCTTGTATTTTCCACCTTCTACTCTTTGCCTGATTGTTTTTGATGACTACTTCTCCGACTTCAGTGACAAGTGTCAGCCTATGGTAAATAAACTCTGCAGTTGCCTGAGTCTAAATCTCTGACCTTATTTCTATCTGTGTGCAAATCATGTTTACTCCTTAGGCTCTAGAGCCCTCTGTATTATGGACCTCTAAACAAACAGCATATTTATGTACTTTATATTTTGTATTTATTAGTATATAATATTTTATATTATATACTTGACTTATTAGAGTGGCTTACATGCTGTGGTACAAGTAATGCCACAATGACTTTTTCCTGACAGACCAAGAGTCTGATAGCTGTTCAGTCCATGAGACTGGATGTCTCAGAAGTCTCAATCTAGTGTAGGAGTATCAGGGAATTCCTAGAGAGCTTCTAATCTTTAGTCTACATTGCAATGACAAAAGAGTAGGCTCTAATGTCCATGACGTAGGAGCAAGATAGATAAACTTTCCAGTGAGAGTGAAGACAAGCAGTCTAACAGGAAAAGCTTCCTTCTTGCTGCGGGAGTACCTTCTGCTCCTTGAGCCATTAGTCGCTGAAGTATGAGTCCACAATGCTGCAGAGCGCCTTTCGCTCCTTCAGCCAATAGCCGCTGAAAATACCAGCCCACTGGGGCGTGGTATATTTCTCTTTTAAAAAGAGCCACAAGCTTGGCCTCTCTTGGTTCCGGCGCTTGTTTCCGGCTCCTGCTCCTGTGACTAGGCTCCTTTCTTGACGGTTTGTGTGTATGTAAGTTTTACCCCCCAAAATAAATACCCCTTTAAAACCTAACTGGTGTGGGATTGATTCGCCATTACCTTCGTCCATGTCCTTTTTTGTAGGCCTACCCCGAAGGTTGCCCCAGTTTTATGGTGGGTCTTCTGAGTTCATATGATACAGATTTAAGATTAGTCTTCTCACCTCAGAAGATTCAGTCACGAAAATTTTGCACAGGTGTGCCCAGGTGTTTGAGTTTTACTTGATTCCAGATGCAGTTAAGTTAACATCAAGATCAGTTGTTGTACCACCTATGCTTTCTTCCATTGCCATATTTCAGGTTAAAAATGACTTAACTTCATATTATAATTCTGTATCTACACTGTTATTTTCCTTCATTTAGACTTTTACACATTTTCAAGACCTTCTGATTTAAGGAGTTTAACAAAATAGTCAATAAATAAAAATTCATATTAATTAAAAAAACCTCTGTCCTCAGAGGTAACCCAGACCCAGAAAGAAAAATAAGATATATATTCACTTATATGTGGATTTTAGTCATTAAGTACTTGATAACAAATATATAATCCATAGACTTATAGGTTAAGTATAGAAGAAGAGATTTGGGGAGCCATATGGATCATTCTCATAGGGGAAAATAGAAAAGATTTTATGGGTAGTCTGAGGGGTGAAGGAGACTTGAATGGGGAAGATCAGGTAGAGAAGGTGAGGGAAGAGGAAGAGGTTAAGGGAATGAATGCAAGCAGAGACAGCTGAAATTGAGGGACATTTTGAGGGGTGGTATGGAAATCCAATGCAGTAGAAACTTCCTAAAATATATGAAGGCAATCCTAATGAAGACTCCAGATAACAGGGAAGACAGAGTCTGAAACAGTCATCTCTCGTAACTGAATGAAGATCCCAGTACTGGGACTGAGTTATATCCAATTGAGGTGTTGGTCAAAGGGTCCCATAGAAATCTCCAAACCCAGGATGTTGTTAAGAAAATAGGTTGCTGTCATTCAGTGGAGACAATACGTACACAACTCATTGAACACAGAGAAGTAGAGCTAGTGTCTACATAGAACCTTCTCTCCTATAGTCTAGCATCTTCAGTGTTGGAAGGTACTTTGCAGGATACCAAAAGAGAAATCCTCACACCCACCCAGTCACAAACCCTTTGATCTACAATGCTTTCCTGCCTACAAACTATGTCAGTGCAATGATGTTACAAAACAGGCGAGAGTAACTATCAGACGTCTGATTTGACTTAAGGGTCACTCAACGAGATGGCTCCATTACCTGGCACTACTTGGATGGCTGAGATCCAGGGACTTGATAGCCCAGACACCCAAGGTTAAACCAAATACTACTTGTTTTAAAAAAATAACAGTGACAAATGATTCCTAATGATATTCTGCTATACTCCTAGTTCAATGCCTTATTTAGCCATGATAACAGAAGCATCCTTCTACAGCTACAGACAGAAAGAAATTATAGACCCATAGCAAGACTTTACATACAGAGAGAGTGGAGGAATAGGTGAAGAAGAAGAAGGGGGGGATGTTGTTAGAATACTCAACTCTAAATGAGATAGCTCTATCAAATCCCTCTTCTCAGAGCTCAGGGAAAACTGATGAAGAGGAGGCAGAAGGAGTGTAAGAGCTTTAGGAGAAAAAAGACATCAGAATAAATATTTCTAAATCAACTAAACAAAGTTAATACTGAGTCAGCAGGCACGCGGCCTGCATTAATATTTTATAATTTCTGAGTGTGTGAATGAGGTACTCTCTGATTTTTGTGACTTCTCTTGGGGTTCTTTTCTTTCTTTAAGTTTGCTTTGTCTAGCTTTGATATGATGGTCTGGTGTGGGAAGTCATTCTGTATATGTGTTGCTTTTATTGATTAATGGATAAATCTGTTTCAGCCAGTGGCTTAGCAGAATAGAGCTAGAAACTAAATTGAATGCTGGGAGAGTGAAGGTGGAGTCAAGAAGTCCGTCATGGAGCCACCACTGGAGACAGACTTGCGTCACCAGCCAGAACCTTTCTGGTGGGCCACGAGCCTCATGATAAAATATAAAATAATGGAAATGGGTTAATTTAAGATATAAGAGTAAGCCAGAAATACGCTTAAGTTATTGGTCAAACAGTATTGCAAATAATATAGTTTCTGTGATTATTTCATGGTCTGCACAGCTGGGAACAAACAAGCAGCCTCCCCCGACAATGGTCTTTGTTTTATCTTATTATGTTTTATTTTGTCGTATTTGGTTCTTTCCTCTTAGAAACCTGTTCTTTTCTAATAAGAACAGAGAGTGGATCCAAATGGAAGGGAGGCAGGGGAGTAACCAAAAGGTGAGGAGGGAGAGTAAACTATATGGATATATTGCATGAGAAAATCAATTTTAATAGAAGGGAAAAATTAGTAGATAAATATTAAACACCCAAATTCAAAACTAAAAATCTGGGAGATACACTCACAATGTCAAGGTTCAACAGGTTGGGGAAAGTCCAATTCTTTCAGAAACAGTTGAGTACAACTGCTCACCCACCAACCAACAGCTTCTCCACAGTATGTGGACAAGACCCGCTCATACAGTGCCTTATGTGGACTGGTATCTATCGGACCTCACACTGACTCCTTGTGATGTCACATGCAATGGAGCAACCAAAGCTCAGAACAAGACATAGAGTTTTTTTCTTTCATATTCTGTCCCTATCAACTGTACTACTAATTTTTCTCATGGCTATGGTCAAATAGCTTAAAACAATCTACTTGCTGGTAGAAGTATTTATTTAACCTCAGATTTATAGGGACATAAGGCAACATAATGGGACAACTCATGCCATGGACATCAGGAGTGTGATACAGTTGGTTATATGGCATTTGCAATCTCCCATTCTTTTAAGCACCCAAGACTTCTTAGCAGGTCCCATCTCCAAGGGTTCCACAGTGTATCCAACAGCACTGTCTTTTGGGGTCCAGATATTCAAACATATGTCATGGTGGTGGTCATTTAATATCAAATTCATTTCATGGACCCATGCCACTTTAATAATAATAATCTTAATAAAAACAACAAAAAGCTTAAAAAAATCTGTCCTTGGAAGTGACTTAACTTTGTAAATTGTGATTATGTTGTCGTTCTTCAACTTCTAAATAGCAATACAGCATTCTCAGAAAGATTCGTAATAATAACTGTTAACAGCAGTCTGTATTTAGGATGAAAAATGACAGTTTTCCTACATGCAGGGATTCTCTTTTGTCATCCTGGGTATTTGTTATATATTTCTTCATAGCTATGTTTTTGTATTCCTAAATCATTGGTAGGTTTTATTTCATTTTTTTCTTGGTATGTCTAAATTTAGTGCTTTTCATTGTGAAAATATTTGAGGTGTTTGGCTACTAGTCTCATTGTGATGAGTAGATTAGATACACTAGACATCTTTCAACCTCATGTAGAAACTTGCCCAGTGAACTTTCTTGTATTCTAATTAATTTTCAAAGTTTTTCATTGCTAACAAATAATTGGATAAGATCAAAACACTTAATTATAAGTATGTTATTTTTTCTAAATATGAAATATTTGTTTTTCATAGACTTTAAACTTTTCAAACTTAAAACAATTCTGAAACTTAAGGAGGAGTAGTTTGATATAAGTAAGAAGTTTATCAAAGCAGAATATTTTTCTCATGACAATATTGAAGGTTGATTTTTAATAATAATATACTATGATTCACAAAATCTGCATCTCTAGCCAAAGGTAAAAGTCACAAAATAATCCCACACCAGTTCATATTTATGAATAATAAAGGGTTATTTATTTAGGGGTAGACTCACAGATCACAATCTTCTGCTGGAATGGGGAACAACAACTGAATCCAACAGTCGGAAGTAAGAGCCGGAAGCAAGAGAGTGAGCACATGCTTTAGAGCTACATTCACATGCCCAAGTGGGCTGGTATCTTAACTGCTATTGGCTGAAGGAGCAGAATGTGCTTGAAGAACTTTGGGTGACTGTCCAGGCAGCGAGATGTCTCTGTTAATTCTAGAGTTTTGGGAGTTGCTTATATTGTACTTCATGTTTACTTAGGTAATATATCCTCCTGGAGTCATTGATGAAGTTGAAGAATTTATAGTTATAGTTTTCCTTAGTTATGGTAAAAGATAAAGTAGATATAGATATTGTAATTGTAATCTTGCTTGATACCTGTTTTGTTATATGTAATTTTTACTGTTAAAGCCTTCTTTTTTGTTTAAACAGAAAAGGGGAAATGGTGTGCGAGGTCCTTTTGTCTATGTGTTGCTTTTATTGGTTAATGAAAATAGAAGTGCTTTGAGCCCATAGCAGAGCATGTCTGGATATAGCAGAGCTAGGTGGGAAAGATTGTACTGAATGCTGGGAGAAAGAAGGGCAGAGTCAGAAAGACACCATGGAGCCAACGCTAGAGTCAGACATGCTGAAGTTTTATAGGTAAGCCACTGTCACATGCAATACACAAATTAATGGAGATGGGTTAAATTAATATATGAGTTAGCCAATAAGAAGCTAGACCTAATGTGTCAAGCAGTGATTTAGTGAATACAATTTCTGTGTGGTTATTTTGGGTCTAAGTTAGTCAGGCACCCACGAACCAACAAGCAGTCTCCCTACTACAAATTGGTGCCCAACATGGAGCCCAAACCCATCACCCTGGGATTAACAGTCTCATGCTCTACCAATTTAGCTAGCCTAGTGGCTGGGAACCAAAAAACAGTGTCTGACTACATGTAGCTATTGTGCTTACTAATTCCTTATGCAGAAGATGAGCACCAAATTATGTAGTCAATTTTCCTTTCTATGGTTATATACCTTTGATGATTATTATCCAATTTTAATATTACAATGTCTATAATTACTTAAGAGATAGATGTTTGGGACACATATGAGGGATTTTATATGTTAGGCTAACCTTTAGGCATACCTGTGAGGATTGGCTAGATTCACCTTAGAGGCGAGAAGATTCACTTTAACTTTAGGTAGCACTAATAGGGGCTGCAAGACTGAATTGAGTCAAAAGGAAAAGACAGTTGAACATAAGCTTTCATTGTTCTGTGCTTCCTCCTGATTACAGACACAATATGATAAGCTGTCTCTCTGTTGTCATCATGACTTCATTACCATTGTGGACTGTGCCTCAGAACTATGAGCCACAGTAAACTCTTAAGTTACTTTTGCTAAGTCTATTGTTTTAGCAACAAGGTAAGTAGCTAATGCATTACCTGAGATACTCATTTTACAAGGTTAAGAGATTTACTTTGGCTTATTATTTCAGAGATTTCAGTCCATTTTCCTTGGTTCTTGCTTATTTGTGTCTATGTGAATTATTCTACACCATTGCAGAGTACGTTGCAGGTGTTAACTGACACCCTCATGGTAGCCAGAAATCAAAAGAGTTAGAGGAAACAGAAGAAATAATCCCAGTGGTGGACTAACTCTCTCCAATAGCAATCACCTCCTCTCAATAGCAACTGGGAATGGCAAAAGCTTTATCATCTGTTATGTATATATCATCTGTCTGTCTGTCTGTCTGTCTGTCTATGTATCTATCAATCATCTATTAATGCCTCTACATATCATCTATCCAATTTTTTATTGAAAATACAATGCATTCAGACCATAGTTTCCTCTCCTTCCACTCCTCCCAGCACCTTCCAACCCCCAAGTCTGTCCCACCTCTGCTTTCTATTCATGAAAAGTCATGGGTCCAAGAGACTAGTCAAACAAGACAAAACAGGATACAGCAAAACAAGGAAAAAGCCTTCCAGTCAAGGCTGGATAAGGTATTCTAATAGGAGGAAGAGTCCCAAGAGCAGGCAAAAGAATTAAAGCCATCTCCACTCCAAATGTTAGTATTCTTACAAAAATACCAAGCTAACAGTTATAACATGTACACAGAGGACTTAGTGCAGACCCATATATGGTGTGGGAGAATTGTTTATAACATTATGGAGTCTTGTGTGTGATTTTCCTTGGGTGTTGCCGGCTGTCGGGTACTGGGTGGGACAGAAACCCCAACAAGCTGGCCCTCATGTTACACATATAGGCCTTGTGTTTGCTGCTTAGGTTTCTGTGAGCCCATATGAGACCTGCTTGGTGGATTCAGTGGACCTTGCTTTCCTAGTGTACACCACCCCTCTGACTCCTACAATCTTTCCTTCTCTTCTTTGGTGGTGTTCTCCAGCCTCTAAGGGAAGGACCCAATGGAGATCCCACCCCCAGAGAATGTCTAGCTGTGGATTTCATCTCCGTGTCATGGTGTGATGTGGGTGCACTCTATGTTAATTTGACATTGGTTGGTCATTCATACAAGTTTTCTGCCACCATTGCTCCTGTACAAGTCTCAGGCAGAACAGATTGTAAGTGAAGGATTTTGTGGCTCGTAGCATTCAGGTTTCTCTTCCCATTACCTGCTGTGTAGCTTCTAGCAACAAAAAATTTGAATGTAGATGTGAAGGTTCTACACAGACACCAGGTCAACATCTCTACAGGGATGGGGCAGTCAGTCACTCAGTCATTAAATATAGGCTCAAACCCCAAAATATTAGGGCCCAAAACTTTAACATGGACTGTTGGACTTTATTTCAGATTCAGCATTTAGTAGTGTCTTTGCTGTTCAGGTATCATCTTGAATTTATAGTTCCACCTCCCCATACCCACTCTTCAGATACTTAATATCTCACTTAGAAGCATTGATTTTAAAAAAAACATGCTTTTTAATCTTCAAATAATTTTATGGTTAGCATATTTACATGTGATTAGACCATGTACTTTATAGATAAAATCTCCAGGACTTTTAACAACAAGTCTATTTCCAATTTTTACCATAGTAGTTCCTCAACAAATAATTGGTTAATAAACAAACAAACAATAAAGGGGTACATAGTTTAATAAATAATTTTGTCTATATGACACATGTATTGCCTAAAACCAGTATATGTTTAATCAAGCAATAGTTACATGCAAAATTAGAGTTTTTTCTTTTTATTTCATATTGGCGAATCAATCCCACACCAGTTATGTTTTAAGGGGTTATTTATTTTGGGGGGTAAAACTTACATACACCATAAACCGTCAGGAAGGGAGTCTAGTCGCTGGAGCAGGAACCGGGAACAAGAGCCGGGAACAGGAGCCGGGACCAAGCGCCGGAACCAAGAGGGCCTGATCTGGGATCTATGGCTCTTTTTAAAAGAGAAATATACCACGCCCCAGTGGGCTGGTATTTCAGCGGCTATTGGCTGACGGAGCGGAAGGCGCTCCCAGTTGCACTATGGGCTCGTGCTACAGCGACTATTGGCTGAGGCAGCGAAGGATACTCCCACAACAATTTCATTAAAACATTCTAATCATGAACAACTAATGGGTTGCAACCTGTGGTTTCTAAAACACTGTTATGACTGCTCTCTTGATGTGAAAATTGTTTTTAATTAATGATATTTTCAGTAATTATGTAAATTATTAGATGGTCACATCTTTTCAACTTTTTTTTCTGTAAATGTTAAAATCTTTCTAGAATACTGTGATATTTTATGTCCCAATATAGCTGTTGTTTTTCAGTGTTAAATTATAAAAAGAATAATTTATGCAATATGCCTATGGCTTTGTTTCATATACAATTTATGTTTAAGACATAGATATTGAAACATTGAGGTTCAATTAATCTAAACAAGGTTGTTAAATTGTAATCCAGGAACAGAACTAAATAGATGTCTAGCTCTATCCAATAGAATAAAATTCCCTATAGATGTCTAGTCAATCTTTATAAAGCATCATGTGAAAGCCTTTGCAGCTGTGAAGTATTTTTTCATGAACTCGTTCATTTTTATGAAGAACCTATTGTAAACTGTGTGTTCTACTTTATCCCTATAAATTGACTGTGTGTTTAGTAGTCCTCACCCAGCTACCACATGAATAGATTGTGTGCTTGGTAGCCCTGGCCCTGTTAGTCCAAGAACTCAGAAAATTGGGCTTTCCTAATGTTCTGCATGCCTGTGTCTTCTTCCTTTTTCCCATGCTTCGGTCTTTGCAAAAGTAGGAGGTAGATACAACACTGATTTTCTGTTTAGTTTTTTTTTTTTTTGAGACAAGATTTCTCAAGGTACCTCTAACTGTCCTGGAACTCACTCAGTAGTCCAAGCTGGCCTTAAAATTAGGAATATGCTTGACATTGCCTCTGGAGTTTGGGGATTAAGGTGTGTGCCAACACTCTTGGCTTTAACATTGCTTATTAGATTCTTCACAAGATCCTTGAAAAAAATTCACTCTGGTGTATTTTTAAATCCTTCAAATATTAACATCTGTCATGAGGGTAACATATGTTATCCCCATTTTTGGTAACCCTACTCTCTGCTCAATGTCACTATTAGTTTTATTTTTCCAAGTTCTTCTTCACACTATCTCTGGTTTTAATATTGGGTACCTCATTCGTCTAGTGCTAATTTGTCTGTAATCTAGTTTCACTCAGCCCCTTGAGCCATCTAATCTTAATTTTAGGATCTCATTTCTGCAAGGCAGTGCTTTGAATATGCGTTTTACAAGCCCCTTTATTTATTTGGAGATCAAATGATAACCTCTGACAGTTTCTTGATACATTTAGATCTGGGATGCTATCTGCAAGCCTACACCTTAAAGTCTTCATCTTCTGACCATGAAGCATGAGAGACTAGTGGAGGCTTTAGGAGTAGAAGCCTTTTATAGTGTTTAGTACATTCCTGGGAGCATTCCTTATACAGGATCCCATTTCATTTATCCCTCTCCTTCACAGCATTGATGCCAGTGAATGACTTTTGTGTCATGTGCTCCTCCCATAATGTGCTGTGCTGTCCACTACAGGTCTAAAAGCAATGTGCCCATGCAGTCACTGACTATAATCTCCAAATATGAATAAAGACAAGCCTTTTCTTTAAGTTGATTCATCTCAAACACTTCTTTCTGTAATTGAAAGTTAATGCATTACTGTTCTTCAAATACTTATTATACCACTAACCAGGGTAGTAGTTTCAATGTAATTGGTCCCATAATCTCATAGGGAGTGGCACTATTAGGAGGTGTGGCTTTGTTTGGAGTGGGTATGGCCATGTTGGATGAAGTGTGTCACTTTGGGGGAAGCCTTTTAAGTTTCCTATGCTCAGAATACCACCCAGTGAGTCAGTCCACTTTCCTGTTGCCTGCAATATGTAGAACTCCCAGCTAATCTGTCAGTACCACATCTGCCTGCATGCCACCATGTTCCCAGCCATGATGATCATGGACTGAACCTCTAAAACTGTTAAAAAACCACACCAGTTATATGTTTTCTTTGTGAGAGTTCCCTTGTAATGGTGTCTCTTCAAAGCAGTAAACCTTAACACCAGTCAACACAAGATGATAAGGTCTCTTATAGAACCTTGTGCTGTTCTTCTTTGGGTCATAACCCTCCTGAATATATGAATATATATATATATGAAATATATAAATATATAGTGTATGAATACAACCTGATATATCCATTATATAACAGCAGTTAAATAAATAGAGGCATGAATTTAAGATAGCACGAGAAAGTATATGAATGGGAAAAGGTTAGAGGGAGTGTTGTAAGAGGCTACTTGTTTGTTCTCAGCTGCTCAGCCCCAAAATAATCACAGAGATACTGTATTAATTAAATCACTGCTTGGCCCATTAGCTTTAGCTTCTTATTGACTAGCTTTTACATCTTAATTTAACACATTTCTATTAATCTGTGTATTGACACATGTCTGTGGCTTACCATCAAGGTTTTGTCTGGCATCTGTCTTTAGTAGGGCTACATGGCTGGCTTCTCTGACTCTGCCTTCTTTCTTATAGCATTCAGTTTAGTTTTCCCTGCCTACCTCTATTGGACCCTACCAGGCCCAAGACAGATTCTTTATTTATTAACCAATAAAAGCAGTACGTATACAGAAGGACCTCACACAACAAGGGAGGAAAGAGTAGGGAACAAGTAATGCAGTTTTATTTTAATTTCAAAAAAAATTGTATATATATGCTTATATATTATACATTTTAAATGGCCATTATCTATCCAAAAAGCATCCTATGTTAAGCAAATGATCAAATCCAGGGCATACAAGATTCAAGGCTGGCATGCATTGGGAGCAGATGTTTTGGGTAGGAAGATGTCAGGATGATGTAGTGTGAACGGTGGCCTGCGTTTCCGCCCGCCACCCAGCTAGCTTTACCCGAAATCATTACACGGAAACTGTATTCATTTAAACACTGCTTGGTCCATTAGTTTCAGCCTCTTCTTTGCTAACTCTCACATCTTGATTAACCCATTTCTAATAATCTGTGTAGCACCACGAGGTGGTGGCTTACTGGGAAAATCCTAACCTGCCTCTGTCTCAGAGAGGAGAGTCATGATGACTGCCTCATTGCCTTCTTCCCAGCATTCTGTTCTGTCTACTCCACCCACCTATGTTCTGACCTATCAGGCCAATCAGTTTCTTTATTAATTAGCCAATGAAAGCAACAGAAATATAGAAGACCCACCTACATCATTTCTTCTTTTTCTGTTTAAACAAAAAAGAAAGGCTTTCATTTTAACATAGTAAAATTACATATAGCAAAACAGTTATAAAGCAAGAATTATAGTTACAATATCTATATCTATTTTATCTTTATCATAATAATGGAAAACTACAACTATGACTAAACATTCTTCAACTCCATCAAAGACTCCAGAAGGATATAATATTACCTAAGTAAACATGAAGTAAGCAACTTCCAAAACTCTGGAAATGACAGAGACATCTCACTGCCTGTACAGTCACCCAAAGTTCTTTTGTACCGTTGGGGCATCCATCTTTAGCATACAGGCCTGTAGTTTCCAGCAGACATTTCCATGAAGCAGGAAATTTCAAAGACAGTTCAGTCACTAGCTGCTGTGTCCTGCAGAATGTCTCGCAAACTCTTTCATGAATCAGGAACCCCGAAAGACAATCTCACCTTTAGGCAAGTTCAGCAGTCCTCTCTCTGTGGGTTCTTTATGTCCAGTTTATGCAACAGTCCAGGCAAGAGCAGTTTCTTGCCCAAATGGCTATCAAACTCCATAAGGAGCCTCTTCAATGCCCATCTTCCTCTTGAAGTAGATTGGTGCTGCCAGGAGCAGACGTGTCTCATTGTTATGAAAAGCCCTAAGTTATTAAAACATTAAATGCCATATTCTGTAGTCTTTGAAAGATATGAGGAATGCCTATCTAACTGAAATATATCTCTATATATCTGGAAAATCTAACTAACATGACTACAAGCTTGATTATTATCGATGATTATCCATTAACAACCTATATTTCCTAATTATACATTACATTTTTAAATGAACTACACGATCACAATACCTTAATCAAGATCAAAAATACATATAACAAAATTGACCTTTAAAATTCATACCAATGCAAATTATCCATATCTGTGGCGCACTCCTTGACCAGCAGGAAAGAATGACCACGAATCGAGGATTCTTCTCTGATCACACTTTATTGGAGCCTCTTGATTGAAGGGAGAGCAGGAAGCGCGAGAGAGAGTGAAAGCCCAGAGGCAGCTGCTTTTATAGGGTGGAGGGACTCTGGTACTGTCCTGATTGGTGAATACCATTCTGCTGATGCCCGGGGCCTCGGGATTGGCCAGGGACAAAAGGCTCAATTGCGCATGTGCAGGCAAAGGGCGATCGGGGGCCGTGGCAATACCAAATATGGGCTTGATTACCTCCAAGCTGCAGGAACGCTGGCGCCATCTTGTAATGGCGATTTCTCCGGACGGCTCCTTACACATATCTATATCATATCCCCCTTTAAATGTAAAAGAACATTTATAAACAATATTTGGGAATATGGACGTAGTTATTTCTCTCCAAACTTCTTCGTGCTGAATGGGGGCACTGTTAATCAGGTCTTTCATGGTATAACCTGTGTGCTAGATTCATCTCAGTCAGCAGTTGAGCAAAGTAATTTCTTGAGGGTGTTCACAGTGACCTTTCAGGAGGATGTGGTCTATCATACCATATTGGGATAGAAGCAATCCACAGGGTCTCATCCTCTGTGAAAACGAAAGCAGACCCTCTTTTCCAAAGCATCATATTCTTAGACCCAAATTCTGAAGTCATTATACCCTTATGATATCCATTCTGGTTTAGCTTGGCAGCCCATATAATGAAATGTCTCTCTTAGCTCCTTCATAGTCAAAAATTTTAAAGAAAACACAATGTACATAATCCAGACTCTCTGTGAATTTTCCGTTTTTATCTGGCTTATTTTTATTTATTTTTTTAATCTATAACTATCTGTACTCTGTCTCCTTAAAGACTACCCCTTTTTTAAGGCATTAACTTTATTGTCTATATTCTTTTTCTTTTCTCTCCCAAGCCAACGTTCAGTCATCCAACACTGTGACTCATTTAGAGGTCTTTTATGTCTGAATCTGTTCTATTGTGAATCTGTAATTCTTTATTATCCAGGAGCATTTCTTAAAATGCTAATCACTTCTTAAAAACTTCAGTTGCGCCATGTAGAGGTAATACGGTACCGCCTGTTTACTGCCAGTCTAAACCTTAATTTTATAGGATGAGACACAGAGGCAAGAGCAAGAGCTGGAAATATTTCTTTTACGCCATTTATTCATGGGTTGTACTTAATCTATTTCTATTTATTATAAAGTAGCCAAGAGTATGAGGGCAATTCAATATTACTTAACAATTTCTAGTTTTATTTGTAACTTCATAGGTACTTTATGTTCAGTATCACAGGTGAAGATAAGACTGAATCCAGTCCTGAATTCCAGTCACACTAGCCTAACAATTGCTAGTGCTAGGCTTCTTCATTTATTATATATCAATTTTCCTTAATAATGTTTTCATAATAAAACTTTCTCAAAACAATAAATACCAATTGTGTTAACTCAGTTCTTCACCTATTCTATTTTGAGTGATTTTCATAAAGCTTGAATCACAAGTTGATTTTAGCCCAATTGTTCTTGATTAAATATCTCTTTTCATCTTCAAGATAATGTTATATAGTGACTGATCTTGTATATAACTGGACTTCAAGACATGAAATTCAGATGAGACCCTGAGTCCAATTTGTTTTTTTCACAAAATTAGATATTTTCATCAATGTGAAAAAGCTGACAAAGTTTTAAGGCGGTATATCTTATGATACATAAATAGCTAGAAGATTTTTGTATATTTTTAGAAGATTTATTACTAAAATGGTCTCTAAATATCTAGTTTCTTCTATATCCATTTTCAAAACACATGACAATATTTCCCTTCTGTGAAGGCTTGGAATTGTCTTGTGTGTGTCACTCAGCTATTCATTACTACACAACATACTTTACATCAGTTGTTTCCAACCGTTCTAATGCTGCAACTATTTGATACATTTCCTCATATTCTTCTAAACACAAAATTATTTCCATTGCTACTTCATAACTGTAAATCTTTTACTGCTTTGAATCATAATGCAAATAGCTGATATGCAGGATATCAGACATGTGACCTGGGTGAAAAGGTTGTTCAACCCAAAGGGTGTCACGACCCACAGGTTGAGAACCACTGCCTTACATAACCAACTGAAAATGAAGAAATATTTATTTTTTAACTCTTGCTTCTGAAGGTTTCCATCCATAGTCTACTGGTTCTTATGTATGTCTATGAAAAACAACATCCTGACTGACATAAAGAGACGATCAAACTATCCTGACTTAAAACTTTATTTTCAAAATATATGAATATAGATATGCACACATATATAGTTTAAATAAGTTTATATCATGACAGGTAAGTTGGCAACAGTTTGAAATAAATAAGGCATACCCAAGTTTAGACTAGAACAGCAGTGTTTGTTAGGTATATCTTTTTAGCTTGTATAAAGAATTATCTGAAGATTTATTATTTCATTTTATGGAGGATATTTTTTATAGGACAACAAGGATAGATACTAAAATATTGAAAAGAATACTAAAATATCATTCCAACATTTAGAAACTGAAATATGCCAATTATTGGATTTTGGAAATGAAAAACCAGAATTTAGACAAACTGAATTGTAGTTAGTGAAATCCTGAGATTACCAGGGAATAACCTGCAAGGGCCTCAAAAATAAAGTAAAATTTTTATTGACAGGAAAATTACACAAAGTATACTAAATTATATAGTATAATAGCTATAGTAACTATAATTATACAAGTATACTAAAAAGTGGAAAATTTTTCAGGAGGTGGTGGCACATGCCTTTAACCCCAGCACTTGGAAGGCATGGACAGGCAGATCTCTGATCTCTGTGAGTTCCAGGCCAGTTTGGTCTACAAGAGCTAGTTCCAGGACTGGCACTAAAGTTACATAGAGAAACCCTGTCTTGGAAACCAAAACCAAAACCAAAAATATAAATAAATAAATAAATAAATAAATAAATAAATAAATAAATGTATAGGTAGACAAATTATGTAACAACTGGGAAAATGTTCTGACTCAAAGCTCTTTTACAAAGAAAATATAGATTATACTAAAGAAAGAAATGTTCCATCGTGAGAACAGCTTTTAATAACTGCACACAGGAAGAACAAAGAGTTCCTAGATGCTGCATTTGGTTACAGAGGATCAACATGTGCTCCAGCATGTCACTTTGGTACCTATGTGCAGAAGAGGGGTAAAAGGGGCTGTCCCTTTTGAGTTCGTGCTTGTGATGGAGTACAGATGCAAGGATGACCTAGGTGTCAGTGCTGGACATTTCTGTCCTGTAAAGAGCATGCAGAGGTCTCTGTGTAATATGAAAATTTCCATAGGTTCAGTTACTAGAGCCTTATTTTTCACAAGTCATAGAGTTGAATCAGAAAAAAAAATAAATTGTGGGATACAGTCAGTGTGTGTAGGTAAGTCATCTGTACGGATCAAGTACACAGGCTATAGGTTTCCTGTTAAACTTTATGGAGGGTTATAAAATTTATGAGAAAAGATAAGCTTTAGTATTTCTATTCCACAGCATTCCCAGGAAAGGAAAATGGAAAGATTGGAAAGCAGAATGTGAAATCCATCATGAAGTTGTGGGAAAAATGTGACCAAGTCTCAAAGAAGAAATAAACTGACAAAATGAGGTCACTGCTAGACTTAGACCAATTAGAAGCAGCTTGTGTGGTGCTTTGTTCTTTTCTACCCACAGAGAAAGAGTTATCACATGTGGATCCATGTACACACGTACACATGTATTCTGAGATACAGGCTCTACACTTGCTGCCTGAATGAGAGGAAAACAAAACAAAACAAAAAAACACCAAAACATTTTAAAAGTGGGAATGAAAACACAATACACCTTTATAAACATTAGATTTTATCTTTTCTTGGCCTCTCTTTAAAAAACTCTCTGCCTCTCCATTTTCCTTCTTTCCCTCCCTTCCCTTTCTCCTCTTTCTCCGCCTTTCTCTTTCTCTATTTTCTTGAATAATTTTTTTTTACAATTTGGAAATTAAAATATAATTGCTTCATTCCCCTCTTCCTTCCAATCATCCTCCTTTGCATCCATCCTTCCCCACACATCCTCCTTGCTTTCACAAATTCCAAACTTTATGTCTCCATTTCTACTGCCAAAGTGCTCTTCAGATCTCCAACTTCTTTCAGCTTTGTTGACTGCAACACTCATCTTTCCGCTGGGCTCACTCCACGAGGGCAGCTCTCCTTGGCAGATATCCCACAGATCTGGCATCTCCAGCATCTTGCGGTCTCAAAGGCAATTCAAGCATCACTTTTACAACTTCACACCTCTATGCAGGGTCACTACTGACACATACCTGGCCTCAGAAGCTTTTCTTAGTCACAGAGGGAGATTCCATAAACATTTCTTCTATCCTTGGCTCTAAAGCCAGAACGATGTGCTTGCTGGGATTGGAATATGGTCCCCTCATTCAATTACATCTTGATTAGCTTTTGTTTTTGATGCTTTCCTTCACTGTCTAAGCTTGGCTATCCTGGAACTTGCACTGTAGACCAAGCTTGCCTTGAACTCAGAGATCCTCCTGCCTCTGCAAGGTGTGGACCCTCATACTTGACTCTGAAGTTTTTTAAAATTCCTTATGACAAGTTGGATGCTTAGCTGGGTTGGAAGCCCTGAAATTACCACTCCTTTTATTCTACTTTATATCAGGCTTTCCTTTAATCTGTTTTATTTTCAACAAAGAATTTATCTTCATTCTACTTCCTGGTATCCCATTTCTTCTTGTAATGTAAAAATCCACTAGACTGGCATCATATGTCTTACCCTGACACTGGTCTGTTGAGACGGTCCAATCACAAGTATTAGTCTTGTGTTTGGGATCCAGAATAACCTCTTGGTTATGCTTTATTATCCTGGCTTAAATTTCAATACCAAGTTCTGTATTAACAACCCAACCTGTCTTCAACTAATAGATTTCTATATTTGCTGTGTTTCCCAAAACTGGGTCTCATAAGTGGCTGTACAGTCATAATTGTGCATGGAGAGCCATGGTACAGCTGGCGGCTTTATAGACTAAAACATATGTTCATTCTACTAATTACAAGATGTGGTACCAGGCAGATATAAAGTCTCTGTCTGTGATCACTGTCTTGTGAGCCTTGCATGAAAATGGAGAAATGGGTAGTGAAGACAGACCACTGTCTATCAAGACTATACAAAACTGTATCATTGCTGCATCTCACAGACACAGGACCTTGCATATATTTGTGGGAGTGTCTGCCTCAGGGTTCCTCCAAGTCTGTCAGTGATGTTTGTTCAAACTCAAATCTATTCTGCTTTTTGCAGGTCCCTAGCAGAGTCTAGGAAAAGCTTATAACTTGGTTTGACTGAAGAATTTTATTTCATTTTTGGAGGTCTAGATTTGAAATGGAAGATAAGTCTCATGCTAGTTTTTGTGCCCTAATTGCCAGTGGATGGAATCTTATTTCTCTTCTGTGTGTCCCTAAGTGGGGAGGGTTGACAAAGAATGTTAAGCCAACTAATGCAGTTCTATAGGTTAGTCCACAGTTGTTTGTCCCTAGAAATAGATATCAAGGGTTCAGGATCTCCTCCTGACAGTAGTTTTTCCTGTGGTAGGACTATTTTAGGTTTTGTGTCTAAGGTATTGATTTGAAAACTTCTCCCTTCACTAAGTAAAAGAAGATTCTTTTTTAAAATGGAGCTGAATGTTTGCCTAGTTTGAGATAAGAACACTGTTTCCTATGTTTCTTCTTCTTCTTTTTTTAATTTTTAAATTCATTTTACATACCAACCACAGTTTCGCTCCTTCCTCTTCCCTCTCCCTCCCATCTATTCCTTGCCATGGTCCCAACAAGAAGAACAAGCCGTAGAAGTGTCACCCACATTCACAAGGTCTAGTTTGGTCTCACGCAGGGTCCCCAGCTGTCAGTCCAGAGTCCATGAGCTCCCACTAGCTCAGGTCAGCTGTCTCTGTGTCTTTCCCCATCATGATCTTGATCCTTTTTCTCATATAATCCCACCTCCCTCTCTTTGACTGGACACAAGATGTGGACCAGTGCTTGGCTGTGGATCTCTGCATCTGCTTCCATCAGTTACTGGATGAAGGCTGTGTGAGGACAATTAGGTTAGTCACCAGTTTGATTACAGAAGTTGTCCAGTTCAGACACCCTATTCACTATTGCTAGGTGTCTTAGCTTGGGTCATCGTTGTTGGTTCCTGGGTGTTTCCTTAGTCCCAAGTCTCTCCATAACTCAATAATGGTTCTTTTTATCAAGATACCTCTTTCATTGCTGTCCCCTTTCATCCCTCCCCCAACTTGACCATCCCATTCCCACCAGTTCTTATTCCCCCTCTCCTCCACTTTCCCACCCTCAGTTTACCCAGGAGATCTTATCTATTTCTCCTTCCTAGGGTGATTTTTGCCTGTCCCTCTTGGGTCCTCCGTGTAACTTAGTTTCTCTAGGACTTTTGGTTGCAGCCTGATTATCCTTTGCTTTACATCTAATATTCACTTATGAGTGAGCATATACTGTGCTTGTCTTTCTGGGTCTGGGTTCTCCTACTCAAGATTATTTCTTCTATATCCATCCATTTGCCTACAAATTTCACAATGTCATTATTTTTACACCCAAATACTACTCCATTGTGTAGATTTACCACATTTTCTTGATCCATTCTTCAGTTGAGGGACATCTAGGTTGATTCCAGGTTCTGGATGTTTTTAATAATGCTGCTATGAACATAGTTGAGCAAGTGTTCTTGTGGTATGACTGACTGAACATCCTTTGGATAAATGCCCAAGGGTGGCCATTCTGTGTCTTGAGGTAGATTGATTCCCAATTTTCTGAAAAACTGCCATACTGATTTCCAAAGTGGCTGTACAAGTTTGCACTCCCACCAGCAATGGAGGGGTGTTTCCCTTAATCTGTTGAGAATTCTCTGTTTAGATATGTACCCTGTTTTTTAAAATTGGACTGTTTGGTATTTTGATATCTAGTTTCTTGAGTTCTTTGTATGTTTTAGAGATCAACTCTCTGTCTTATGTAGAGTTGGTGAAGATCTTTCTTCAAAAGGATAGTGTTCTATTGTTCATTCTATTGCGTGCAACCAAGAATGACCCCAGTGACTTTAGAGTGTGGGAAAAAATGTATGTTAAGGACTTGCATGAGGAGTGGCAGTGCCCTAGAGGATGGAGCTGGGCTGGGGCTGCACGGTGATCATTGGTGTAGAAAAAGTGGTTTGTAACCAGAAACATATGCATCCAAATATGCTCCCGGCTCAGTTATCTTTGATGGGGCAAAATAGCTTCTGTTACACACAAGGTGACCTCATTTCACTGTAGTTTCAAAGAAGCTTTGAAAGGAGTGTGTAGTTAAAATTCTTTGTACAAGTGGCTGATGCCTTTCACATCTCTAGGTTTCTATTGAGGGGCACCTAGGTTGTTTCCATGTTCTGGCTATTACAAATAGTGCTGCTATGAACATAGTTGAACAAATGCTTTTGTGGTATGATAGGGCATCTCTTGGGTATATTCCCAAGAGTGAAATTGCTGGGTCCTGAGGTAGGTTGACTCCCAGTTTCCTGAGAAACCGCCACACTGATTTCCACAGTGGCTGTACAAGTTTGCATTCCCACCAACAATGGATGAGTGTTCCCCTCATTCCAAATCGTCTCCAGCATAGGCTATCATTGGTGTTTTTGACTTTAGCTGTTCTGACAGGTGTAAGATGGTATCTCAAAGTGGTTTTGATTTGTATTTCCCTGATCGCTAAGGAGGTTGAGCATGACCTTAAGTGTCTTTTGGCCATTCAAAGTTCTTCTGTTGAGAATTCTCTGTTCAGTTCAGTACCCCATTTTTTAATTGGGTTAATTAGAGTTTTAGTGTCTAGTTTCTTGAGTTCTTTGTATATTTTGGAGATCAGACTTTTGTCTGATGAGGGGTTGGTGAAGATCTCCCAATCAGTAGGTTGCCTTTTTGTCTTACTGACAATGTCCTTTGCTTTACAGAACCTTGTCAGTTTCAGGAGGTTCCATGTATTCATTGATTCTCTTATTGTCTGTGCTACTAGGGTTCTACCTAGAAAGTGGTCTCCTGTGCCTATGTCTTGTACACCACTTCCCACTTCCTCTTCTATCAGGTTCAGTGTGGTCAGATTAATGTTGAGGTCTTTAATCCATTTTAACTTGAGTTTTGTGCATGGTGATAGATATGGATCTATTTTCATTCTTCTACAGGTTGACATCCAGTTATGCCAGCACCATTTGTTAAAGGTGTTTTCTTTCTTCCATTGTATAGTTTTAGCTCCTTTGTCGAAAATCAGGTGTTCATAGGTTTGTGGATTAAGATCTGGGTCTTTGATTAGGGATACAAGGTTCATTCCTAAACATAATAAAGACTATATACAGCAAACAGACAGCTAACATTAAATAAATGGAGAGAAACTCAAAGCCATCCCACTAAAACCCGGAACAAGACAAGGCTGTCCACTCTCTCCATACCTCTTCAATATAGTGCTTGAAGTTCTAGCAATAGCAATAAGACAGCATAAAGAGATCAAGGGGATTCAAATTGGAAAGGAAGAAGTCAAATTTTCATTATTTGCAGATGATATGATAGTGTACATAAGTGACCCCAAAAACTCTACCAGAGAACTCCTACAGCTGATCAACACCTTTAGTACTGTGGCTGGATGGATACAAGATCAACTCCAAAAAATCAGTTGCCCTCCTATACACAAAGAACAGAGATACAGAGAGGGAAATCAGAGAAACATCACCTTTCATTATAAACACAAATAACATAAAATATCTTGGGGTAACTCTAACCAAGGAAGTGAAAGATCTATTTGAGAAGAACTTTAAGGATTTGAAGAAAGAAATTGAAGAGGATACCAGAAAATAGAAGAATCTCCCATTCTCTTTGATTGGGAGGATCAACATAGTAAAAATGGCAATTCTACCAAAAGTAATCTATAGATTCAATGCAATCCCCATCAAAATCCCAGTGAAATTCTTCACAGACCTTGAGAGAATAATAATCAAGTTTATATGGCAAAACAAAATTCCAGGATAGCCAAAACAACCCTACACAATAAAAGTACTTCCAGAGGCTTTACCATCCCTGACTTCAAACTCTATTACAGAGCTACAGTAATGAAAACTTCTTGGTATTGGCACAAAAACAGAGATGTTGATCAGTGGAATCGAATCGAAGACCCAGATCTTAAGACAACTTCTTGTAGTACTCTCTGGCTATTATCACCCCAGCTCAAGCCCTGAAGAAGAAATGGTTTCTGCATCTGCCAGGGGCACAAGCAGAGCATAGCCATCATCTTGAGAATCTCATTGCCTTGCAATTCCTCCTTTTCTGAAGTCAACATTATTCAGATATTTGGACTTGGTGTGCAAGATGAAATCTTGCAATATGTAGAAAAAATATTTTGAGGAAAAAAAAGAAAAAAGTAGAAATGGGGCATCTCTCCATTGCCTTAATGACACTGAAAACTGATTATTTAGAATATCTCCTTTCCAGCTGTTCACCAAATTTTAGATAATCCCCAGTTCTCTTTCTATCACCCTCCAATATTGATTGCTGTCATTGCTATTCATTTTGGTGTACTTTTGGGCAAATATCTGTATACGGCACTCTCTGTACTCAAACCACTCTTGTTTTCATATTTATATTCTACTAGTAGAAGTTTCTTGTTGCCCCTTCTGAATGGGTTTTCTTTCAAAATAATTTCAATTATTTACCCTTGACTAAGTCTTTCATATTGTAATTGAAAGATGTATATAACGAAATATCAAAGTTTTATAAGACCAATGAAAGATTACAACTATATATTTTTAAAATTTTACTCAGTGCAGGTTTTTACATGATTAAGAGAAGCAAGAATATTGTTTTGACTTATTGATCTGAAATTTACCCCATTCACATATATTATACATATACATTTACATTCTATATATATGAAAAGTTTCAAAATATCCTCCACATATATAAATTTCATATATATATACTATATATATCCAAAATTAAATAAAATTTTAGCAGTTTTCATAAAATCTTAAGTATAACTTAATAAGAAACAAAACACTATAGTTCACATATGATTTGAACTTCATTTTGTCATTATAAAAAGAATATTTTCCAATATTTGTTTAATTATACTCAATTCAGGTTTGTTTGGAAGTAGTTTAAAGTCATTTGATGGTAGTTGTGCTTTTACAAGATTACTGGCTATCACTGAAACCTGTGCAATAGCTTTATCTACTGGTAGTCATTTTTATGCTTTTAATTAACTCACACAATTCTAAAAAACTTCAAGTAGCTAATAATGATGAGGCCTTTATGTTAATGTCAGTTAAAAATGCTCAAGAAATATTTTTTATGAATACACACACACATACATTCAGAACACATTTACAAGGCAATAGAAATATTTTGGAGATTTTCTAACTTTTAAAGTCATAACTCCATTTCTCCTGTAGTTCAAATGATTCAGATCAAGTAATTAAAATATTGTAGAAATCTAAAAGTCATGAAACATTGAATGTAATTTTTTATTTAAAATGAGATTTTCTTAAAAAAAATGAGATTTTCTTATAGTATTGTTTGCTCTTATTTTATCATGCCACCCAAGGGCAGTCATTATTCGTCAATACTCCTCATGTAGGGGGCACTGTATATCTTCTGTTTTCTCCATCCTGGTATTTCATTTGGCTCTATCTCTTACACATGACTGTCATGTCCTATTCCAAAAACACTGGTTCTCTGTGGTCATTCACTAACTTTTGTTCTTACAGTCTTTCTATTCTTCATCTAGGCTGATCCCTGAGCCATGAGAGCAGGAATACAAATGTTCCATTTAATACTGAGCATTTCACAGCCAGGTATTTTCTGTGTACTGATCAGTCAAGGGTCTCCTGTGTTAACTGCTCCCTTCTGCAAAGCGAAGCTTCTCTGATGACGGTTAAAAGTCGAACTGGTCTATGCCTCTAAACATAAGTACCTAAGAGGTGATTTAATGCTAAGTCTATTTAGCAGAATTGTAGTAGTAGTTTTTCACCAGAATCCATGTTACCCAATCATAGGCTACTGGTCCTGTTAAAGGTGGAGGACATGAGTTCCATCTTGCAAAATGAGTATTAAAACCAGTTAGAAAATGACTGGTTACTCAGGTAATAATTTGGCTACTATTGTAAACATGCACATCTTGTCAGGTAGGTCATCACTGTAGATTGCAGGGTTCTTTGATGGGTAAGACTTTTGATTATTTAATTCACTAGTAGTATGCACAGAATCTTACAACATTGTGAAAGTTAATCAGCAAGGTTGTTGTTTCAAACTGACACCATTTTGAATTATCCATGCTTTAAGATTCAGCAATACTGTGTCCCAAGTAATAGGATCTTATTATTATGTTCTACAAGGTGACCAACAGAAATGTCAATAGACTGTAATGATGTCTGGGGTGGAGCGGGTTTCTGGGCTATCACTGATCGACAGTTCCAAAAGAGGTAATACACACTCAGCATTGGGTTTTTATCTGATGGTTCATTTTGTCTGGGACAGACAATGTTCAGTGTCTCTCTGCTATAATGAAAATTGACTTCAATTCTTCTTATATAGGTAAGTATTTTATGGTACTTCTACATTTGTAGATTTCCGTATGGCATTTTCAAATGTCTTTTGTGTTAGTTATCCTTTCTTATTCTTTCCCTTGATTCCCCATCTCCCACTCTACTCAAACTCCCTTGCTCCTTTATTCTTACCCCCTTCACACCAGTTCATCCTATTCTTCCTGCCATTGAAGCCCTCTCCCAAGGCTCTTTACTGGATTTTTCACTTCTATGGATACTACAATTTAGGCAAACATCTAAAGACTCAAAACTAGCATCAATGCATGGGAGAGAACATGCCATATTTAATTATTTTTTGGGTCTGGGTATTTAGAATGACAATTCTCCCTCTGGCAATTTACTTGAAAATTTTGTATTATTTTTTAAAGCTGTATATATTCCACTGTATATTTGCATCACATTTTCATTATCCATTTGTCAGTTGATGGTCATCTAACCTGTTTCCATTTTTCCTGGTCATTGTGAACAGAGGAACAATGGACATGAATGGCAAGTCCCTTTTTTGTAAGGAATGGAATCATTTTGATATGTACCTAGGAATGACACAAATACGTCAGATCTAATTTCAGGTTGTTGAGGAATCTCCACATGGATTTTCATAGTGGCTGCAGTGGTTTGCACTCCCACCAACAGTGAGCAAGCATTCCTTCTCCTCATTTGCTATCATTTGTTATCCTTTGTTTCTTTGTCTTAGCTGTTCTGACTGAGGTCAGTTGAAATTTCAAAGTTTTACTTTGATTTAGAGTCATCTAGGACACAAGCCTCCAGCTACATTTGATAGCATCTTCTTCCATAACTTCCCATCACCATGATGAACGTGTACCTCGGTACTGTGCCTCAGTATGAACACTTCATTTCTCAAGTTGCTTATGTCAGAATGTTTTATCAAAATAACAGAAAAATGACAGAGGATGTTTGAATTTGAACATTTTGACTGATAATTTTAAATATTATCTCTGTTTTTATACAGAATTCTTTGTAGATACCAAGCATATTTGTTTTCCTTATATCATATTTGTATTCTGTAGAGCCCACATAATTTTCAATGAAATACCATGTGAAAAGCAAAAACAATATATTTATTTTGTTTTCTAATATGAAAAAGTTTATTAATTGATGAATACCTACTGTGCTTTTCATTTCTGTTGGCATGGTAAAAACACTGTCCAAAAACAACTTGGGAAAGAAAGGGTTTATTTCAGCTTATAGTTCAACATGAATGGAAATCAGGGGAGGAACTCAGGGCAGGAGTCAGGAGGCATATATGGTGTGGGAGAATTATCTGTATTATGTCAATCATGTATTTTAATAAAACGCTGATTGGCCAGGCAGGAAGTAGAGGTGGGTCAACCAGACAGGAAGTAGAGGTGGGGCAATGAGAACAGGAGAAGGCTATGAAGGAGGAAGCCCATTCCTCCATTCCTGCCCAGATCACTGAAGAAGCCACATGTGAGCTGACAGCTGAAAAAGGTACCAAGCCATATGGCTAACATAGATCAGAATAATGGGTTAATATAAACTACAGAGTTAACAAGAAGCCTGAGTTAATGAGCCAATCAGTTTTATAATCTTACAGAGTCCTGTGTGTGATTTTCCTTGGGGCTTGCCGGTTGTGGCGTACTGGGCAGGACAGATATCCCAACAAGCTGGCCCCTCATGTTACACATATACTAAAACAGAAAACACTGGGAAATTCTGGTTTCTGTCTTTTTCCCCCATGACCCTCTTAGTCTTTTTTTTTTTTTTTGTATAAATCAGGACAGGGGTGGTATCATTTACAGTATGCTGATCCCTATCACAACAATTATTAAAAAAATATCTCACAGAAGTGCCTACAGGCCAATATGATGGAGACATTTTCTTAATTGAGATTCCCACTTTCCAGATGACCCATGCTTGCGTTTAATTCACAAAAACAAAACAAAATAAAACAAAACTACCCAGCATACTTACAGTGTTTGCATTGTAATTATAATTTATTCAAGTGAAATGTATTATCTCCACTGAGTATTATATATGTATAATGTCTCCAATAAGTATCTTAGGGTCCATCTCATTTGTTTAAGATGGAACTTACATTCATTTAAAATTTTAATTAATGTTCAATTATTTCATTTGTTGGCATATGTTAGAAATATATTTTAGTTTCCTCCCCCCTTGTGTATGTGTATTTATGCATATCTCAATATTACCTGTAAAATGTCAGTTCATGAAAGCCATTTAGGAAATGGAGCACACTTCTAGTTGCTGAATTGATTCGCTCAAGACTTTTAGAATATGTGTAATTCTTCGGGACTGCGTGTTCTTTCTCATTAATACCTACAAATGCATCCAACAAAGGCATGAAGCTTGAAAGGATCAATAAAGTCACAGCAGGGGAAAAGGTTTTGCCAGAAAAGCTTTGACGGGTACTTTTTATTTCAAGAAAGCTCTTCTCTCTTGTTAGATAATGGTCATTTTAAAAAGGAATACAGAAACATCCCCAAAGGCTGTATTACTTTTGAGTGTTAACCTCATTATCAATCTAGATGCTTCTCTAGATTTTTAAAAATGAATACCTCTGAAAGGTAACCATGTAAGCATTGGAGTTGGTAGGTAAAGCAAGAGGAATTTAATGATAAAGCACAATAGGAAAAATACAAAATGTAAGACAACTACACGTTCTTTTACCCTCAAGATCTGAATTTAGTTCAGGGCAAAGTTCAATGGAGGGAGAGTCCTATGTTCATTTTGTGAAAAATAATTTAAAATCATACAGTATATTTTTTGAACTTTTGCATTGTATCTCAGCATCAAGTAGTGAATCTTAATTTGAGGATTTAATGATTTAAGTTTGAATAAATTTTTGTAATAAGGGTCATTCCAAAGGTTACATAGATGGGGTCATATTTAATCTTAAGTAGTTAAGCAGATAGAAATATTAATGGAGACATTAAAGACATTCAACGTGAATTAAATATCTGCTCTTTAAATAAAGACAACCAAAACAGTCATTACTTATGAAAATAATCTCACTTGACCATTCCCTAGGAGTTACAAGAAGCAGAAATGCTAAGTATCCTAAGAGAAACATTATAATTAGATATTAAACCCTAGAGGATAAAACGAGAGATTGGCATTATGAAATTGATGTAAGCTGTGTCTTTGAATATGCCTTGGAAGCAAATTTATGCTTGGGTAGGTAAGAAATATACAGTCTAGTCCAAGGTGACTATTGCCACTTAAAAGATCATCTGCTTACTTAGTCTCTATCTTTTTCTGCCACATGAGCTGGGAACTCACTGGGACCACACAGGCTATCCCAATCACATGTTACTCCTGCATAACACTTACAGCATGACCTTTGGTTAGGCTATATAGCCAGGGGGATATATAAATTGCAATTACTTGACCTTAGAAGGTGGGAAGTCAACAGAGACATGCCCATTTTGAAATCAGTGAGAGCATAACTTTTGAATTTCTCTTCACATTTATTTGAAACTACTTTATAATACTGAGATTGTTTATTTCTATAAATTGTTACAGGCAGCTGTAACTTACAACTCAAGAAATTAAAGCATATGAACCATGAACCTCTATTGCATTTATTTATCTTTTCTCACACTATCACTGCAGGGTATATAAGCACAAGCTAACAAAATAGGTGGTAAAAAACCCACTTATGTAGTGAGGCTGGGAGATATTTGCAAAGACTCCTACTACCGAATATTTAGCAATATGACCAACCATAAAATTCTTGGCAAATAGGCTGAATTTCCTAGGGAAATTAATATCATTGCTACAGCATTTATGTTGCCTGCTGTATGTATGTGTGTGCATGTATATCTATGTATATATATACATATATATACATATATATGTATATATATACATATATACACACACACACACACACACACACACACATATATATATATATATATATATATATATAATTTTACAGAGTTTCCTGAAGGAAAAGTTTATGATATTACCAGTATAAACCTTTATAACTATACTTGCCTAGGATACTTATTCTCTTCTGGTCATTTAAAATGAACATTAGAGTGCTATAAAAACTTAAAATGGCTTGGACAATTGCAGTGATTTCAAAGAAAATCAATTAACATAGTGTTGAATTTTACCCAATAGGAAATTAGTCATTTAATACTTAATTTTATAATTGTACACAGAGCACAAATCAGGTAGGAAAAAAAGATTGTGAATTGTTCTAGCTATTCTTTTTTAACAGGACAGAAAATAACTTCACTGGAGACATTCCATCTGTTACAGTTACAGAAGAAGGCACTGTGTAGCTTATATTTGAAATCACTAGTCCCTTCCAAGTTTCCATTTTAAAATCTCCTTCAATGATAATTTCTTTTTTAATTTAAAATGTCTTACTTTTTATCACACTATTTTCTTTAAAAAATATTTTCTTTATAATAGAACTCCTAGGGAACTTTTACAAACTTCCTCATATAAACTATAACTGTAAGTTAAGTATATTTGAATAAGATGGGATGTTCAATAAAATATGTTAACTTTTACATATAATTTTTCTCAAAAAAGTCTAAGTTCACTAATGAAAATACATTCTGAAGTCAACTGGAGCTCTGTTAAAGACATTAACTATTAGGAAGATAGCTATTGGAAGTCGGGAACCTAACACACAAAACATACATGCAGGCAGAATAATTTCCAGGAAATAAGTGCACTATTTTAAAAGAAATTATATTACTTAAGTAGGTAGTCACAAAATATGAATTTAGGCATTTAAAATATCTGATTGATGAGTTCTTTGGTTATTTCAAGTAAAAAAAGGTCTTATGTTCTCTACTGCATACTGCAGAAAATCAAAATTGAATTCACACTTGGTATGGTTTAGTACTGGACTGCAGTTCTACTATTAAGAAGATTAAATGCAGCTCATGAGTAAAGCTGAATAATTTTAATTCAGCTCATTAATAAGCTGGCTCTTCTTTATTTTGGAGGGATTCTTGAATGTAAGCAGCACGTTTTCTTGAAGTGGAATAATGACTATTTCAGCTCCATGTGTGATGGTAACACTTAAAATATCCTGTCTATAACTTTTGGTATGCTGAATGAAATCCCAATATTATTTAATTTAGGACATGTTTTGCTGTGGATGTTATTGCAGATTCTTTTCAGTGTACTTTGCTGTTTTACCTGGTTGATGAGCACTCGACTTGTTCAGGGACTTGCTAAACATCACCATTCATGAGGATCTTTTGTGGGTTCATTCTCCCTGTGTGAACCTCAACCATAAATTCTCATTTGTATTACTGTTAATTATATTACCTCCTAGAGAGGTACACTAACCAATATAGGGAGAATAAGACTCTATTGATGTAAGCTGAGACTGCTTGTTTGTTTCCTCACTGCCCAGACCTGAGTAATTATGTAGAAACTATATTGATTACAACACTATTTGACCTATTGGCTCAGACTTCCTATTGGCTAGCTCATACATCTGAAATGAACACCTTTCTATTAATCTGTATATCACCACAAAGCTGTGGCTTAAGGGGTAATGTTCTGGTTGTTATTTCCTTCGGCAGCTGCATGGTATCTCCTGATTCCATCTACTCTCTCTATATCTATATATCTTCCTGCCTGGCTCTATTCTGCCCTGCTGGAGGAGGTCAAAGTAGCTTCTTTATTAACCAATGGTAATAAAACTTATAGCATACAGAGGGGAATCCCACATCATTTCTCCTTTCCTGTCTAAATATAAAGGAAGTTTTTAATGTAAAATTACATACACAATTATCAAGTTATCAATCAAGAATTATAGTTACAATATTTAGTTCATTTACATTTGTCAAATGTACTCTCTCATCTATTCCATCTTCATGAGTGCAAAGTTTTATATCCAACTCAATCTTTATCATAACTAAGGAAAACTGTAACTATGTGTCTTCAGATCTTCAAAGATCCAAGAAAGATATAATATTAACTAAGTAAACAGGAATTATATTGTATGCAACTTCCAAAGTTCTAGAATTGACAGTGATATCTCACTGCCTGGACAGTCATGCAAAAATACTTCTGTAACTTTGGGGCATCCACCTTCAATCTACAGGCCTGCAGTATCCAGCAGACTTTTCCATGAGGCAGGAAGTTTGAAGAGCTCTTCTGTCTTGTCATGGCAACTTTCCTCAGTTGCTTTCTTCTGTGTCCTTCAGAATGTCTGGCAGTTTCTTCTATGAAGCAGGAACCATGAGAGATCATCCCATATTTTGGAAAGTTCTACAGTAACTTTTCTGTAGGTCCTACATGTCCAGGTCATACAGCATACCATTAAGAAGTCGAGGCAAGAGTAGTTTTTGTCCAAATGGCTGGTCTTGTCACATTAAAGGCAAATTTCATAATGAATTTCTTCAACACCCATCAACCTCCCTAAGTAATTAATGCTGCCAGAAGCAGACATGTCTCACTGCTGAGAAAAGTCTAAGTTCTTAAAACTTTTCAAATGCAATATTTTGTAGTCCTTTGAAAGATTTGAAGAATACCTATCTATCTGAAATGTATCTCTGTACATATAGAAAACCTAACTAATATAACCACATTACAGATTCCTATCTATTAATCTGTATTTCTTATACGTTACATTTTTAAATGAGCTGCACAACTATAATACGTTAAACAAGAGCAGAAATACATATATGCAGTGTAGCAAATTGACCTTAAATTTGGATCAATAGACCAATGTCCCAACTGATGTAAAGTATTCATCTCTATATTGTATTCCCTCCACCCTTTTTTTTTAAAAAAAAAAAATTGACTGTGACCATTATTATAACCAACCCTTTTAAAATAAAAGTAAATACTTATAAAAATCATTTTGGGAATTTGGGTGTAATTTTCTCCAAACTGCTGCCTGATGTTTGTTGGAAGAAGTATTTTTAAGGTTTATGAAGTCCTTTCAGGGGTTCTTGTTCCATCAAACCACAATAGCCTGGAAGGAATCCACAGGTTCTCATCTTCGCAGCCCCCAGAATCATGTCTCTCTGCAGTTCTCTCATTAACAATAAAAAAAAATTCAAAGAAAGCATGATAGTATACATAATCCAGACTCTCTGTGTATACTCCATCTTTACACGGCTTAGTTTTTTGCTCATTTAATCTATGACGGTCTGTACTCCTTTACACTACTTTTACTGTCTCTTTAAAAATTTTGTTTTAAATTTTCAATCTATTTCTTTTTATAACTGTCTATACTCTTTTTTTAAAAAAAATTCTCTCTCCCAGGCCTCATACATTTATTCAACACCGTGACTCATTCAAAGGTCTTTTTCATCTGAATCTGTCTTTATTGTGAATCTGTAATCATTTTCTGACCAGGAGTGATTTTTTTAAACAAAAAATGCTAAGTAGGCATGGCTATGACCAACTCCAAGTCCCTGCCTGTTTTCTCCGCACTGTCTAATGTGATGAAAGACATGTTCACTGTCTCTGTGAGCCATGCTCACAGTCCCAGATTCAGAGATGCAGCAGGTCGATGCTGCTATTAAGCAATTTGTAGCATGCTGCTCACACAGTTCATTTAAATGCTTTGTAACCACATCAGTAAGAACCAGGAAAACAGCTCTTAAAGGAGATATACAGTTTTTGCTGCTAATGCTGAGTCAGGAAGCCTTCTCTTAAAGGATTTATGCCTCTGCTTGACTCTAGCAAACAGAGCCCATCCGAGAAAATGCTGCTAGCAAAAAGCCATGCTTAACTCTGTTCTTTTTTGTCTCAAGTTCCTTCCAAAGCTCTCTTAATTTTATGGATGCTGTTGACCCAGATTGGCGCACAATTTGTAAGTAGAAATTGCTCATTTATTTCTTGGCTGCCCAGACCCAAATAATGACACAGAAACTATATTAATCACAACACTGTTTGACATATTAGCTCAGTCTTCTTATTAGCTAGCTCTTATATCTTAAATGAACCCATTTTTTAAATCTGTGCATCGCTATGAAGCTATGGCTTACAGGGTAAGTTTCTGTTGCCTGTTTCCTTTGACACCTCCATGGTATCTCCTTACTCCACTTACTCTCTTTCTTTATCTCTTCCAGCTTGGCCATATTTTGCCCTGCTATAGGTCAAAGCAGTTTCTTTTGTAACCAATGGTAACAAAACATATTCATAACATACAGAGGGGATTCGTACAACACATTGAACTGGAGGCAATGGTTTGTTGCTTATCTTCTACTTGAATGAAAGCACAAATCCCTTGTATTTATGACATCTCAACTTCCAAAAGATCTACGAATTTTGTCCAACTATTGTTCTATTACATGATACTTTTATATGAGCACTAAAATTAACACAGTGGTTTCCCTTTGTGATCTTGTTTTCTATAGTTTTAGTTACCTGTGGCCAATAAACATACAATCTAAAAATATCAAATGAATGATTCTAGAACATGGACAATTCATGTTTTAGATTGTACACCAATCTGAGTTATGTGGTGAAATATTCATGCTGCCCATCATGTTTCTTTTTTAGGCTGTATTCTAGGGCTTGTGTGCTCTCCACTTATTAGTCCCACAGTAGCCACACTGATTATTAGAGTGATTATTGAGGTATCACAGTATGCCATAGCTTATATTCAAATGAAATGTAGAGGAAGGCAATATTTATGTGACTTGTATATTAGAATATTGTGAAATTGTTCTATTTGGTCATTATTATTGTTACTTTCTTATTGTGCTAACTGCAAGCTCAACTTTATCATATGAGTATTCACATGTGAAAAAAACCCTAGAGTGTGCCTGCTCTTTGCTATTGTCTGTAGGTTTAGGCATATGCTGATGATCTAGGAAAAATAACCCTGTGGATAAAGGGAAACAAGAATATGAAAACATTTGGAAGAGTACTAGTATACAGAAACATAAATTTAACTATTCACATCTTTATGTCCTTGAACACAGGGACTTTTCTTTACCTATAGATTCAAAGGACTTTATATTGTCTACAGAAAATAGATGATTGCACAGAAATATGTGTTCAGTGCAGTAAGCACAGAGGTGCTTATTTTCTGAGCAAGAGTCTATATCGTGCACATTTCATTCCTGTTGGCACAGGTTCCATTTTCACATCATTCTTACAGATGCCTGTTAGCTATTCTTTGTTTTGACAGATTTTTAGCTTAAGTTGTCACCTTCATGCCAAGTCTGCCTGATATTGTAAAAAGGAGGTGGGATGTATGATAACTTTTAACGGCAGGAAACATCCTATTGCTTTGGTATCTAGGGACAAAGATATTTCAAAATGCTAAATTTCTTAGCCATATGCAGGAGCAATACATGTATTTACTTATGGACTCTACTAGAAGGTTCTGTCCTCCCTCAGTGCTGTATATGGATCTGTTTGAAGAAGACTTAATGATTCTACATATATTGTTACTGCTAAATGAGGCAAAGAAAAAATACTTGCACTTTAAAAGTGTTTTGTATAACTCAAACATATTTTAATTATAAGCAATCTCTGTTAGAATATAGTTTCAAAAGAAACATTTTTGTATACCCATATGAAATACTTCACATGGAAATGGTGTATAACTGCTTCCCCCCTAATTATCATACCAGCACATTTTTGGTGCTTCTCATAAACAACTGGAAAGAAAAAGGCTCTAAGATTACACTTACAGTTGTTTTCTCCAGCACCCAGATTTACTGACAATGGGTATTCATATATACACATAGTATGTGTCTTCATTTCTTCTATTATTATAAGAATGGGAGAGTTTAGGGACATCTGTGTGCATAATGATTATTTTAGAATATAGTATATTTGTAGCATGTAAAGTGGTATGTATGCATCTGATGCAACTGGCATATGTATGTATGGCTACAGCCCAAAGAAAGAGGATGTTGAATGCTCTGCTCAGTCACCCCCAGAATTATCCTCCTGTAGTGTCTCACAGTGAAGCCAGAGCTAAGTCAGTGGCCAACAAATCCCAATGACCCTCCTTCCTCAGCCATCCAGTGATGGGGTTGTATGCCTGCTTGGCCATACCCAACATTTTACTTGGATTCTAGGATCTGTTCAGTAAGTGCTATTACCCACTTAGCCATTTCTTCAGAACCTATTTCTTAAGATAGCCTACTAGTATGTGAGTATATTTGTTTACATTCTAAGAAATATATCTTGGAAAAGAAAATTATATTTAAAATTTTGTCAGCTGTTTTATACTATGCACTAAAGAAAATATGTTAATTAAAAAGTAAAACAAAGGAAGAGAGAGCTGTCAAAGATAAAGAAGGTATTGGAAAGCAATTAGATTCACTTAAAGGTAGGTGGAATATTTGTAGTGCATTTATTCAAGTTAGGTAATAATAAGATCATACTATTTTGTCTTTTTGGATTCTAGGTCACTTTGATATAATTCCTTCAAGTTTTGTTCATTTTTCTGAACTTTTCATAATTTTAATTTACTTAGGTGCAATTCAATTGTGTGTACACCACATTTTACCTATCAGTTCTTCTGTTGATGAACTTATAGGGTGTCTATTTCCTTGTTATAATGACAACTATAACAACAATCACAGATGTGAAAGTACCTATGTGATAAAGAACCCTTTTGAGTGTATGTTTAGAATAGTATTTCTGAATCATATGCTAGTTCTACTTCTCTCTCTCTCTCTCTCTCTCTCTCTCCTAATGATATTCATAGTGGTTCCTCTAGTTCACACTCCCACCAGTGGCCTATTTACTCACATCCTTGCTAGAATTTGTTATGTTTAATTTTTTAATGGTATTTTTTTGTGATTGACATAAAATTAAATGCCAAAGTGGTTATAGAATGCATTTCTGTGATGGATAGGATGTAGAATATGCTTTAAAATATTTATTGGGTTTTGAGGCAATGTTGATGAAATAAATAAAATGGACGTAAAAAAAATAGTGATAAGAATCTAAAAATCAGAGTTTGTTCTTCAGAAAGATAAACAAGATTGACAGATCTTTAATAAACCAACTGAAATGAGGAGAAAGACAAATTAATAAAATTAGAGATAAGAGATTTTTAAAGATACCAATGCACCCCAGCGGATAATTAGGGCATGCTTAGACAAATCTCTATTTCCATAATAGGGAAAATGTGGAGGAAATGTTTATATTTCTGGACACATATGACTTACCAAAACTAAACCAAGAAGGTGTAAAAGCTTAAAAATGGATCTAAAATGAGCAGTGAGAATGTGCCACCTAATATTGTCTGAAGCAACCAAAACAAACAATAAAAACAAAGCAAAAAGAACCATTTCAGGCCCCATGGATTCACTGCTGAATTTTAGCAGAAAAGTAAAGAACAAGTGACAGCAACTCCTCTCTCACCATTTTATATGATAAAGAGGAGATAGGGAAGGAATTCTACCAAACTAATTTAAAAGGACAGAATTACCCAACACTGAAACCAAATGTGGACCCACGAAAAATAAAATCTTAAGATTATATACATAATCAATCAGACACAGACTTTCTGAATAAAATACTTGCAGATTAAACTCAACAATGTATTTAAAGCTCATTCCGATCTATTTAGTTAGTTTCATTTCAGGAATGCAAATGTTGTTGAATAATCACAAACAAGTGTATGTAACTCAGCATCACAATTCTATTAAGGTCATAATATAATCACCTCGGCAGATACAGGAAAAAGTTAGACAATCTCCAATATTTTCTCATGATAAAACCCCAAATAGATAGAGATTAAAGGTGTATTTATGAATATAAAGAATAGATACAGGAAAAAATTTCTCTAAAATTAAGAATAAGATTTAGGCATCTTTTCTTTCCATTTATAATTAATATAGTACTTGGAATCTTAAATAAAACAATAAAAAAAGAAACTGAAGGATTGCAGACAGAGAAAATGACATCATATTATACTTATTTTCATATGATTTCACAATGACTCATTGAAAAACTTATACAGCTGATAAACATGGTTATCAAAGCAGTGGGTACAACTCAACATACAAAACCAGTAACTCTCCTAAATACTAATAACAAACACTCTGAGAGAGAAATAAAGAACGCATCTTTTACAATAGCTCAAAAATACATAGATACCCAAAGTGAACTTAACTAAGGAATTGAAAGTTCCAAGAAAAGAGAAGTTTTAAAACACAGAAGAAACTAGAAAGACACCTTATCATCAAAAGATCCTTGCCCCATAATCCTACATCAGCTGATATGAAAATAGCCTGTTATGAAAAGCAATTTTTAGATTAAATAAATTGCCATCAAATAGTAAAACGTCTCCTCCAATTCACATGTAAATAAAAAAAATTCAAGACATACAGTACAATCCAGAGGAAAATGATAGAGATATCATAATACATGACCTCAAATTCTATAATAAAACCACAGCAGCAAAAACAATATAGACCTAGAAGACAACAGACATAAAAACCAACGGAACAGAATGGAGTAACTAGAAACAACACGCCACAGCTAATTCAGTTTTGACAAAGACAACAGAAACATACAGTGGAGGTAAAATGTTTCCAATAAATGGCTCTGAGAAAGACTGTGTAGGCATATGTAAAATACAGAAAGCAGATCCACACTCATGACTCTGCAAAGACATAGATACAAAATGGATCAAAGAACTTAATTATAAGAGCTGAAATTTTCAGTTAGAGACAAACGGTGAGAGTGCATTTTACAATATAAACATCAGCAAGGTCATTATCAAAAGCACTCCAATATTATAGAAAGTAATATCAAGAACTGACAAACAGAACAGTAAAACAAAAGAAACAACTGAGTAAGTGAAGAGACAGCCTGAAAAATAGGAGCAAGTATTTACTAGTGATGTGTCTAGTTGAAGATTAATATCTTGGATATTTAAAAGCCCCAAGACCAAATATTCAAGTCAAACTAACCAATGAATAAAAGATCAAGTGAAAATGACAGAGAGGTAAAATGCATATGGCCAGTAAATATAAACATACTATTAAAATTCTTAGCTATTTAGGATTTGCAAATTAAAACTACATTGATAATTAATTTTCACACCAGTCATTAAGAAAACAAGACCACAATGTTGGTAACCCTCATACAATGGGAACTTACTATGGCCCAGCTAGTACAGAAATCACTGTGGAGTTACTTCAAACAAAACACTTGAAATAGAAGAACCATATGGTTTGCGTATTCCACTCTCAGGAGCATAATGAATCTAAGTCAACATTCTGGAGATTCCCTGCATACCTATGTTAGCCATAGTATCATCCACAATTTCAGTGAATTTCATCCAAATTTCAGAAAATCAGCCTGGGTAGTCATCAAATTATGAGAGAATAAAGAAAATGTGTCATGTATGTATGTATATATACACATTATGAGTTTTATTTCATTTACCCTTAAGAATGAAATTGTTGGGTGGTGATGGCACACACCATCCCAACCTATGGGAGAAACAGAAGCAGGTGCACCTTTGTGAGTTTGAGGTCAGTCTTGTCTAAAAAGCGAGTTCCAGGTCAGCCAGGACTATTACACAGAAAAACCCTGTCTTGAAGAAACAAAACAAAAAACCCAAAACAACAACAAAAAGAATGAAATTGTAGCATTTGCAAAAAAATCAATTCAATTAAAGATGAAGCAAAATAACCCAGATTCAGAAAGACGATCTCTTATGTATGGATCTAAAATATATATGGAATATTTAAAGGTTTCATATATGTGTATGTATTTGAGATATGAAACAATCTCATATATATGAGATATGAAAGTATCTATCATACATATACATATGTATATACATGAGATATAAAAGTATACAGAGTTGGAGACTCTATTAGCAACAGAAGAAGAATTGTGGAAATAGAAAGAGGAAAATGGGAAGGAGGAGTTTAAGTGTAGTCAAAATTCATGATTTAGTGAAAAGAAAATGTCTTTATGAAACCCATTATTTTATACAATGAATATATACTAACAATATACTAATAAAAACAACAAAAGAGGAAGCTGGAGGAATGGCTCGGCAGTTAAGAACACTGGCTGCTCTTCCAGAAGTCCCAGGTTTGATTTCCAGTCCCTGTTTGGAGGTTAACAGTTATGTGTAACTCCAGTTCCAAAGGATCTGACCCCCAACTTTAAAATCATCAGGCAATGGGCACATGATTCATAGACATGCATCCATGAAAACATTAACATGTACGCAATAAAATAAATAAATCTAAAAATTAAAAAAATTCAAAAGATTTAATAAAAAGGTTTCATATGACAAAAATATATTATGATACATATAACAATACAGTCACAAAATGAATTCAATTACTACACAATTTAAGACAAAACTTCCACCCCTGAAAGTGACCTCAGTATCTAACCATTTTAATTTGAATGTAACATTACTTTTGAACAATTTAATTTCAAACTATAGTAAATGAAACTCAATTTTAATCCAGGAATTTATTTATAGTTTTATTTAACATATCGTTGAACATTTTATTAAAATGTAATATCAGTTTTCATAGAGCTATAATTTTAACAGTGTTAAACTGTTATTGCAGCTTTATTTTTGCCCTACACCCAGATTCCTATAAAAGTAAGTGCGTTCTTATGACATGTTCCCTTCATATCTCTGGGAAACCTGCTCTTTTCTGAAGGGAAAGAGAGAGGGAATGAATCTGAGGGAAGAGGGAAGGCAACTGGTACTACTGAAGGGAGGGAAAATTGCAGTCAGGATTTAATGTGTGAGAGAAGAATAAAACATAATTGGATAAAATAGGATATTAAAAACTTTTCATTGGCATACTTAAGCTATTTTTAGGGATTACATGAAAAGTTATGAATATTAGCTATGTATGTGAAATACAAAAATAGGGAAATTTTTGGTATATAGATATAGTTGTTAATTCATAAGTTAAGTATGGGAAGTGACTTATGTCAGAATTCCAATGAATTAAAAATATTCTTCACTTAATGATACTCAGGAGAATTTGAAGGATTTGTAATCGACAACAAATATCTCTCTAGGTTGCCAAAGCATTTAGACAAGAGTGAAAAAAGTCTATTTTCTAATGCTCTTCTGTCCTGTGACATCCCTGTATCCCTGAGAGAAATTCCCATTTTTACGCGTACAAATATTTTAAATTCCCTGAGGTGCCCCAAAAGACACAGCCTTATTCAGAAGCAACAAAGGACAAACAATGCATGGCAGCTGAATCAGGATTCTGAACCTTACCTCGTGATTGTGGATCTACGTGGACCTTGGACTGCTTTGTGAACAGGTGTTTTTGTGAGTGGGTGTACTGCACATGTACCTCAGAGTGAGGAGGATTGTGTACAGGCAAAACCAAAGTCTAGTCCTAAATCTTTCTATTCAAGTGTCCACCCCTTTCAGTAGTCTTCAAAGCATTTGTTCTTGGAAGACTTTAGAAGCGTTCTTATAATCTCTGCTCAGCCTCTTAGGAAGCTTTCTTCTGTTTATTTCTGCCAGGGAAGACTAAAGAAAAAAGATAAGCAAAGGCTTCCTTACTGGCTTTCTTATCCAGAAGCTACAATCCAAAGCTAGAGAGTTCCCTTTAAGCAAGGAGCTCCTGGAAGCAAAGTTCTCTACGGGAAGCATCTGCACTATTCTGTAAGACACCTGGAGGAACTAGCTTTAGCTGAACTTGCTTCCTTAAGTTGCTTATTCCTGTTCTCTAAAAGAAACACATGTCCCAACTGTGTGTTGGCCTCCCTGTGACTGACCTAAGTAGGTCTGCAGCCATGCCTAACAGAATCTAGGAGTATAGGGTCATTCCCAGGGTTCTCATGACCCCTTCAGCATTGTTCATCTTGCATGGTGTTGGTCAAAGTATTTCTAAAATTTTTTGCCTTCCTTAGCCTGACTTGTGACTACTTTGGAACAAACTGCACAGCCAAGTATGTACTTCTGGCTAGAGAGGAAAGACATTTAGATTCCTGAAATACTAATATCTACTTTCATAACATGTCGCCCCATCTTCCTTGTAATGATGACTGGCTCCATATCCTTTAAATGATCCCTAAATCTCTATTTATTCTAGTGCCTTACTTTTTTCCTCCTTTCCCAGAATAGGGTCATATACAATGGTCTTCACCTAAATCATGCATTGTAATGAATTTTCCTCAGCAAAACCTCTCTTCTCCCTTGACTTTTTATCATTATTTTTCTCTCTTTCCTCTTTCAGCTGCTTTTCAATTTCTCAAACCCCTTAGACCCTCACAAACATTCCATTTCCTCTTGCTCTTTCCCTTTTTTTATTCTACGTTCTTTCTCCTCTTTCATGTTCTCCTCTGCCCAAGGTTTCATCCCCATTACCCTCTTCTCTCTTTTCTCACTTCTCTCACTTTTCTTTTTCCTTTTGCTCCCTTATATGTCCACCTTCTATAATCTCTTTTTTCTTATAAACAAAACAAAGCCTATACTAATATTGACAAATATGGAGAATATTTATCTTAGAGAGAAGTCTTTTAGAGTTAACACTAGAATTGATCTTTTACATTTATTTAGAACAAATAAATTTCTAGATATTACTGATGTGTAATATATTTTACTGGCACTCTTTTCATAGAAACATGGCAAAGCAACTTTCTGTGAAGAAGTTCATGTTCTAGCATAGAGGACAGAGAGTAAAATTTGATCATGACTAAAGGAGTTGAGCATCAGTTAACTAGACCAGGTAGTTTCTGGGACCCACCTTTCATTCCATATTTACAAAGAGGTACAGCCCAGTGTGTCTTAAGAACACAAAAATTCTTTTTCTTTTTAATCTTTGAGTTTGATTTAGCAAGACATTTGCTTTCATGTAATTCAGAAGAATAACTTAGAGAATTAAAAATAAAAACAGCATCCCCTCCTTATGATGCTTCATCTTTTTCACTGGCTCTTCTGCTCAACCCATGAGCAAGTTCTCACACTAACAAATTGTCAAGAATGCAGTTTAATAGAATCTGCTTAGAAAAAAATCTATAATGAAAAATAGTGTCATAAAAAGCAAAGACATGTAAAAGTAATGGGTTTTAAAAATAGAAATTGAAAGAAAGGAAATAAAGAATATTTATTTTCAAAGATTTTTCTAACAAAAATCTATCTCTTTTATAACTTTTCCAATGTTTAAAGAACAATTATTCATAAGTATTTATACACGCTTCAGGAAGTTCTATTGACTTTGTCAATTTTCTAGGTCTCCAAAAGGAAAAAAAAAAGAAAATAACCATCTATGTTAGCTAAATACAGTCATTTTTCAGTTTATTTATTTTTATATTTTATGTCTTACAAGACTTTATTATGGAAAGATGATATGCCCACTGCTCACAGCAGCTGCAATCCATTAGCCTAATGGATTGGAATTATAGGTTGCCTTAGGAGTTGTCTATTGTGTGCTCAAATAAAATGTAAAGCCTACTGTGAAAAGCCTTGACACTATTAAATGTGAAAAATACAATGTGTTCAAGAAGATGTTAAGAGAAGAGATGTAGGGCATTTGACTAACCAACTAGAAAGTAATATGAAGTTTATGCCAAAATAGAAACTACTTATGTTTTCCTGTTGCTCTTGTTTAGTACAGCAATCATACACTGTCATTCACTTCCTAAGAATACTGAAGGAATAATCGGAATCAAGTGATTAATTATTGTACTTTTCTTACTCCACAATGGTCATAGACTATTCACATATGCTTCTTATACCACTGAGCTCCACTTCACTTGGGCTTTCATTGATCCAACAATTATATTAGAGTTTCTATTGTGCATCACACACTGAAGTGGTACCAGGCTTGCAGATGTGTCAAAGTCAATAAACAATTAACAAGGAATCTAAGAACTCACTTGCAGATGGAAGTTATAAAATAATCCCACACTAGCTCACTGAGTATAATGAAGGGTTATTTATTTAGGGGTAGACTCACAGATCACAGTCCTCTGCATGAATGAGGAAGAGGAACTGAAATTAGAAGCTGGGAGAGAGTGTATGTGTGCTTTACGTAGTCATTTATAGTATAAGAAGCCACACCCAAGTGGGCTGGTATCTTAAAGACTACTGGCTGAAAGAGTTCCTACAACACCTCCCCTTTTATTTAAATAAAAGAGTTATAAGACTAATACAAAACTATATAAAATATAAGTATATATTATAAAAAGAATATCAAGTATCAAAATTAGAATTACAGCCAGCATAGACAATATTAAGCAAAAAATATATGCTAAATGTTTTAATTATCATTTTATCCTAAGGGGTCTAAGTCTTGTATTAGAAATGGCTTGGCTAAATCATAAGAGGAAAGTAAGTACAACTGTCTTATCTTCAACTCCATTGAAAGCCTGAGAAGGGAGATAATATTGCTTGAGAAGGAAGGAACTGCAATCAAGTAGCTTCCAAAATGTGCAGTAGACGACAGAGACAAATGTCTACCTGGGCAATCACCCAAAGTCTCACTTGTAGTGTTAAAGCACCCATCTTTGGCTAAGGCCTAGAATAACTGACAGACCAAAGGCCAGTTTTGCCAAGAAGAAAACAAGCTCCAAATGGAGTGTCTTTGGTGCTCAACATTTTCCCAGAGATAGATTGATGCTGCCAGGAAGAGTTTTGTCTCCCATCAACAGAACCCTAAATTATTGAAATGGCATATTCTACAGTTCTTTGAAGTGGTTCAAGATTACCTAACTATGTGAAATACAACCTCTATGTATCTAAAGAACTGATTAGTCTAACTATAAGTATGACAAACATGAATGACTATAGACCTATAATACTTAATGCCTATATACCTAAAGACTAAGATTTCATATTAGAATATTTAAAAAGCTTTAAACAACTGTACAGCAAATGATGACAATGACCTCAAAGTGTAAACAATGTATAAGTATCTTGATCAGAGGTAGAAATGTATAGTGTAATATGATAAACCTATTCTAAAATTGTATCAGTATATAAAATGTCTTAAGCAGATGTAGAAACATGCATGTATATAATATGAAAAACAACTTTGCCTAGGTGTACAAATATTGTAAGCAGAAATAGGAACATATTCAATATAGTTTGAATTTGTATCAATATACAACAATCTATATGAATGTAAATTGTCTATAAATAATAGTTCACAAGTATTCACTCTATTACTTACTATTATTACTAGTGTAGTAAGCTCAGACTAATCTATGTATTACTCCATTCAACTTCTCTTTCTTCAAAAAAATTCCTGGGCCTACATAATTTCCACTCCAACTGCCAAACCTATACCAGTTATACTCACCCCCTAAATGATGTCCTTAACCCTGAGGACAAACTTTGTTGGGAAGGGGGGGCATTGTGTTCTAGAATTACTTCCAGCTGCCATGGGGGTGATGTTCTTTCTATGGGATCCTGGAAAAGTAAAATGATGATTAGGTTTCAAGTTTACTGTCTGGTATAATTGCAAATTGTCTCTGAATAGTTGATAGGGTTTTTCTTAGATTATGATTTTGAGTTCTGGACAGAATGTTGTAAGAAGGTTCAGTATTTCAGTTAATCAAGTTGGAACCATCTTGAGCAGCTAATATCTAAAACCAGTCTTAAAGTAGCACTATCAGCATCATGACGTCATATCAACCAGCTGGAGTCGTGTTTGTGGGGCTCCATCTTCTAAAACCAGTCTTAAAGTAGCACTATCAGCATCATGACGTCATATCAACAAGCTGGAGTCGTGTTTGTGGGGCTCCATCTTCTTCCTGGATACTTCAAAGTTTACTACATGAAAATCTACTGTTCTTTGTGGAAAACTTATTTTTTGTGGAAAATTTGTGGAATTTGTGGAAAATTTAAATTTGTGGAAAATTTAGACAACAATGCAGACACTAAGAGAGGCTTACATAGATCTAATCTACATGGAAAGTAAAAAGTAGAAAAAGACAAGATCTCCTGAGTAAATTGGGAGCATGGGGACCTTGGGGGAAGGATTGAAGAAGGGAGGGGAGCAGAGAAATATGTAGAGCTCAATAAATATCAATAAAAAGAATAAAAAGATGTAGATTCACCCTATCCACATGTACCTGCTGAAATTTTTCTTCAACATCAGTTAATTCCTTCTTAGTCTCAGTTGTTGACTACTTGGGACTATTTAAGTTTTTGTCACCATCTTAGGTTTTGCTCATATGAATTATTAGATCAGGTGTTATTGTAACTGCCAGTCATAGACTGGAAATGTCTCCTAACAATCTTTGAACGTCTTTAAGAGTCTGAAACCAGTGTCTCCGAATTTGTGCCTTTTTTGTTCTAATTTTCTGTAAACTTATTTTATAACCTAGGTAATTGACTGAATTTCCTCTCTGTATTTTTTTCAGAAGCAATTTATAATCCCCATTTAGGCAAAACTATTTTTATTTTTTCAAACATTCTTTCTAAAGTATGTAAAGTGGTAAATTATATACTTATGAAATTGCTTATGTATTATTTCCAATGGTTAACTTACAAAGTATTGGCACAGAGTGGGGCTGTTAAACATTTCCTGTGGGAGGATGATTCACTGATATCTCCTAGTAGGCTGAGAATTATTATAAGTTGGCACTGTGAAAGCAACTTTTCTGTTATTTTCTTGTAAAGGTATTATAAAGAAAATATCTTTTAAATCAATAACTATGAGAGACGATCCTTTTGGTAATAGAGAAGGCATAAAAATTCTAGATTGAAGAGAGCCCATAGGTTAAATTACCATATTGAAAACTCTTAGCTGTAACCATTCTCCATTTTCTAGATTTTTCTTAAACAACAAATACAGGAGAATTCCAAGTCTGGTTGATTCTTCAATATGGTGAGCATCTAGTTGCTTCTGTACCATCTGTTCTAAAGCCCTGCAGTTTCTGGTAAAGGCCATTGTTTAACCCATATTTGTTTCTCAGTTAGCCAATTTAAATGCAGGGCCATTAGTACCTATTGAAAGTTTGCTAGTTGCTTTGTGTTCTTGTACAGCCTGAATGGCTGGTGACCTTTGTTATAATACCTTACAATATCCTTCCCAGAAACATGAGTTTTTGGGATTGCAGGAATTTTAATCTGGGTATTCCATTGCTGCACCAGGTCACATCTCTATAAATTCACTGCAATATTAGCTGCATATGGCCTCAGCCTTCCTTTTTGTCCTTCTGTCCCTATGCATTTAACACATTTCATGCTTTGTTTCACTTGAGATAGGGTTCTAAATCCTAGGAATTGAACATCTATCTGCCTCTTGAAGAGAACAATTTGGAAACCAAAATTTTGTGGTAATGTTACTCACATCCACACCTGTGTTTAGTAATTCCTCAATTACAGTGTTATTTATATGTACTCTTAGCTGACATAAGGGTTACATGTGTAAATTATCATATCATCAGCAAATAGTGAAAGTTTGATATCATTTACAATTTATATCCCCTTGATGTCCTTTTGTTGTCTTATTGCTCTTGCTAGGACACCAGGTACTATCATGAAGAGATATGGAAAGGGAGGACAACCTAGTCTTGTTCCTGATTTCAGTGGGATTCCATTGAGTTTCTTTCCATTTAGTTTGATATTGGCTGTTGTTGCTGTATATTGCCTTTATTATGTTTAAGTACATTATTGTAGTCATGCTCACTCTAAGATCTTTTATCATACAGGGATTTTGTATTTTGTGAAAAGATTTTTCAGCATCTAATGAGATGATCATGTGTTTTTTATTTCAGTTTGTTTATATGGTGGATTACATTGACAGATTTTTGTATGTTGAACCATCCCTGCATCTCTGGGACGAAGCCTGTTTGGTCATTGTAAACGATTTTTCTGATGTGTTCTTGAATTAGGTTTGCCAATATTTTATTGAGTATTTTTGCGACAATATTCATGAGTGAGATTGGTCTGTACTTTTCTTTCTCAGCAATGTCTTTGTGTGATTCAGATGCCAGGGTAATTGTAGTTTTGTAAAAAGAATTTGACAATGTTCCTTCTGTTTCTATGTGTGGAACAATTTTACTTGTGTTGTAGGAGGTTGCTTCTCTGTTCCCAGCCGCTCAGCCCTGAAATAATCACACAGAAACCATATTATTTGCAATGCTGTTTGGCCAATAGCACAAGCATATTTCTGGCTAACTCATACATCTTATTTTAACCCATTAGTAATCTGTGTATTGCCATGAGTGGCTTAGTGGCTTAGTGGGTAAATTTTATCAAGCTCTGGCAGGGCTACATGGATTCTTCTAACTCTGCCTTCTCTCTCCCGGCATTCAGTTTAGTTTTCCTTACCTAGTTCTACTCTGTCCTATCAACAGGCCAAGGCAGCTTCTTTAGTAACCAATGGTATTCACAGCATACAAAGGGAAATCCCACATCACCTCCCCTTTTCTGTTTGAATAAAAAAATGGTTTTAACTTTAACATAGTAAAATTACATATAACAAAACAGGTGTCAAGCAAGAATTATATTTACAATATTTATATCTACTTTATCTTTTATTATAACTATAACCATCTATTCTTCAACTCCACCAAAGACTCCAGAAGGATATAATATTACCTAAGTAAACAGGAAGTACCTTGTAAGCAACTTCCAAAACTCTAGAATTGACAGAGACATCTCGCCACCTAGACAGTAATCCAAAGGTTTTTTTGTAACATTGAAGCATCCAATCTTTAGCCTACAGGCCCATAATGTCCGGCAGACTTTTCCATGAAGCAGGGAACTTCAAAGACAGTTCCACCTATATTGGCAGCTTGTCAGTTACTTTCTTCTGTGACCAGCAGAATGACTGTCAGACTCATCATGAAATAGAAACTCTGAACGATTGAATCACATTTAGGCAAGTTCAGCAGTCATTTCTCTGTGGGTCCTGCATGTCCAGTTCATGAAGTAGTCCAGGCAAGAACAGTTCCTTGCCCAAATGGCTAACAAGCTCCATAAGGAGCCTCTTCAGTGCCCATCTTTCTCCTGAAGTAATTAGTGCTGCCAGGAGCAGGCGTGTCTCATTGTCATGAAAAGTCTTAAGCTATGAAAACAATTTAAATGCCATATTCTTAAGATCTTGGAAAGATTTAAAGAATACCTATCTAACTGAAATCTCTCTCTCTATATATAGAAAACCTAACATGGCTACAAGATTTACTATTATAGATGATTATCTATTAACCTATATTTCTTATTTATACATTTTTAGATGAACTTCACAAACCTAATACCTTAATCAAGAGCAGAAATACATTTAATAGGATTGACCTATAATTTGTATCAATAGACCAACATCCATACAAATGCAAAGTATCCATCTCTAAAGCACATTCCCCTTTAAATGCAAACAGCCATTTTTAAACAATCATTTAGGGACTTTGGACATAGTTCTCTTCAAACTGCTTCCTGCTTTTTAATAGGGCAAAGTATTTTTGGAGGTGTTCATGGCAACCTTCCAGGGGCTCTTGTTACATCAAACCACATTCATCTGGAAGAAATCCTCAGGTTCTCAACTTCTCAGTAAACAAAAGAAGAAATTCTTTTCCAAAACAACATATCCTTAGACTCAGATTCTGAAGTCTAGGTACCTTTATGTTGTTTTAAATTGGCAGTTCATACAATGAAATGTCCCTCTGTACTTAGCTCCTTCACAGTGAAAAAATTCAAGGAAAACACAATAATATATATAATTCAGACTCTCTGTGTATTTTCTACTTTGTATGGTTTTTATTTTCTTACTCTATTACTTTTTATACAAGTGTTATATTTATTTTATTTTATTTAGTCCTTTAACCTATGATTTCTGTACTCTTCTATAATTGCATTTACTCTCTCTTTACTTTTTTCTTCTCTTTCCCTAAGTCTACATACATTTATCCAACACTGTGACCAATTTAGATGTCTTTTTTTAAATCTGAATATGTCCTTACTGCATGTCTGTAATTATTTTCTGACCAGAAGCACCCACCCCCCATTTTTTTTTTAAATAACAAGTGGGCATGGTTAAGGACAACGTGTCCCTGCCTGCATATTCCATCCAGTACAACATGGCAGAAGCATGTTTGCTGCCTCTGAGAGCCATGCATATTGTCCCAGTTTTAGGTACACAGTGGATATATGTTGTCATTAAGCAAATTGTAGCATTCTGCTCACAGAACCCATTTGGATGTTCCATAGTGGATCTTCTGAAAGAGTTAGAGCCATTTGTACTGGTGAACCAAGAAGCTGCTGTGCTTTTTTGTTTGTTTGTTTGTTTGTTTTCAAAGAAGCCACACAGTTTTTACTACACCTCCCTTGCAAACAACAGAGCATATCTAAAAATTTGCTGTAACCAAGAGGCTGGATTTGGATCCCATTTTTGTGTGTCTAGAAGCCTTTTGTTTTAACTGTTTTAGATTTTACATATTGTGGTGCGGAGTGTATTCTTACTTTGTCTATCCATCCTTTCCTCTGATTTGTGTAGTTTGGGTCATGTCTCTGGTAATTAGTTTTCAAGGTGCCAGTGGATTCTAGGATCAGATAGTTGCTCACGCCCAAGGTCACTTGACATTCTGGAGGTCATTCTGTAATTTCAGAGGTCATTAGGGCTTGCTTGTGTGGAGGTTGCTTGCTTGGGCCTGTTCCTGCAGAGGTCTCTGGCTTGATTCTGGTACCATAGAGATATTTGACTTGGGTCGGCTCTTGTAGAGGATGTTGGCTAGGGTCTGTTCTGGTGGAGGTCACTGGCTCAGGACTAGTCCTGTGAATGTTGCTCACTTGACCCTGCTCCAGAGGAGGTTGCTGGCTCAGGATGACTCTGATAGAGTTTGCTGTCTTGGAGCTGTTCTGGTGTAGGTTGCTGGCTTGGGCCTGCTACCATGAATGTCCATGGCTTCAGCCTGTTCCTGTGGAGTTTGCTGGCCTAGGCCTGTTCCTGCAGAAGTCAGTGGCTTGGGTCTGCTCCCACGGAAGTCGCTTGCTTAGGCCTGTTCCCACAGAGGTCACTGGCCTCAGACCCAGGCCCACAGAGTTTACTGTCTCTGGCATGTTCCCTTGGAAGTCTCTCCCTCTCACCTGCCTCTGTGGGGGTCGTTAGCAGACCGGACCTGCTCCTGTGGATGTCCCTGGTTTGGGACATCCTTTGTCCTCCCACAAAGGTTGTTGTCCTGGTCCTGGCCCCGTGGCTCAGGTCTACTCCCTCAGAGATTGCTCACTCAGACCTGCTCCCACAGAGGGCACTGATTCAGGCACAGTCCCACCGAGGTTTCTGGCTCAGGCCTGCTTTCTTGGAGGCCACTCATACCCGCTCCTGCTGAGATTTCTGTCATGGGCCCGTTCCTGTGAGTTTCCCTGTCTTGGGCCTGGTCTCACAGAGGTTGCTGGCTCAGACCTACTCAAGTAGAGGTCACTGGCTTGAGCCTGCTCTGGTGGAGGTCACTCGCTTTGGCCTGGGTCCTTGAAGGTCATTGGCTCAAAATTGCTTTACTGGCGATTGCTGGCTTAGGCCTACTTGCACTAGTGTCCCTATCTTGGGCTTGCCCTTGCAGAGGTTGCTGGCTCTGGCCTGCTCCCATGCAGTTTACTGGCCCTGGCAGAGTCATCTGTTCAGGTCTGGTCCTGCAGACGTTGCTTGCTCAGGTCTGCTATGGTGGAAGTTGCTAGCTTGAGCCTGTTCCCATGGATGTCCATGGCTTGGGCCACTTCTACAGAGGTCACTGGCCTGGGCCTGGCTCTGCAGAAGTTGCTAGATTGGGCCTGCTACATCAAAGGTCACTGACTTGGCCCAGGTCTCACAGAGGAAGGTGGCTCAGGCCTGTTTCCTCAGACGTTGCAGAGGTTGCTCCCTTGTACCTATTCCTGTGGATGTTCTCTACTGACTGTTTTATATGCAAACATTCTATGCGTGAATATTCTGTGGCTTCCTCCAATCCATTTCCAAATGGTAACATTTTGTCTTCCATTGTTGTGGGATGTTTGCTGTATTTTCTGTTTTTCATTCTTTAAAGTTTTCCTTTGCATCTGTGATTTTTTTTTAGTCTACTTGATTCATGTTATTTATTTGCTCTTGTGGTATCATTTTACAACTTGAATTTTCATTTCATTGAACATTTTATATATTTATTTTTGGTCTATTTCTGATCTATTCCTATCTAAGACTTGAGACTAAGTTTCTTATTTCTCCCTTTTTTTCTGATTCTTATGTATTGTGTTTTATTTCCTTATATTTGATGTGTGTATGAACCCAGATTCAAACAAATACACACATAATCACAAATGTGTAATGTATATATAAAATAATATATGACATGTATATGCTTTTATTTTAGTGAAATACATTGCATTACAAAATTATATTTGTTCACTCGTGTGTTTATATGTATTGTGTGTGTGTGTATTTTGGTATGTGTGAACAGTCTTGCATGTGCCACAGCCTGGGTGGAAATTGCAGGAAACGTACAGAGGTCCATTATCTCCTCCTATGAAGTGGGTCCTGGAGACTGAACTCAGCTCATCAGGATTAACAGCTAGTGGCATCTTTTCTGTCTGGTATTCAACAACTTTGAGGAATAAAGTTGTAAATTCCTTTGCCAGAGGAATATCTGGGCTTGTATGTGCCAGAGCTAGAAATCTGAGGCCTGGTTAGCTTCTTCCAGTGGTATTGTTCTCTCTCCATAGTGGTGGTGTTAACCGCCAAAGATTTATTTGATTTGAAGTTACTTTTTCACATTTATTTTAACTTATTCTTCTCTTATACGATATGTACATTTTGACCAGCTTCTCCTCTCTCCACTCCTTCCACCCCTCCCTATCTCCCCTCTCCTCCAGATTGAATTCTCCTCCCTTTCCACTTCTTTTGGTCCTTACTTGTCCTTCAAGTTTTTATTATTATCAGACAAGGAATTTGCTGTTGTCTCCCTATGAGAGATTCCTATTCTATTCTTTTAAAGATAGAAGTGTATCAAAATTCTTATTTGCTGTAATTATTCCATGAGTATTAAGCTGCATTTAATTGGTATGCAAGTGGTCAATTAGTTCAGACACATAAATGTTTCATAGAACACTTACACTCATTGCATTTTAATCTAATATATATGCAGTGTCTTAATTAGGAAATTCAATCACTATCACTGCTTTCTACTGGAAAGAAATGATAAAATGTGATTTTTCCCACTAAAAGCAGAATAGGCTTTTTGTATTTTTAATACCATTTAATTTATTATATTAGAAAAATTAGTTCTCAGAAATAGAATGACATTATATTGTTTTTCATTATATCTGTGTTTATGTTTTTATGCAACAATTTACCCAATGAGTTTTATTTGACAAACTGCTAATGTATGAACTATTATCTATTCTGCACTTTATATTACAAGACAAACCTTTAAATGGTTCAAGAATCAAACAAACCTAATTGATGAAAAATTCAGTTATGAGTCTGATTAGGCAATAAGCATTCTAAATACAAATTATTTTGTGAAGCTGGGATTCACTTAGGGCATCTCACTGAGAATCACAAATGAATATTGAAGTTTCAGCATTGCAGCACTTTGCCAGCCCATTAGACAACAGGGAAAACAATTTTTAGACCTTGTATAAAGACAGAGAAACAATTTCTTAGAGAAAACCTCCAGTCTTAAAACACTGGATAAACATTGGGGTAGATAGATAATTGATGAATAGATAAACAATACTTTGGGCAAGACCTCATAATTATCTTGTAGGGAATTGAAGAAAGTATACAATAAGATTGAGAGGTTTATTTGTAATCTTATCTTCTGTTGTTTTTTTTTTAATTTCTAAGAACATTCAAATTGGACAAATTTGGGAACCAGAGGATACTGGAAGAAATAGAAAAATATGGCAGTTTCAGACCAAGAACATGACTAGTGAGGAAGAACAAGGCTCAAGGTCTTCTGAGCACGGTATCTGTTGTTCCTCTAGTCACATGCAGTTTGCTATTGTTCTGTCTTCCTAATGGGTTGCTACCACTAAACAAGCTGCAAGTCCTAGATCCTCCAGGTGACCCAGTTCACTGATATTCCTGACTTTTTTTCTTATTGCTTTCAGCTCTGAACTTTATAGCTGACAACTGATAGCTCTAAAGTTGTTCATTTGACAAGATACTGTTAGCAGGACATTTTTATCAAAAGTTTCTTTCAGAACCTCTCCAGGAAATGGTCTAAAACTCTATCAGCATAAGTGTTGTAATTGTATGGTACACTGGGCTAAAAGCATAGGAATGACAGGAGGACTTTTAATACCAGTAGATAAAATTTTAATTTTAACATATATATATATATATATATACAATATTTGAGAAAAATATAACATAAGTACATAATGTTTTCACAGCTAAAAGTACACTCCTACACACACACACACACACACACACATGATTGGAGACCTACTTGCTTCTTTCTGCATTATTACTTCTCACTTTCACAACTATTCAAGGTATGTAAAAAAGTTCTCATAAAAATCTTTATCCTGCCAGGAAGTGATTTCTGTTCCCCTTTTAAGATATTCTTCAAAATTCAAGCAAGAAAACAAAAACAAGCAAACAAACAAACAAACAAACAAAAATGTGGGCGAGTTTGAGTTCTTTGACAAAACCAGAAACATTTTTCACAGATGTTGGGGAAGAGAGTGATGCCTTAAAATGACCATGATGATAACAATGACTCAATTCCTATGTGATCTAGGTTTTGTTAGGAAACAGAAACCTACGGTATTTCTCTGAAACCCGTAAGAGCATGCTGAATGCTGCTAACCCCAATGGTCACTACTTTATATGTCTGGAAACAATAGCTACATGGTTGTTCCAGCTCTGGAGCAGCCTCCCCCTGCTGTATACCCATAAAAAACCCAACAAGTTTTTACAAATTGTTGCTATACTCTACTCATAAGGTTGCCTAGCAGTATTTTAATAAACTGCTCTATACACAGAGTGGCAGTGTTTAGTGGTTTCTTGTTTCATCTACCTACATTTGGTGCCAAAACTCAGTAGAGATGCCTAGGCCTTCCTCTGGGAATATTGTTCCTCTTTTAACAGAACTCAAACTACAGACAAGGTCCTCCTGTGGTATGGATCATTTGTCTCTGCTGGTATTTACCATCTATTATATTACCAATTCTCTCTCCTACACACCTATTCATTCCTCTTCACCAACTTGGACAAGAACATTACTCTTGGAGTTGTTTACAGTTGACTGTTCTATGTATCTATGTAAGTAGACTAGGCAAACTCCTTAGGTTCTCTCGCATACTTGCCACTTGGTTAGGGGTATACATCCCTTGTAATTTGGGCATTCTCTTGACAAACCTCAATCTACTTGAGGAAGCCTTTAAGATAGAGTTTGTCCAAGGGAATTTATACCTTCTGTGTTGCACTGTTTACTCCTTCTGCATCCTTATGATCTGTTCATGTGTATGCTATTGGTCTCCTTTTAGCAGATCTTCTAGTCAGAGTCTCCAATAGCTATACCTGGAAGGAAAACCTTCTCCTAAATGTCTCCTACCTACTTTTTGCCCTAGTCCTGGGATTCTCTTTCTGACCACTTACTATTCAGGGCTCCTTCTTCTCCCTAACTATGGGATACTCCTGTTTTAAGCCAAATGCTACTGCTACTTTTGACTGTATCCTCTCTTTCTTCCCTTGGTCGTTGTTGTTACTTTTAAGTCTCCATGTCTAAAGAATAGCATTTTAACTTCCAAATTTTCACTGATCTTTACAATTTCTGCTGATTCCCAGGCAAATAGTTCAACATCTCTTACATCCAAGCCTTATTTTATCTTCTTTCTTGTCTACTTCGTTGTGTTTCTTGACATACATATTAAACACACCTGGGAAAAGCCAAACCTCCTCACAAAACTGACCATAGTCTTGAGTCCAGAGATTCTTCTTCATTTGATTTAGGCAAAAAAAAAATTGACTTGGTCATATGCACCTCCACAACCAACTATTCTTTTTTTTTCCATTCAAAAATTTATACTTCCTCTCCTCCTCCCATTCCCCTCGCACTCCCCCACTCACCCTCCTCCTTCTCCCTCCCTCCTTAAGAGAAGTCCAATCCCCCCCCCCCCCCCCCCCGCAACACTAGCTTTGCATACAAATAAACTAGGATCCTGAAAAGCCAGTACATGCATAGAAACAAGTCCCAGTGCCTTTATCAATGGCTTCTCAGTCAGCCCCCATTTTCAGCCACATTCAGAGAGTCCAGTTTGATCGCATGCTCTTTCAGTCCCGGTCCAGCTGGATTTGGTGAGCTCCCATTAGAACAGGCACACTGTCTCAGTGAGTGGACCAACCCCTCGCAGTCCAAACTTCCTTGCTCATCTTCTCCCTCCTTCTGCTCTTCAACTGGATCTTGGGAGGTCAGTCCGTTGCTCTGATGAGGGACTTTGTCTCTATCTCCATCCATCGCCAAACGAAGACTCATATTCATTTTTATGGGGGGGTCTGGATTATCTCACTCAGGCTAGTATTTTTCATTTCCATCATTGCATGCAAAATTCAAAATGTCATTTTTTTTTCCGCTGAGTAGTACTCTAATGTGTATATATTCCACACTTTCTTTATCAATTCTTCCATTGAGGGGCATCTAGGTTGTTTCCAGGTTCTGGCAATTACAAATAATGCTGCGATGAACATAGTTGAACAAATGCTTTTGTAGTATGATTGGGCATCTCTTGGGTATATTCCCAAGAGTGGTATTGCTGGATCCTGAGGTAGATTGATTCCCAATTTACTGAGAAACCACCACACTGATTTCCAAAGTGGTTGCACAAGTTTGCATTCCTACCGGCAATGGATGAGTGTTCCCCTCACTCCTCATTGTCTCCAGCATAGGCTATCATTGCTGTTTTTGATTTTAGCCATTCTGACAGGTGTAAGATGGTATCTCAAAGTTGTTTTGATTTGCTTTTCCCTGATCGCTAAGGAGGTTGAGCATGACCTTAAGTGTCTTTTGGCCATTCGAACTTTGTCTGCTGAGAATTCTCTTTTCAGTTCAGTATCCCATTTTTTAATTGGGTTAATTAGAATTTTCATGCCTTTTCAATCTGTTTTTTTAGCCTCCCAAATCCCCTTCTTATCAATAACCTGCTTCTACCCATCCTTACTTGGGTTACCAACCTCATCTTCCACAAGTGCTACCACCTCTATCATCTGCCTCTAGTGCTCCACGAGCACTGCCACCTCCCTCATCCCATTGGTGGCCCCCGCAGGGAGATGACATGGACTCATGGGCCTCTCTACTCCATCTCCCACTTTCTTTGTCTTGATTTTCTCAAGTAGAAAAAAGTATCTGGGCTATCTCTCAAATGACCCTATTATTTCATAAAAAAAATTAGGTACCTTACTCATGAGCTATGGATGCCATAGTTAAGGCCGTTGAACAATCTGCATCTAACCAAAATGCAGAAATTTCAAAGGTTAGGGACCTTACTTTTAGCTCAACCTCATGAATAACCATCCTAACTGACTCCATAAGTTTTTTTACATCTATAATTGTGACATGGGGTCTCTTAATACAACGGCTTGTTTTCTCTGGGACTCATACCTCTTTCAAATGTAACCCTAAAGTCTACTTTCTGTAATAATGAGACTATTTCCATATCTCTTTATATGCCAGTGCCGCTCTAATCTGTGGAGTTTCCAGGACATTGCCAGTTCTACAAGTCTCTCTCAGTGTTGCCCTTCATCTATTTTTTATTTTTATTTTTTTTTTTTTACCAATATCTCAGTCTCCAATCCCTTATGGTCTCCAGACAGGATCCTCTTCTGATATTATTTTGAGTTCTATCTCTGCATAAATATATCTACCCCTGGTCCTTTTTTACCTATTTTATGAGTTCCTTAGCTGACACTATACACTGGAGGATAATGTTATATTCTTTTTGACACACAGAACAGCCACACAGCCACACACAGAAAGACACACACACACACACACACACACACACACACACACACACACACCACAGCCTGTTGAGCAGTGGCTCTCTTGCTCATGACTCAAATAAGTCTATTGACTTCTGTGGGTTCGTTTTCAATTAAATTATTGTTGAGTTAATGGAATGTGTCAGGGTGACTATGTGTCAAGAAACCGTGGTTCTCATTTCATCAGTTTAATCAAGTTCCAAGGTGGTTTTCATGGTTAGAATACAAGGTGTTCATTTCAAGACCTTGTACCTTATATTCTGCACATTAACTGGAGGCACTTCTACACTATAGTATTGTCAAGGGGTTAATTCAGAATTAATATACTAGAAATACATCTTCCATGTTGGGGGGAGCTGAAATGCATCTGTTTTGGTAGAAAGAACCACACATTCAAAAATAGTTATGACTTATAAGGAATTGTGTAGTATGTCTCACGTTATCATATTCTTTCTTCCCTTTGCTTTGAAAATCAAATTGAGGTGAGTATTTTCATGGTTTTAATTATATAAGGTTGTACTAAATATGTTTCTTTGTTTTTAAATAAAAAAGCTTCAGGATATTCTGAATGGTGATTGAGATAGCAACATGACCATCATTGCTGACTGATTATTAATTTTACCACTCACAAACAAAAAATAGTTAATTAGTATTTATCAATACAAATAAAAATGTAAAAGAGTGGAAATTATCCAATTATCCAAACCATCAGATTAACTTTCTGTACTAGAAAATCTAGCCTCTAAATTTCCTTCTATTACTTCATTTACAGAAACAATAAACTTGATTCCTCAACAATAGTGGTTGAATATTTTAGTGGCTAAAAAGCAGTTGGCAAAATCTCCAAATACTTGGATGATCAACACAATCTTTAAATGGTTGTGACATAAATTAGATTTTTTTATATTTGAAATTATAATACAAATACAAAAATTTTCCCTTACATTCTCTGTAGGAGACTGCTCATTCATTTCCCAACTGCCCAGACCCAAATAAATATACAGAAACTTTATTAATTACAACACTGCTTGGATTATTAGCTCAGGCTTCTTATTAACTAACTGTTACATCTTAACCCATTTCTATTAATCTGAATATCAACACGAGGCTGTGGCTTATTGGTAAATGTCCAGCATCTGTCTCCTTTGGCAGCCACATGCTTCTCCTTGTCTCCACCTACTCTCTCTCTATATCATTGTTCAGATTTCCCACCTAGTTATATTCTGCCCTACCACAGGACCAAAGCAGACTTTTTTTAATTAACAAATGGCAATAAAACATTTTTAGCATACAGAAGGGAATCTCACATCACTTCTCTTCTTCCAAACACTTCTATGCACCCTGTCCCATTCTCCTTTAAATTCATTTCCTATTTTTTGTTATTGAATGCATATACATTTCTAAGAATAACTTATTCAGTTGCTATAATGTGACTCGTATATTAGGTAGACTTTGGTTTCTGGACAAAGCACCATTAGACCAGAAGAGAAAAGTTCATTAGACAGACACTACCTGTACTGATTGAAAGACATGGTAAGTGACAGGTTTCCAAGCTGGACAGTCCCACTCTAGGCCATAGGCCCCTCCTCCACCCATTACTGCCCCACTAGTTGGTAAGCAGGAAAGGTGCATGTCGACAGGCTTCTCCATCCCCCCAAATGAACCCCATCATCTACAACTCCTACTCTGTCCCCTAATCTCAACCAACTCCTGTGGCATTATCTTCACTGTTTGGAGAAAGGGATGGGCAGATGCCAGTACAAAAATTCACCCAACAACATAAAGAGCAAAGGGGAGCCACCAGAACCTAGTGCTTCCACAACAGCAAGAGTGGAACATCCCAGAGCAGAAGAAAACAAATTTAAAAATGGCTTTACACAGATGAAAGAGGACCTTTAAAGGTTAAATGAAAAAATTCTTTTAAAGAAATGGAGGAAAAGACATACAAAAAAATGAAAGAAAATCATAAATTCCTTAAAGAAAGCCAAGAAAAAACAATCAAACAGGTGAAGGAAATAGTTCAAGTCTTGAAAATTTAAATAAAAGCAGTAAAGAAAATTCCAGGGAAATTCTGGAAATGGAAAATCTAGGTAAATGATCAGGAACTACAGATGCAAGCATAACCAATAGAACTGAAGAGTTGGAGGACAGAATCTCAGAATACAATATAGGAAATAGATTCATCAGTCAAAGAAAATGGTAAGTCCAACATATTCTTAACAGAAAACATCCAGGAAATATAGGACAACATGAAAAGACAAAATTAAGAATAAAATGGATAGAAAAAAAATTCAGCTCTATGGCATAGAAAATATATTCAACAAAATCATAGAAAACTTTTTCAACCTAGAGAAGGACATGCCTATGAAGGTACAGGAAGCTTACAGAACACCAAATAAACTAGAATTTAAAAAGCCCCCTTTCCAAATATTAATCAAAACACTAACATAAAGTATAAAGAAATAATATTAAGAGCTGCTAAGGAAAAAGGCCAAGTAACATGAAAAGCAAACTTATCAGAATTACACCCAACTTCTGAAGGGAAACTCTGAAAATCATAAGGTCCAGGATAGACATTCTACAGACACTAAGAGACTCCAGATGCTAGTCCAGACTACTATACAAAGCTTTCAATCACTATAGATAGAGAAAAAAATGGTCCATATCAAAGTCATATTTAAACAATAGCTATCCATAAATCCAACCCTATAGAAAGTACTGGAAGGAAAACTCCAACTCAAGGAAGTTAGCTACAACCATGAAAACAAAGAACAGGTGGTCTCACACTAGCAAATCTCAAAGAAGGGAAACACACACACACACTACCGCCACCACCACCAAAACTAAATGTAACAGTATTGAGCAATCACTGGTCATTAATATTTTTTAATATCAATGGACTCAATTTGCTGATAAATATACAGGGAAGCAAATGGATATGAAATGAGGGGCACACCTTTTGTTGCATACAAGAAACAAACCTCAATTTTAGCAGCAGACATTACCTCAGGGTCAAGATTTGTGAAAAAACTTTCCAATCATATGAACCTATGAAACAAGCTGCTGTAGCTATCCTAATATCTAACAGATTAGACTTCAAACTAAAATTAATCAAAGGAGATGGAGAATGACATTTCACATCATAGGAAAAATCCATCAAGATGAAGTCTCAATTCTGAACATTTATGCCCCAAATATAAGGGCACCTACATATATAAAAGAAACATTACTGAAGCTTCAGTCACATGTCAAACCCTACACACCAAAGTGGGAGACTTCAACACCCAACTCCCACCAATGGATATGTCTGCCAGACAGAAATTTAATAGAGGAAATAAAGTAACTAATAGATTTTATAATTCAAATGGGCTTAACAAATATCTATAGAACATGCCACCCAAACACAAAAGAATATACCTCCTTAACAGCACCTCATGGAACCTTCTCTAAAATTTACCACATACTTGGCTACAAAGCAAATTGTAACAGATTGAAAGAAATTTGAAAAATCCCCTGTATCTTAGCAGAACACCATGACTTAAAGTTAGAATTCAACAACAACACAGATTACATAAAACCTACAAACTCATGGAAACTGAATAATGCTCAACTGAATCACCACTGGGTCAAGAAAGAAATAAAGAAGAAAATTAAAGACTTCCTAGAATTCAGTGTAAAAGAAACGTACAACATATCCAAATTTATGGAACACTATGAAAGTAGTGCTAAGAGAAATGTTCACAGCACTAATTGCCCACAAAAAGAATTTTGAGAAATCTCATATTAGCTGCTTAACAGTGTCAATCCAAAATGGTAACTCCTTAAATAGAAAATGTTCTGTAAGAGAGAGGACATGGTAAACAAGACAAATTGACAACCTACAAAATGGGAAAATACCTTCACCAACCCTGCATCTGACAGAGTGATCAAAATACATAAAGAACTCAAGAAACTAGACTTCAAAATACCAAATAATCCAATTAAAAGTGGGGTACAGATCTAAAGAGACAATTTTTAACAGAAGAGTCTCAAACGACCAAAACACATTTAAGTAATTGCTCAACATTATTAGCCATCAGCAAAATGCTAATCAAAATGACTCTAAGATACCTTCTTATACCTGTCAGAAAAGCTAAGATCAAAAACACTGAGGACAGCTATGTTGAAGAGGATATGGAGTAAGGGGGAAAATCCTCCACTGTTGGAAACCAAAATGGTAGTTTCTCAGAAAACTGGAAATGAATCTAACCCAAGATTCAACAAACCCTCTTGGACTATGCCCAAAGAATGCTCAATCATACCACAAGGAAACTTGCTCAACTATGTTCATGACAACATTATTCATAAAAGCCAAAACCTGGAAACAACTTAGATGTTTCTCAACTGAAAAATGGATAGAGAAAATGTGGTATACTATTTAGCTGTAAAATAATAATAACATCATGAAATTTGCAGGCAAACGGATCAAACTAGAAAAAGCCATCCTGAGTGAGGTAACCCAGAACCAGAAAGACAAACATGGTGTGTATTCAATCATAAGTGGGTACTAGATGTAAAACAAAGGATTAACAAGGCTACAATCCACAGCCCCAGAGTGGGTGCAGGTGAGTCTGCCTCAAGGTCTTTAGAGTGAGAGAGCTGTCCCAGTATCTCTTGTCTGCCATATGGTGGCAAGGATAAGGATCATGCCCTCCTCCCAGACCCCTTGACACATGAGACAGGTGAGAGATATGACCCTGCTCCTTAACAGTTGCAGCCCTCAGCAAAGGAGGCACTTCACCTCACCTGGACATGAGAGAAGGAGAACCGGCCACACCCCTACTCCTTACTGCATAGGCTGAAATATCAAGGAGGTGCTGGAGAGCTCACCCTGATGTTGAGGATGAGGGAGAGCTGGCAGTCTGACCAACTCGGCAACCACTGAGACACAGAACTAGGGCTACGAGTTGGCCCATCCATTATCCACCCAGTCTAAGACTTGCTGGAGCATGCGAAGGGGTCAGGCCTGCAGATCCAAAGTCTCAAGATCTCCATGACGCAGGACAACAACACGATATCTAAGAAGAGTTCTAGTGTGAGTCCAGTATCTATGGTATAGCAAAAAACAGAGACCTTGAACCAGACCAATGACTCTTTGTAATGAACACTTACAAGTACTGACACATGGACTAAAGCTTAGACTGTATGACCCATTGTATCACCCCACAGCTTGACAAGATTTTTCTTTTCTATTTTCTCTCTCCTTTTAAATTTTATTTTGTTTTATCCCTGTGGTGGGGGGTTATTGCAAGACAGATGGTGGATGGAAAAGGAAGGAGAGATGGATGGCATCGAGATGTATGATGCAAAATCCACAAAGAATCAACAAAAAAGTTAATTTGGAAAAAATCTACATACATGTAGATTATTCATGGAATTACATATATTATAAGTTTACTTTTTAGAGACTATTGCCAGAATAGAAATTGGGGAGCAATAGAAATGGAGAATAGTAGGGCACGTGGGGTGTGATGAGAGAAATGGGAAAAGGCTTCTTTAGGAAGGGTGAAAGAGATGAATATCGAAGAAGCAGGGAGGTTTGTAAAGTATGAGGATGTCTGAAAAGGCATGGAGAATCATACTATTAACTATTTTTCTAAAAACAGAGAATGTTTTATTGAATTCTGCTGTCCACATGCTCATGAATTCATGATTGCAAACTGCTTCTTTCACTATTTTTCTCTGTGTCATAGTAACTGCTCAAGCAGAGTCTGAAAAATACCCAGCAAAACCACAAAGCTTTATTTATTAAAGATTTATGATACAGCATTTGATTTATCTATCTCCGCAAAACAAGCTGACCCTGGGGGCAGATTGAATGAAGCCTGATTGGTAATATCTGCTAGCTTCAGTTTGAATTCAGTGCATCTGTCCTACATTTTTCATTAAAGGGAAAAATGTGCATTGAAATTGGTATAATATTTTCAAAAACATATCTACTCTACATTATACATGTATTCTCAGGCCAGTAATGGAGCTTGATTTAACAAAAATGTTTTATGGTCCATTCTGATTTTTATTTTATAGTCTCTGTATCTTGTTTGCCAAAACAATAAAAAGTCTGTTTTATATAATCAACAAAAATAACAAGCATTTACATGGTTGAACGAGCCGGGAGATGGTTAATTATAATCTGTTTTACAGTTACAACTGAAAAATTATAAAAGACTGAGGAAATATGCATTTCACAATGACCGTTTGGATCATGAAGCTTGCAAATGTGTGTGCTCTTTAAAAAGGTCAGAAGTTAATCATTTAGTGAGGAGATACAGCAGAAAGTAAAAACGAACAATAGGAAAAGTTCATGCTAATAGTAAGCCAAAGTCAACCTCCTAATTTAAACTTTAGAGACTAAAGTAAATTCTATTCCAAAGAAATTATAAATCTCTGACAAAAAAGTCATGCTGAAATTCACAGGTTAATTAAGCTTAATTTCTTCCAGTTTCAAAAAGTTATGTGAAAGCTTTATTTGTGTTAGTTTGGCATTATGATATAGCTAATATCCAAAAGAGTCATAGATTCTTAGAAAAATTTTACCAAGGCATCAAAATATAAAAAATGTATTCATCTTTATAGACTACCATTTACTTCACTCCTTATCTGTAGAGCCATGTGGGATCTTTAAATCATATATGTATTCCATGTAATGTGTGTAACATGCTCTTTCTCACAGAAGTAATGTTTCTTATAAGGCTATGCTAAAGTTAATTTCAATCACAAAGAAGACAATTAACCTCAAGCTTTTCTCAGTTTGAGGTGTGCTTTTCTTTTTTAACACAAGCATCTAGAAAACAGTTTGTTTCTAGGTCAATTTAGTTAACCATCAGAAAAACAGTCTCTTCATGATCCTACTAACCCAACATTCCTGGTGTGTTTGTCAGGTTACAGTACCAGACATTGGTCCCCTCCTATGGTTCATGGTGAGGATGTTGAATCCATTCAGTGGTCATTGATTATCACAATAGTTAAGGCTTTATTTCACAGGTGGGCACATCTTGCCTTCTAACTGGTTTCTTTATATTTCCTTTAACCTACTTCTTCATCTCTCTAATCACTCCTGAATAAATGTTCTCACTCAGCATTCTTTCTCCTTTTTCTTTTCTTTTTAAGCAAGGCATTTCTATGTAGCCCTTGCTGTCCTGGAACACAATATATAGACTAGGCTAGCTTCAAACTTAGAGAAATTCACCTGCCTCTGCCTTACTCATCCTGAGGTTAGAGGCATGCTTCACCACCACGCTGGCCATCTTTTTAGTTTCTTTTGATCTATGTTCTACTATGGCCCTTCCCATAAGGTAAAGTCTTTTTCCCATTCTTTTCTTTGCTCCTGGCTAACACAGGTATTCTGTGTTGGATCTATCAGAATGATGAGTTGAAGCTGGGCTCCTCATATAAGAAAAAACCCAATATATTTGATCATTGGGGATGTGGATTACAATAACAGTTTCCAATTTCATTTTTCCAGTTTCTCAAACAATTTAACTTCTCTCTACAGCTAACTAACATTCTTCTGTGGATCTTGATAGAGCTTCATTTAACCACAACATTTTGACTTTTGACAAATGTGACAAAAATTAAATTAGAAAAGTTTATCTTCAACAAATGATGCCAGAAAATGTGGATATCAAAATGAGAAAGAATAAAGCTGGATTTCTTTCTCTAATCTTGCACAGAACACAGCTCCAAAGGGTCTGAAGAAATCAACTTAACACCTGATACTCTAAAATCTTAAGAGGAAGTAGTGGCAGTGAACTTCAACATACAAGTACAGGCAATGCCTTTCTGAACAAGACTCTAATAACATTGGAAACAAGACCAACAGTTAACAAATAGAATCTCATGGAATTTAAAGGATTCTGTATAGCAAATGAAACTTTCAGTTGAATGAAAAGTCAGCCCACAGAATGGGAGGAAATTCTTACCAATTACATTTCTGACAGAAGTTCATTGTCTATTATATAGAAAGAACCATAAACAAAGACAACAACAACACAAACCCAACAAAAATCGAAAACAACCAAACATGAAAACAAACAGCCTAATTAAAAAAAATGGACTGTATATCTAATCTGAAAGTTCTCAAACATTGTATTTCAATACAGGGTCAGGTGTGGTGTCACAAGTTTTAAATCTAAGCACTTGGGAAGTACCTATGCTTAGTTATCTGTAAGTTTGAGATCAGCCTCTAGTCTACACAGTGAGATATTGCCTAAGAAACAAGCAAACAAATAAACAGAACAAAATCTAACTAACAAACACAATAGTAAAGACTGGACAGGGAACTCTTAAAGTGCTCAATGTCTTTAGCCACTAGGGAAATGCATATTTAAACAACTTTAATATTTCACCTTTTGCCAGTCAGAGTGGCTGTCAACAAGAATGCTGGTAACCACATATATTGGCAAGGATTCAGAGAGAGAGAAACTCTTATCCACTGTAAGTGGGGTAAAAAACTAGTGTGACAATTTTGGAAACAAGTCTGTGTGTTTCTTAAAACAACAACAGCAAACAAACCCACTTATCTAAAATTAAAAAGAAAATTACTCTATGATTCAGTTATACCAGTCCGGGGCATTTGCCCAAATGACAATATAACTTATTCTTTTATTATTACTTTTATTGAGCTCTACATTTTTCTCTGCTCCCCTCCCCACCTCTCCTCTCCCCTTCAACCCTCTCCCAAGGTCCCCATGCTCACAATTTACTCAGGAGATCCTGTCTTTTTCTACTTCCCATGTAGATTAGATCTATGTTTGTCTCTCTTAGGGTCCTCATTGTTGTCTAGGTTCTCTGGGATTGTGATTTGTGGGCTGTTTTTTCTTTGCTTTATGTTTAAAAACCACTTATGAGTAAGTATATGTGATAATTGTTTCTGGGTCTAGGGTATCTCCCTTAAAATGATGTTTTCTAGCTCCATCCATTTGATGGAAGAATGGACAATGTATCATATAACCTGGACTGACACATCATGTTCACTCCTGTCCTAACCATTATAGCTAGAAAATAGAGGGAGCCTAGCTGGAAAACTATTGTTGAATGGATAAAGAAGATGTGGTACACATTCACAAAGGTATAATGATTTTGAGTTTTAAATTAGAAATAAGTGCAAATGATTGTGGGTAAAGTAACTATTATGAAATAAATATGTTAAATTTAGGTAAAAGATGTTACAGACCTTCAATGACCTCTTCTCTTTCCATATTTAAACATTAAATATTGTGGTGGTTTGAATGAAGAACAAAATCCTTAATTGCCTGAAGTGTTTGAATAATTGATTCTCAGCTGGCAGCATTGTTTGAGGCTCATACAGAGGTGCTTTTCTTGGTGTAAGTACATTATTGATAGCAGGCCTTAATATCTTATAGCCTCACCCCACTCCTGGTTCCCTTTCTTTTCTCCATGTCTGTGGCTGAGGATATGATCTTTCAACTTCCTGATCCTGCTACCATGTCTGACTGCTATAATGCCTTCTTGTCTTGATGGAGTCTTATCCTACATAAATCGACTTCTCTTTCTATAAGTTTCTTTGGTTATGCTGCTTAATCACAGTCCCAGAAAAGTAATGAATACAGGTAACAAAAGTTGTATGTGATCACAAGTTTGAAACTATTTTGATGTCTTCTGAGTACATATCTACCCACTTAAAATTCAAGTGGTTCTGAACTCTCATTTGAACAAAGTATTTAGAACTTCTCAGAAACACTTCTGTTCCTGCTACATAATTTACAACAGCGATGGCCTCTGAAATGTGTGACTGGCTTATGGGGAAACTGCTATTTAATTTTGAGCTTGATAATATACACTGTAAGTGCCACAAAATTCATTTCTTTTAGAGTCATATTCTGCTTTTATTCAACAACTGAATCTATTGAAGCAACAGTGCAATTATTTTGCACTGTATTTATAGCACACAGAGAGTTATTAAGAGTCATCTGTGTAGTCATCATTTAGGGATTGCCATGGTTCTCTGTTGTTTTCCATGTGGTCTATTGCAGTTAAAAGAAACTGAATGAGCTATAAAAAGGCAGAATGCCATTCAGGCTGGTTGCTTGTTTCTTTACCACAAAACAGAGTCACGATTTTTCTAGCTTTTACGTTTGATTGGGAAAGGGTACATATAAAGACTCACACTCTATCATAAAGGAATAAAATTAGGAATTAGAATTGCTTGTTCTCAAGTGGTGTCCGAGTTACTTTAAAAGTAAATCAAAGCCAGGGTTAAGACTGAGTGTTAGATCACACCCTTAACATTCTCAGGATGCTAGAAACAACAAACACCTTATAATGGAAGAAAGAGCTCCTAAGAGTGATGGTTTATTTAACACGGCAAAGGAAATCATCTAGAAATGACTGAATATTTTATTCAATCTGTCTGTATGTCTGTTGATCTATCTATCTTTTCTGAAATATTTACACAGAATAAAATAAAAATATTGCTAATAGCTGAGGAAATCAGGATTTAAATGAGTAAAGCTCTTAAAACATATAACAGGTAGATAAATACATATTTAAAGATTTGCTTAGTTTTTTTTCAAAGCCATGTGCTTCCCCCCTTGGACTGGGTCATTTCCAGTGTTGGTGAAGTTTAAAAATTAAGACACAATTTTAGAGTATGTGTTCTATTTTCTTTCCTTTCACCGATTACTACAGTTTATGAGATTTTCACATTTATAATTTAAAGGGATAATTTATTTTATTCCATTTTTATAGCATATTCTATGTGAGAGTATCATAATGTGTTCAAACAGTTGCTGGTACACAATTAGTTATGGTTTTCAATATAGTTCATATAATATAATGGTTCAGGCCACCCATGCCAAATAGGCACACAAAGTCAACTGCATGTATAATTTAAATATGTTTCACTTTCATATTAGTAATGTAGAAACAGGCAAAATTATCCTCATAGTAATATTTTAAATTATATTTTCAGAATGTTATTTCAGCATGAAATACTTAAGATTATTTATTGTTTTGACTTTGACTGAAAACCTCTATTTTTGCATGTGTTGTATGTGTTGGTGTGCTTGTGAGTGTGCATGCATGTGTAATGTATATGGAGGCAGGCTTCAGATACCTTCCTCAATTACTCTCTAACTTCTTTATATAGTTGTTCATTCACATTTTAATTAATAATATAGTCTCTGATTTTCAAATTATAAATGTGCTACCAACTTTGTGTAAGGTTACATATTAGTATATAATTTCAGAGCTGACGACTTGGTATCAGATGCCTGAGACTAGTGAAGTCACAGGTCTTGAAAGAGAACTTACAAGCACTGCATCACAAAACCAGCATAAGCCCTGACTACACCTTGAATATTTGCTCTTATATCCACATAGAAGTGTAGTTCTCAGTCCTTATCAAGGAAACTTCTTTTTGCAACACAAGGATACCATTACAGAAAACCACAGCTAATCAAAACGCAGAGTATGAGAGATCACATGGTGCTGATTCCAAATAGATATGTCTACAACACAACTCCTGCACCAAAGCATGGTGACATTGAACAAGAGGAGGTGGAAAGACGGCCGGAACTGAAGGAGCAGGGTATCTGCTGTAAGATTATGGTTCCTAGAGCAGTCAGAGAGTGGATACTCTTGAAGACTCATCAAAATGGCTGTATAAAACAAGATTTGAACAATGACATCAATGGATGTGCTAACATAGACAAAGAAAGATATAGGGCTATCAACCCTAGATAAAGAACTATGGGTAACTAGAGAATATTGAGAGTGAGAAAAGGTCTTCCATAGCTCAGAAAGCCTCAAATAGTTTCTTGTTTGTTTTTGAGACAGTATATTTCATGAAACCTAGAGCTTGCTAGACAGATTGATTAGCAAGACCCAGGGACCCTACTCTGTACATATCGCCTGCACTGAGGTTATACCTGGGTGTGTACCTCCTGATTTTTTTTTTAATGTGAGTGTTGGAGTTTGTAGTCAGGTTCTCATTTTGCATAACCAGTGCATCACTCATTGAGCCAAAACTCTAGTCCACAAAACCTTTAAAATAAAGTACATTATATTTTTGACTCAGTATATGTTTGAAGAATTAAACAAGACAAATAAATTTCATAATCCTGATTTACCAGTTGTGAGTGGCAATAAACTTAGTGACTGTACGTATAATACTTCTAAACATTCCTGGAGAATTGATGATATTGGCTGGGGGCTTCGAGTATCTCTTGGTAAACTAACAAAGGCAAAATATGAGATCAGAGATTCAATTTCCCAGCTCCAGATGTGCATAAACAATTTAAGTCTTGTAAGTATGCCCTGAGAGAGAATCGTCTTTCCTACAGTCAGAGGATTGAAACTCTGAAAAACAAATGCAAACTCTCATCCTAAGACTAGCTAATTTACAATGCAAGTTTAGGTCTTAGCATTGCAGGCTTTCTGCAGTGTAGGAAATGGAGAGGGGGTGGATCTGGAGAAGAGGCACAGGAGAGATGGAAGAAGTGGAGGAAAGGAGAACTTTGGTGGGGATGTCTTGTGTAAGAGAAGACTCTATTTAAAAACAAAATAAAAAATAACAATACAAACAAAACAAGACAAAACCAACCATAGCACTGTTTGGAGAAGTCTCAGACAAGAAAAGATGTTCTTTGGAGTTGGAAGAATAAGCCAGTGTTTCCCTGACCTGTGAATTGAGGGCTTTTATGAATGGAAAGGCTGAGCGGAAGAACTGGAGCTGCATCAGCCTGGAAAAAATGATGACTGAAAACCTGTATCACTTTCTTGGAGAACTTGCTAGTAGATCCCAACCACATCTCTATTTAACTCTCCTACCTGACTTGTGCAGAAGACACATGAATCTTTGAGCATCACACTCGATCATTGCAAGCTTAAGACGACTCCACATGCAGTTACTGTTATAGATGTGGTTTCCTTCCTTAACTAGGTTATATCACGTCTCCTGGTACGCAGCTGTCTCTCTAGCACATAGCCATGAGGCCCAATGGGAGCATTTTTCTTGAAGCTGCAAGGTTAGTATATGCTCACAGTTCTTCCTCGAGGGTATATTATAACCTTTCAGTCCTGTGTTTGCAGAATCTTGATCACCTGTCTTTTTTTGCAAAGTATGTCGTTGGCCCATGACATTGATAAAATACTCAGTGGACCAAGGAACAGTAACCACCTGGATTTGTGAAGACCATTTTTGAGTGCATCTGAGATTAGAAAATAAATTTAATGAAAGTCAATGTCCTTGTACTTCACTGCAGTTTCAGTGGTCCAATGATGAGTGGTACATAGAGATACTTATTAAGGAAAAAGATAACTTCTTTTATTGTCAAAAAAATAAAACATGCTGTGCTTATTCAAATTTTGGAGGAAGGACATTCCTCACTTTGGTGTGTTACTGTGATCCTTAAATAGACTGACCTTGAGAACTTATAGTTTTGAGGGTGTCTGAAGCTGGATAAGGCTCTTCTATAGGTTCAAGCTACAGGGCAGGCTGAGCTGCCACTTGGGTTACATGATCCAACAGACCTAGTGGCATTTTAGGGTAGATATTAATGCTGCATTTAGCCATCCTCAGGTTTCCAGAAGTGATCCATAGAAGGGCCTTTAGAATTTTGAATTAAAGGTTTGTCATCATTTGGAGAGAACTACACTCTCTCTGGTGGACAGTTCTTGACTTTCTTTATCTTCTTGAAAATGTGCCACCAAGTTACTCTATAACCTAAGTTTCCCATCTCTTATGTAATCTACCAAAGCACAAAACTAGTCGTGCAGAATGGGTTTCCATGATTAAATGTAACACACACACACACACACACACACACACACCACACACACACCACACACCACACACACACACACACACACACACCACACACACACACACACACACACACACACACACACACACACCCCACACGTGATTCTGAAGACACAATAAGAAATAAAACTACGTGACCCCGAATACCTATATGTTCATTTTCTCACTACAATTCTTTCAGCAGCTGCTTTAGGCAGGTTGCTTAAGCAGGGTTCCCAGTAATTCAGGGCCTGGCTCCACTTCCTTGGGAGGATGCTCAATGCATACCTCAATGTGACCTGCATGGTTTTAGGGACTGCTTTTCCCTAACTTTAAAGCCTGTATTTCTTTTATTACTTGAGATTATAATTTAATTACATCATGTCTTTCTTCTTTTTCCTTTCCTACCTTTTAGCAATAAATTCTTAAAATTTTGTTTGTGGTGTGCCAAGCTATGAAAATAAATATATTTAGCTTACATGTACAAAATTAAAGAATTACAAAAGTAATTAAAAATTTCTGGAAAATAGAAAAGGGAAACTCTGCAGTAGTTTTTTAAAGTCACTAAAATGAAATCTTTTGTTGTTCCTCTCGTCATCATAATTTTCAGAAATCATCTTACATCTCCCCATAATATTACCATTGCTTGAGGTACCACAAAAACAATTTCTATCTATCTATGTTGCCAATTGACTTATTTGTAAAAAGCAACTTAAGATTGAATTTACTCATTTATATTGAATTCCTGTCTCAAAATAGGATGCTTTTACTCCCTCCTATTGCTTACGGTGACACACGATGGTAGTGGCATGTTTGATTGCAGTGCTGGACAAATAGAAAAGGCAAACTATCTCATGTCACAACTACAGTCTAAGATCAGAGAAAGTGTGTCAGATAAGTTATCTTTCTCTGCAACCCAATGTAGGTCTCAGCTTTGCACAGGGACCTGAGGCAACTGTTCATCTTCAGAAGCAGGAAAATCCAAACCTAATCTTTTTATATTACCTCATTATTCCTATTCATAAATGAAAATTTAATTTTTGTTATGGTTCTTAGTGCAGTCAACTGTTATATTATTAATTATCCAAGTGCTGCTAATGCCCAGGAATGATATTTTAATAAGCTTTAATCTCTTTTCCACATTCTAGTGTCTTCCATAATTATGTCTTTGTTTTCCTCCTTGCTTTTGTTTTATTTGCAAACATACCCAGCAGAGAAAACTGTAATTTCAAGTTGGCTTCTATTTCTGAGACAGCCACATCACTCAGAATCCAGGCTGTGTACAGATTTTCAAAGAAAAAAAAATAAGAAATCAAAGAAAAGCCACTTTATTTCAAACACTAACCATAGTCTCGAACCACCTCTCAGACTTGCCTTAAGATTTAGTGTCTGTACAGTTGCCAGAGGGTCTTTTATGCATTTGGTGATCACTCTGGAAGTTTTTTTGGAAGGGAATTGCTTTGTGTATGACAAGAAACATAATTTTTGTTTTAAGTTATTCTCTAAGTAAGAAGATTCTCTAAGAAGAATATACGGCAGACAGAGGGTGGCAATTGAGCCTCTCCTATTAATACACATTTCAGTGCTGTGCTGTGTTCCCTCATTAAACAGAAGAACTGAGGTCTAAACAGTTTCTTTTTCTTTAGGATGGAGAATATATGTGATTTAATTCTCTTTTGTCAGCCCACGGTGATTCATTCTGGTCTCCCCACCCCAGGATTCTTTTCAGTGAGTCTCATCTTGTAGCCCAAGATGGCCAGAAAATCACATTATAGCTCAGGTTGATTTTGAGTTCACAGTAATAATCCTCCTCAGCCTTTCAGGTACTAATGACTAGCACATTTTAGCTTCACTTCTGATTAAGGTATGTGTACATCTTCACATGAGCAAGACTCTCAGTTGTGCCCATAGCCTAGCTCTTCAGTAACTTACTCAGGACATTTTTATTTACTTCATGACACTGGACACTGATAAGAATTCAAAGAAGGAGAAAGAGAAGCCTATGAATTCCATGAGGCTGAAGATGAGAATGAAGATCTAGTTAGTGCAGAACTGTCTCATGAAGATTCTATATGCTCTGATTCTAGTTTCAATGCAAGGAATGTATTCAAGACTTGGCCATCATTACTGCTGGGTTAACAATCATCTTTATAAAAAGTATCAGGCACTGAAAGGATACTTTATATCCTGCAGACTTTGCAGTCTCTTTACACTTCTGACGTCTGTCACTCTAGGGTTCAAGAAATTAAGAAGAATCCATAGATGGATGACTTGTCATGTCCCAGAAGAATTTCTTATGTACTAAAAGGGGTTGTTTTAAGCTTGGGCTATGGGTTTGTGGTTGGCAACCATGTGAAAATGAGTCATAGAATGTAAATATTTTGAGACTGGCCAGGAAGGAGCTGAGGCAAAACTAGCTTTACATTATGGCTGATGATTTTAGTATTGAATGCAAAGTAGAGAAGCTGGACAAGCCAGGATTGAAATTATGTGAATTACTTTTCTCATAACCCATATGCATTCCTTCTCTTGATGAGCTCATTGGGTTTTATGTGTGACATATTTACATTAGTCTTACAACTAGCCTTGTTGTTGGTGGCAGCAATGTCTTCTTGTTGCTTTTTCTGTAGGTAATCTACTATCTGAAATATTGTCTCTTAAAAGTTAGAGCACCTGACTGTCTTCCATTAAGGATTTTATCTATCTATCTATCTATCTATCTATCTATCTATCTATCTATCTACCTACCTACCTATCTATCTATCATCTATGTATCTGTATTTTTAAATGTATGTAGGACTGGCTGCCCAGGACTCCCATTAATACACATTTCAGTGCTGTTCTGTGTTCCCTCATTAAACAGAAGAACTGAGGTCTAAGCAGTTTCAACTAGTATTTCTTTTTCCTTAGAATGAAGAATATATGTGATTTAATTCTCTTTTGCCAGCCCATGGTAATTCATTATGATTTCTCCCCCTCCTTTCTCTCCTAGGATTCTTTTTAGTGAGTCTCATCTTGTAGCCCAAGATGACCAGAAATTCACTATATAGTTCAGGTTGATTTTGAGTTCACAGTAATAATCTTGCCTCAGCCTTTCAACTTGCTATATAGACCAGACTGTCCTCTGACTCATAAAAGCTCTGTTTGTGTAACATGAAGTGGGTCCTGTTTGTTGGGGTTTTCTGTCCTGCCTGGTTCCCATAGCTGTTTAGCCCCAAATAAAATCACACAGAGATCTCTATAAGTTATAAAGCTGATTGGCCCATTAGGCTACTTATTAGCTCTTGTAGCTTATATTAACCTATTATTCTGATCTATGTTGGCCATGTGACTCAGTACCTTTTTTTGTGGGGCAGATCACATCCTGCTGCTTTGACGGTCTGGGCAGGATTGGGAGGAATCAGCTTCCTCCTTCCCAGAATTCTCCTGCTCTCATTGCATCATTTCTACTTCCTGTTTGGTTTTCCCACCTATATTTCCTGCCTAGCCAATCAACGTTTATTTAAAACATGATTGACATAATACAGACAATTCTCCCGCACCATGTTTGCCTCTTTCCCTTGCATGCTAGGATTAAAGGTATGTGTCATCATAACTAATATGAATGTCGTTTTAAGATGTGACCATTTTGTGATATTTAATCTTGCTCATCAATTTGATCAAATCTGAAATCAACTAACAGAAACACCTTTGGGTGAATATGTAATTAATTAGAAACATTAATTTCGATTTGAAAGATTTCCACAGAATTGCCAGTACATTTCAAGGGAAAGAAAAAGCAATTTGTTTTTCCCTATTGGTTTTACACCTTGATCCTTAATGCATCTACTCTGTTGCTGCTACTGCTGCTCTCAGTTTTCACAGTTGCTGTAACCCAGTTTCCTCCAACTTCAAAGCAAGTTGAAGACCAGTGGCTCTACAAGACTCCTCCAAGCCTTCAGTGACAGGTTGGGATGGCCAAGACATCCAAGTTTTTGTGGCCTGAACAGTTTTTGTAATCTTACTCTTTTCAATGTACAGATAGCTGTTATTAGATTACCCAATACATAATCCATAAGCTTGTATGATTCATATCCTTTGAAATAGTCTCATTATTTTGGTGTGACCCTCTAAAGAGCCCTGGCTAATTCAAGCTTCTGTAATAAACTGCACTAGTGTCCTAATTAAATGTGAATCTGTATCAGATATTTTTCGTACAGTGCTCCAGAGTGAGAGACAAATGGAGTTCAAGAGACCTAGAAACAAAGATAAAAGATAGGGAGGGAAAATTTTCATTTTGATAAATGTCTGAGGATTTCAGTAGACATTTCATATGTGAAAATGTTATACCTTCCATATGAGGATATGTGAAATGTCTACAGGAAAAATATTTTTAGTGGCTCTCCGTCTTAGTGCTCATGCAAACTATTCCAACCACATTAAATAAAAGCACATCTTCAACTAATTACGAGCTTGGCATTCTCATAAAATCTAAATAAAATATCGTCACCATTTTAACAAGTTCTTCAAGAGAGGCTAAGGAACTGTATTGTATTTAAAATTGTCATGTGTGAATGCAAAGTTAAGGAATGACAGAATGCACAAATCCTTTAATCACTGATTTCGGAAGGTCATAGGGTGCAGCCTTGTTTTCTCTAAAAATCTCACCCACAGACAGCAATCACATTTCCTTTAGGGAGACGAACTAGATAAGACTGCTAGTTAGGAGCAGTTTTTTGTAATACTGATGGGACATTACAGAGCAGTGGGAGCCCCCGGGCGGCTTTCACTGCATAACATCTTCTGTATTGAAAGCAGCAGGGGAATCCTAGTCCACACCATTTCCCAAATCATTTCTCTTCTTTAGAAGAATGACTATCAAGTGTGAAGGAAAATTGAAGTTGCAGTAAACCAAAAAGGAGGCGATTATGACATAAAATCCTAGGAAACACACAAGCCAAAGCGACTTCAATGTAATGAAGGTATTTTATAAAATTTACACATACTTGTGCTGTCTGTAGTGGGGTTTGTAATTACTTAGGGTTTTAGACTTAAAAACTTTAGGCTTGACAAATGATTTGGTTTGTATATGTTCAATTATAAAACAAAAGCTTTTTATAGTTTTAGAGTTCATACAAAGTAAATCCTTACCAGATTTAAAGAAATATTTCTGGTGATTCTTCATTTGTTTCTAATAGAGAAAGTAGTAATTGAATTTGGAGGGAGTTCAGCAAATTGTGGTTTTCAATATGCACATGAGTCCTGCTCCTCTGAGCTCCTCTGTTAGAGGATGCAGAGAAAGTGTCCCATCTGCTGTGCCTGCTTTGTTGCTGTGCTGTCCCCTTCTTCTCTTGTACTCTGACTGCATTAGAACAGGGATTAAAAATTGAATGGGCTTAAAGCATTAAAAAATCTTAATTGGGAACCAAGACAATAAACAGCAGTTTGCTGGGTAAGCTGTCCATTTCTTTAATTCAGAATGAATAACTACCCTTTGAGTTGACTTTGAACTTGAACTGTTTTGGACACAGAGGAAGTACATAAAATCCACAGTGTCAAGGGAAATTACATTTAGCATGATTTATTTAAAATGACAAAGAACCTATACTCTTATTTTAAAGGTCTGATCTAAAATAATATGAAAGTCTTGACATGGAAAACAGATTCGCAGAAACAAAAGAAATGTTTAGCTCCAACAAATGTCTGGATTGGTGTTGTCAATAGGCATCTTCTCTTAAAATAAATCTTCTTTTTTTCAAATATCAAAATTTCTTTACAGATTATCACTTTTGTCTGGTTATCTTAATACCACTATTTAATTCATTTAGATTAAACTTCAACTTTAATCACTGGAAGAACATTGATGAGTAATTGATTAGTCAGTGTAAAGATCATGGCACAGAGTGTGGCCTCAGTCAAGATGTTACACATCACTCATAAATATAATTTCTTACTGGGATATAGATAACATTTTAGTTTGAATACCCAGGGAGTGAATAATGAATGTGGAATCTGCTTCAGAGTGCCTTAATCACAGATGTAGTTGAAGATTCTTGATGTAAATAATTTTTTAAAAAATTGAAAGGTAATTACCACTATGCTTTTAGTGAGAAATAAGTTAACAGTAATTGAAAAAAAATATGGGAAAGTACGACATGTGAAATGATACTTCAAAAGTTCTTTGTAAGCTAATTAGGAACTTAAAGATGCTGTCAAAATGTATTTTGCATGATTTGAGATGAAACCTTTTAAAAGAGCGATAATATCCCTTAAATTATCTTATCAACTGCTGTACATTATCCTGTTATTTCAGGCAAGATAATTGCATGGTAAACAGCATTAGCTATTCATTAGTTGTAGCTGTTTTCACTGATTCTTTCTCATCTGGGTAGATTTAATTTAGTGACAAGAAAAATAGAGCAAATCAACTCTGTCATATGGGCTAGGTAAATACAGGAATAAGTAAGTAGGAAGTGTCTTGTACATACATGAAGACAGCCTATGTTTAAAGAATAAAATTTCTCACATTAGCTTGCAATCTTACGCTAGAGAGGCATATATTCAAACCAACTAACATTAGTAACAAGCACTCCTGTTGATGCCAGTGACCCAAATGTCAGATGGTAGCAACAGCCTCTGCCCCATTGAACGTGCGAATTATCCCTGTGAACCATTTCCTGTAGCATTTTTATGTCTTCATCTCAACTTTCTTGCTCATTTTTTTCCTCTTAAGCATGTGGTCTACAAGAAAAATGTATCATTGAGCTGTCACTGTTCAAGTGAATATCTGAACTTTATTAGACATACTCTGGAAAGGATTTAGGTTTGCTTGATATTTTCACAAAACATTTTAAATCTGAAATAGAAATTTTACTTGAAATAATAGATATTTCCCTTTCAGATGGCTAGATCAAGTTTCTTTACAGTAATGTGGTTAGTTGCTCATGTATGTGTTCTGCCGCTGAAGTTTGTCTTTAAAATCTATACTTACATAGTTACTTTATGAATTTTCCTTTTATGCTGAGTTTTTCTTGATGATAACACTACAATAGAAAGTAGGCATTTAGAGGGTAGAATATATCCAATAATGCAAGTTTCTTTGGGGTTTTGCATTTAATTTTTACATTTTTTGTCATGTGTAAGCTCACATGTTTTTTGATAGATGATGCCTCTGAACAAACAGATCAGCAAACATCCAGAATTTCCAGTATCTCAGGGAACTTCAAGCAAATTAGCATTCAGGTGGGAAGGAAATTTTTATTAATACTTTGAAACTGAAAAACATGTGGGCTATAAATTAAATATTATATTGTAGAATAATTTCATGTAAAATGCATTAAATTTTCTATTTATTCCTGAGAAATAATGCAATTATATTAGAAGAAAACATTTTTTTTAACTAATTTTCTTTATGGTAGGAATATATAATTTATTCTTAAAACAAACTAAACCAAATACAGGGATAGCTAGTCACTCTAGTGCTAAAAAAGTCTTAAACAATTAGACAAAAGAAAGACATATTTGGGATAAAAATAGAGATTGAAGAAATGAAATCATCCCTATTATTTGTAGATGACATGATTCTATACTTGGAAGACCTGAGAGAAGCTACCAGAAAACTCTTATATCTAATAATCAAAGTCAAACTTCAAGATATGAAATCAATATTAAAAAGAAAGTTGCGTTTATGTATGTCTAAAAGCACTCTCAGAGAAAGAAATTAATAAAAATGTTTCATTCATAATAGTTCTTTCTGCAAAATTAAGTTCCCAGGAACACATATAATCAAAGAAATGAGAGGCCTTTATGACAAAAACATTAAGATATTGAAAAGGGAAGCTAAAGGGGAGAAGGGAGGAAGAGAGGGGAATGGAGAAAAACCTATAACTCAATTAAAAGCAATGACAAAACAAAGGAGAAATATAGAAGATATCAAATGATGGAAATAACTCCTGTAATCTCAAATTGGCCCAATTAATATTGTGAAAATGGCTATACTAACAAAATTAGCATATATATTTAATGCAATGTTCATCAAAATCCCTTTGTCACATTTACAAGTTTGGAAAGAAAAAAAAACACCTTAGAGTTCCTATTGAACCACAAAAGACCACAAATATCCAAAGCAATTCTGAGGAGTAAGAACAATGTCACAAGTATCACAAGAACTGACTAAAGCTATATTACCAAGGTACAATGATAAAGACAGCCAGGGAGTGGGAAAAACCAGACTGTTCAATCAATGGAACAGAAGAGAACACCAAGAAACAAGCCAATGTTCTGATAACCTAATTAAAAGAAATACAGGAAAAAGCACAGTGGGAAAAAAAGCCTGTTTTGTCGGGAGTCATGTGACTTCTTAGGGGTACAAGGCCTGAGAATAGCATGAATAAGTTCTCCTTTCAGAAAAGCCTGGGAGGAGAATTTAATCCATTTTTGTCAAGGACGAAGGATAGTTTGTTATATATTTCTGGGCATGACTCCAGGAGCATATGTGCTACCTGCTCTCCTTGCTTTCTGTACACAACTTATTGCTTAAGACATTTAGTTTCACTCTTAGAGCCATGGATAAAAAGGCTATTCTATTAGGAAAACTTTCTCCTGATGATTCTCCTGTGGGTGAGCCAGAGAGGATGTTGTTAAGAAATGTACAGTGGATCTGATTCAGCTCTAGTCTTTGATGTTTCAAGTGTGACCACGAATTCAGATTTCTCAAGAACAGGGTGCTCACGTTGTGACGAGTCTGCAAGAGCCACAGTAGTTTGGGACATTACGTATTTGCATAATTGTCCTGGAGAGAATGATTCTAACCACAGGACTCTTAAGAGTAATGCAAGTGAATAGATGATATCAAGAGTTAATGGGAGCAGTCTAAGAACAGGGAATGAAGGAGAATCATAGAAATGCATAATGCCCTCATTTCTAATAGCTGTGCCAATTCTGTAGGAAGCCATTGTTGTAGGAAGGTGAGAGGAAGGGGACATGAGAACAAGGAATACACAGTGCCAACTATTAAGAGCACGATTTTTAGTTACGTAGTTTACAGGATGGTAGGAAGAAACTTGGTATATCCCCTATAGGAGAGAGAGTAGTAAAACATATAGAATGAAGCGATTCAGCCTTGGCTGAGGTGATTGTGAGAGTTTAGATTTGATTAGAGCTAAAATGCTCTTTCACTTTGCATCATGATGTCAGTGCAAATGTTGCCAACTGAGCACACTGTTCCACCTGTAGATGCGCCTAGTTAGAAAACTTCTTTTGTTGCTTGCTATACCGCTGATGCTTCTAATATTAAGGCTATGAATCATGTAGGTAATGATTACCGGTGGGGAAAAGAGTACAAACTGGCAATTATAGTAATTATTAGAAGCTTAAAAAAAAACAAAAATGATTTAAAAACTGTTCATGCAAACTACTGAAACTGTAAAAATAAAAATGGCTCAGGCTCTCCAGGGTCACTTGTTTGAATCAGGTGGTCAGACTTTTCTTTGTTTAGCCTATATTCATTTCAGGTGCTTGGACCCATTAAGAGTAAGGCTTTTAGCACTGTTTTATTAATTGTACTGACAAAACAAGATATTTATTGACAGAAGAACTAAATTCGTTTCATATTTTCTTGTACAGAAATCAACTTGAATTGGCCAAAGCTTTTAACTTGAAATGTATCTCTCTCAGGTTGCAGCTGTAAAGGGATTGGGAAATGAATGGGATAGAGACATTTAGAATAAAATAAAACAAACAAAACCAAACATGAAATGCCAAAACTTCTAGGGTCAAACATTGGAAACACTCTTCAAGACATTGCGTTGGGTAAGAACACGCAAAACAGAACTTAGGTAGCACTGGACTAGCTCCAAGCATTAATGGATAGGGCATGATATCAAAATGTTTCTGCATAGCAAATGAAACTATTAGCACTACACACAGAAAGCACATGTAGTGGGAGAAAATCATTACTACATTTTAGACAGAGGGTTAATATTCAGAATTTAAGAGGAAATTCATAAATAAAATACCAAGAAAATAAAAATTTTCAGTCAATAAATGGACCAAATAAAGGAGTAGCCTTCTAAAGAGTAAACACAAATGATTAATAATTATTTTGAAATGTGTTCAACATCTCTAGTCACAAAGAGAATGATAATTACAACTTTGCTATTCTGCCTGCCTCAGCCTTATTAACAGAGCCACCATGAAGAAATCTCAGGACAAATGCCACAAATGTTGTGGTGAAACATAAAGATTTTATTTCTATTAAAATAGAAAAAGCTCAGATTATATTTTCCTTTAAAGATACTTTCTGTACTCTTAATATTTAGAGGTAAAAGCATATACTGTTTATGAATTCCCATTTTACGGGACTTTTTTTTCTCAGCTGTCATATATCTCTTCTGTCTACTGTATAAGCGTATTATCTTTCCGTCAGTATCCTTTATTAACTAGCAATAGAATCAATTGTTGAGAAATATTTGTGTACATTGTGTAAAAATATGTCACTGTAAATGGCAACAGGTATAGCAATGACTTTTGGACAGAGAGGACACTGAGAAGAAGTAAGGGAAGCTATCCAGATGTGTAATGAGTGGAATACACAAAATGTAACAGAGGTAAGAGCCACATGATAGAACACAGATTAATAAAAATATGAGTTAATTTAAGCTATAAGAGCATGTTAGAAACAAACCTAAATTGCGGCCAAGCTTTCTTAAGTCTCTGTGTCAATTTTTGTGTGCTGGCAGCAAAAGAAAAATCTTTCTACAAATGGCTCCCAGCATCCATAAAACCTGAGACAGCTTTAAAAAGAAGTTCGCAAGATGAAGTCAAAAGCAGCTCCTTTGTGACTGCAGTCACTTGGGTAGGCTTGGATGCATACAGAGATGCAGCCATTAGCCATTGCCTGCAGGTTTTTTATTTAGACAAAAGGGGGAAATATTGTGGAATAATCTTTTTGTACAGAGTGAAGAAATATTACTAGGATTGGTTTAATACAAAGCTAAATGGCCAATAGCTAAGCAAGATTTTTCAGGACAGAGAGAATGAAAGACAGAATCACCAGCCAGACATGGAGGAAGCAGGAAATCAACATGGGCAGAATAAAGGTAATAAAGTCACAAGGCAGAATGTAAATTGATAGAAATGAATTAATTTAAGTTATAAGAACTAATTAGAAACAAGCCTAAACTGTTAGCCCAGCTTCATAATTATTAAGTGTCAGTGTGGTTATTTGGTAGCTGGTTGATGGGTCAGAAAAAGTCCACCTACAATTTATAGCAACATGTGTATATATAAAGCACCCTTTATAATGAATGTTGAGTTCCATGATTGCATCATGATGAGCACTGGTGCAAAAGAAGCAGAATAAATTTTTGAATATGATTGTGACTGCAAAAAATATCTCCCAATGGAACAGGAAAGGTTCCTCAGTGGTTGGAAGTATATATTTCTCTAGAGAACCTGAGACTGGTTTCCAGTATGTATATGAGATGGCTCAATAGTGCCTATAACTTTAGCTCCATTGGAGTTAACACCCTATCTTGGCCTCTGTGAACAATTGGATATATATGCATACACCCACCATAATGAAAAGTGAAATAACACAAAACTAGCTACTAGTAATCTTCTTAATATGAAGGCTTTTAATTTTTGTGATTATATCATAATTACATCATATCCTCCCTCTCCTTCCTCCCTCAAGACTTTTCCAGGTATTCCAACCCCATTGTTCTCCTTCAAATTCATGGCTTCCTTTTCTTTAATAATTGTCACATACATACATGTGTGCATATATTCTTAAATACATAAATACAACCTTCTCACTCTGCACACTAAAGATTCTGATGAATCAAAACAAAATCTTCTTAAAGTGAGAAAATATAAATATATAAATGAGTTTTGAGATGGATAAGTCTCAGGAACTATTCTTTTCATATTTTTTAACTTTCTTTTTATGACCATGTTGATTGTCTCTCAGTCCAAAAATCAGAGCATACTTCATCTCTCAAATTTATATCTTGATTTTAGGAGATCCTTCCTAACATTAATACAACAAAAGAAGGTTTGGTTCAAGTTATTTATGGTCAAGGATACCAAGGTGTCTCTTGGTTTTTCTACCTCAATGCCATAATCATGAGTTCCAGAAACTGCCTAGCACAGAACCCTGTTATCTTTAAGTCTTACCTTCCAACTACAGAGTTGGAGGTAGAAGAGAAAGTAAGGAACTGTGGAGTGTGTTTTAGAGGCCATGTCTAGCAGTGATCTACATTACTTTTGTCCATACTCTATGCATAACAAACACATGACTCCAAGACAATAAAATATAATTAGAATTTCTTGTGAGCACAAAACAGAGAACCTGTGTCTAAACTACATGAGAACTTTCAAAGATATTTAAATATAAATATATGCATCCCTTTAACCAGTATCTATAAAGTGAATTTATAAAGTTATTTTAGTCAGTGGTGGTCTAGTAACATTCAACACTGACTCTATAAAATTACCTATATTAGACCCGAAAATTTCCCATTTTGTAGTAATGGTTTAGCCATCAAAACATTATAAATGAATGTAGTATTCTGATATTCGTGGTGATCTGATTGTAAATAAAGGCACTTCAGTGCAACTCTTGTAAAACTTTATATGTAGAATTATGTAATGTACAGTACAGTACAGTTAACTCTTGATGGTAGTAATAAATTTTGTTATTGGTTCGTGTGTTTACTTCACTAAGAATGTTACTATAAATTTAGACACGACTTCTCATTTTAAAACAATTGTAGTAACTCTGTAATCCACAGGTGCTAGGAACAGCTTTGCACGGTTTCTTTATTTATTTTTTATCACTTACCTGTGTTAACAAGAGACAAGAAAACATGAAGCACAGGAACAAGTCATCAAGTCATCAGCCATTCAATCGGTCCTGGAGTTGTACATGCAGCATTTCATGCTAGGTAATCGAGATTGCACTGCATGTGGCATGCCTTCCCACACATTGTGGCTATTCACCACTCCAAGTACGAAGCCATTGGGTATTTTAATAACTAAGAACATAATACACAAACTCAATCTGCCAGACAAAAATTGAGTTTCTGCTTCCCTTGGGGACAAAATTTTCATGAAGACGGAAATAACAGCAGGCATCAAAGCACTGGCAGAGATACAATAAACATTCAAAATTCCCTTAATGTTCGATTTAAAATGAGACTTAAAGCTGTAGTCTGCAGGAACATGGTATTTATAAGAAGGTTCCTTATTATATCTTTGCTAACATATTAGTGAGAATTAATTAAATTAACATGTTCCTACTGTGAATGCCAGCATAACTAATTCGTTAATTCATGCCTTACCATAAAATGTTACCTCACAACATCTATACTGAACATTGTACATACAACCCAACATGTATTTTTACCAAAAGTCCACATATAGACGGTAGTAGGAGTCCACTAGTTAGGTCCAGGCTGCTCAGCCTCAAAATAATACACAGAAGCTATATGATTTGCAATACTGTTTGGTCACTATCTTAAGTATAGGCTAACGCTTATATCCTGAACTAGCTCATTTCCATTAATATCTGTATCACCACGAGGCTGTAGCTTACCAGGTAAAATTCCTGTGTCTGTCTCCAGTGGGGCTACATGGTTTCTTCTTGACTCTGCCTTCTTTCTCTAAGCATTCAGTTTAGTTTTCTCCGCCTAGCTCTGTTCTGCTAAGCCACTGGCCGGAACAGATTCTTTATTAACCAATGGAATTCACAGCATACAGAGAGGAATCCCACATCAATTGACCACCTGTGTTTTTATTGAAAAGCATCTTGTAGATCTGGAAATATCAACACAAAGATCTCCCTTTCCCCTTCCTCTTCTGCCTCTGCATCTTTTATTGAATTGACTTCTTAATTACCACAGCCCCAAGGCAGAGATTACAAAGGCCACTCCCAGAAAATATTCCTAAACAAGAGAACTGAATTTCATGTTATTAGCTCAGGAAAGTTCTGGAGGACAGGAGTTTCACATCATGCCCTGTACCTTGCCTTATGCATCCTTTCCACTTGAATGTTTCTTAGTTGCAAAATCCACCATTATACATTGAAGACATCCATCAGTCTTCTATGTTGTGATGTTGAATTATCTCACTTGAGGGTATATGTTAGTCAGCTTTTTATCAATGTGATAAAATGCTTGAGATAATGAATTTTTATGAGGAAAGTTTGAATTGTCTTATAGTTTTAGAGATTGAAATCCATGCTTCACGAGGTGAGGTGTCATGAAATGCCGAGGACATGGGGCAGCCTAAATGTACAGAGAAAAAAGGGGTCTATGGTCCTAAAATACCCTCCCAAAAGCACTCCCCTGATGATTTAATCACACCCACGAAACTGCCTCTTAAAATTTATACTATTTTCTGGTATCACCTTAAACTAGAGACCAAATTTTTGTGGAACATTCTATATCAAAACGATAGCATGGAAAATCTGAAATTTGTTATCAAATGGGTAGAAATATGAGTGTCCTAGATAACTCATCTACATTTGACATATGAAGTTGGTGAATTATTGTATAGTGAGCTCTTTATCTGAGGGATCAGTTGTGAACTTTGGGTGCTTAGTGCCAGAATTGAATAGAACTGTTGAATAATCAATTGCTTTAGAGAAAAGGAACATTGCAGTGTTCAGAATGCTGTATTTCTCTTGGATGAAAGAAATCAACACAAATTCATAAAAAAACCAAGAATTACAACTTATTTTCTCTTAAAATTCCATTTATTTTTACTTTTGAACAGAAAGCAATTGTAAGCAATTTTGGTGTAAGTTATTTTCTATCAAGAGTGACACAGAGACTTATGCAGGCCCTGTGCATGCTGTCACTATGTCTGTGAGTTCAGAAGAGTACCAGTCCCATTGTGTCTAGAAGACCTAGTTTCTTTGGTGTCTTTCATTCCCATTGGTTCTTACAGTCTTTCTGCCCTCAATCCCAGGGACTCCTGAACCTTGAATGGACATATTTGATGGAGAAATACTGCTTAGAACTGAGTGTTCCAAGGTCTCCAGCTCTCTTAACTTTACCCAATTATAAATCTCTGTTTTTGTTCTCCTCTACTACAGAGGAATCTTTTTTGATGATAGTTAAGCAAGACACCAATCTGTGAGTAAAGCATAATGTCGGTAGGAGTCATTTTACTGATATATTTCCTTAGCAGAGAGGAGTATTTGATTTTCCTCTAGTTGCATGGCCTATCTTGTCTGATGTTCTTGGACACCTGAAAAGTGCATGGTCAAGCTTGATGGAGTCTCAGTGCTGAGAGGGAAAGTAGAAGTAGGGATGAGAGGACCCATCCCTAACCTACAAGGTATCTTCAGTAGACATATGTATTAGAATATCAAGATTGTGAACTTTGAGGGGAATAGGGCACTCTAGAATTGCAGTGGTGGGGGTAAGTGATTTGGGAGATTCATATATAAAAAAAATCTTTGATAATGTACTCCTCTATATTCTGTCTAATATACGCTCTGTGGAGGGAGGAGTTATCTCAAGAGTTAGCATTTCACCTGTTAAAAAATGGTAAATGATTAGCTGGGAAAAGTGAATGATTGGGAGAAATGATTTAGTTTAGGTCCTCTGGGACCTTTTATCCAAGTAGTGTTTGGCTCTATATTACTGGACGAATTATGAAAATACTGTGACAAAATCAAACAGATAATAGTAGTAGACACAGAAGGAGGCGGGTCAATGTGATAGTCCTCTCACATTCATGTGCAATATATGCTGACCACAGATTTATATGGGATTTTAGGTTTTGCAAACATATTTTCAAAATTTCAAGTACACTTTAGTTATATCCACTACTGTCTCGCCAGTGTAGCAGAAATGCTGACTGGACGGGCAAGTGTTGCCGGAGGACTGGGATCTGTGCTTTTTGGAGCTGTGTTCCAGGTGGTCCCTTGGCAATCAGTTATGGTGTAATGCCACCTGAGTCGCCATTTGTACTGACTCTACCTGACTGTACTTGGCCATATGTCTGTCTTTTCTCTTGTCTGTGTGTTCTTTGTGATCCTTGCATATTGCTAACTGATCAGACTATTCCAGGCAGTTGCAGATACAAACAAGACTGCTGAGGACATTTTTGAGTTTTGCCCCACTATTCATTAAATCCTTTAAGGAAATAGCCAGTTCTGGAAATAGGGAAGTCATCGCTAAAATAATTCCTTAATGATGTGGAGCAAAAGGAGTTGCTCTTATCAGGAGAAACCTTGGAAGCCTTCTGTAGGAAAACAGCTGCAGCAACACTAGATGTTTGCCTGAGAAATACGTGCAGGAGGCCTATGCAGCCTTCATTATGGTCAGAATAAACCTAGGCTAATTACAACATCTGACCCTGAGAGTCGGGGGGGGGGGGGGAAAGAAAGTTGAGATTTATGGTATGAGACCAGTTTCAGACAGGTTTGAGATCATGTCTTTAAAATTTCCTAGCAGAAAGATTTCCCAGGAAGATAGTGGCCTTCTCCTCTCACACCCCAAGATATTCTGAGCACAAGGTCATTTAGCTCAGCCAGTCGCTTGGTACAGACTGGGCGAAAGTCCTTGTGCCCAAGTCAAAGTATTTTCAAAGATTCTTTTTGTAAACTGTTTTATGCTTTTTTTAATGATCTGATGATGTATGCCTTTGCCAAGTTCTTTGTTTGTAAAAATATAAAAGCCTCACACTGAAAAAGTAAAATTGCAGCAGCATTTTCAAAATACATTGAGAGTGACTGCCTGTCATTCCTCTGCCGTATCCTGAAATCTCCTGTCCCTTCGTCCTGTTCCCCCACGGTCTAAGTGGCTCCCCTGAGCCGGTCTGTGGAACACTTTATGTCAAGTTCAGAAATACTATTTTATAATAGGGTATGTTGGCATGCTGATTACTTAAATCCGAAGTAACTTGGGGAGGCTCAGAGGGAGGCTCTGTCTGTTCTCCAATCCTGTTTCTTACCACTTTTCCTAACAGAAGCAGACATAGTAAGAGAGATTCCTTTATTCCAATGTAAGCCACAAAATCTATAAATATCACTGTGATCATCTTATTCTGCCTTTCTGTAGGATCTTGTTATAAGCCAGGCTAAGAGATACAAATATCCTGTCTTTTGTCATATGAGGGTGCTAGGTTTTGTGTGTGTGTGTGTGTGTGTGTGTGTGTGTGTGCGTGTGTATTTGTGTGTTGTTGTTGTTCTATGAGTAGATAATGAAAGGAGGAAGGGGACCAAGAGAGGAATCTTTAAGTATGCCTTCTTCCTGATTACAAACTGTGTACTCTCCATCGTATAGAGGTAGAACTGTGACTAGTGAACTCTGTAGACTTATTCAGGTTTAAAGTCTTCCTTGAATTCAGAAAAAATAAAGACACAACATACCTGAACCTGTGGGACACTATGAAAGCAGTGCTAAGAGAAAAGTTTATAGCACTAAGTGCCCACATAAAGAAAACGGAGAAAGCTCACATTAGAGACTTAACAGCACAGCTGAAAGCCCTAGAAAAAAAAGAAGCAGACTCACCCAGGAGGAGTAGAAGACTGGAAATAATCAAACTGAAGGATGAAATAAACAAAATAGAAACACAGAAAACAATCCAAAGAATCAATGAAACACAGAGATTGTTCTTTGGGAAATCAACAAGATTGACAAAACCCTATCCAAACTAATCAAAAGGCAGAAAGAGAACATGAAAATTAATAAGATCAGAAATGAAAAGGGGGACATAGCAACAGACACGGAGGAAATTCAGAGAATCATTAGATCTTACTACAAAAGCTTGTATGCCACAAAATTGAAAAATGTAAAAGAAATGAAAAGAAATGGACATTTTTTAAGATAAGTACCATATGCCAAAATTAAATCAAGACCAGGTGAACAATTTAAATAGACCTATAAGTCACAAGGAAATAGAAGCTGTCATAAAAACCTCCCAACCAATGAAAGCTCAGGACCAGATGTTTTTTTGTTATTAAAAATTTCCACCTCCTCCTCTCCTTCCACTTCCCTCCCCTCCCCTCCCCCCTCCTCTTTCTCTAGACCAAAGAGCAGTCAGGGTTCCCTACCCTATGGGAAGTCCAAGGTCCTCCCCACTCCCCCCAGGTCCAGGAAGGTGAGCATCCAATCAGACAAGGCTCTCACAAAGCCTGTTCATGCCTTAGAATCAAAGCCCAGCGCCATTGTCTTTGGCTTCTCAGTCAGCCTCTACTGTCAGTCACATTCAGAGAGTCCAGTTTGATCACATGCTCCATCACTCCCAGTCCAGCTGGCCTTGGTGAGCTTCCATTAGATCAGTCCCACCATCTCAGTGGGTGGATGCACCCCTTGCGGTCCTGAATTCCTTGCTCATGTTCTACCTCCTTATGCTCCTCATTAGGACCTTGGGAGCTCAACCAGATGGCTTTAATACAGAATTCTACCAAAACTTCCAAGAAGAGCTAATACCTATACTCCTTAATGTGTTTCACATAACAGAAACAGAAGAGTCTTTCGCAAACAATTTTTATGATGCTACAGTTACCCTAATACCAAAACTACACAAAGACTCAACCAAGAAAGAGAATTGCAGACCAGTCTCACTCATGAATATCGATGCAAAAATTCTCAATAAAATTCTGGCAAACCAAATCCAAGAACACATCAAAAAATTATCCATTATGATCAAGTAGGCGTCATTCCAGAGATGCAGGGCTGTTTCAACTCACAAAAATCTTATCGATGTAATCCATCATACAAATAAACTGAAAGATAAAACCATATGATCATTTCATTAGATGCTGAAAAAGCATTTGACAAAATTCAACACCCCTTTATGATAAAGGTCTTGGAGAGATTATGGATACAAGGACCATACCTAAATATAATAAAAGCAATATACAGCAAGCCAACAGCTAACATCACATTAAATGGAGAGAAACTCAAAGCCCTTCCACTAAAATCAGGAATAAGACAAGGCTGTCCACTCTCTCCATATTTCTTCAATATAGGGCTTGAAGTTCTAGCAATAGCAATAAGACAACATAAGGAGATCTTGGAAAGGAAGAAGTCAAACTTTCATTTTTTGCAGATGATATGACAGTGTACATAAGTGACCCCAAAAACTCTACAAAAGAACTCCTACAGAGATAAATATCTTCAGTGATGTGGCAGGATACAAGATCAACAACAAAAAAATCAGTAGCCCTCCTATACACAAAGGATAAAGAAGCAGAGAGGGAAACCAGAGGAACATCACCTTTCACGATAGCCACAAACAGCATGAAGTTTCTTGGGGTAGCACTAACCAAGGAAATGAAAGATCTATTTGACAAGCTCTTTAAGTCTTTGAAGAAAGAAATTGAGGAGGATACCAGAAAATGGAAGGATCACCCATGCTCTTGGATTGGTAGGATCAACATAGTAAAAATGGCAATTCTACCAAACTCAATCTGTAAATTCAATGCAATCACCATCAAAATCCCACCAAAATTCTTCACAGACCTTGAGAGAATAATAATCAACTTTATATGGAAAAACAAAAATCCCAGAATAGCCAAAACAATCCCATACAATAAAAAAATTTCTGGGGGGCATTACCATCCCGGACTTCAAACTCTATTACAGAGCTACAGTAATAAAAACAACTTGGTATTGACATAAAAACAGAGACATTAACCAATGGAATCCAATAGAAGACATGGATATTAATCCACAAACCTATGAACACCTTATTTTCGACAAAGGAGCTAGAAGTATATAATGGAAGGAAGAACGTATCTTTAACAAATGGATCTGGCATAAGTGTGTGGCAACCTGTAGAAGAATTAAAATAGATCCATATCTGTCACCATGCACAAAACTCAAGTCCAAATGGATTGAAGACATCAATATAAATCCAATCACACTGAACCTAATAGAAGAGAAAGTAGGAAGTAGACTGCAACACATGGGCACAGGAGACCACTTCCTATGTATAACCCCATTAGGCCAGACAATAAGACCAACGATGAATAAATGGGACCTCCTAAAATCTGAGAAGCTTCTGTAAAGCAAAGGGCACTGTCATTAAGACAAAAAGGCAACCTACTGACTGGGAGAAGATCTTCACCAACCCCACATCAGACAAATGTCTGATCTCCAAAATATATAAAGAACTCAAGAAACTAGACATTAAAATTCTAAATAACGCAATTAAAAATGGGGTACTGAACTGAACAGAGAATTCTCAACAGAAGAAGTTCAAATGGCCAAAAACCACTTAAGATGATGTTCAATTTCCTTAGCGATCAGGGAAATGCAAATCAAAACAACATTGAGATACCATCTTACACCTGTCAGAATGGATAAAATCAAAAACACCAATGATGGCCTATGCTAGAGAGGATGTGGAGTAAGGGGAACACTCATCCATTGATGGTGAGAATGAAAACTTGTACAACCACTTTGTAAATCAGTTTGGCGGTTTGTCAGAAAATTGGGAGTTAACCCACCTCAAGCTCCAGCAATCCCACTCTTAGGAATATACCCAAGAGATGCCCAATCATACTACAAAAGCATTTGTTTAACTATGTTCATACTAGCCAGAACTTGGAAACAACCTAGACATCCCTCAATGGAAGAATGGATAAAAAAAAGTGTGGCACATCTACACATTAGAGTATTTTAGGTACCCAGGTCCTTTTCCCTTTTCTTCCTTGGCATTTCGCAGGGCTGTTTGACCTCTGGCCCCTGGAGATTCTGCACTAGCACTGGCTTGAGGGTAGCTTAGAAAGAACTTGGCTGTCTTTGTTATGGTAATTCCACCTGTAAACAAGGTTGTGTGGGCCCTACATGCCTCCCATGCCTGCCTCCCTCGTAGCTGATTCTGCCTGAGGAGCTGGGAATGTATCAATCTATTCTACTGCTCCTGATGGGAGGGGGCCATGCCCTTTTGAACCCTCTTGCCTCCTGGTATAAATACCCGACCTGAGTTTAATAAAGGGCTTTTTTGCTCTTTGGCAAGCAAGCAGGTCTCTTGTGTTTGTCTGTTTAAACCCTTAGGACAATCGTCCATTCCCGTGCCCTGGTTCAGGAAAGCGTGCTCCTGGATTAGGCCTGGGTATCCACAGAAAGTGCGGAGGCTTACAGAGTACCACTCAGCAGTTAAAAAAAATGACATCTTGAATTTTGCATGCAAATGGATGGAAATAGAAAACACTATCGTGAGTGAGGTAACCCAGACCCCAAAATATGAATATGGTATGTACGCACTCACTAGTGCATTCTAGCCATAAACAAAGGACATTGAGTCTATAGTTCGTGATCCTAGAGAAGCTAAATAATAAGGTGAACCAAAAGAAAAACATATATAGATCTTCCTGGAAATCGGAAGCAGACAAGATCACCAAGCAAAAGTTGGGAGCATGGGGGTGGGGATGGAGTGGGGTGGGGGGAATGGGGGGGGAGAGAGAAGGGAGAAGGGGAGGATGGGGGAGAGCTTGGGGGAGTAGGATGGTTGAGATGGAGGAAGGGTGGATATGGGTGCAGGGAAGAAGATATCTTAAGGGAGCCATTTTAGGGTTGGCAAGAGGCTTGGCTCTAGAGGAGTTCCCAGGTGTCCCCGGGGATGTCCCTAGCTAGGTCCTTGGGCAGTAGTGGAGATGGTGCCTGAGCTGGCCTTGTCTCATGGCCACACTGATGAATATCTTGAATATCCTCATAGAACCTTCATCTGGTGATGGATGGAGATAGAGACAGAGACCCACACTGGAGTACTGTACTGAGCTCCCAAGGTCCAGTTGAAGATGAGCAAGGAAGTCAGGACCAAGAGGGGTTGGTCCACCCACTGAGACAGTGTGCCTGATCTAATAGGAGCTCACCAAATCCAGATGGACTTGGACTGAACGAGTATGTGATCAAACCGGACTCTCTGAATGTGGCTGACAATGGGGGCTGACTGAGACGTCAATGATAATGGCACTGGGATTTGTTTCTAATGCATGTACTGGCTTTTGGGGACCCTCCTAGTCTGCTTGCATGCACACCTTCCTAGACCTGGCTGTGGGGGGTGGGGAGGGCTTGGACTTCCCACAGGGCAGGGTACCCTGCCCTCTCTTAGGACTGGATGCTGGGAGGATGAGTGGAGGAGCAGGAGGGAAATGGGAGGAGGGGAGGGAGAGGAAATTTTTAAATGGTATTTATAAAAGAATAAAAATTAAAAAAAATAAAAAATATAATGCTGTTTGGTACAAAATACTAGGTTTAGGAAAATCTTATTTTGGCATCCTCACAATTATTGCTGTTTGATTTTAGACTATAGATTATTATTGATCGCTGTTTCACTGTGTGTGTGTCTGTCAGATCTATATTTCTAACCCCAGCTTTCTCTGTTGGAGAACACAACCTGATCTTGTACATACTTAGCAATACTCTAATTTGAGCTACATCCAATGGTCTATCAGAGACTTTCAGTAAAATGGGTGATGTGTAATTACCTCATGTAACTTATTTCCTACTAAATTATTCCACATTTTGTGTTCTTCAAGGAACTAGCAAATGAGTACCTGAAAAGCAAGAAAAGAAAAAATGTTAGATATGATATTAATTTTTACATTCTTCGTATCCTGTGTTTTAAGATGGCTCATGATGCCAGAACTGAGAAAAAGGCATGCATTTTTTTCTTGCTCTACCTTTATATCAACAGTCTAGATTATTTATTTTAGAATAAATGAGTCTGACTTTAATGAATAAAATAATAGCCCCTGGAGAGAAATAAAACTCCTAATCAAATTTTAAAACTACAAGTTTTTAATGAAATGACTAGTTTGAAAACGTAACACTCTAGGTGACCTGTATTCAGGAAACTGACAGATTCCTCTGTTCTCTTATTGGATGTGGGTTGAATTTATAATACCTGCTACCACTGTTTTCTCTTTTATGAACTGTTGTAATAATTAGATAAGATTTTAGCAAGTCTTGACAAATAGTAAGGTAAAAGACATGACTTTATTTTGAAAATTTTGGTATATTGAGCAGATTTCAACTTGTCTTTAATACCAGTAGAGTCTGAAGAATGGCATATCTATTCATGCACCCATCCACTCATCCATCCATCCATCCATCCATGAATCTATCCATCATCTATCTAACTATCATCTATCTACATACTATCTATGTCTGCATCTCTATTTGTCTTCATTTTATAGTCTTAGAAGTCAAAAAAGAACTCTATTTTTAAAATTGAGTTCAGAATACATTTTATTACTACCATTATTAAAAAACCATTACAATTTTTGGGATAATTTTAACTATTTTGTGAAAGCTCTGCAACTTGGTCAGTAAACCAAACTGGCCTCAAACTCAGTGATCCACCTGCCTTTGCATTCTGAGTGCTGGGATTAAAAGTGGGTGCCATCCACACATAGTTCAACACACATTTTAATTCTTTAGTAATTCATTTATATGTGAAGAATAGAGTAAGGAAATAAAAAATTTCATTTTAAATATTCAACAATCCTCAAAGCTTTACATCTTCAGTAATAATTGAATATTAAAAAACTAAAACTCTGAATTTCTTCTGACTATCAAAAGCAGACACATGTTTATTGCTGTTATTTTAGAGTGGTATATTTAAAGCAAGTAGTTTCTCAAACCTCATTTTTACTGTATGAGCTACAGTTCTGTGAAATGCAACAGAATTCAAAATAAACAATGTTAATTGAATATATTGCTTTAGTTGATTAGCATATTCAGAATAATGTTTTATAATTTTGTTGCCACTTAGCAATGATATATAAAACTTCTTTGTATGTTTTTAGTCTAACGATGATGAGATGACAACTCTCTAATTAACTTAGGACTTGGTGACTTCAACCATCTAATGCTTGTCATAGCTTACATAGTCACGTAGCTGATTATATGTTAACGCTTGAGAACTTGACATTTTCTAGGTATGTTGACAGGTGGAAATTGAAAACAAATTTTTAAAAGGTTAGTTAATTACAGACAATAAATTTTGTTATGCAAATGTGGAAATGATTTAATTTTCTAGCTAATCATATTAAGGCAATAAATTAAGGTGTACCTTTTATTTGCTCTGTTAAACTGCCAGTCAAACTGAAGGTTGCTCAGTTGCAAGAAATTCTATGTCAGTAAGTGTTTTGATCTTTTTTCTTTCTTGGAAAAAGTGTGTGAGTTTAACTGTTTTTATTTCCTTTGTAGCTGTGTCAATATTATGTCTTACTTGTATCATTAGTTCAATTCTTGAATGTTTCTATTTGTGACCTATATGAGTATATTTGGTGCATAAAAACTATTACAGCTTCACTAATTCATTTAAGATGAAATTGCTTATTTTTATCTGGGAAAAAGGTTAATTTTAATTACTTTTATTTTCTCTTAAAGCATAAATTATAGCGACAGATTAAATTGAGGTAATATATGTATGTGTTGACAACGTAACAGGATCATATATTATACCTGACTTTTTGTTCTTCCTTCCTGCTGCCTGTTTTCTTTTCTTTTTTCCCCAGAAATAGATATCGTTTATTTCTTTTTAAAATTAATTTATAAAAATTTCCACTTCCGCCCCTCTTCCCACTACCCTCCCACTCCCCCCACTCCCTCTCCAGTCCTAAGAGCAGTCAGTGTTTCCTGCCCTGTGGGAAGTTCAAGTTCCTCCCCCCTCCCTCCAGGTCTAGGAAGCTGAGCATCCAGAGTAGGATCCCAAAAAGCCAGTACATGCAGAGGAAACAAGTCCCAGTGCCATTATCAATGGCTTCTCAGACAGTCCCATGTCAGTCACATTCAGAGAAGCCGGTTTGATTGTTCGCTGCTGCCTGTTTTCTATTTGCTCTCATTTTTTCTTTAACCTTGCCTTTTCTCTTGCTATTCTATGTCAACTTGACACAAGCTAGGGTCACTGGAAAGGAGAGATGCCTCCAATAGATGAGGCTGTTGGCAAGTCTATAGGGAATTTTCTTAATTAGTGCTTGATGGGAGAGGGCACAGAACATTGTGGGTTTGAGTATCTTCGGGATGGAATCCCTAGGTTCTGTAAGAAAACAAGCTGGGAAAGTCATGTGGAGCAAGCCAGTAAGCAGCACTCATTCATGGTCTCTCTATTATCTCCTGCATCTAGCTTCCTGCCTGTTTGAATTCCTGTCATGGCTTCCTGTGATGATGGACTATGATCTGGGAGTGTAAACCGATAAATAAACAAAAAACAAACAAACAAACAAATAAATAAATAAATAATCAACAACAGTTTTGTTGACTGAGACTGCTCTTTTATTTCCTGGTTGCCAGGATGGGAATATTCACACAGAAACTGTATTAATTTCAACACTGTTTGACTATATAGCTTATTCATATTCCAAGCTAATTCTTACATCTTAAATTAACCCATTTCTGTTAATCTGTGAATCAACAAGAGGCTGTGGTAAGTAAGGTTCTGATTGACAGTTGGTATCTTTCTCCTTCAACCACTACATGGTGTCTCCTTGACTCTGCCTACTCTATATAAATCTCTGTTCAGACTTCCTGCCTGTCCTTGCTCTGCTAAATGATTGGCCAAACCAACTTTGTTCATTAACCAATAGAATAAAACATATTCACAGCATACAGAGTGCACTCCCACATCACAACAGCAAAAATTCTTTCTTATTCAATTTGCCTGTCATACTGTTTCATCACAGGAATGATAATTCCTAAGATGCTTTTCATTCATACATTTTCTTTTTTCTCTTTGGGTCAAAGGGCAGTAAAGGTGACTTTTTAAAATCTAACTTGATTATATTAATTTAATATCTAGTACCATGAACAGACCTCCAAACTTACAGAGACTTAGATCCCTCCTATACAATTGGACAGTATTGGTATATAATCTGCACACATGTCCCTATGTATTATCATCTCTATTTTACTTAAAATGTCTAATGCAATTTAAATGATATGACAATATTTTACTCTCTCTCTCTCATTCATATATATATATGAGAGAGAGAGAGAGAGAGAGAGAGAGAGAGAGAGAGAGAGAGAGAGAGAGAGAGAGAGTCTGTGTTTTATCATTACTATGCCCTACACATTATTGGTCAACAAGGCTAACTGTATAGGAAAATTCATAGCTACTCTACAAAAATTAAGAATTGTGTAAATACCTCAAAGAGCTTGGCTCACATCATTACAATTAGGTAAAACTTTTTAATTAACTTAGTGCTCTCCATGTAGCCCAAGATGTCTTAGACTATCTTTGAAATCACAGCAGTCTCCTGCTTCATGTTTCCAAGTGCTGGGATTAAAGGCATTTGCAATCACACCCGGCTCTCCCTACTAAGTTAAATCTCAGGTTCTCTGTAAATGAGTAGGTGTACACATGAGTAGATTTTATGCAAACACACCAAAACATGTTGACTTGTAGAGTTCTCCATTTTATAACTTCCTTCCCAGTCTCCAAACAATCATTCCCTCCCTGTCACAGTACTCGTCACCTTCATTAAAGTGAATTTTGCCTTCCTCTTAGTGTCCTGAGTACTTAGTACTCTTCTAGCCCACTCACCTTCTAGTGCTCTGTTCCAAGTCAGTCGTGCCTGTTACACATTCTATATATTTATTTTATAGTTCTTTCATAGCTCGATTTTAAAGTGCACAGCTATTTTGTAGTGTCTGTTGCTCTAGTAGGAGGTGAGCTGCTTTGAAATAAAAATGACTGTTTCTATTTTTCAATTTGCTTTCATGCTGAGGAGCTTTGTAAAGCCAGTGTTTAACAGATGCTCAAGTAATAGTCACTCAGTGAATGAAAAGGAGCATGCTGCACGCATTCTCCTGATTGGGAAGCTGGAAAACACTTTATAGTTGTTTGTTAACTGACTTGAAGAGGCATACATCTTCCCATGAATGTATTTCTCACGACTTACAACAAAAGCTTGCATGAACTAAAATCACAATAAAATCTAACAGGAAATAGTTTTCAAGAGCTTCTCAAGACATACAAAGTCAAGGTATATAACCAGTTCAATTATCAATGTGTTAAGATAGATTTGTATTACAAAAAGCAAGGAGTGATCATTGGAACAAATATAGCTGATAACTGTGGAATCCACTGAGAGCCATGGTGGAGATTGTTCAGTTAACTTTCAAAGTGGAAGACTGACATAATTATGCAAGTGACTACACATTTTCACTGAAATTCCATTCAATTTTTATTATTTTTCTCTTGTCATATATTACATCCTGACTGCAGTTCCCCTCTTTTCTCTCCTCCTAGTTCCCCCCCCCCACCATCCCTGCTTCCCAAGATCTACTTCTCCTCTATTTCCCTTCAGAAAACAGCAGGCTTCCTAGGGATATCAGTGAAACACATAACATGTTACAATATGACTAGCCAAAACCATCATATCAAGGCTGGACAAAGCAGCCCAGTAGAAAGACAAGACTCCCAAAAAGAGGCCAAATAGTCAGAGCCAGCTCCATCTCCCACTGTTAGGAGTCACAGAAGAACACAAAGCTAAAACACCATATTGTATATGTACAGAATCTACATAGGACACATACAGGCTCCTAGATTTTCAATTCAGTCTTGGTGAGTTCCTATAGGCCCTAATTAATTGATTCTTTGGGCCAGGTTCTTGTGGTGTCCTTGACTGCTCTGACTGTTGCAATCCTTACTCTATCCCTTCCACATGATTCCCTGAATCCTGCCTGATATTTGTGAATCTCTGCATCTGCTCCTAACAGTTGCTGTATGAAGCCTCTTTGATGATGATTATACTAGGCTCTGCTCTATGAGTACAGCAGAAAATCATTAGGAATTATTTCATTGATTTTTTTTTCCCAGTTGTGTTTTGTTCTTTCCTACATTGTTGGGTTATAAAACCTCTGGTACTGGCCCTCCAGGCAAAGGCAGTACAGAACTTGTGGGAGTTGCCAACCAATGACTGGTACAGCTTCAGACTCACATAATGAGAGGAAAGGTCATTTTTATGACCCAAATATTTATAACTGGACACATATACTTAATATACTTCTGGAGAGGCTAAACTATGTTTTAAAACACAAAATTGACTTTCAATTAATTTAAAATATCATCTAGTTAAGGAGCAGTTGTGACTCCATAAACAAAGGGAGGAATGTAGTTAAATTTTACTTTAAAAACAAAAACATATGTATATTGCACCTTGACACTCTGGTTATTTTAAAGACCTTTGTGGATCTGTAGATGGTGGATGGGGTTTTTCTCTGATCTTCCCCTCTCTAAAAGGATACTTCCCCTGAAGAGTTCTGTAGAAGTGCCTTAGTAGCTTTGTTTAAATGTCATTAGTCAAGGAAGAGTAAATTAGTTAGGGAAGAATAAATCTCGAAGGAAGAAAATAAAAAATGAAACAGTATGCCTAGAATACAGAGAATTTTGTCCAGAATGACTATCATTTATTTTAGTAATTGACTCTCATAGGAGTAACCATTGATGGACTAATTTTTTCACTTCCTCCCTGCTCTAAAGAAGGATGCAGTTTCTGAAGTTCACTTGGTGTTAGGTCACTCACGGTTCTTTCTTCCCATAAAGAGACTTGAATAGACTTTCTCCTATCAAGCTTCCTATTACCAAACAATTCAGTGGATATGGAGACTCAACATTCCAAGTGGGAGGAGAAGGTCCTTTTCTGCACCCATCAACAACACCCACATTATGTTAAACTTGGTTGGTCAACTCGGCCCTCTGTGACAATTCTATAACTTAGTCTCTTTTCAGTCATAAAAATCCTGCGTAAAACGTCTAAGACATCTCTATCTTTTAGTTTGGCTTGGGTTTTCTAACTCATTCTAAGATATTATTTGCATGTGAACCCAAATTTAAACACACAGTACCCATAGAAACTAGGTGTGGTGGTGTGTTCTTATTGCAGCTAGTGGAGGCAGATAAAGGAGCCTACTCTGGAAATCCAAAGCTAGAGAGGAAGCTAACCTAGTCTAGGAGGTGAACTCTAGATCCTGATGAGACACCCTGTCTCAATGGCATCTCAGAAATGACATAGGAAGTTGACATCTCACTTTCATTTACATATGTGATCACACACACAAACACAAATACACACATGAAAACAAACACAGACTGGCATTCATACTCTTACAAACAAGTTTCCTTGTCATATAATAATCAAAACACAAAACATGCAGAAAAAAGAAATAATATTAAGAGCTGCAAAAGAAAAAGACAAATAAACATATAAAAAGCAGACCTATCAGAATTAAACCTGATTTATCAATGAAAACTATGAAAACCAGAAGGTCCTGGACAGATACGGTGTAGACACTAAATGATCACAGAGGCAAACCCAGACTATTATACCCTGAAAAGCCTTCAATCATCAGAGAGTGAGAAAACGATTTATTACATAAATACCAACAGCATCTATCCACAAATCTAGCCCTACAGAAAGTACTAGAAGGAAAGCTCCAACCCAAAGAATTTAGCTGAACTCATAAAAACACAATACATAATCTCACTCTAGCAAACCCCAACGAAAGGAAACACACAGACACTACCACTGAAAAATAACAGAAATTAACAATAATTGATCATTAATATCTCTTAATATCAATGTTCTCAATTCATCTATAAAAAGACACAGACAAATAGAATGCATATGAAAAGAGGATCCATCCTTTTTGCCGCATACAACACACACACACCTCAACCTCAAATAGAGATGTTTCCTCACAGTAAAGGGTTTGGAAAAGAGTTTCCAATCAAAGGACCTAAGAAACAAGCAAGTGTAGGTATCCTAATACCTAACAAAATAGACTTCAAACTAAAGTCAATCAAAAGATATGGAGAAGGACACTTCACATTCATCACAGAAAATAATTCATCAAGACAAAGTCTCAACTGTGAACATCTTTGCCCCAAATACAAGAGCACCCACATATGAAAAAGAAACATCACTAAAACTTAAAGCACACATCAAACCACACACACTAGTAGTAGGACCTTTCAATATCTCACACTCACCAATGGACAGGTCTACCAGACAGAAACTTAACAAAGAAATAAGAAATCTAATAGATGTTATAACAATACCACTTTTGTACATATACCCAAAGGATGCACACTAATACCACAAGGACATCTGCTCAACCGTGTTCATTTCAGCATTATTCATAACAACTCAAACTAGAAACAATCTAGATGTCCCTCATGCAAAGAATGGGTAAAGAAAAGGTGATACATTCACACAGTGGAGTACTATTGAGAGGTAAAAATAATGGCTTTTTGAATTTGTAACCAAATGGATGGAACTAGGAAAAGAAAAACACCCTGAGTGAGGTAACCTAGACCCAGAAAGACAAACACAGTATGTACTCACTCATAAGTGGATATTAAATGTAAAGCAGAGGATAACAGACTATAGTCCGTTACTCCAGAGCCTCTAGGTGATAAGGAGAAGGCTAAGAGAGACATACATGAATCCCCTTGAGAAGGGGAAAGAGACAAGTACTCCTGAGAAAATTAGGATTGTGGGGGGCGAGCAGAAGGGAGAGCAGAAGGGGAGAGGAGAAGGGAAGGGCAAAGGAGAACATGAGGGAACAGAATGACCGAGATGGGGGAAGTACAGTGAAGGAGAACAAGCAAAGAGATGTTGTGACTGAGGGAGCCACGCACAGTCCTGGGTTTACAGCTTACATCTTCTCCTGCTTCTTTTACCACTTCCATAAGACATTGTCTGTAAGAAAGTCCTATCTCCTTTTTAACCCCTTAGATTTCTCACATGTAATTTTAAACCCATTTAAATCGCATGTTCATGAAATGTTTTATGCGATTTCGTCTGATAGATCACTAAATCACCTATATAAAGTTCCATATACTTCTTTCTGTATTGTTATTTTTTAAATATAATTTCTATGCACATAAAAGAAGGTTTATGTGATTTGCTACTATTTATATTAAAATTGTATGTTTACTTGTGTAGAGTAGAATAATTGGAGATGACACCTTTTTATTAAATTGCAAAGGCTATATTAAGTTGTTTTTTACTTCTGACCTTATAAACAACAATCATGGTATTATTTTTCCTGATAAAATTGATCTCAAAAGAGGATAATTTTCTTGCTGAAAATCACATTGCTAATTAGCGATTGGACAGGGAAATTTTAAGTCTGCTATTAGAATCTAGACTTATAAATCAAATCATATGTAAATTTTGGCTATATTCCAACAAGTTTTATCTCTTTATTTATTTTTTTCTTTTAAAAATTATTTATTTATTCATTTGCATTTGTGTTTTGCCTGTGTATATACCTGTATATGGGTGTGGGTTCCCTGCAACTGTTGTCATAGACAGTTGTGAGCCACCATGTGGGTACTGGGAATTGAACCAATATCCTCTGAGAGCAGTCAACACTCTTAACCACTGAACCATCTCTCCAACTCCTCTTTCCTTTATTTTTAAGTTCTCTTTAAGATTTCAACTACATTAATTAATGCAAAAATTTTCTACTTGAAATTAATGATAAAGCATTTTGTAGAAATCACAATTTCTGTGCATCTATATGCTCTCTCTTTTGTGCTGTTGTTATTGTAGGTACACATGCTTTCCCTACAAAATGTACAAATCAATATTGCATTTATTATTTTAAACAAATCTATCTTTTAAAGAAAAGCAGACAAAAATTAAATACCTACTTATATGTCTACTGATTTTTATTTTTCAAGGAAATTAGCCAGCATCTAGTCTTATTAACTGTTAACACACTTTCCTCTGAAATGCATTCTCTTCTTTTACTTATCTGTAAATGTGTTTAATTTACTATTACTTTTCAGATGTATGCATTTCTGAAATACACTATTGTAAATTATCTCCTTGGTTTTGTAACTTAGAAAATTACTTTCCCGTGTTGTCTGTGACTAGATGCTCCTGGTAAAAAGCCTTGATTGATCACTTTGTTTTTTTCTTAAGATATCCAGAACTTTTCAGGAATTGAGTGTTTTATTTTTTGTTAGTGTATCCATTAATAACTATATTTATGTATTTCTATTTATATGATCTATTTATTCTTATAGATATTTTAGTAGATATAATTTTAAGTGTAGTGGTCCATGTTGCCATGGATTTTTAATTTGCTGATATATATTATTGTTGCTCTCCTTAAGGTGTACCCAACATCACTATGAATGACATGTTTTACATTTGTGTCTTCTTTCTTGATTAACTTATCCAATTCATTGATAACCTTAAAGAGTCTTCTATAGGTTTAAGTTATTTTTGTAATTTTATTTTTGTTTCTTTTAGACTTAACTTCCTTCTCACTGCATTGGTTTTTGACAAAAGGTAGTAGATCATTTATGTTAGAGTTTTCATTCTATTTTAATTATATTTATATATTTATTCAATGTCTTAAATTTTCCATGAGTACCACTTTATATTCATAGTCCTTTGAGATGTTGCATTGTAATATTCTATCTAAAATAACTTAAATTTTTCTTGAGAAACTCACCCAAAACATACAATCATATATCTTAAATAAGGACCCTAACAGGCCATTGTCCTATGAATCAGAAGTTCTCTAGCTCTTTTTTATTACATTGTCATCTTACAGGATATGAATGTACTAAATAATTTTTCCTACTCAGTTTTAAATGAAGAAAATTTTACTATCTACCTATTCCTTTTCATTACAATAATGGCTGGTCACCCACAACCACAACATGTTACTTAATTGTATGATACTAAAAATGTTTTTCTAACTTTTATTCTCATAGAAATTTGTACTTGAGAACCTGTCAGAGTCTATCTGACAGGAATCAGCAGGTGGTACCTTGGAGTTCTCAGATTAGGAAATGGCAGACTGAGAGAAATGGAGGCAGAACCAAACACAGGATAGATTAGAGGGATGGAAGTTGAATACCAACCAGTCTTTTTAATGAAGAAAACCAAGCAGAATTAAGACAACATGGAAAAATCTCATACATACTTTACAGTTTCCCTTTAAACTCAGTATTATTCACATTGCCTATGACCTTCTACAACTTTCTATGCATCCTCAGGTCTGGCTTTCTCTGTCTTTGCTCCCCTGGTTTAGCCAGACATAGATAATTTCCCTTTTTCTTTCCCTATCATTATTCCAGTCTCTTGTGTTTTTCTTGTCTTTCCTTTGACTTCCCAGAAAATATGCTGATTTCCATCTTAGTCTGTTTTTGTGACTTCTTCCAGCAGTCTAAAACATTGCATAAATATAACATTTTAAAGAAGAGCAGGAACACATATGTATGTATTCTAATAGAAATAACTTAAATTTGCATTAACATAAAAAACCTGTAACAATGTGAAACAATTGAAACTAGCAGCAGTTTTTTATGTCTTAATCAATAATAATTTGCACTCAATTTCCTTTAAAGATGATATGTATTTGTAGCCCATTGGATATAAATGACTAAAACCCATATAATTTTATTTTCTTATGAAAAAAGTATAATTTTTCCCAAACACAATGAATTTTTGGCTTTTACTTTAAAATCAACACTTCCCAAAGTATACAGGTTGGTATAATTTGATATTTCTTTCAATTTTTTCAAGAAGTATCAGGAAAGAAAAGGGTTAAGATGAGACACTGTTGCCAGCAGAGCAGACCTTGACACTATCATAGTGAAGAAGAACTTGGCTTAGGAAGGACAGAAGGGGGCAGGAAAAGTTGATGGACAAAGAATGTGTCCTTGGCTGCCAGTGTTACTGAAAAAAAATTCGTTAAATTCTCTGGCCACAAACTCATATTCCCTGTTACACATTAATGTGATTTCTCAACTGCAAGCAGTCAATTCCCCAATGTCCCATTCACATGAGCATATCTCCCTGTAGTATCCTTTCTGCCCAGCTGAGTATGTGCACCTCCACCATCTGCAGGAGTTGTTGGTTGGCTGTGGATCAGAGAACAATGGATGGAGGTGACCCTTGACATGTCATTTTTTTTGGGGGGGGTTTTCTTTAGGGACCCAAAGTCTTGGAACTGATTGAATACAATTGCACAGGGTCTAGTGGTAGAGGTTGTTTGCCTAAACTCCTCTAGGATAACAAAGAAGATTAATAGATAAAACCAGACAATAATGGCAGACAAACAGGAACCAGTACCACTTAAGCTTTTTAGAGACATGAACACATAAAACAGAACAGCAACGTAATAAGAGTGAAAACATGGACAAGACAAGGAGTGTTCTTTCACTTTCACATTTTTAAATCTCTGACTCATACTCCTTACTGCAGGGAACCAGGGGCACACATCTTTTACACATTTAAAAACTGAAGCAATAACTGTTGTCCTTCATTAGTACCCCTAAACTTTAAAGTATCTATAGGTAAATGCTCAAACTCTAGAAACTCACACAGCTGTTGATGCCCTATCTTGACATCTCTAACTTTTAAAATATCTTTAAGTAAATATACAAACAGATGTTTCCTACTTCCTTGGCCCATAATTTTTTACACTTATACTCAAGTCATTTCTTACTTATTTTTCATGCTGCACAGCTAACCTCTTTTAATATTTACAGTGCATGCTTCTTATCTATATATTTATAATGCCTGGCTCCCGGATAAGCTCATGGCAGTTCCACTTTTCTGAGTGTATTCTTTTTTACCTGTGGTGACCCTCACATAAATTCCCCAGGACCAGCTTCCACAGCCAGGCACCATATTTACATAAGTTCCCCCACCACCAAATTTTTCCATAAACAGCTTGCTGAGTTCATTTAGAATTGCTTTTATGCACATAGTCTAGGAGTAACCAATTAAGATTTGACATCCCTGGTAGGGTCCTATTCCAGGAGGGAACTAACTTTCCTTCTCTCAAAAAATCAATAGCCCTCTGTAGTTCTTCATCTAGGGGAGGGAGGATCATGTGAAATTTCCTCTGTCCTGGTGTGGGAGGTCCTTCTATCTATGTGTTGCTTTTATTGCTTGATGAATAAAGAAGCTACTGTTGGCCAATGACTTAGCAGAGTTTAGCCAGGCTGGAAGAGATACATAGAGAGAGAGTGGGCAGAGTCGAGTGATAAGCCATATAGCCCTGCTGGGGACAGACAGATGCTGGATGCCTAACACTAACAGAACTTTACCCAGTAAGCCACAGCCACGTGGCAATACACAGATTAATGGAGATGGGTTAGTTTAAGACGTAAGACCTAGTCAATAAGAATCTAGAGCTAGTAGGCCAAGCAGTTATTTAATTAATACAGTTTCTGTGTGGCTATTTCAGGTCTGGGCATCTGAGAACAAATGAGCAGCCTCCTACAACACTGTCCAAGTTGGCATGTTGACTAATATTGCCATTACGCGAGTCTTATTTGTGCAACCATCCTGTGAAAATTGTAAGTCCCAGTCTCTGGCCTCCAAAGACGGCCATAACTGTGTCCGCCAAACCCTGACCCCTCCCCTGAGAAGTGTCAACGTAGCCTGCCAAAACCTTGACCCCTCCCCCAGAGGAGGGTCAAGCCTTCCCTTTAAATCTTGACCACACCCCCAGTCTATTTAAACTGCTCCCTGGGAAAGTCTGTTCATGGCTTTCCCTCTTTTCCCCTAGTGGTCTCGTGGCAGCTTCCCGGTCCCCCTCAGGGACACCGAAGAGAGCAGGAGTCCCGTTAAAACCTGGATATCTGTTAATTCGGCTTGTTGTGATTTGGCTTGATTGATATTTTTACGTCTGCAGAGGGCTCACGTTAGGAAATATTCTTAACAGAAATTTTATGAGCACATTTCTCCTGTCATGCTTAGGATACATCATTTAGTAGTGGGCACCCTGAGCATCTGATTCTTACAATCTTTCCTCTTCCTCTTGTGTGATTTTCCATGAGCCATAGGTACAGGGTTTGTGATGAATATGTATCAGTTAGGATTGAACACTTGCATTGCCTTATTCCCTTAATTATGACCAGTTGCAGATATCTGTAATAATCACCATCTGTGTAAGAGCTACACTTATCTGCAGGTATAAGGTTTAATATTTTGAACACAATTAGAAATTATATTGCTTTAAGAAGATGGCAGTAACAAATTCTTCTTCTTGGTCTATACCATCTCCAGCTATGAACAACTGTTTAAGTTGCAGTATCATGCATGAATTCCATTCTATCAAGTGAATTTTAATTCCAATTATAAAGCTTTTATTTACTCCAAGACATATATGCCATTATTATAGCACTGGAGATGATATGACTTGTAGCCATCCAAATATAGAATAATATTCCAAATATCTTTTTGTCTTTGGTTTATAATTTAACTTTATCTTCTCTAAGATAAGAGGTTGGGTGATTTACTTTTTAACATATTTATCAATATATGTTTTCACCCAGAATTTGGCTTATATTATATTGCATGTATCCTTAAGAAACTTGTCTATTCAACTGTAGAATAGAACATCATTTTGTCTCATGTGTTTTCATGATCTGTTGTTGGGTGCATAACAATAATTGTTTTGTCTCATTGAAAAATAACTAATTTAGAATTATCTATTTCTTTTATTCATTTTAATTGTCTTATTCTGAAGTCTACTTTGCCTTAAATTATTGACATTATTCAAGCTTTTTTTATTAGTGTTTGCATGATATATTTTTTCTGACCATTTTTTACTGTGATTTTTACTTCTAGAATGGTTTCTTATGGATAAAGTTAAGTTAAATATTGATTTTTAAGTTGTTCTGACAATACTTGTCTCTTAATTGGTATATTTGAATTGCCTGTACCTAGAGAAATAACCTTTTTACAGGTTTATTGAAAATACTCTGAACTGCTTTGATTTGATTCACTTTTTATATGATTCAATTTTCTCTCCTTTCACAGTACAGAAGCTATATTTTAAACTTATTCTGCAGTTACAGTGGAGTTTAAAACTTTCATATATAATTATTCCAAGCATTGTTTCATATAACACCACTCCATGTTTATTATGAATATAACGATGTTATAACATTACTTTTATTAATTTAGCTTATACATTTGTTAAAAAATCATTCAATGATTATTTTTGAAATTATGTATTGTGGCCTGAGACACGTATAGGACAGCTAGGACTGGGTGGGGCATGCACTTGGACAGACACACCAGAAGCGCAGAAACTCGGTGCAGTTATATACAGATGAACAAGAAAGCAGACTTATTATATACAGCTGAATGAGGAAGACAGTTACCTAATCTGGATAGTTCCAGTCATTATAGATGAACAGTCTCAGGATGCAGCCATCAAGAAAGACAACACTGTGCTACACCTTCTGCACCCAGTGTCAATATTCTTACTGAGACCAGAAGAAGGTCTTGCGTGAGCGTTAGCCTAATCTTGGGAAAGCCTTGCCATTACTATGGGCCGGAGGCACTGGGATCTATGATTGCCATGCTCATGTCAACTGTTCACCTAGTATCAGAAGGTGTTATGCAAATGGCCAAGGGACAAAAGCAATCAATAATCCTACCCAATTATAAAGCCTATGCACGGCAACAATGGTCAGCCTGGTAGGATGTCCCAAGTGAGGCAAAAATTGGACTGTTTCTTGAGGGTAATCATGGGTAGTATAATTGGACTTAATGCATGCTCAGTAGGAGAAAATTCATGTCTGGTACTGAAAACCTAGTCATCAATCCATGGCAGGAGAGCTCACAGACCCTATAGGTGAACCTGCTTCTAACATTTCCTAAGTCAATATAGTTTCTAACTTTATGGTAAGTACCTATCTTTGCATATATATATATATATATAAAAATAAAACTATAGTTCTCACCCCTCATTAAAGGAGCTTATTTCTTTTGCAGCAGAAAAGCTATTGCAGAAATCATAACTGGCCAAACACAGAGAATGAGTGACTGTGTGGTGTCCAGCTTCAATTTGTACATGTATAATACAAATCCTAGTCCTAAAGTCAAAGAAAAATCATAATACAAAGCTTGAAAGAACCAGAAGACCAGGATGTCTGTTGTGAGATGGTGTCTTCTAAACATAACAGGAAAGCTACAGCCATGAAAACTCAACATGAAGCTTGACTACACAAGACTTGCATAGTAACAACAGTCGACATGCCAATGTGGTGGAAGCTGTTTTGTTTTGAATTAAGAGCTTCCTCACCACCAGCGTATATGTATGAAAACTTTTTCTCCATTTGGAGGAAGAGTTTGGGAAGAACTGGAAAGTGTGACTTTGTTGAGTATCCCTGGGGAGAGTCTTTGAGGTTTCAAAAGCCTCCCTTCATCCCCAGTGGGCCCTCTGACTTCTTGTGGTTCAGGAGGAGGTCTCCAGTGCTGCTATAGTTGCTTGCTATTTCTTCTTGGCTATCATGGCCTTTTTAACCATCTAAATATGCCACACATACATATTTAAGGCAAAGAAAGCAAAAACATTTGTGACTCATTTTCCTGGAGTGATATAATTCAGATATTATTGTTCACACTGGTTTGTACTATAGGCAAGAAGACACAAATACAGATGCTGCTGCTTGGTAAGGTTGCTTCCACCTTAACTTTTGGAATTGACATCTATCCCGAAAAGGATAGGGATGTTCTGTGAATGTTTCCAACACCCCCACTCCAGTCTCTGAGAAAAACTCTGGGATTCTTTATCCAATCTTTCCTAAACTACCTTTTGAAGTTATACATGCTCTCTCTGTGTTCCTGTAAAATATATTCATAAACCTGCCACAGCAAAGGAATAAAAGCACATCTTTCTTCTTACAACTCTGTAGGGAACCATTGTGTTTAGAGAGATTACTGATCATTTGGCTGTTCCATCATGCAAGCATGTCACTGTAACTAAATTGTCACTCTTTGCATGGACATTGGTGTTTGCTAATTTGTAAGGAGGAGATAATTTTGGACCTGGATAAGACTGCTGGTAAGTTAAACAGTTATAGCTGCATCAAGAGCAGAACAATATAACATCCAAAGAGATTATACCTTGAATATTTTATAATATTTGAATATGTGAGTCTCTAAGATTCATGTATTTTGTGACTCAAGTGACCACATGTGCTTTTTAATCTTATCTCTGAAGTCCAATTCCAAGTGTTAGTTTTCTAAAGGTAATTGCTTATATACTTTAGTTAATTTTAAAACAATAATTTCACTTTAAGAAGGAATCTTTTTATTAAGGACAGTAGTGACATTTTCCTTCAGATAATAGATTGCTTTATGCAAAAACTAACAGGTAAGATTCTGATTTAGCTTCTAAAGAAGAAGGAAGAAAAGATTCGACACATTTTCACTGAAGTGTCAGCAGTCCCAAGGGGGGGGGGGAAGGGTTTCTTAGAGCTGGAAGGGCTATTTGCATATAGCTTATGTTGTATCTCCTAGGAACACGTTTTATCTTTTTTTCACTCTTCAATAGTCGCCTATTTTCTTTCCACTGACAGTAAACACAGTTGCTTTGAACATAACAAAAGTAATTGTGTGAGAGAAGTTCAGCATGACTTTATTGTTCCACCTCCTGAGTCTTTTGCATATCATTCTTGGTACTTGAAAAATGAGACTTTGGTCAGGGCAACATGACATCTTCAAGCTGAACATGTGCCTTTCATTTCCTGTGTTTCTTCTTTTTGAAATTCTATAGAGAAAGAGTTTTCTAGACCCCTAAAGTTTTGTATCTTTAGCAGACTGGTGTAGAGGTAACAATAATTATGCCAAAACATTGCAAAAACATCGTATTTTCCAGGACAGTGAGCAGAAAGATTTAGATGCACATATACCCCTGTTCCTCTCACTGTTCTATTTGCATTCTTCTTGTAGTTTCATATCTATTTAAGCCCCTAGAGTTATTCTTGTCTAACTTAAAAGAACTGAATTGCACTGACAAAAGCCCTACACATTAGGCAATGCCAAAACTCTCATGTCTCTGGCATTGCAGCTTCATTTTTATTCCTATTGACTTGTATTGTATCCTTTCCTGTTACAGAGCTCCTATTTGTGAAGGCTCAGTTTTTCTGAGTTATGGAGAAGAGTAGATGTAAGACCCTTACTATCTATCCTCACAGGAGATTGGCTGCTTCTATACTGCCTGTACTTTGTCTTACTCCATTTCTGAATTATTGTAGTAGAATATAGTTCTTTCTTTGTCAACAGACATTTCTCCTTTGTACACCAAAGAAAGTGCAGCACAAGTAAGGAAGTGAAAAGTATTTGTTAAATGGATGATTATATACTTGATGAAAGTAAGAAAATTTATTAAAGACCAGCAGGGGTGTCTATTTGAGTGCCACCTAGATCTTTTGAATTTTGAATAGATTTACTGATTTTTGAGTATCAATAAGGCAATGATAAGATTTAGTAGTTGATTATAGATTACCTTCCTATAGTGACTATCCTTTATAACTTCTTTTTAGTGTATATGTACAGTTTAAAACTTTGTTCATTTTCTGTAGACTCATGTCCCATAGTGTGTAAGTCAGAGGACAATGTTTCAGAGTGGGTTCTCTTCTACACCATGTTGTTTCTTGGCCTCAAACAGGCCCTTAAGCATAGCCAAATATTATCTGCTGTGCTATCTCCATGGACTAAAATACTTTGCAATTCCTTACACAGTAGATAACCTGTTCTGCTTTGATCTCTTAATATCTTGGATCTATGGAATCATGGCAGCTATAGTTGATGGTTAAAGAAATTAATAAAATAAGAAACATTTCAAAAAATTTGTTAATTAGGAATCCCCAAAGATAACTTCTACTTAAAATCAAGCTGTAAAAGTTCTAATATCTTTCTTAAAAAAATTGTCTTTTAATTTGTACTTAGATTCTTTCAATTAGTAAATTTTTGGAAAAAAATTTTTAAAATCTTCAAAATTTTTTATGCCAGTTATTTAAATCAATTTGTTTTGAAGATCAGCAGGATACTAAGTATTCATTTTAAACTATTAATATTTGTATTAAAAAAGTAATAAAAGTAGATTGACTACTAGTATCAGTTAAAAATTAAATTCAACAACATCTTTTTTATACATGTGTCTAAATCAATACATGCATCAAGAATAGTTTGGATATTTTATTTTCATAATATATGGTAGTTTCTCTATTTTCTACACTTTTGACATAATTGTCAACTATTTTAAACAAAATAGTCTATTCTTAGGAAAAAAGCTTAATGTTTCTATATGTTTTTTAAAAATTTCATTGTCATCAATTCTTTAGGTACTTTAACTGTATTTGCTTATCTTTCTTCTCTTGTCAACTCTTGTTTAAGACCTGTAAAAATTATTCTTAAGGTACATTTTACCATAATGTTAAGCCCTTAGGATTTTCTGAATAAATTATTTGTCAAAAAGTCAAAAAATCACATATTTTCAGATGAAAGATTGGAAAATATAGATTTATTTGATACTCTTCGTAGTTTACTCTTCCCTAACCACTAGCTACTGGGCAAGTGGTTTAATTCCAAATTTGAGTATTGGAAATTGTGCTGAAATAAACATGGGCTGCACTATTTTTGCAATAGTGATATTAGCTTCTTCAGATTTCAACCCAGTAGTACAATTGCTAGATGATGTGTTAATTCAATATTAAATTTCTCTGTTGATGAATTTTTATACAGCATGAATTTATTTTATGTGAATATTATTATTTACAATATTAACTATCCCAATTTAGATTTCAACTACTAATGTACAAGAGTTAAGTTATCTTTTCTTATTATCAGTAGTATTTGTTATGCTTTTGTACTCATTATTATTGTTATTGGAGTGTGTGTGTTTGAGTGTGATGTGCATGTATTATTTTCAGTGTGCACAAGCAATGCTACCCATTTAGGATTCAATGGACAACTTGAAGGATTTGGTTCCAGCCTTCCAGTGATTGTTCCAGGAACGGAACTCACATTTACTAATTTACTAACTGAATTATTTCTTCTCCTTCTTTTTTTAATCTTGTGGAGGATACTCAGTTTAACTGAGGAGAGATAATATCACAGTGTGCTTTTGATTTACATTTTTCTGATTATCAATGGAATATATATATGCATAGCTGTTTGTATGTTTTCTTTTGAGAAATGTGTACTTGATTATATGCTGTATTGTTTTGCTGTTCAGTTCTTTGACTCATATACATTCCGGATGTTGAAACATTATGAGATGAGTAGCTACCAATACTTTCTCTACAAGTTGCCTTCTAATTCCGTTATTTCCATTAGAGTGCAGAAGCTTCTTAGTTTGATATCATTTTATTTCTCTATTTTCCTTTGGTGGCTTATGGCTTTGGAGTCCAACCTGAAATAACACTGCCTACACCAGTGTGTCAAAATGTTCCATTGATATTTTCTTGAAGCAATTTCATAGTTTTTATTTGATATTTAGGTACATGATCCATTCTGAGTTGTTTTTGTCCTTGGCACAACGAAGGAGTCTGGTTTCCTTGCTCTGTCTGTCTGTCTCCATTTTTTGCCAACGGCATGGTTGAAAGAAACTGTTTTTCTCCATGCTTAGTTTCCAAGTTCTTTGTTCTCTCCTGTAGTTTATGTTCAGCCACGTTTTTATACACATGAAAGAATCTGAGTTACTATCTTTTTAATCTTTCAAACAGATTGAATTCAAATAACAATTTTGTTATTTTTGGTGTGCCTCTGTGACCTTTTACATCCAATATTCAAAACAAATATCAAAAAAGGTCTCTGTGTATTTGGTGAATGCTCACCAAAATTCTTCTGCTGTATCATGCTGTAGGAATTCTTACAGCAAGTAGCCTTTTAGTTACCAGCCCACTTGGGCATGTCCTTTTATACTATATATGCCAATGTAAAACGCATGTCTGGGCTCTCTTCTGGCAGAGTAATTCGGTTCCTGTTCCTCGTTCGTGCAGAGGACTGTAATCTGTGAGTCTACTCTTAAATAAATAACCCTCTGTTATACTCAAGTCTGAGGTACTGTGGGATTTCTTTTAAGCGTCCATCTTCATCTGGCACCCCACATGGATCCGAACACCACACCTACTGGGTGGACCAGCTTAAAGGCCTCACTGGTCGAACTGTGTGTGGTGACTTGGAAATTTCTCTAGCTCGGGTACACACCCACTCCACTAACGTGTTCCCTGCTGAATGGAGACTTGCACAGTTTCTGGTTTGTACTCCCAGCTCCTACTAAAGATAAATGTCATATAAAATTAAGTCAAGCATAAGAGCACCTTGAAGTGAGAGGTCATATCTGAAACTTGTGGTACTGTGATTTATACAGCACACATGAACTAATTTCTATGTTCACAGTATGTTTCTAATAAAATTATTTTTCTGTTTGTCTACTTTTCCTCACTTCTTTCTTTAATTGAATATAGATATTTTCCTTTCTTTCTTTCTTTCCTTCCTTCCTTCCTTCCTTCCTTCCTTCTTTCTTTCTTTCTTTTTTCTCTCTTTCTTTATTTCTCTTATTAAAAATTTCTACCTCCTCACCTTCTCCCATTTTCCTCCTTCTCCCCCTTCTCCTTCCTCTCTCCAGTCCTAAGAGAAGGCAGGGTACCCTCCCCTGTGGCAAGCCAAGGTCCTCCTCCCTACATCCAGGCTTAGGATGCTGTGCATCCAAACAGACTAGGATCTCAAAAAGCCAGTATATGCAGTAGAATCAAATCCCAGTGCCATTATCATTGGCTTCTTACTCAGCCCCCATTGTCAGCCACATTCAGAGAGTCCAGTTTGATCACATGCTCGTTCAGTCCCAGTCCAGTTGTCCTTGGTGAACTTGCATTAGATCAGTCACACCATCTCAGTGGGTGGACGCACTTCTCGAGGTCCCAACTTTCTTTTTCATCTTCTCCTTCCTTCTGCTTTTCATCTGGACCTTGGGAACTCAGTCCAGTGCTGCAGTGTAGGTCTCTGTCTCTATCTCCATCCATTGCTGGATGAAGGTTCTATGGTGATATTCAAGATATTCATCAGTGTGGCTATGGAACAAGGCCAGTTCAGGCACCCTCTCCTCTGCTGCCCAAGGACCTAACTGGGGACATCTCATTGGACACTATTTTAGGACGGGCAAGAGACTTGACTCTAGAGGGGTTCCCAGGTGTTGAATATTGATTTTTTTCAAGCAGTATATTCTGATCATGTTTTTCCTTTCCCGAACTGCTCCTGTCCCTCCCTCACCACCCACTCAAACCCACACTCTTTGTTTCTTCCTTCCTCGTTAGAAAGCAAACAAACATACAGAATAAAATAAAAACCAGAATAGGATAAAAATCTAAATATAGAGAAAATTAAAAAATCTTCCTATCTCCTTCAAAAAAACAAGAAACACATAAAAAAGGAGAGACTCATACATTTGCACACTCAGAAATCCCATAGAAACATAAAATTGAAAAACATAATATATAAGAAAAAATATCTGTAGTTCAAAAAATAATGCCCAGACAAAGAATCTTGAAAGAAAAATAACCTCTAGAAATATTGTTGTATTGTCAATTTTCTCCTGTGGTAGGGGCCTGCCATTAAGTATGATCTGTATAGACAGTGAATCTTTACAGAAGAAAAGGAACTTTGACTTTGTGAATGACTAGCAATTAAAGATAGCTTCTTGGGTAGGGATTGGAGCCTGTGTCTATTTTTCTTCTCAGCACTGACACCTGCATCTGTCTCAGCTCTGTGAAAGCCCCGTGTTTACTGCCATGCTTCTTATGAGTTCATATGTGTATCAGTCCAGTTTTGTCTAGAATGCCTTGTTTCCATGTTGTCTTTCATTACCACTGGCTTTTACAATCTTTCTTTCCCCTCCTCTATAAAGTTCTTTGAACCCTCAGGTGAGGAATTTGATGATACGTCATTTGAAGATATATCATGAAGGACGTAAGTGTTCAAAGGTCTCTCACCTTCTGTACACTGCTGCATTGTAGATTTTGGTATTTGTTCTCATCTACTGCAGGAAGAAGGTTCTCTAATGATGGTGCAGCAAGTCCCTGAAATAGCATAATGTCATTAGGAGTTATTTTATTGCTATACTCCTTTAGCAGAAAGTAGTCTTTGGTTTTCCCTTAGTTCCATTGTTTATCTAGTCTCAGGATCTTGGCCACAGGAAGTGTTGAGTATGGTTTCTATCTCACACAGTAGGTCTTAAATTCAATCAGATATTGGTTGGTTATTCTAAGACTTTTGTGCCATTATTGTACTATTATATGTTGTAGGTGACCATCATTAATCAAAGGGATTATAACTGTGTTGATGTTTATCTTTCTTCTCTGGTAGTGTGAAGAGTACGTTCCAGTCCATAAACAGTAACTAATAGGAATGAAGACCCTAGGTAGGTACCAATTCAACTTTTTCAATTTCAATTAATTATGCAAGTGTTTTCTTCAGTGATAGGGTCTTATCATCAATTTGTGGAGAATAACCAATAGCCCTAAAATAGCCTGGGTCGTTTGGAAGTTCTGATGAGGCTCTTTTCGACAACAACTCTATTAGATGTAACCCAATCCCCATATCAGGCATTTTATTTTGTAAAAGATTTCTAGTTGGGGTGCTTGTCTCTCCTACTGTTTGTTAATTTTTGTTATTCTGTTTGATCATCCCACATGTAATGCCTCATATTTTGTGCTAGCCATATTCAAGGTGTGCCTTTAAACCAGAGTTCAGACCTAAAGCATATAAATTAAACATAGAATCAACCCCAGTATGATGGTTTGAAAGAAAATAGCCCCCTAAAGGGAGTTGCACTATCAGAAGGTGTTACCTTACTGGAGGAAGTGTGTCACTGTGAGGGGCAGGCTTTGAGATTTTCTATGCTCAAGATACTATCCAGTGTCTGATTTCACTTCCTGCTGTCTTTTGATCAAGATGGAAAATTCTCCAGCGCCATGTCTGCTAACACATTGTCATACTATCAGCCACTATGCTTCCTGCTGTTGGGGGAGACTGCTTGTTCATTCCGGGCTGCCAGACTCAAACTAATCACACTGAAACTATGCTATTTGCAGTACTGTTTGGTCAATAGCTTAAGCATATTTCTGGCTAACTCTTGTATCCTAAACTAAGCCATCTCCATTAATCTGTGTATCGCAAAGTGGCTGTGGCTTACTGAGTAAAGTTCTGTCCCAGGCATCTGTCTCTTGGTGCTACATGGGATCTCTCTGACTCCACCTACTCTCTTTTCCTCTCTCTGCTTGGAACTCCTGTCTTGCCCTTTTCTGCTAAGCTACTGGTAGGAACAGATTTATTCATTAACCAATAAAAGCAATCCATAGATAGAAGGACTTCCCACACCACCCTGCCATGATGATAAGGGACTAAATCTCTGAAACTGTAAGTTGCCACTTCAATTGAGTGTTCTCCTTTATAGAAGTTGTCATGATCATGGTGTCCCTTTACAACAATAGAAATGCTTACTAAGGCAGATTGGTGCCAGGGACTGGGGTATTGCTCTGATAATGTTTTTGCTTGAAGACATATGAACTTGATACTGTGTCTTAGAAAAATCGTTGAACAATTTAAGTGCTGCTTAATTAGCCTTACTAGTAGGAACATGGAAAACAGTGGTGGTGGGCTGGTTCAAGAGGTTTCAGAGAAGAATTTTAGTATATTGTCTAGAAATTGTGCTTATAATATTTTGATGAAGAATATGGCTGCTTTTTGCATTTGTCTGAAGATTCTGCCTAAGGTTAAAGTGAAGAGACTTGAAATAATTCTATTGACAGTGGAAATCTGAAAACAGCTAAGCATAGATCACGTGGTTTCTAGTGTTCATGCTTATAAAGATTTCTAACAAAAAAGAACAATTTTGGAAGAAAAGGCGCACCAGGAATAGGAATAACACCAAGTACTGCGGTCAAGAAGATAAAAAGATTGCAAGAATGGAAGAGAGGGAGTGCTGGTTTATGAAAAGGAATAAAAGAAAAGCTTAGAGCAGGGTGTGATGGTGCACACCTTTTATCCCAGTACTTGAAAAGCAGAGACTGATGGATCTTTGAGTTTCAGGCCAGCATGTTCTAAAGAGCAAGTTCTAGGACAGTCAAACTTAGGCAGTGAACAAAATCATTGAAAAAACAAAGCTGATGAAGATGTTATTGAATGAGGGGCTTTGTTTCAGCCCCAGCAAACAGTATAACTTGGCTTTTTCAGTCACGTGGTCCTGGCTTAAGCACCAAGGAAGAACTCAGGATAGCTGCCAAGGCCTGGCATGTGTCAGAGGTATCCCTGAATGGAAGCCTAGAGTGGCCATTTCATGAGGTCGTGAAGGTGAAGCCTGGTATACCTTGGAATCCTCAAGATCTGCTAGTAAACTGGACTGATACACAATTGAGATCAAATACAGGAGGGCAGTTTATCTCATATTGAGACATACGGGGTAATACTTGATATGAACAATAGGGAAGTCAAGGGGCTGCTCTTAAAAACAGTTGATGATTTGAAAAAAAGTTTGTCAAAGAGCAACAGTAAATGAACAATAACTAAAACTAGTGTGCATATTAGAAGGCTTCCTGGCAGTGGATCTAGTCTTAATAATATCTAGAGAACATGCAAACTGAGAGCAAGCCAAAGGTTTAACAATTAAAGGACCAGAGCTCCGAAGACTGAAGAGAATCAAGGAATGTGTTCTGTGTGAAAATATCGAGGCTCAGACTGAGAAATGAAAGGAATTGCTCATGTGATGGGGAACATCTGAGTTGATTCACTAAACATTTTGAACTCAGAGATTCCCATAGACTTTGCATTCCTGATAAAATACCCCTCTCCTTGCTAGTAAATGGAAACATATTCGCTGCCTATAAGACTGCATAGAAATATCACAGCTGTAAGTCTTCATAAGTTTTTATCCTCAGGATTTTGAGTTATATCTCTTCTTGTTTACAAGAACCACTCCTAAGATTAAGCCCCAACAGATATCGGCTAGAGGAATCCTTTTTATCAGATAAGGAGTCAAATAAGTGATTAGTCTCTTTTATCTCTGAGGAGATAAAGCCTCATCCTTTAGAGAAGGTTATGAAAGAATAGAAAATGTTTGGCACAAAATACCACTAATAATACTTACTTTTAAATGAGCAAATGTATGAGTCAGGTGTTACAGCATATTTGATCACACTATGAAATCTGAGGCTGTGTTAATAAAATCAGCCTTGGATCAGGAGGTTGAACCAGCAACTAATTGGCAGGAATTAGCCATAGAGAGTATGGAAGAACCAGGATTATGGATAGAGAGACATACAGGAAGCAGTAGGGAGGGACTTGGATGGGATGGCTAGAGAGACAGTCTCTTGCTAGGTCTCTGATAGAAAGGAAAGGTCAGCTGGTTGCTTCTTGACCTCTATGAGCTAAAAGGTTTACATATTAACATCTAACTCCCAAGGCTTTATTGGTAAATAGAATGCTAGAGACTCAGTTAAAATCTAAATTTGATGGCAGTTGCAGAGCCAGTGGTGGCCAGATTGGAAATTCCACCAGGCTGTGGCTGTGGGTCTACAGATGGTAGCTAAAATATCAGTAGACCCAGGTGCAGCTGCTAAGCGGATGGAAAAAAACACTTAGCTATGTCTTCCCCCTGAAGTATGGTCTGTGTTCTAGGAAGATAGAAATGCTGGTACCTGCCAATGACTTCTTATTCGTAGCTCTGTCAATTGTGTTACTTGGAGTCCTGCTCCTCTACTACAGGAGAAAGTGCTCCACAGTAGTGAGAATGTTTGACTCCTCTCTGAATATTTGTATATGGTAGCTAGCCAGTATGGTTTAGATGGAAACACTAAGGCCTGCATTGCTCTTGATGTACTTTTCAGGCTTTATCCTTGACTCAACTTTTTCTTCAGATGATTCATATTTTTCTCAAGCAGATGGCCAACAATAAGGTATATTAATTTTTACTAAATTCAAATGATATTTGGGCATATCTCCCTCCAAGGTACTTGGCAATGAAAATGCCCTGACACAACATACACCTGGAAGTTCAATTTCAATTTGCATGATTATAGAAAATGATAAAACTCAGTGGGCTTTCTCTTTACGCACAAATCAGCTAATATTTATGAGAGGAATTTATCTTTTGGTTAAACAAATCACATAGAATTTGAGAAAATACAAAACTCTAACCAACTTGACATTTTTTTGTGGCTACGATGTAATATTGTCAAAGTCTAACCCTAGAGAATCAGGTCACCATTGCCTGCTGTGCACAAAGACGAGAATTTGAAACTTAAGGTAAGGATTTGGAAATCTATATCTCTAAGTGAGCTAAGATCAAGTAGTTTAAAACCACTTTAGGATAGTTCCTTGGAATCTAAATTAGGAAACGTAACACTACAATCAAGTTCCGATTTTCGAGAATGATGGGGAACCTTCATGTTACTTAGTTCCAAGTGACAGATGCAAATGCTTGTAAGGTGGGCCAGTGGGGAATTGCGTTAGCAAAGTGGACGTATGATGAAGAAAACACTGCGCTATGGCAGGACATTTGTGAGAAATATGGATTCAGCAAATGTTTACAGAACAGGGAAAATATTTCTGTGCTAAATGCAATCTGTGATGTCTCAGTGAGAGCATGTGGCACTCACTAATCTGCTATCAAGGCTGATCTCCTTGCTCACAAAAAGAGTGATAGGAAGAAAGAGGGATTAGCTTTTCCATTTTATTTCCTTCTTTGAATGTTATCTTGAAGGATTAAGGGTGACTGAAGCTGATACACTTAAATAACTGGTTTACACCAAGTAGTCTTCAGAGATGGAGCTGGCAGATGCATTTAGCTGTGTATCTGAACACTACAAAGGTACTAATGTAAGTTCTTCTATAATTTTATGGTAAATGATTTGATATGTATACAAAATATGTGTCACAAACATATGTGCACAGGTCAAAATACATATCAATATACACATACATTAACAAACATGCATATATAGTTCATGTAGGAAAGAGAAATAGGTAAATTCTTTAGTAAAGGGTGCATTTGTTCTAATTGGCATCTTTCTTGAGTAGTCTCCTTACTCAGGACTATAATTAAACCAGTTTGAACATAATGCTGTGAACATTTGTGCTTTCCAAAAATTGATGTGTTGAAATTATAACCTTAAGAGAGATTGACTTTGTAATTTAGTTACCAGGTTGGGTCCCTCAGGAATAAGATTTCTCTTATACAGTGCATATCCAGCCCTTTCCAATATGTACGAACACAGAACGTGCTGTTTATGAAGAAACGGATATTGATTCTCTCCGGGCCATTATTTCCTCACCTCTAGAACTGTGAGGGAAAAAATTATTATTTATCTTTCATCACCAGAATGCTATTTTTTCCTAAGGATTTGGTTGATTATCTATTTTAATGAACTTGAGCAAAGACATTAAATAAAAATTTATACAATTTGGCTGCCTATTGCTCACATTTTTATTTTGTATATCTAAATTTGAAAGAACTTCCCTGAGTAGTTTCTCTCTCTCTCTCTCTCTCTCTCTCTCTCTCTCTCTCTCTCTCTCTCTTTCTCTTTCACACACACACACACACACACACACACACACACACACACACACACACACACACAACCATGTTCTTTATTAATGATACCCATTCATTGCTAGGATATTGAACAGAGCTGGTCCCGCCTACTGCAGTGGGAATGTTAACACACCAGGAATCACCCACCTTCACATTTCTTGAATTTAATTTCATGAAAGCCTGAACAGTTGTATAGATTGCAGATGATATATAGTTCCAGAAATGAAAAAAAGTTGAAAAAGTACAGGTATCACTATAAATATATTTCATTGAATTCTAGAACAGCACTTTAAACATTAAATTTCATTTTCATTACTAACATTAAATATATTCATTTCTATATAACCACTACAAAAAGATTTTTTCAAACTTTTACCCCACAACAGGATAAGTCATTAGGCATGAACCCACTTCAATGTGACCTCGATTACACCATGATAGATCTGCTCAGTAAACCATCATGATATGACTCTAGAATTGTACTTAATAATATATTGTCCATTAAATTGATGTATTGGTTGCATGACTTAGTACAAGGAAAAAATGATCTCACTTGAAGAATTGATATATGACTTTTATCAGATCACGACAATTGGATAATCTGTCATGTTTCCATTTTTATCTTGCCAGGATGCCAAGAACTAAATTTAATGCTCAATCAATGTGCCTAGTTAGGCATATGCTGATATATTTTCCTTAACATATTTTTATTTTCTCTTTCTGGTCTAATATTTGTAGATAGAACCTAAAGAAACCAATAAATATACAATATGTAATACGTAGGTCACTACAGACCAGTTATTTGTCATTACAAAGACATTAAATCAAGCAACCTTAAAAAATCTTAAATCGATTAGACAAACAAGACTAGGGAACCCATGCCAAATGAGGTGAAAGTTATGACCTTCAAACAAGGCAATCTCATTGTTCTTGTCACATCAAAACATTACATTCTAAAGTATGTTATATCCACAGAAAACTGATCTTTTTTTAATTTTGAAAATATAGATTAAAGAAGTATTTAATGTAGCTTAAAACCTTTTAGAATCAGAAGAATGAAAGATCCTTAATATTTGCCTTTGTTCATATAAAAATAATTTAAATGGTATTTGAACTGAACCATATTTTACTTCCATAATTATAACCATAAGTGATTACTCAAGTTGGATTATGTTTTTAATTTATTTCTTCCATAGCAAATATTATGATGATCATAACAAAATATATGTTTTATGTATATACATATTCAAATAGTATATGAAATGAAGTATGTTGGAGTCATATTACTTTCAAAGAATCAAAAGAAAATTTAACTTGTTAAAGAATCTAAGATAATATTTTCAAAAACTTTTAACAATATGTTCCAGATGATGACTTTGTTGGAATATTTTCAACAGCAAATCTCACATTATATAAAATAGAAAAGAAATATCTTTTTAAAATGAAAAATTAAGGTCAGGCATTCTTACTGTTATACTGATAGTTGGAATCAAGTATGGAAGGTGAATGTGTCTTAGTTCAAGTCAGATATCAAATTGTCTCATAAACATCTTATCTTCTAGGACAATTAAATTCTAGAAAGTGATAGAAATATTCAGTGGGTGGAATCTTGGAGGAGGTCCTTTGACAACTACGTGTGTGTACTCTAGGGGAGTATGGTGTCACTGTACCTTCTTTGACCTCTATCTTTGCTTAGTGGATAAAGAGTTGAGGAAATTTGCTCCATCATAAGCACTCACATTAATATGGTTCCTTGTCACAGGCAAGGATTAATGGTTAAATCATTGTGGACCAGAACCTCTAACTCAGTAGGTCTAAAATGAGCCTCTTCTCTTGATATTTCTCTAGAATTTCAATATAGCCAAATGGGCACACTGGAGAGTTTTCTTTTTATAAAATTGTCAAAACTAGAGGCCTAAAGCTAAACATGCTACCTTTTAGATGAGTTCATCTTATATTATTTGAATTTTAATAATATAATATAGTGGAATTTTTTGTTAAATGTAGTTTATACATAGTTGTGCTGACATACTATATGAAAGGTTTATAAACCTATAGCTTGCCCCACATTTGTGCATATGAGACTCTATAAGCATCAATAATTCTGACAAATCAAAAAAACCTAGGATAATAATAATCAATATTTTAAGATAGCAGTTTGCAAACTTCCTAATGCTGTGACCCTTTAATATAGTTCATCATGTTATGGTGACCCTCAACCAAATTTTTTGTTGCTACTTTATAACTATAATTTTGCTACCATTACGAGTCATAAATGTCTGTGTTTTCTGATGATCTTAGGCAACCCTTGTGAAGGTGTCTCTTGACGCCAGAGGGGTAACAGCCTACAGGTCGAAAACTACTTTCTTATTGGGAGACTCTTGGTCTCAAAGCAATCTGCCATGGATTCTCTCTGTGCTCAGCGCAACATGGAGGACTCCCTTCCCACCCCCAAGCAGAAGCTTCCTCCTCTCTACCTGGCCTTATTTGGGGAATGTCTGGATGCCTGAATGCCTTACTCATCTCTAGTGTGACAGACTATTCCTACTTCTCCCTGCTGCCCATATGATAATTAGATATCATGTTTAGAGCTTTGCTGTAGGACTCTGTTGCCACATATGGGCCCCTATGAAAGGTGCATGCTGTTAAGGGAAGCACCAGTCCCTGTCCCCAGCTTTTATACCCCTCTTCACTCTGGAATAAAGTTGAGCTGTAACACTGAAGCAATATCCTGAAAGGCTGTTTCCATCATACTGCAGGCTGGATATGGCCCTGCTTGAAAGCTTCTGTCTTTTCTGTCCTCATGGCCCAGTGGCCAAAGACTGTCTTAGGACAATATGCTAAATATATTATCAAACAAGTACACAAGGAGATGTCATAAAAAGTACTAATAGTTTAAATGAACTTGTATGACTGGAATGTATTTAACTCAAAGGTATTGTCGTGAAAACTGCTTGGTTATAAATATTCAATTAAGTAATGAATAATTTATACTACTTTTAAGGTTTTTAACAGGTTTTAATTTTAGAGTTAATAGCTAATTATTTTGTCAATTTTCTTGTGTTTTTTCTTTTACTTTCTCAAGAGCATCTTAACATGATGATGTCTTCACCTAATATCTTTACAACCAGGATCCTCAGGGTGTTTGTAATATGCACAGCAGGGGTGGTGGTGGCTTGTGTCAGTTGGAACTTCTATAGGCAGGCAGTCCCAGGCTGTAAACACCTGGAAAGCAGAAGAAGCTGCAGTTACTAATTTTTGGACATTCTGATCAATCACTTGCAAAAAGTCATTTTGGACCTGCAAAAAGAAGTGTTAGCAGCTTTGAACCTACTTCATGTGGGGAATAGTTTTGCCAATTTCTTATGGCTTCAAACCTTGGTCTCTGTCATGGCTATGATCATGCCAACAATACATATTCACTCAGGGTTTCACTCACTCATGGATTCCTCTTCTTCCAACACATATAATAAGGTAATGTGAATACACGGAGTTCAGTGTTTAAATCAGATTAAAAAGACACATCTTCACAGACATTTGTAATTTCGCTATAGTTAAAGCATGCCACATAAACAGTGAATAACTGTTAATAGTAGATATCCCACTGGACACTAGCACTCAGGAATTTTATCTGTAACTTGATACCTTTCCTTGCTCAACCCCACTGCTTTCTTCTCAACTACTGTTGCTGAGTATGCACACAGGTGATGTCATCCTATACTTGTCTGAGTCTGTACTCTTTCACTACCATGACCTCTAATCCCATCTTCATGGTCATAAATGACTGAATTTTGTTATTTTTATGCCTGAGTAGTACTCTATTGTATATATGAACCACATGTTTGTTATCTTCTCAGTAGTCAATAAACACAAATATTTTTTTTTCTCTTTTTCTTGGCTGTTGTGAAGAATAAATACTACAATGAGCATAGGAATGAAGATTCCATAGGGACATACTGAGTTAATTTTCTCTAGATAGTAGTGCAATTGCTGTATTGTATGTTCTGTTTTCAATTTTTTAAGGAACTTCCATAATGTTTCCATTATTGCTTTCCAATTTACATTTTCTACTAACACATTTTCCCACCTCCTAGTCAGTGCCTTCTGTTTTAGGACTCTCCTTAAAATCTGCTCTTAATGGAAAAAAATTACATCTCATTGTGACCTAGATTCACAGTTCTTTTGCAAACTGTTGCTCAACTTTTAAGTACATGCTGTCAACCACTTTCTTGTATTCTGAAAAATTGTGTTTGCCACCACCCAGTTTTTAATCCATTGTTTTCTGTGTTGAATTTTTAGAGTTTCTTATGTGTCCTGTATAGTAACTCTGGATCATTTGTGTAAATCGTGAATTTTTCTCCTGTTCTGAATTTTTTTTTTCAGTTAGATTTTGTCTATTTTTGGTTTGGGTTCTTCTGTGTTTGCTCTGAGTCCAAGAATACTTGCCCAATCTAATTCCAAATGTGTTCTCTCTCTGGTTTCTACATGTAATTTTAAATGATTAAACAGAGACCTCAAGTTTAAAAGTCCTCCAGCTCATGTAAATGTCAAGACAGTTTTGTAGACACTAATCCAAATAGTGCTGAATTGAGTGTATGCAAATGAAAACACGGAAAACAATTTTTATGACTTCCAGTCAATTCAATGAGAGAAATTTATTCTAAGCATAATAGATATAAGAATATATTCTAAATTTATATTCATAAAAGGTAGGTTTGAGTGTGTCTTTGGGACCATAGGACTAGACAAATGAAAAGTTTGCCCACAGGAGAACAAAAGGCTGGAGATATATATGTAGGTAATATACTTGTCTAACATGAACAGGGTTCTGACTTAGTTCCCAACACTGTCAAAAATACAACTCTACAGATAAACACATTATGATAAACCTAAGCACTGAATGTTACCCAGCAAATCTACTGCTGAGTCAGAGCACATGAACAAGCCTCACAGCCACTAAAGGCAAGAAGACAGAGAGTCAAAGAGAAGAATATATATTAGTAGAGACAGAAACTGGTCAACTCTGGAGGTCAAAATCAGGAGAGACATGTGGGACTTTCAGCCATAACAAGGAGTTGCTATATCTTGTGTTGTTTGAGTATTTTGAAAAATTGTAAGTACTTGTAATTGTCAAATACAATGTACTAAACACCTAAAATATATGTTTCCGGTAAGAATGGCAATTGTTAAAAATGACAATTATAAAAAGAAAAGGGAAGAATTCACAGACTTACCAAAACCTTTCACTCACATTTAGAAGAGTCTCATGTCACAATCTTTGGATATTACTGCACTCAAGTTTCTGGAGAGATAAACATGAAAAAATCTTTTGTGTAGTGAACATATTCAGTAGACTAGTGAGCAAGAGAATTTGGACTGAAAAGTAAATGGACAGTGAGTTTGTGACAAGAAATTTTAAGAGTAAGAAAATATGTAGCCCCAATGTATGCAACTTACAGGCACACATGAAAAAAATAAAAATGCATTTGACTTAGAATGATTTTAGAATCATTATATATATATATATATATATATATGTATATATATATATATATATATATATATGACATATATGACACAGATATATGTCAGTTTGGTTTGTCAGGCTTTTGCTAGGCAAATATGTGTGTTTTTCCTAGGGAGATGTGAACAAATGTCTATTCATCTCAAGAAGTGACCACACCAATTTTACCTGGGAGAACCAACAACAGGGACAACTTAAAAACACCTGCCTTGCAACCACTTCTACGTGGGCTTGCTACTGCCCAACTTGATGGCAGCTCCATCGAGGGAAGAGAATGTCTTCTCCCCAGCCATTACTCCTACTTTTATGGTCTTGCAATTTTGTGAGTAACCTGGGTACTCTAATTGTCTGCAGCTTCCTAAGTCTTATGCTTATTTCTCCTCCCTACAGCTGAGAACTCAATTTCAGAGTGAGTAATTATTCGGTTTTTTTGTTTGTTTGTTTGTTTTAAATTCCATCCAACAAATCAATAAATGAAAAGCACAATAACACTCTGTATTATGTGGACAACAATCTCTGGTGACTTGGGCACTCTGTGTCATTTATGCTTCAATGACTGAAAAGAGGTAACTTACCTTATTATATAGTTCTCTTGACATGTGTAAAGGTTATTTAAAAAGCAGTCTAAAATGTAGTATATTCTGGACCTCATATTTTTCTCATGGAGTGAATATTCTTGGTAGAAAAAGGACTAAGCTTAGCCCATAGTTTAGGTGACATAAAGCTCCCAGATATTTAAGTTACATGATTAAATATTTGATAACGATTTTAAGGAGAGATTGTACATCCTTTGTTACATGCTTCAGAGAAAATGAACATGTTCAATCAAGTATTTAAATGGGTCTAAATGCCATGTTTTATTTTCATTTAATAAAGTCTTATTCACAAATGAGTGAATATAAACTGCTCTTGGGAAACATAGCTTAGAATGAATGAACTCATGAATATCTTAAACATATTATTCTATAGAAAAATGTGTTTTAGCTTACATGCCGTGTTATTTTGTGGAATACTAAATAAATTTAGTAGTGTCCACAAAAAATTAAAATAAAAATTGACAACAGAAACAAAAAAAAATTATGCTGTGTTTGTATGAACTTGATTTCTGTGTAGCTTCAGATGTGATTCTGACTTACATATACAGCAATGTCTTCATTTAATATTGTGTATATGAGTGTTTTATCTGTATGAATTTATGTGTGGCATATGCCTGAGGAAACAAAAGGACTTCAGAACTCCTAGAACTGGAGGTTCAGATAGTTGCTGGCTACCCAGTGGGTGCTGGGAACACAACCCACATTAAGAAGAGCAATTGCTGTTAATGGCTGAGTCATCTCTTGTTTTCCTACTGTAGTTTACTGAACACACCAGTATGAGTTAATGCAAGTATTTTCACTATTTATGTTTGACAATTCTAAGGCATAAAATTGTTATTTTGATTATCATATGACTAAAACAGATATATCTAAAATACACACAAGTTAATGGGTTTCAGATTCTGTTCTCAACACTACATGAATATGTAACAAAATGTGTTTTCGTAACACATACATTTATCTTGTAAACAATATTTATTTAAGAAGGGGAAACATGATAGTTTCCCCTACAAATAAAAATATTTTCTATAACTGAGATAATCATAATTTTGACACCATGTAAGCAAAATAATCATCCTCAATGACATTTACTTATTTTTTCTGCAGTACTCACAAAATTATTTATTTCCATATTGGACATTTCTAAACTCATTGAGAAAAATCACATAGTAACATCACTCCCTAGTGTGTCCAAAAATGACTTACCGTTAGGTCTTTTGCTATTACCTTGTCTTGTATAGTCTGTTTCTAAAATAATACACTACCTTTTTATAGAATTAGGGCAAGGTCGTGTCTATTTGTCAAGGCACTGACACCAAGTACAATATCTCATTGCCGTTGCTGGTGGATCTGAGATTTGGAAGACTTTGCAGTCATGGAGGAAACACATTAACTGTTATAAGATATAAGAAGGAGCCTCTGGAAAGGCAACCAGGAGAAGGGTCAGGTATGGTCCAGAATATTTTGCCATATGTTAATAATTTTGCAGTTAAGATGTAGTTAGTGTCATCAGGTATTCATTAAGAAATTACTAGGTGAGATCAGGAAAGAAGGCACTTTGACAGATTAAGCAAGAAGGAAACAGGAATTTAAATGTCTCCATGTAGTATTCACAATATTTCTAAACACGTTAGACTGAACAAGGACCTCTTGATTTGAAGAAATGTCACAAATACACCTTGAGACCTGCTCTCAGGAAGCCATCAGTGCCTGGGTGATGTATTTATATTGATTTCAGAAGTAGCAATTACTCGGTTTTGAAAGCTGACAACTCATTGATTATTTGCTGTGATTATCATTAATGAATAAGGAAAACACTTTGGACCTATAGCAGGGCAGGACTTCACTAGGAGGAAAAAACTAAACTGAATGCTGGAAGAAGAAGGTGGGATCAGGGGAAAGCCATGGATTTGTCACCAGAGATAGACATGCTGAAACTTTGCTGGTAGGCCTCATCCTTGTTGTGATGCACAGATTAATGGAAATGGGTTATATTCAGATGTAAGAGTTAGGCAATAAGAAGCTAGAGCTAATGGGCCAAGCAGTGATTTAAATAATATAGTTTCTGTGTGATTATTTCAGGGCTGAGCAGCCGGGAACCAACAATCAGCCTTCCTAACAACATAAGTGTCTATCAAACCTGAGAGACATGGTAGCATTCACTCATGGTAACTAGAATAGTAAGCTGAGAGCTCATGTCTTCAATCACAAACCAGAAACCAAGACAGTGCACTTGAAATAGCATGGGCCTTTAAACTCTCAACACCCACCTCCAGCACATACTTCTTTGAACAAGTCTACACATTCCAAACCGGCCTAAATAACACCATCAGCTGGGGACCAAGTATTCAAGCATCAGAGACAATAGAGGTCTTATTCAAATAACAGTATGGTCTAAGCCAAAATTCAAAGACACCTCTTTGAGATTTAATAATTTCTTCGTTTATCTTCCCATGTGGTATGAAGCATATATGTTTGGATATTTTTATTTTTATTGTTAATATATTATTATTATTATTATAATTCAAAAAGAGGGAATTTTTTCCCATGTCCTATAAAATTTCAAGACAGAAGCAACTCTCTGAATACTTTGTCATTTTCTTCACAAAAAGATCAGTGACAAGCTATTGAGATTCTTGTGCACACTCTGCTGTTGCATTTCAAAATGCTGTGTAAATGTTAGAATCCTTGTCACAGAGTTCATGCCTATTTGCCTATTAATGATATCTGTGGGTTCCCTAATCTCTTACTTTTCATAATTTGCCATGAGTTTTAGCAGCCTGCACATTTTAACATTGAAGCAACTGAACAGAGTGAAGTTAAATATGAAGGAGTAGTGTTTAGTCTCCCCAGAACGAGTGCGACAGAAGCAGTAGCATTAAACTACTGACAGCAGGGGCAAGTGCATTAGTTACTAGTGACTTTAGCATGGCCAAGTTAAATGTGGCCAAAGACAGATATGCTGTCTTTGTAAGGAATGTTCATTTAAGAAAACACATGGGAGAAAAAGTACATTGGATTTTCCAGTGTATTTTTCCTTCCATAACTCTTTAATGGGTCTTCAAGTTCCTCACAGTTTTACAGCAGAAAACTTATACACAATAATATACAAAATGCTTTTCTTTCCCTCAAATACTAATAATCAACCGTGTCTTAAATAGATGTCACTGATGGCTGCTAACTGACATGTATAACTATCTACACAGTTTTTGGATGTCATCTTATTAAAAATGAACTGTATTTTTTACCAGTTACACTGGGATAATTCTTAATAGACCAGCACCATATCTATGATGACTAATTTTAAAGAAGCTGGGATGAATTTATTTCTTAAAAAATCCTTCATTCCAGGTAGTGGTAGCACACTCCTTTAATCCCAGAACTCGGGAAGCAGAGGCAGGCAGATCTCTGTGAGTTTGAGGCCAGCCTGGTCTACAGAGCAAGTTGTAGGACAGGCTCCAAAGCTCAATTGAGAAGCCTTGCCTCAAATAAATAAATAAATAAATAAATAAAGTTTTTCATATAAATATAAAAATAATGATCTTAAAAAGTTGTTGCTTTAGAGATACATCTTTTGAACTACACACATTACGTGATGCTTCAGTTACTTAAAAATGTTCATGTGGACTTGATTGTTGTATTTAAGGCCTGATGATTTTAAAATATTTTAAAATAACAACATAGATACTTTAGTAGAAATAGTTTTAAAATAAAATCAAAATCAGAGAACAATAAATTTCTCAGCACCAAATTGACGGTTACTATCTAGAAATAGTATTGTCTTTGCATAATTATTCAGAGATGCTGGCATCTTGACAGTAGGCCCAGAACTGAAATCTATAGCAGCAGACATGAGGCTAATGAAGATAACTCACCATCTTATGCCTTGAGACACAGGGAGAGGACTCTGACAATGAGTTCATTGCTTGAGAATTCCCCAAAACTATAATTTAGGAATCATCATTTTAGAAAGTTAATCTGACTGTCAATGAAAGCATATTACTCCAGAAATAAATTTACTAAAATCATGTTAAATTAAAGAAAGTGTCCCTTGTTTAAGACTGGATTTGGTGTTTACCTTCACCTCCATGTCTGTGTTTTTTACTGAAGACAACAATGGATTTAGTGATTTAGAAGTTCAAATAGAATAAAGACTCCTTGATTTTTCACTGAGTCAAGGACATATTAGTGAAGAATTTTCATTTCCTGTAAATAGTCTAAATCTATTAGCTTTAGATAGGAATAAAAATTTAGTTTCAGTTTTATTGATAGGAATAGACATTTGAGATGATATGTTTTGTGATTAGGAAGACCAAAAGTCTCAGGAACAAAAATACTATGGCTCTCATTTGACCAAGCCTGGGAGAGGATGATGGAATTGGCTCTACTCACAATGTTTTATGGACAGGTGGCTTCCAATAGTGTAGCCTGGCCAGCCACAGAATAGTAAAACTGAAATGGGTAATCAAGAGTAAATGATTATAATCAACTAGCAAAACCTGGAGGCCAGATTAAAAGAAACACAACTCCAAATGAGCAAACCTAAGCTTTGGGCTAAAATCTAACAGTAAACAAAATTCCTACCAGGAACTTTTTACGAATCCCAATAGGGAGGTTGGTGTATGCTTGAAAGGAGAATCTCAGACAAAACCAGAGAGAAATAAAGATGCAGAAGAGTTAAGGTGAAATTCTGAAAATAGGTGGGTGATTCTGATCTGTCTGTCTTTGCACTGTCTTTGATGAATATTCTCTGTGCAGTTAGAAGAGGTTGCCAATGCTTCTGTTCTATAATCTCAAGTTAACAGTATGTGAAGAGAAATGTTAGAATGGCCAATTGTGAACAAAAGAGTCCTGGAAATGCACACTTCTTGCTCTTACACTCTGTCTATGTGTTCTCAATTTGAAGTGACCGGGCACAGGGGAAAAGAGCAGTTTGCATACTCATACTTGAGAATGCTGTACAGCTTTTTGAATTCTTCAGTATCTATCAACTCACCTAATAGTTCCTGGAGAAATGAATTCTTTTCAACTAAAAAGTTAACATCACATCATTTCTGCCTTCCTTATTTTAGAAAGGACTGAAATCAACACTGTTGGTTTTCTGGTTTTAAAAACCCTCAGGTTAATGCCATGCTTTTAAGTTCGTCGAGTATCATGCTGTGCTTTATCAATTTTTTAATTCTTTTTTAAATTTCTTTGTGGTGTCGCCCACCTTTAGTCACAACACTAGAGAGCCAGAGGCAGGATGATTTCTGGGAGTTTAAGGCAAGCGTGGACTACAGAGTGAGTTCCAGGACAGCAGGGACTATATGAAGAAATCCTCTCTCAAAAAACAAAACAAAACACAAACCAAATTAACCAACCAACCAAACAAACAAAAGAGTCTAGGACCTATCCAAATTTTAAATCTGAATTTCCAAAACCAGAGTTCTGAATGGGAATCTGTGTGTTCCCCGTAGGCTCAGTCAGGGGAAGTGTTCATCCCCGTGATTGTGGACGTACTGTGTACTGGACTGGTCACTCTGTGCTCTGTGAGTTCGAAACTGGTTTCTCTCCTCTTCACAAAAACACCTTTTTAAATTTCATTCTAAGACAAGCTTGGTTTTTCCGTGGCCTCATAAGAACGAGTTGTGTTTTCTTCTTGCTACCTGTGATTTTTATAGGCTGAGACAACAGTTGGTGCTCCAGCAACATCAGTGGTCGTTACCACTCTTGGACTTAGTGGTACTGGGGCCTGAAGGCATTTCCAGCATTTTCTATCTTTAGTTTTCTTTTCTGTTTGCTCAGCTCCTATGAACTCTTCTACCCATCAGTTAGCGGAGTGAGGCTGTGCTGGGGCTGTGGCCTCTGCCTGCTTTGATCTGCAGCTGTCTCCGATCACCTGGGGGCCTACATTTCTCACCTATCCAAATGCAGTTTCTACTCTTGAAGTGGAGATAATTATAGACAAACATATCAAAGGTCTTTGGAAAGTTAAATGAGATAATAGATGGTAACATTCTTGGGAACCAGCCCAAACCCACAGAAGGTATTCTAGGAGCATTATTTCACATGTCTGGTTTCATTTGGTGACCTTTCCTAACTCTCCTCTTACTGAGGTCACTAGTGACTGCTGTACTCCATTTCTAGTCGACTGCTTGAGATTCTGACACATAGCAAAGTATATATTCAATGTGCTACATTACAAACTTGACAGTTCTTTCTCTTTCAGTTCCTTACTGTTGCTAGAACCTCCTGTCCTTATTTTATTCTCTCTTCTTAGCTCCATGTTTCAGGCCTAATTTGTTCCTGCCTCATTCTAGCCAGGGTTAACCTTCCTGCTCATGCGCATTTCCTCTTGCTGACCTGCTCCTCTGACTTCCTACTGCTCTGGAAATCAGTGGCTACCCCTGCCTCTTGCCTCTGAGGCTCCTCCCCATGGCCCCCAGCACAGTTCCTCAGTCTCATTTCCTGATACACTCCTGATAAGTCAATGAATGAACAAGGCTCTTGTCTCCAGGGTTTTTGAAGTCCGTACCCTTTTCTAAATTATCTGTGCTTTTTATGTTTTGTTTCACATACTTGCCCAGGCGGTATTATAGAAATTCTTTATATACACATGAAAAATGTTCTATGTGGGAAAGACAGCATTCTAGGGTCATAATTGCCAATTATGCATTTCAGCATAGAAAGCCAACTTGGAGCATTCCGTGTGACTGTGTGAACTACATTACAGGATTGCCTATACCAACATTTACTACTTATGCTTAATTAGTGTAACAGGTCATTAAAATTTTGTGTAACACTGAATTTATCATATGGATAAAATTACCTGATTATTAAAAAAATCTGCTAATCAACTATGTTCCATCACTTTATGCTCATGCATCATAGTCTGTATAACCTTTGAAAGACTAGAAGGCACTCCATGTTGAAAATTTTTGGTACTTTTCTTCTTATTGTTAGAACCTTAATCTGTCTTTCTACACAGGCTGTCATCCTGCAAGTATTTAATAATAGCCTTTACCTCGACTTGGAATATTATGCAGCCCTTTAACATAATGGAGGCAAAGACTGTAACAATGCCAAAAATTGGCTTTATTACCATAATATTCCATTGAATCAGAAAATAGGATTTATGTGAAACTACCAGCGTTGATGGGAATATAATTAAACTGAAGTTGCTTTATAGTTATGGGATTATGGAGGATAGGGTTTTTTTCCCTTTCTCACCTTCTCAAAGATGCTTGTAATAAGGCTATGTTAATTAAAAAATATCTAGTGTGTTTAGGAAATGTGTACTGAGTCATTCAGTAATAAGAATATTGGAAAAGAAAAAATATTTTTAAAAAGCTCCATTCTTTCCTTTCCTCCCCCACATTCCTAATCTCTCTCTTTTTTTTGAAAATTATTTTTTTTTAGCTGTATATTTTTCTCCAATCCTCTTCCTTCCTCTCCCCTCCCCTTTTACCCTCTCCTATGATTCCCATGCTCCCAATTTACTCAGGAGATCTTGTCTTTTTCTTCTTTCCACGTAGATTATATAGTAGGGCCCTCTTTGTTGTTTAGGTTCTCTGGGGTTGTGAATTGTTTTATCAATTCTAATATCAGCTCTGGTGCAAGCAATGCAAGAGTTTCCTTTCTGAACTATTCTGATTTTTTTCTCCTTGCTTTCCAGCTGACTAGAAGGAAACCTGTTTAGGCTCAAAAAATTAGCCCATACATCCTGCTTAGTAAATGGATATTTTAGCTCTCTCATGAGTTATTATGAGGTCAAAGCAATAAAGCCAGGTGAGAATGAGGGCCGTGGGAACCCAAATGTAGAGAGAATGTGAAGAACCATAACAAGAGAAGACATACTTTATTTAGAGTGGATAAAAGGTGCCATACAGAACTCTAGGCGGGCATATGCCTACAGGTTCCCAGGCCCAGGCACACATGGAACACACAGTGGTGGCACAGACGTACATGTAGATCAGCATAGAGGCCATTGCCACATGGAGGTAGGCATACAGGTCAATAGACAAACACACACAGGCAGGATGACAAAGGTGTGGGCAATAGCTCACAGCTCTGAACACAAGGGCATATTTCTTTAATACCCAAATGAACATGAAAATGAACATGAAAGTTATATAAGATATTATATCGCTATTTAATTTTGGTTTCCTCAGAGATCTAGGGTTCATTATTTGTGTGTACTAATAGCATTCTGAATGTCCAGCATTAGTTGTTTTGGTCTGTGCTATATATCTATATCAACACCATGCTGTTTAACATAAACTGTTCCTTACAACATCTGTTCCCTGCAATAGTATCCCATAATACATTAATAGCCATAGCATCAGCTCTCTGCATGCCAATTCACTGATGTCTAGAAATAACAGGGAAATGTCCAATTTCTTCATTTCTTGTAAGCAGAGGTCAAACACAGGCTTATTTCTGAATAATATAAAAATCACAGGTGTAAGTTTGGGTAAAATGTAAGATTCTTATCAATTTCAATTTTCACCTGTGATTATGTTAGTGAGAGCATTTTTTTTAAATAAAACAAGGAGTAAGGACTCAACACAATGCATAAAAGCATTCATTTTCTGAACTCTCCTTTAACTTTGCCCTGTGCAGTTCAGCCTCATTTTCGATAATGTCTGTGATTTTTGTCAGGATTGGCTTTATGTAATGCTGGATGACAAGAAAAAGAAAAAAATACAGAAGACTGAGCTTTAGACTACCTTTAGAGTTGTTTCAATAATACTTTTATTATGTTTGAAAAAATCTTATTGCAGTGTGGTTTGGTCATATTCACACCTCATCCCCCAAACCCTTCCTGATCCATCCCTATCTACCCACCTACCCAACTTCATTTGTTCTCTTTTCTCAAAATTTGTTAATTAAACAAAACATCTACCTATCCCAAGTTGGGTCACCCAATACTCTTGGTTCTGGTGTCATCCTGTCGAGCATAGTTATATCCTGAGAAAACCTGGCTCTTCCTCTATCAACACCTATCAGTTGACAAAAGCTACTAAGCTAAGGGTGGGACTTCATGCTCACCTCCTCACTCCAAGCTATTTTTGTCTATGACAGGTACCCACATAAGCCCCATATTTTAAAAACAAAAGCCATCCCATAAGTCCTTTGTACGTAGAGGATTGTTCAACTATGTTCATAGAAGCTTTATTCGTAATAGCCAACAACTAAAAATAACATAGATGTTCCTCAACTGAAGAATGGATAAAGAAAATGTGATATGTTTACACAATGTATTATTACTCAGCTGTTAAATAACATCATGAAATTTGCAGGCAAATGGATGGAACTAGAAAAAGTTATCCCGAGTGAGGTAAGCCAGACCCAGACAAGCATGGTATGTACTCATTTATAAGTGGACACTAGCTATAAAATAAAGGATAACTATGCTACAATTTATAGGACCAGAGAGACTAGGTAGCAGGGAGAGTTTGAGAGAGGATCTCCCTGGGAATGGAAAATAGAATAGATTTTTTGTGAGTGGACAGAGGGCAGGTGAGATTTGGAATTGGGGGAATCAGGTAGGAGGAGGTAGAGGAAGAGAGTACTGGGGGAGACAACTGGAATTGGGGAACATTTTGAGGGTGAGGTAGAAATCTCTTGCAATGGAAACTCCTAGGAATCCATGAGGATACCTTAATGAAGACTCATAGTAATGGGGGATAAAGATCCTGAAATTGCCATCTTTAGAGAAGGGATTGGAACACCAACCCAGTCACTAATCCTTTGATCTACATTTTTTTTGTCTGCAAATATGCTGGGCTCTAATGGTAGCATAGAACTACATAGGGAGTGATTAACCAATGACTGGTCAAACTTTAGATCCAGGCTGCTTGAGGGAACTTACTTCTGACATGTCCTGAATGGCCCTGAACTAGATACTAGATAGCCCAAATACCTAGGAGAGAGCTAAACAGGACCCAGTGTAACATGGAGGGCATGCTTGATTGTGTTTTTCTGTCCTGCCTGGCCCCCCAGCTGTTTAGTCCCAGAGAAAAATCACACTGAGATCTCTATAAGTTATAAAGCTGATTGGCCCATTAGGTCTAGCCTCTTACCGGCTAACTCTCACATCTTGATTAACTCATTTTTCTGATCTATGTTAGCCATCTGGCTCAGTACCTTTTTCAGTGGGGCAGCTCACATACTGCTGCTTTGGTGATCTGGGCAGGAGTGGGAGGAATCAACTCCCTCCTCCCCAGAATTCTCCTGCTTTCCTTGAATCATTTCCACTTCCTGTCTGGTTTTCCCACCTACATTTCCTGCCTGGCCAATCAGCGTTTATTTAAAACATGATTGACAGAATACAGACAATTTTCCTGCACCAACCCAGAACCAGCAAATTTACACACACACACACACACACACACACACACACACACACACACACAATTCCTAATGATACTCTGCTATACATGTAGACCAGATCCTAAGGCTTTCATTGTAAGAGAGGCTTCATCCAGCAACTGTTGGGAACAAATGCAGAAATTTACACTCAAGCATCAGATGGAACACAGGGAATCCTATGGGAAAGGGGAAGGGAAGATTGTAGGAGCCAGAAAAGTCAAGGACACTACAAAACAAAAATGAAAACAAAAAGCAAAAAACTGAAAACAAACATCAGTCCACAGATTCAATTAACCTGAGCTCATAGAAGCACACAGTGACTGAATCGAGAAACAGGGAGCATGAATGGGACTCACCTAGATCCTCTGCATGTGTGCGATGGTTCTACAACTTTGTGTTCTTGTGGGACTCCTAGCAGTAGAGCAGAAGCTGTCTCCGACTCTTTGTCCTGTTTTTGGAACCCTCATACTGGGTTGATTTGTCTAGTCTTAATATGAGGGTATACGTCTAGGTTTGTTATTTTTTTATGACTTGACATGCCATGTTTCATGTTTGGTTGATATTCCTGGGAGGGCTATGCTTTTCTGAAGGGAAAGCAAGAGGAGTGGATCTGGGGCAGAAGGGAGATGTGGGAAGGAACTGGAAGGAGAGAAGCAAGAGAGAACTATTAAGAACGAAAGAAAAAGTAATAAAAAATGAAAATAAGGAACGGTTCCTGACAATCCTATAGGGAATGTTCTTAATTAGTGAATGATTTGGAAGAGCCCAGTCCATTGTGAGTGGTTCTGACTTCTGTAATAAAGCATGGTGAGCAAACTATGGGAAACAAGCCAGTAAGAAACACTCTTCCACGGCCTCGGCTTCAGCTCCTGCCTTCAGCTTCCTGCCTGTTTGAGTTTCTGTCCTGATCTCCTTCTATGATGAGCAGTAATATAAAAACAGAGCTCAAATAAACCTTTCCTACTCAAGTTGCTTTGGTTGTGATGTTTATTACAGCAGCAGTAACTCTAAGACAAAGTTGGCATGAGAAGTGGGATGTTGCTATGACAGATCTGACTATGTTGCTTTGGGGGAGAATATGTTGTTTTGGCATTGTGGAAGAACTTTCGAACTTTGGATTACAAAAGCCATTAAGCATGCTCAGCAGGATTCACTGTATGAGCTTAGAGTATAAGGGTGTTGAAAGCAATACAAATAATTGAGTCCTGGCTTGTGATGTTTAAGTGTAACTCAGAGACATTACTGGGTAATTTGTGTGTGAATCTACAATGTATGGCCAACTGAAGCTGAAGAATCATCTGTGATTAACAAAGAACCAGAACCACTAAAGCAAAAACCTTTGTATTGCCAGGAACAATGGATGTTGCGGCTGAAGAATTGGCTGTTGGTAAGAACAGACCAGCCCCATGGAGGTGAGGTCTTTTGAGAAGTGCTTCCTCAGAACCAGCACAACTCTCCAATACTCTAGCTAGTGACAACTTGACATAAAACTAGCGAGCACACTGGCCAACATCTATTCTTTTTGTTTGTTTCAATTTTAACGAAGATCTTTTTTTCACATAAAAATTTCAGACTTTCTTTTAAATATTTGATGAGAATAAAGATCCAATCTGAAGCCAGGATACCAAACCCAGATCATTATGGATTTCTTCAGTATATAAATAGGAGAAAAAAATAGGTCCAATGGAGTAATGCAGAGCAACTCAATGCTGTGTCCTTGTACAGATTTGAACAAGAATTGTACAAGCAAGCTGCAATCTCATACAGCTACTTCTAACTAAACTATATTTTACATATTCAAATGAACTTGAAGTATACCCTGTTTAAGTTATTGGAGATGGTTTTCCTGAGCTATACTTTTCCAGTGACATTTAGCGTTTGCACAGATTTTATGGTATGAATAAAGATGTCATCAATCAGTTTTTTCAGGTTTGTCTTCACAGGATGCTTCTATAAGCAAGTATCCTTGGAAGGCAGAGATAGTCCCATGTTGGCAGTGGACTTGAATTCCAAGGTGATAAAAGTATTGTCTCTCACTCTGGAGAGGTGGTTGGGCTTTTTTTTCCAGCAATGCCATGGGCTTTATAGTCTCAATGTTTTGTAGCCCAGCCCATCACCAAGGTAAGAAACACCTGTGTCTCATCACTTTGTCCCGTGGGAATCTGGTTTCAGAAAACAAGGACAAGCTGTTACTTTGGCTCCTGTGGTAGCCATAAGTAATCAAGTGACCCAGAAACCTCATATCTTTTTGCCAAAATCCAGGAAAATGTGACAAGCTATCTTGGTGGCCTGCATGTGGGAAAAAATGTGAGATATTACCCCTGGCATGCCAAGTTTATTTAACTTTAAGATGTGTCTTGACTGTATTCCTTTGCTTGATTATATTTCCTCTGAGTTTCCATGAAAATTTTTTATTTTACCTGAAGAAAGAAACATTTCTCCTACATGAAGAATGTTACAGTTAGAGAATATCTGATATATAATAATGATTGTAATATAGGTATGGTTTTGCTGTTTAAATAAAAGTACTAAATATTTGTTTATTTTTATAATATCACTTGTGTGGTATGCATATACACAAATTAAAGTGCTCATGTATTTACTCACTGAAAAAATAACTTTAAATCTGATACCATAGAACATATGTTATTATATTTTATATTACTTAGTAAGGATACATTTCTAATTTAAAATTTCCAGTTTAATTTGCTGTTTTTATGTTATTATTGGGTTATAAAAGAACTTACTTTAACTTTAATTGATACTTATTGACTAATTCCTCCAAATTCTACTTTAAGATAATATTAATTGAAAACACCTTGTTCTACAATTCTGCTGAAGGCTTCATGTGTATTGTTTCATAATACTGTGATTCTAAAGTGATGTTGTTCACTCCTAAAATATTTTCTAGCCAAATAAACCATACTTTGAAAACTCTCCTTACTCTCAGACAGTGATTCTCAACATTCCTAATGTTGTGACTCTTTAATAGAGTTCTTCATGTTGTGATGGTCCCCAAAGATAAAATTTGTTGTGTTGCCACTTAAGTGTAATTTTGCTACTGTTGTCGATTGCAATGTAAATTCCTGATGGAGTGATTCAATATTTCTAATAACAATATTTAACAAACTATCCGTTTCTTACAAATACTTTTCTAAGTAGCACGTATTTATGATGTCATAAAACTTCATTTTTATTTTGTTGTTATTATTATTTTCTTCATTTTATAAATGGACAAGTCAAAATAGAAAACTGTTCTTCCAAAATCACTTAGATAAATCTAGAAAGTACACAGACATCTTATGACTCTGGTATCTTCTGTAAGGAACTGTCTGTCATTGTATGCCATTGAAAGATAACCGAGTGTTCCATCCTTCCTGCTCAAAAATTCTATTACTTCTGTCCTAACTGGACAAAGTTATATGACATATTTTAGTTCAACATGGGTTTGGATCTATGTCTGGAAGTTCTCTGCGGTGCCATTCTGATTTCCTCATCTTGGGTTTTATATGGAGCTGGACGGGAGCAGAAGACCGACTAGACACAACGTACTGGGTGCATATGCCTAATATTAGGGTGCTTCAGCTTATTCTGAAACTATAACTGATTACATGAAATATGTATATGTGGAAAGGGAAATGTCAAAATTATCCTTTGACAGCACTGGAATTATGTACAGAGACATTTCTTAACCAATCCTAGGATCACAGTGGATGGCATACCATTCTTCATTTGCATCCATGGGAGTACCTCAAATAGAAAACCAGCATCAAAACATTATAGGCAGGGCAACAAATATTATCCACAGCTGATCACAGTGTCTTCCAAGGCTATTCTGCTTAAGAATTTTATTCTGGGAATGATGGAGACTATTTCTTTGAGGTAATATGGCTACAGCATGCAATCTTCAGCTAGCTACCACGCAAAAGATACTCTTTTGTTCCTCCAGCTTTGTGGCATTCAAGTTCTTGCCAAAACAGCTCTGGCATGTTGGCATGACTGAGACCACAGTTTTCTTAACTCTCATCAGCCTTTGCTCTTCTGCCAGGCTTTCTAAATGTAGATGAGAATTCTGCTTTATAATTTGGCAAGTACACTGTCCTGATGCCATTGTCACAGATCCCAACTCCCCCTTCATACTCAGCAGCTCTTTCTCTACCGTTAGCGTGTTTATGCAACGCTCTACAGAACTGTTTATCTTTGCAGCAATATGTAATGCAGCGTGTGGCTGGATGGTGTAGGAAAAATGACATCATTTTAAAGTCTCGTGTATGTCTTTACATTTTAGAAATTAAAGTCATAAAAGCTTGGGTTATAAATATGCTTCTTAAGATGATTCATTAGATTCTCATACTAATCGGTGCAAGAGCCATTATTACTGCATTAGTTAGCTTATTCTAGTGAAGAAGATAAGCAATTTTTTTTAACATTAATTAAATACACATGGTTTTTCATATAAATTTTAAGACTATGACCTAAAATTATGTTCAGATGTTCTACATGCACAGATGTGTTAATGATTCATTGTGTTTTGTTAGAAACATTCCTAACATGCTTGTGATCTGTAATGCTCATTTTGTTGAAAACAACACAAAAAACATGTGAGCAACAGAACTTGTGCCATCTCTCCCAGGCTGGACTACTGTAATGAGTTTATTGCAAAGGATTCATTTCTATTGTGGCACTGAGTAACATCACTAGATATGTACCTGACATTGCACTCATCAGAAACAAGCTCTGTGCAAATGATGATTATTGGATGCTATCTTTGGCAAGCTGAAGGCAGAATCAGTATTTAAGCTGTGTAACTAAAAAGGTTTGTTATTATCATCACTTAATGCTGCCAGTAACCTGAGTTAAGTTTTGAAGAATAAGTGAAAAAATGTGTCTCTTTGAAAAGTTTGTAAACAATACGCTATAATTCTTTACAATTCCCCTTAATTTCAAGTCCTGGATTGCTTATGGTAAAACTGAGAGTAGTCATTTAGTTAAGTATGCAATTGGTGCTATTTTCTTTTCCCCAAAATATGTAATTTTAGAGAGCTAATTCTTGCAAAGGAATTCTGGTGGGAAAGTCTATGAATATTTGAAAACTTTTCTTTCTTTAAGAATCAGCTTGAATTATCATGTACATTACTGTATATTTTTTGCTATATATTTTTTCTCAATGGAAAATAAAGAATAATCTTTTATTATCAACTTCTGAATGTGATTGTGGCATCCTGCATTTCTTAAGATGATTAGCACATGTAGATAATGAGGAGAAACTGATGTGGCATTCCCCTCTGTATTCTGTGATTACCATTGATTAATAAAGAAACTGCTTTGGACCTATAGCAGGGAAAACCGAGGTATGCAGGGAAAACTAAACTGAAAGCTGGGAGAGGAAGGGTGGAGTCAGAGAGACACCATGTAGCCTTGCCGGAGACAGATGCTGGATGGAACCTTGCCAGTAGGCCACGAGACTCATGGTAAAATATAAAATAATAGATATGGGTTAATTTAATATTAAACAGCTTGCTAGGAATATGCTATAGTGATTGGCCAAGCAGTGATTTATTTAATACAATTTCTGTGTGGTTATTTTGGGAGTGTGGGTGACTGGGAAACAAGCAACCTCACCCAACAAATTGTCACTCCAATGTGGCTGACTACATCCACGTAAAAGTTGAGAAAGCTTAAAAAGTAAATTTAGATACAAAAGAACAGAGATAAGCATGGTTGAACATTGTAGCTCCTTTAAGAGATGTTTTCCTGATTTAGTGGTAGCAGAAAAAATGTCTCACAGTTTCAAACAGCACCTTCTTGGTTCTCCAGCACAAAAGGCTCTGACTCTTTCAGGAGGTTCAGTTATGGAGCATTTAAATGGGTTCTGTGACCAGAGTCACAACTTGCTTAATGGCAACATAGACCTGCTGTGTGCCTAAAAATGGGGCAATGTGCATGGCTCTCAGAGGCAGAGAACAGTTCCACCATGCTGGACTGGGTGGAGCGAGCAGGTATGGCCATGTTGGCCCTAGACATTTAGCATTTTAAAAAAAGGGCACTTCAGGTCCGAAAATAATTACAGATATACAATAAAGGCAGATTCAGACATAAAAGACCTCTAAATGAGACACAGTGGGTTTAAAATATGTACATAGGCTTGGGATAGAGAAAAAAGAGTAAAGAGGCAGTAAATGTAATATAAAAAAGTGCAGACAGTCATAGATTAAAGGAGTAAAGATCATAAAATTAATATTAAATTTGTAGAAAAAGTAATAGAGAAAAAACAAACCACATAAAGATGAAAAATACACAGAAAGTCTGGATTATGTATATTATTGTGTTTTCTTTGAATTTTTTGACTGCAGAGGGACATTTGATTCTGGGGACTGCTAACCTAAAATAACATGTATATTTTAAAGGTTTCTTGACTTCAAAATTTAAGTCTAAGGATATGTTGCTTTGGAGAAGAGACCTTCTGAAAGGTTTCTGTGAGCCCCTAAAATTTCTTTGCCCAACAAAAAGCAGGAAGCAGTTTGGAGAGAATTATGCCCATAGTCCCAAATATTGTCTATAAATGTTTGTTTAAATTTAAAGGAGAATATGCTATAGAGATTTACATTGGTATGGATCTTAAAATTTGTTGATACAAATTTTAGGTTAATTTTATTTTATATATTTCTGCTCTTGATTTATGTATTGTGTTTGTATAGATCATTTACAAAAACTAATGTATAATTAAAAAATACAGGTTAATAGATAGTAAATTATAATAGTTAAGCTTGTAGTAATGTTAGTTAGGTTTTCTAGATATATAGAGATATGTTTTAGTTAGATAGGCATTCTTCAAATCTTTCAAATACATTCAGAATATGGCATTTAAAATGTTTTAATACCTTAGGACATTTCATGACAATGAGACACATCTGCTCCTGGCAGCACCAATAGCTTCTGGAGGAAAATGGGCATCAAAGAGACTCCTTATGGAGTTTGCTAGGCATTTGGGCAAGAAACTGCTCTTGCCTGGACTGCTTGATGAACTGGGCATATATGGCCCACAAAGAATTGCTGAACTTTATTGATTGCTGAACTTGCTTAAAGGTGAGATGATCCTTCAGGGTTCCTGCTTCATGAAAGAGTCTGCCAGAAATTCCACAGGACACAGAAAAATGTGATCAACAAACTGCTAATAGAGGTGGAACTGTCGTTGACATTTCCTGCTTCATGGAAAAGTCTGCTGTATACTATGTGCCAGTAGGCTGAAGATGGCTGCCTTCAATGTTACAGAAGAACTTTAGGTGACTGTTCAGGCAGTAAGTTGTTTCTGTCAATTCTAGAGTTTTGGAAGTTGCTTACAGTGCACTTCCTGTTATCCTTTTGGAGTCTTTGATGGAATTGAAGAAGAGATAGTCATAATTATATTTTTCCTAGAGTTATGATAAAAGATAAAGTAGACATAAATATTTTAACTGTAATTCTTGCTTGATACCTGTTTTGTATATGTAATTTTACTATGTTAAAATTAAAACCTTCCTTTTCATTTAGACAGAAAAGGGGAGGTGATGTGGGATTCTCCTCTGTATGCTGTAGTTACCATTAGTGAGTAAAGAAACTACTTTGGACCTATGGCAGGGAAGAACAAAGGTAGGCAGGGAAAACTAAACTGAATGCTGGAGGAAGAAGGCCTAGTTAGTGAGACAGATGCTCAATGGAACCTTGCCAGTAAACCACAGTCACGTGGCGATACACAGATTAATAGAAATAGGTTAGATTATATGTAAGAGCTAGCCAATAAGAAGCTAGAGCTAATTGGCCAAGCAGTAATTTAACTAAAACAGTTTCTGTCTGGTTATTTCGGGAGTCTGGCTGACTGGGAAACAAACAACCTCACCCAACAGGTGAGGGTATTTAAAACCTATGTAATGCCTACTCAGATTTGCTGAGAACATAACTGGTCTTCAATGTAATCTATAAATATTTATGAAGATAACAGTAGAAATTAAATTTTGTCTAGTCTTCCTATTATCAGGTATATGTAGAAAGGAAATGAAATCAATATGTTATATAAATGTATAGATTGTCATTTAAATTATGTCATTATTCACAATATCCCAGAGATGAAAACACCCAAGTGTCCTTCAGTGGGTTAATAGATGACGAAAATGTGTATATGTATAAGAAAATAATACAGACTCTTTAAAAAGAAAGAAATCACTTTTGCATAGATAATCCTGAACAACATTATCTTGAAAGAAACAAGGTAAGCATGACCTCCCTTACGTGGGAATTTAAACACAAGTTGAAAAGTTGAACTCCTGAAAGTGGAGAGTAGTGTGGTGGTCACCAGGGTCTAGAGCAATGGGGTGTGTTTGGATAGATGTTTGCCAAAACACTTAAAATTTAGATAGAATGTGGGATAAATTTAAGATACTATAGCCAGAGAGATGACTTAGTGAGTAAATCTGCTTGCTTTCAAGCAATATAGCAGTTCAATTACTGGGACCACCTCCTGCAAGTTGTTGCCTGGCTTCCACAAGCCCATGGTGACATGGAAACCTTTCTCCATTTTCTAGCACATGACACACACACACACACACACACACACACACATACACACACACACACAGAGAGAAGCATAACCATACCCACATACATGAATGTAATAACATTATACAACATATATTTTAGTTATTAGTATTTCATTATGTTATTGAAAGTTAACAAGATGGTATGATGCATCCTTATGGTGAAACACAATTGATAATTTCACATGTTAATTTTCTTGATTTAGCCATAAGACAATGAATAATTATTCAAAACACTATTTTTCATATAAGTAAGTCTTACAACAAAAATTCCTTGAGATTTATGTTAGTTAATTCTTGTAGCAAACTTATTCAAACACTTTTTAGTTAATATATCATTGTATACACTAAATGTAAGTGAAGATATTGATGTAGAGATTGATTTTGTAAACCATACAAACTTTATTTGAGATTGACTGTGATTCTAAGATTGGTGAGGTTTTAAATCAGTACTGTTTCACATGCAACTTTTTTGACTCTCCTTTATGGATGTTGAATATATGGAGTATGCTAGCCAGACATGGGGAACAAAGAAAGTCACAGAATGAGTAGAGGCTAATATAACTGGAGAGCTACAATTCATCAGGATATCGTGTAAAATGAACAAGGGAACATGATCACTCAAACTCAGCTGAGAGAAGCATTGGTGCCCAACAAGACTGCAGCGGCTCTTTGCTTCATTCTAATGGATATACAAACCATTATGCAATACTACTTGTTTCCATCTTCTACCTGATACCCTGACACATTTGAATTCTGTGTGAGGTCAGAAATGGAGAATGAATCCTGATCTGGGAAAATGTTTACCAATTTCTGAACTATTTTGCTTTATCTCTGACTTGACTCCTGAATAATTTTCTACATTAAATTTTTTTTCCATAATAAACTTTCCCAATTCCAAAATGTCACCTTCCCCTTAAGAAGTCTTTACTTGTTCTTGTGTATAATATTAATTTCCTTTCTCACTACTGACATACCTGACAAGAAGCAAGATGGATTTGCTCATATATAAATGTTCAAATGTGCACAGTCTATCACATCAAAGAAAACATGGATTCAGGACTTAGAACCTGCTGTAAGAATTCCTACAGTCAGTAGCCTTGAAGTTACCTGATCACTTGGACATGGCCTCTTATGCTATTTATGCCCATGTAAAGCACATTTCTGGCCTCTTTTCCAGCTGCAAGATTCGGTTGCTCTTCTCCATTCCAGCAAAGGGATCTTGATTTGTGAGTTTAACCCTAAATAAATAACCCTCTATTATTCTCAATTCTGAGCTAGTGTGGGATTTCTTTTAAGCATCCATCTTCAAAAACCTATGTATTTATATTGTCTCCTTAGTCAGGAAAGAGCTAAAGAAGAATAGTCATTTTTCATTAACTCTATTATTTTTATAAGTTCAGAATCTTAGCCTAGGGAATGATGCCACCTACATGAAATGTGGATCTTATTCCCTCACTGAACTTAGTCTATAAAATCTCTCATAGACATGCCCTGAGATTTTATATCCTGTCAAATTGACAATAAATTGATCAATATAATCCAATATATATTAATTGGATTACACTCCTTTTCTTTACCCTACCTCCTCTCATTTTAAAGACTATATTACAACTATTTCTTATTATAACCCAATGTTTCTTCATACTAATTTGGACTGAAAGATATTTGGGTGACATAAGGAAACCACTTTATTTGGTTAGAAGTATCAAGAAGGAGATGTTTCAGAATAGGCAACATTTAATTTTGATTCCCATGATAACTGACAATATGCCTAGATTTTGATGTCAATTTTTTTGAAACAAAGAAAGCAGCAAACTGCATTTCACAAAAGTTTTTCTACCACTCTTAATGATTTTCTTTTCTACCCCATCCCTTTGGAAGCATATAAGAACCATATTTTAAAATTACAGGGGTAAGCTGTCATGGTTAGACATAGTACAATGATAACTTTCTTATCCTGAATGTCATCAGATTCCCTCAAACTAATTAACTTGAACTTAATAATCCCATAAAGTTATCTTTAAAACTTGATTAAAGTAGTAAATGCCTGGCTCGTGATCCTATTTTATACTTAGTTGAAATGGAAGTTGTGATGTGATTGGTACAAATTAAAACTCTATATTTTAATGCCATACCCAAATTACATCTTATTTCTGGCCTGTCTAATCAAGGTACTTATGTCACACACATTTTAAATCTGCCAGGAACATTCCCTTATGGATTAAAAGTTTAGACATAATAAAAGCCTCCATCTGAATTGTTTTTCCTTACCTATTTGTGATCTTTAATTATGGGTAGAGAGGAGGAGTCTCTAAGAATAAAAGGCATAGCAAAGATAGTGGTTCCTATAGCTAGGACACTCGTCATTGTAGCAGCAGTGACAAATGGTGCAAGCAGAAAGACCAACGTTGGAAGCAATGGCAACAAGGACAAGACAGTTGAAACATTTATAGAATGAACTGTGATAGAGGTAATGCACAGTAAGAGGAGCCAAAAAGATAAAAAAAGACAGAATTGTATTTAAGTCAAGAGAAGGAAGATAGAAAAACCTTCGAAGGTAGATGGCAGTGAAGAGATTAAGACAAGAATCTCACAGGTTTTGGTTGCTGCAAAAGTTTCAGGAAGATACAAGTTTTAGACCCATTCAAAATAAATCATTTCCAGTCATAAAAGTCTATTTTACTTCATATCACTAATATATCAGAAAAATCAGAAAGATTTATGCTCAATGTACAGTGTGATTACTTCCCTTCCTCTATGACCATTACCACAGTGAGGCTTAGCCTGTTCTTCGGTAATCTCCAGCTCTCTAGTTCTCCAATTCCTGTGCTCTTATTAACTTACAGTCTATCTTTAACATATTATCAACAATATTTGAGAAAGAGAAAATGTTTTACCTGCATTAAATTTCTATTGCCATTTTTGTAGAACCACAGTAGTTGATTGGTATAGTTTACCTAGGTATTATGAAAAGAAACTAAGAACTTTTGTGACTTACTTTAGGACATGTTTGCTTTTATTATGATGACAAAAAGTATAAGTAACTTACTTTTAAAGTGGATCATATTGTTTTACATGATCTTTCCATATTGTCTCTGTGTCTAGTTTACCAGTTCACATCTAAATTAAACTTAGGTAAATTACAGAGAAGTATATGTGAGAAACTATTTTCGTCCCTACAAGTGTAATATACCACTAATACCAATGTCTTGATACTTATACCCAGTCACACGAACATAACTGTTTGCAAAGAAGTTAGATGGTATATTGGTAGACCAAAGCAGTAAAATACTGAAATGATGTAAAGTCTCTTAATGCAGCAGTTTCTCCCTAACCTTCTATGGTTCTCACTGTTTCATGCAATGTGTAACCCAACAAAAGAAGTCACTTATGATTTTAGGCACAGGGGAATCCTTCCCATTACGAAATATTACAGTTTCATATGCATACTTAGAACTTTAGATTGGCTGATAATTGTATTTGCAACATTTTTGGATCCTTAAAAAAATCTGTTGTTTGTTGAGATTTTGTTGATGCAGTTTCCTGTCATATACACACATGTAGAAGTTTGGAGCTAGTAATATAACATAATCACTGAAAATGAAGTTATAAGTAAAGATTGATTAGTTTTCCAAGTCTTATCTGACATAACATTAAAGCATAATATAAGGTGTTTTGTTAAATTATTAAACTAAATTTATTCCTAAAATTTTCAAAGAAATATTTTATATCATATTTAAAGTAATACTCCAAAAGGAGCAATTCTTCCTAGTCCTGAAATAAAAATAATTTTTAGCTGTTCTTTAATCAAGCTTCTTGATCTCTTGTTTGGAGGGTCTAGCAGGGGAGCATAGCTACTTGCATACCCTTGACCAAAGACTGGTCTATTGGGAGAAGGCTGTTCTCTTAGACCAAGATCACAGTTTTGGGAGGCTTAAACTTGGAGTGGTGAGGGAGAAAGGAGTCACCTGTCTAGCCAGCCAGATCAGACAAATTCATCCTGGCAATTAATGGACAACAAATGTTGCAGCCAGTTTGTCTTTGCATCCTTAATCAAGCTTCTTAAGTATTCCAAATAATTATAACATTTTGTTATTGTTGTTATTATATTGATTATTTTTTGAGAAGAAAATGAATTTACTCCTTTTATTGTTTTTCTCTGACAAAGATCAGAGCCTGACTTTGTCATTGTGTGTCCTGTTGTCAGTAACTGAAGTGTGGCACTTAACACAAATTTCATGGGTAAATGCACAGAAAAAATTGATCCACCTCTCTTTGAAAAGGCAGGATGGTGAAAGAAAGTTCTTACCTCTGGAAGGATGTAAATTATGAAGTGTAAGGAAAGACGAAAATATATCCAAAAATTATACAAGCAAAAACTTAATGGTGTAGAGTGTGGCTTTTCAGCAGCTTCACCTGGTCTCTGTTAAGCCATAAGGCTTCACTTCAGACTGTGAAAGAGTTCTAACGAGTAGTCAAGCGTTTCCAGGAGTGCTGTGATGTAATTTCTCAGGTTACAAATTTATATGATCCTGTCCAGGGTGTTCTGCACTTACACCTCTCTTCCTTTCATTTTTTCTAAGCTAGAAGACTCCCCAACTCGAAACAAAGAAACAATTAATTGTAAATATGAACTAGGCTACTTTTGTTCTCCAGATACTTTAGCATTTTGTGTTTGTCATTTAATTCCTATTTCAATTGATTATTAAATACATTTTAATAAACATGTTTATGAGTGAAATATCTCTGTTAGCTGAAATTCTGTGATAAAATAATGCTATTTGAAGACTTAATTGCCCAGAACTATATTTACTAAAATACAATTGTGATCTTACACATATTCTGTTGAGTGATATTTTCATTAATAAATGGCATTTATTAATGTACCTACTAACAAAAATGCCTGAAATTTTTGTCCAGCATAAAAGTTCACAGAGTTTTCCTCATTGTTAGTTAGCAATTTTACATTTCTTGGAAACCAGCAGAGTAAGTCCCTGTAAAAAGCTGTGACAGATGAAACCAGCTCCAGGACACACTTTATATACGACTCATCTCACATTAGAATATTGTACTTTATTGTCTTTTCAAAGTCTAGCTAGTAACTCCTTTTTCAATGCAGCTTTTTTTCCCTCTTGTAAAATAATACTAATGGCTCTAATTGTTTGCCCAGTTTCTTATTTAAAACTTATTTAAATGAGTTTTAGTTCATCTAATGGAATTATGCTTCTTGCACATCTTTAACTAGCAACACCAGAATTTGTTTCTCTTTCAGTTCATAAATAGAAATAGAATTTTAGAAATAAAAGAGATTACTAAGATCACTAAGATAATTAAAAATTATACAAGAAATAAAATTTTAGAAATAAGAGAGATTATACAGACTCAAAGACCTTTAACTATGGCTAGAATCCACTTATGAGTGAGTACATACCATATTCCTCTTTTTGGGTCTGGGTTACCTCACTCAGTAAAGTGTTTTCTATTTCCATCCATTTGCATGCAAAATTCAAGATGTCATTCTTTTTTACCACTGAGAAAACTCTAATGTGTATATGTTCCACACCCTTTTTAACCATTCTTCTATTGAGGGGCACCTAGGTTGTTTCCAGGTTCTGGCTATTACAAATGGTGCAGCTATGAACATAGTTGAACAAATACTTTTGTAGTATGATAGGGCACCTCTTGGGTATATTCCCAAGAGTGGAATTGCTGGGTCCTGAGGGAGGTTGACTCCCAGTTTCCTGAGAAACCACCACACTGATTTCCACAGTGGCTGCACAAGTTTGCATTCCCACCAACAATGGATGAGTGTTCCCCTCACTCCACATCCTCTCCAGCATAGGCAATCATTGATGTTTTTGACTTTAGCTATTCTGACAGGTGTAAGATGGTATCTCAAAGTGGTTTTGATTTGCATTTCCCTGATCGCTAAGGAGGTTGAGCATGACCTTAAGAGTCTTCTGGCCATTCGAAGTTCATCTGTTGTGAATTCTCTGTTCAGTTCAGTACCCCATCTTTTAATTGGGTTAATTAGAGTTTTAGTGTCTAGTTTCTTGAGTTCTTTGTATATTTTGGAGATCAGACCTTTGTCTGATGAATGGTTGGTGAAGATCTTCTCCCAGTCAGAAGGCAGCCTTTTTGTCCTACTGACAGTGTCCTTTGCTTTACAGAAGCTTCTCAGTTTCAGCAGGTCCCATTTATTCATTGTTTCTCTTATTGTCTGTGCTACTGGGGTTCTTATAATTTATGATCCTAGAGAAGCTAAATAAGAAGGTGAACCTGAAGAAATCATATAGTTATCCTCCTGGATATTAGAAGTAGTCAAGATTGCCAGGCAAACTTGGGTGCACGGGGTGGTGGGGGTGGGGGGTGGAAGTAAGGGGAGATGGTTAGGAAGAGGGGAGAGGGGAGAGGGGGAGAATTGGGGATGGCTTGGGGGACTGGGAGGGGGGAGGGAGGAAGGATGGTTATGGGAGCAGGGAAGTTTATATCTCAACTAAGGGAGCCATTTTAGGGTTTGCAAGAGACTTGATTCTGGAGGGGTTCCCAGGCCCAAGTAGCGGTCCCCAGATTGTACTCTGGGCAGCAGAGGAGAGGGTGCCTGAACTGGCCTTGGCCCATAACCATACTGATGAATATTTTGCATGTCACCACAGAACCTTCATATGGCGATGGATGGAGATAGAGACAGAGACACATATTGGAACTCTGGACTTAACTCCCTAGGTCCAAATGAGAAGCAGAGGCAAAATCAGAGGGGGCCTTCATCCGACAATGGGTGGAGATAGAGATGGAGACCCACACTGGAGCACTGGAAGTCAGGACCGCTAAGGGTGCGTTCACCCACTGATACAAGGGGAATGATCAAATGAGAGCTCACCAAGGCCAGCTGGACTGGGACTGAACGAGCATGTGATCAAACCAGATTCTCTGAATGTGGATGACACGGGGGCTGAATGAGCCCCCAAGGTCCAAATGAAGACCGAGAAGCCATTGACAATGGCACTGGGTCTTGTTTCGTCTGCATGGACTGGCTTTTTGGGATCCTGGCCTGTTTGGTTGCTCACCTTCCTGGACCTGGAGGGAGGGGGAGGAACTTGGATTTCCCACAAGGCAGGAAACCCTGACTGCTGTTGGGAATGGTGAGGGAGGAGGAGAGGGAGCGGGGAGAGCGGGAGGGTATTGGGAGGAGGGGAGGAAGTGGAAAGAGTGTTTTCGGATACTTGAATAAACAAGTCTAACTGAAAAAAAAGAGAGATTATACAGATTATATAGATAATTCAAAAATAGATAACTAATTCAATTTCGTGTCTGAAAGTTTGAGGCTTTATTTAATTTGTAAATCACCCGATGCATTAGAATCAAAGGTTGAACATACTGAATTAGAAAAAGAGAAGACTACCTTTTATAAAGAGGAAATTCTTCAGGGTTTTGCAAAATATGCATATACTCACCTATTAAAATACATAAAACGGCCAAGAACCCGAGATTCTAAGACTAAGAAAAAGCATACAATAATGTTCTACTAAAGGACTATAGCAATAGAACGATTCCTAATGAAATATTTCTGTGCTCTTAGATCAGAACATTGTTCAACTCTCACTAAAGAAGCTTCTTGTTACACTAAATAGCAGTTAACAAAGAGAACCACAACTGAATAGCATAAAGGAAATTATAAACTTTGAAACCCTCATCCCTAAATAGAATGTCTTTATCAAGATCTCATCCCCCACAAATTATGGAACTACATGGAGAAGCAAGAAGGAAAAACTGTCGATGATTCCAAGGAAGCATCATCATCCACACACAAGATATGTGTGTGGATGCCTGATATGTAAAGATTCGTAGAGACTGTGACAGCATGCTCAAGACCTGCACAGGTTCGAACAAGACAACATTCCAGTGAGAAAAAGAGGTAGACCAAATTCCTTATCAAGGTTCTGTCTGCAGTTGATACCTGTTGGCAAAGTGAAAATCAGTTTTCTGCAGGAGAGTGTCGCTGTGTTTACTGACCACACTTCAGAGCTGTCCCCATGGCTAGCAGTAGTGGACTAATATAAAATGAACACCTCTGTGTGTGTGTGTGTGTGTGTGTGTGTGTGTGTGTGTGTGTGTGCATGCATGTATGTGCTTTTCAGTTTATATTGATTTGGTATTTTTTGCCTTATTAATTATTTTAATTTGTCTGTTTTGATTTTGGGTTTTTCCCTCATGGATGAGGGAAAAGAAAAATAAACTAATTTTTTAAGGCTCTTTGTATTGACTATAGAAGACTGCTTGCCTGATAGGTGTTTATTATTATACCATTTACTTGAAAAGTATTATGTTTAGTATGAATGAATGAATGCTAACACTTTTCAAGTAAATAGCTTTCATGGATGGAACATAGTTAATAAATATCTTAAGATATCAAACATTATGTCAAAGAAAATAAAGTAACAACAATTAAAGAAAAAAAATGAAATTGTATGTTTTGAAATATTAATGTATGTCCTATTTTCTGCGGTAATATCTTATTTCCAACATCACTGATTTGGTGGGGACTGAGATAACGTTGATTTGAATTGTAGGAGTGAAATACAAGGCAGAGGCTGAGAGTCGGAAGAGTCACAGAGTCACAGAGGGCAAAAATTGCAAATGCTGTTGAAGGCAAAAGAAGATCAAGACTCAGTGATTCCTCCCCAGGGACTAAACAGCAAGTCTGGCAGTGAAATTTCAACCACACACATTTTAGCAGGGAGTGGTGGTGCGGGAGCAGTTATACCATTCAACTTTAAATGATTTGAAGAGTCTTTGGCAAGCTTAGAAGAAGAGACAACACACACAACTCTGTTTCTCACAGAAATAGCATGGTAACTGAGAAGTGGTTACATAGTCTATGATTTAGGGTAGATACCAAATAAATATTTTAATTTGGTTTCAGTTTGACTTAATGTGTCAAAGTTTCCTAGTTTTCCTTAAGTTGGGTATTTGCCATGTCTTTCATCATTTATTTTTAACCCAGTACCAAGAGATTTATGATGTTTTCCCTGTTTCTAATCTAAGCAAAGTTTCTTTTCCATTTGTTTTGTAGCAAATACCTTATTAATGTTTACTTTATTAGGTACTGTAGAAAAAAGTGATGTTATGAATGAAGTTTTCATTATGAAATCTTAAGTCAGAATCTTCTTAAACATTCCAGATGGCAATAATTCTACAGGTGTAGAAATTACTTGTCCAGTACCACCTTTTTCAAAATACTTGATTAATAAACATTTGTATATTATACATTTAACTGATTTAAAAATTCTAAAATCAATGACAGGAGGAGAATAATTCTTTCATGAATTATAAATATGTATTATCTTAAATTTAAATCATACAGGAAAAAGTGTCTTTAAAAAAGGGTAGCAACTTTTTGCAAATTAGAAGCACCTTGCAATAATTTTCAGCCTTGTGGACATGATCAGTCTGGTGAAGTTATGAATTTTAAAAGACAAAGCCCTCAAATGTTAGACTGATTTGACTTAGGCAAGAACACACAAAAAATCTATGGCTGTTATTTAATTTTTTTCAGCACAAGAAAGTCCTTTGTTCCCCCTTAAATGTTGTGTAACTCATAGAAGGAGCTGAGAATCAATGTGCTTCTTTTATGTTTGTAGCACAGGGTTGTTGGAATACTGACTGCAATAGAAATGGGAGAAAAAAAGGTCAGAATTTCGTTGTTGCTGCACCAGGAAATTTACCAGTATTATATTTGCCAGAAACAATGCAATCAATTCCACTTGTCTCATAAACTTGTTTATCTCATATGACAGACTTTGTGATTTTCTTCTTGAAGCGGGCAAGTCTGGTCCTACTTCAATAGAATTTGACAGCTAGTTAATCAGTGGTATGGGCTACTGAATAATATCTAATGGAGCAAGATGACTGGGGCTATTTTTCTCCTCTTTCTGCTCAAGATACTGTTATGAGTGCAAAGTGAGTACCCTGAAGCTCTGGGAGGTCATACTTCATAAAGCATCAAATGCATATTTCTGAACATTGCCTTCCTGTAACTAGCACCACCAAGTCTCAGTAATTCAACTAATGCCTCTTCACTGTGAATGAGAAATATCCCATGGCGATTTAGAGTTGACTCCTCAGCCCTAGACCAAGGACTTTGCCAGAGCAAAAAATAACTTCTTAGGCAGCCCAAAATACATTGTGGTTGCTGACATATAATTACAAAGCTGTTGATTGCTTGACTTTTTTCAGAAATATTGTAAATAAGTTATTTATTCAGTTGCATGCAGTATTTTTGTCGAAGCTTGTCATACCTTTCCAGAAGAAAGACATTGCCTAACAGAAACAAGTGAAGCACACAAAGTATGGAAAGGGGCTTCAGCCTAAGACATGATATCTTCTTTGGTCCAAAAGAATCACTGTTTAATTTAAAGAAGTCACTTAAATTGGGTAAATTTGTAGAAAAATATGCTAATAGAGTGGACATATTTGGTGTTTCACTATAATCAAATCTCTTACATTATATTTTCTTAAGTGATAGGAGATAGAATAGCACCATGTACATTCATAGGTTTTCTAAAATAACAAAATTGCATACACTGCTCATTTGCCTACCTCATAAGATGGTTTATCAAGTAGGCAAATGAAGCTTGACCCTTATTTCTGTCTTGACTTGTATCTCTCTCTCTCTCTCTCTCTCTCTCTCTCTCTCTCTCTCTCTCTCTCTCTCCTTTTAGATGAATAGTGTGGGCACCTGCTTGACACCACAGATATCACAAAGCTCAGTGCTTCTGGTACTTGTCCTACATCTTAGAGTTTCATTTGTATGCTAGACACTCAAGAATCAGGTCAGATAAAATTATTGATTTTATTATACTGGCTCTGCTGAGTTTTCCATTTAGGGGCTCATAAACTTTCTCCACATTAGAATGTCATTTCTAATTGTGGGCATCTTGTCCATCTGCAACAATTATGATTACTAGTTCAAAATTGCAATATGTGCAATCAAACTACTAAAGTTACAAATTAGGGGTTACTTGAATTTGATGTCATAACAATTGAATACATTGTCTCTTATAGATTAAAGCCTACCCAAATCTTTGAGACTTGTGATTTTTAAATTATATTTCTATAAGAATCTTACAAAATAGAATCTATGTTTAAGGGCTGCTATTTGTGAATTAATCATTGTAGTTGTTCCTTACTAGGTGTATTCTTGATTCTCAAATGACACTTATTGCAATATGCTAGTTTTCTCAAGAATATAAAAAAAATAAGCATTCATCATTGATTCTGTGTTTAATGTGGGGTTTTATTCTACTGTCCATAATGTCTGCACCAGATTCCAGATCTTTTCTAGCATTACTGTTATTGTTATACCAGCATTCTTTAAAGAGAATTTTTCCCATGTCTTACTATCACATTTCAAGCCAAAAGCTCTCTAAACTGATTTTTTTCCATTTAAAGATTTAACAAAAATCTGAACGTAAATTTTCTGTTATACAGCACACACAAGATACAGATTCGTTGCTCTTCTTTTTAGACTTGTGAGGATTTCATTAGTTTTGAAATGCTTCAGGATGTCAATTTCTTACATATTCTAAAGTCTAGTAGTGATCGATTCTCATAGGTACATTTACATATTTTGCTACTACTATTATTCAGCTTCATTGACTTATTTGCACCCTAGCTTTTAAATGTAGGAAATCTTAGGTCTTATAACTACTACTGTCAGTCTTGTGTGAGCTACGTTTCTTTTGTAGCTTAAATTCTACTGAATTATTTGCTATCTCTAGTTGCTGTTTCCTTGTTTCTGGTCCCAAGGTATTAAGTTCATCATTTGATGAACACATAATTGCTAATGCCTCTGTCTTGACATCCATAATTTCTGCTCCCTAGCTACGGCTACAGCACATCCGTTTGTTCATTGCCCCAGCACCAGTGCTTTTCATATACAATTTATGTTTCTCAAGTAGTCAAAATATTCTGCGACATAAGAAAATACCTTCTTTCTTTTGACTACATCAAGCTTGAACTGTTTAAAACAATGATCAAATTTTCTTTCTTTTTGAAACTACTTCAAGATTTCCAGAGGTACCTATCATTTTACACAAACAAATTTGCAGTCTTACTTTTGTATCTCCTGGAACTTGAGTTAAAGAATTTTGTAAGCTGCCAGGTGAGTATGTGGAACTAAATACTGTCTTTCTTGAAGAACAAGGACTCTTAACTTCTGAGTTTTTTCTCTCCAGCCTCAATCCTTGTTCACTTTGACCTTAATTAGTGATACATAGAAAAATAAAATTATTTTCTTCTGTTTAATCACTCCAACCAGTGGAGTTTTATTTAGTATCTTAAAAAATGAGTACATTGAAATGTGAATTAGCTATAAAAAGCATGGAGATAATAGTTCGAAATAAATATGCCAAACCAATTGAACTCAAATTCATTAGGAGAAAACAGAATATGTGATACAAGAATATTAAATCTGAACACCTTTTTTCCCTTTGAGTCACCAAACTTCTACTTCTACTTGTATGGTAATTGTGTAATTCAAATAAATTCTGAATTCATTGCTTTGAAAACTCTAGTCAATTCAAGGATTAATGGAAAATATAAGCTATTGATTTCTGTAGAAGGATTGAAAGTATTATTAGATTAGTTAAGTTTATTGAAAAAGAAGGGTAGATTCAAGACAAATGTTGTTGAAAAGGAGAATTAATTCCTTCTCTATGGATCATTTTCATCCCCCACAAAAGAATGTGAAAGGTGGCCTCATTATATTTGGTTTTGAATCTCAAGTATGTGATAGTCCCTCTTGCAAGACCTTGGAAAATAACAGACTTCTTGGCATGTACTATAATTAATGCAAGTATTACATGAAGCTATCTCTACTTTTTCAGGTTTTCATAAGATTGCATCCATAAATTATCACCTAATAGGGGCTTTTGCTTATTCTAGACAATGAGAATACTGAATAAAGGGAATGAGACTGTTCTAAGAAATATCTATGGTTACTTAAAGATCAGAAAGCAGTCTACAAACACAGAATAAACATAAATTAGATAAGAAATAGTAAATACTTATAAGTGAATTCAAGTCTATGTACATTATAATGTTAATAAACGTATTTAATTATGGTATCACTAAGACTAGGTCTGTATCAACACATTCCTAATCTCTTATTTGTGGGACTTTTACCTTAAGATGACTGCAGTGCATAAGACACATATAAATGGATGAGCAGCAATGAACAGATATTACTAGTGATTCAGTAAGCTATGCTTTGGAGAAAGGACTTAGCACAGTTACATGCTGTCTATTCAAATAAGATTATGAGAGTAACAAACAAAGCAAAGCTTGTCCTGAGGACTTAGGTTACAATGCAAGCTCTGTTTTCTCCAGTGACTTGTACTTTATCTGTAATGAATCACTTGTGTTTCATTGTACTTTGTTTCCTTCTATCTTATGGAATCATGGTCTAGGAGAAATACATGAGCATAAACATGGCAGAGCATGTATATTCTTTTTTGAGAGTCTAAGGAGGTTTGAACAGTTGATAGTCATCCACTACCTTCTGGAAGTCAGCCGTACTCCTGTCTGGGAGACTTGAGCTCATCGACAACCCAAGAGAAGAAAACACAAGTAGAAGAGTGAAGTGGGAAGTCCTTCTGTATATGTGTTGCTTTTACTGGTTAATGAATAACGAAGCTGAATTGGTCTGTGATAGGGAAGAATAGAGCTAGGCGAGAAAGATTAAACTGAATGCTGGGAGAAAGAAGGAGGAGTTGCAAGAAGCTGTGGAGCAACCAAAGGGGAAAGACATCAGCTGTCAGTTGGAACCTTGCCAGTAGGCTACGAGCCTCGTAGTAAAATATAAAATAATGAAAATGGGTTAATTCTAGATGTAAAAGCTAGCTAGCAATACGCTTAAGTAATTGATGAAGCAGTTGTTTAAATAATACAGTTTCGGAGTGATTATTTTGGTTCTGGGTGGCCTTCTTACTGTGGAAGAGTCCCATATTGATTCATATCATGCATACACAGGGGAAAATGTTATTGAAAATATGGAGAGAGTTTTAGCTTCAAACAGTAAGAAAAGACTATTTATATGCATTTTGAATGAGGCTAGTCACGCCACATATTAGCAGACTATGTTCACAGTATCACATAATGTCTGCTCTGTTATCAAAAAGATGACATACTGATATCAATGAATTTCTAGAACATACTCAGTATGCCAAGCTAGGAAAGATACATTTTGGAGTTGACTGGCTAATTAATATGAAATTTTAAGTTTTTTAAAAAATGTGTTATTATAAGATAAAAATTGAAACCCCTTGAGGATGACTAAAATGGATAGGAGGTGACGAATCTCATGGAGAAAACTCACAGGTTACAGGATTGCCTTTAAACCTCATAACCTTTCAAGCTTTAGGCAGCCTTGTTGGATAAATAATAACAGGTTGTGTGGCTAGTTTCAATTCCAACTACTCTGTACAGCACTGACCACTCACATATAACACATCAGTAATAGGAATTAAAATGTTTTAGAAGATTTAAGAGATTTGGAAGGCAATTTTTATAGTATAAAATTTATTTTGGTAAATGTTAAGAAGGGTCTATTATTTCAGTTAGATGTCAAAACAGGAATACAGGTATAGCAAAGAAGATTTTAAATTAGCAAAAGTTAAATGAGTGTTTACTCAAGTGATCATGAGAAAAATTTCACCTGTACATTATATTTTATTCAAAAGTGGATGCTAGCTCTATTTTGTCTCCATGTATGCAAAATAATAATGGGAAAATGCATTCTTGCAAAGCCATAATTGTATTTATTTTTAATATTTCTATTATTTGACAATGCATTGACATAATGTATATTTTTGTTTTTAATCTTTGATTCTTCTCGCTCACCCTGTCCCTGCCTTGTGGCACTCTTCTCAAAATGTCATACTCTGAGTTTCTTGTGTTTGTTTAGTATGTGGCATAAAAATTATACACACTATGGGTTAACATATGTTGTTTTATACATGTACACTTTGTGTCATAGTCATATATGGGGAACACCTACTCAAATTTTTTTACTTACTTCTTGTAGAAATATTTGAAATATTTCTTTCATTTTTAGAATATTCTGAGATATAAAGAAAAAAATACTACACAGTTTCTCTCTCCTTTCTATAACAGGTTGGCAGTTGAGAACCAGTGTCACACACACAAAAGCTGCCCCATACCTTCTTCCTGGCCATTGTTAACCAGCATCTCATGGACAACAATTGGATATCTACTTTTCTATCCTACATTCAAGTAAGATAAAATGTTATTTGTCTCTGAAATTGTGTACTTTTAAAGACATTTGTGGTATTTTTCTTTCTTGCATGCCATTTCCTTTGTTACTGTTTAGGGATTCTTGACAAGAAGAACTTCTAACTTCTATTGCCTGTCTTTTCCCTTTGAAGTTTCTAGCACATCACCAAATTCCTTAGAAAACAATTGAATTTTGATACTTAACATGATATATATAGGATGTATTTTAAAAAAGAATACTACTAAGAAAGTCTAGATATATGAAAGATGAATATTATGATTTATAAATATTTAAATGAATTTACATAAGTCTTAGTACTTACTTAACTTTGAATTTTATTTATTTTGTGATATGTATATATATCTCTATGTGTATCTATCATCTATCTGTCTATAGATCTCATATATAGATTTATATATGGAGACTGAGACACATACACGAGAGAGAGAGAGAGAGAGAGAGAGAGAAGATACATTTTTGTCTGATGGGTTACCTCTACAAGATTTTGTTTATGTCATTGTATATTCCTCAATTTTGATAACTATGCTTCACATGCAAAGAAAAAGATGTCTAACTCTGCCATTTCAGAGCTTAATATCTTATTTCTTTCTGTCTTTTCTATTGTTTTTGTTTCTTTGACAAAAGTGTTCGCTGTTAAGACCCAATGCGATTCCCAAAGGTGACAACTAAAGTCTGTACATGAACAAATGGCAGAGCTTACAACAAAACTGCTTATTTTACCTTGGATCATGTTGACCCAGAATCATTATAATCACTTGCTCCCTGCTTCTGTTGTGTCTCTTCCTGATCCATTGTGTTGTTTGAATGGCTACTCAGATAATTAATCATACCACCCTGTCTTTCACATGGTCCTGCCCAGTGAGGCCTTTCAGCAATTAGCCTTTTACAAGTGTTCAGAGATGTTGTGCATTTTGTTTCAAGATTATAAAGTCTCCAGATTTCTTCCTTCCCATTAAGGTTCTGAATTAACGTTGTCTGTCAAGTCTTCATTTTCAAGTGCTGTGAGCACACAGACAGAAGATGGCACTGTTTACACACTTTGAAAAGCCAGCAAACACTCACTCTTCTTAAAAAGGAAATAAAAAAGCAACATTTTCCTGCAAGGAAACCATGGTATTATTAGAAACTGGAAGTGAGAGTACATATGTAATGGCACACAATATTTGAACTTTATAATACAAAGCATAAATTTAAAATTATACAAAGTAAACTACTACTGGAAAAAATAGTCTAGGGAATACTGAATGTTGAGAAGAGCTCACATCAAGAACTTCAGGTTTAGTTGCATGTAGTAAATGCAGTATGTGATGAATGGATTCCATTCTGCTAGTCTCAAAAGAAGACTCTTGGGATCTTCCTTAAACCATCATCGAGTCTAAATGTCCTTACAACAAAATGTGGGCAAAAATACCAATAGTACATAATAGTAATGCTAATGATACATGGTTAGTCTTAGAATAGAATTACATTGGGATAAAGGCTCATGAATCCTAGCATACTGCTAGTTTTTAGTTGTCTTGTTAATGACTGTCATCAACGAATAGCATGAACCTAACTTAGGTATAAGACATTGTAATCAAATGGCTGCAAAAATTACTTAATTGAATTTAATGTTGTTTTACACATAAAATTTAAGCAAGAAGCAGGAGGATGCATAAAAATATTTCATTTGTTCCTAATTTTGAACTAAAGAAACCTTGGCTCTTTCAATCTTTTCTTAGCAGAGGAATTCATTTAATCATTCCCTACTAAACCAAGGAAGATAATCCATAATTAATGAGGACAAACCACTTAGGTTTCTTGAATCACTACAGGAATAATCTTTCACTTTGGTAATAATGGAATAATTATTCTTTCATGGTTTATTATGTGTTATTATGATTATCATTGTAGTTGAAAATATTACCTCATATTCCATTTTTTGCTTAAAAGAACTCAATGAAAATAGTACATGGCAAAACTACCATACCCTGGTGGTTTATTGAAAGTTTAAGGTAAAGGTGAGTAAGTTCTATTTCATCTATACTGTCTAAGTATGATTGCATTAAACTCAACATTGTAACAGTGAATTTGGCAATAACATTAAGCTTTAACATTTAAAGCACTATGGTTGTCATCACATTCATTAATTTTTAAGTGGTAATTCCCATAGCACTAATAGCATCCAGTTAGCCACCATTTTATAGAGGTAGACACCTATTTTTCCTCTATGTCATCAAACCATTATATATTCCTTATTCACTTTTGAAATTCCATGTGATTGTATTTCAGGGAATGGAATCTATTGAAACAATATAAGCCATGTCCAATATCTCCTGAGAATTTTCATATAACTTCAGGGATATATTTTTTCTTCTAGTTCCAAATGCAAATGTTGGAAATGCTCTAGTATTTCGTAGAGACACACAATAGAATCCACTGGGGATCCTGAATCTATATATGAGTGGATTCATCTGTGCCCAGTATTCATTCAGCAAGCAGAGAATAGATTTCTCTTAGTTCTAGCCATTAATAATGCCTAAATTAATGCTCTCATAATCAGCTAACAGTATAGTTTTTGTCCATTATGTACCATATGGTCAGTCTTTAGAACCACTCAGCCTAGCTCAGACACTCAGAAACAAATGATCTCTGAGCAAAATGTCAGGCTATTGACTTATAGCATCAGCAATTCTCCTTCATGGATGTTTGTTTTTCATTAATCTCTGCTTTCTTAAATTAAAAATATAAGATACTAGGTAAATGGGAATTAATTCAAATTAACATTTGAATGCATTTGAAGTTATTATTGTTTTTCATTATTATGTTTCTGCTTAGTTTCCAATATATAGAATTTAGAATATTATTTAAAATAAAAAGTGACTCCTACAATACACATTCCATACAGTGGTGAGTGGTAAGGTATTTTGTCTCTTGCCTTTTCTCCCGTCTTTTTCCTTCTCTTAGAATCTAAAATGAAGCAATAAATGAACACCTAAAAGTCCTAAGATATAGCTCTACCCATTGTTTAGAAAAAAAAGACCAGGGAACAGGTGGAGTGCTGAAGAGATCATAATAGTCAGTTCTTAATGGTGCAGAAAGAAATAAAAACCTGGATGGAAGTGGAGAATGTAAAGGTAAATTTACCTGAATAATAAAACATGTGAAAAACTTAGATGGGTGCCAACAAAAATTCTTTTCAATTTAAAACTTTTTAAGGGAGACATGTTTTTTCAAGACGCTGAATCACAGAGATTGGTGGTGTCTATTAGGGTATCTTAACGAAGGTATGTGCCTACCTGGTTTTTGCAGGAATTTAAAGGCCTTTACAATCAAAATTGAAATTAGAAATAGGCTTATTGATTGATGTGAAGCTAGAATGATATTCTGGGTCTAGATAGACTTCTGTTACTCTCTGCATTGCCTTATGTAGTGTGGGTATATTGAGTATATTAATGCTAACATAGTCATTGCATGTTTATCCTATTAAAATAACAAATATATGATCTCAGACAAATCTATTTATATTTACAGTTTATTCCCAAGTCACTACTTAGCATTGGGACTCTGACTTTCAGGATTAATAAGAATGTGTGAAGAAAATGACATTTGGATTCTTTAAGAGACATGAGAGAAAATTTGCCACAGGAGAGAAATAAAAATAATATCAACAGTTAATCAGAAGTTTCTTCTAGCAATAACTGCTGGTATGTACTTACGATGCTTAGGGAGTCTGCAAAATATCCTAGTACTAAATTAGATTTCCGGGAAAATCGGGGCTCAGTTAATATAATCAGGCTTAAAGACAAATTTTATATAACAGAAATGTCAGCTGATATTTTGAGTAATGTTTCATAAATATTATAGGATTATTCACTGACAATTGTTTTAAGTAAAGTACAGTGAAGAAAATTATTCAGGACCATTGTAATAATCACATGGGCCATTTAAATGAGATTGTTGCAGTGAAGTAGAGACACTAGTCACAACTTCACATAGAGCATGTGAAACTATGAAAACTGGAACTGTAAAGTGGAGAGAAGAAAAATTACTAAGAAATAATATCAGGGTAAACACAATTTTGACTGAATCACTGAAGTAGGATGTTTGGTAAAGGTTGAATAGAGCTATCACTTTCACTTATCAGATATAACACAAGGGATAAGAAACACAACTGTAGTAACTGCCAGAGAATGAACATAGAGGGATGATTCTTGGTTTTCCAAATAATCATTCAAATGAACCCATAAGAATGAACATTGATTAAAGTTTTGGAAAGCAAAATAAAGGACTTTCTGTGGTTACATAAGCCCATATTCAAAGTTGATATCATGGAAACTTGTCTTTGCAACAGTTGGAGTCCTTTATACAAAAAACTAAAATCGATCAAAATGTAGAGATGTGGAGCCCAGGCCCTAGCCCAGTCCACTACAATACAACTTCTGTGCTCAATACTCGAGGATCATTGCTGAATAGAGGACAGGATGATGGTAATGGTTAGAGGATTAGGTGTTTGCTGCGAGATTGAGTCTCCTAGCAATGCCAGATGCTATACTCATGATGATCATTAACATGGCTGTCTGAACAATGCAGAACAACAATGCACATGGTAAAATTCAGAGACATTATATGGGCAGTGTTGCAGGAGACTGTTATCCTAGTGGCCTTAATCCTAAATAAAGGAATACAGGCAAACAAGGAATGCTGGGATGAGAGAAATAGTGTTCTCCAGGGAAAATCATATGTGTTGGTCAATACCAAATGGTTAGCAATAAAAATATACATACAAGTAACATTGTAGAGACTTAGAAGGTTGAATTTATATATTTAATAGTATATATAAGCAATTAATTTTAAAAGACCACAAAATTAGAAAGGGGTCAAAGAGAGACACATGGAAAAGTTTGTAGGGAGAAAAGAAAAGGAGGAAGTAATATTGTATTATAATTTAAAAAATAAAAGGATAAAAAGAATGTTGATGTCCTACACATACATATTCACATTATCTTTCCAAACTTCTTATTTTAGGCTAATATAGTATGTTTTATGATAAAATTATATTGGTATGATATTGATAACTGATGTGCATGATAAATACATATTTCTAAAAGTAAATTGAAATAATATATCCTCTCATAAGGATACTAGTTCAGTTGTGTAGGTTTCCTTCCCATGTCTAACTACCTCCCCCCTTAAAACTCTTCTTTTTGTTTGTTACTGAGGTAGGGTCTCATTAACAAGGGTTATTAATTAATTAATTTAGTTTAATAACCTTAATAATAGGGGTAAGGGTAGCTTGTTGTAAGGAGATCGCCTGTTTGTTCCTGAATGCTCAGCTATAAAATAATGAAATAATATAGAAACTGTATTATTTAAAACACTGCTTGGCCCATTAGCTCTAGCTTCTAACAGGCTAACTTTTACATGTTAATTTAATCCATCTACATTGATTTGTGTATCGCCATGTGGCTGTGGCTTACAGCTAATGTTTTGGCATCTGTCTCTATGATGGCTACATGGCTTCTCTCTGACTCTGTCGTTCTTTCTACCAGCATTCATTTTTGTTTTTCCCTGCCAAGCTCTGTTCTACCCTATCAGGCCAAGCCAGTTACTTTATTAACCAAGGGTAGTCACAGCATACAGAGGGGAATCCCATATCACCACTCCTTTTCTGTTTGACTAAAATAAAAGGTTTTACCTTTAACATAGTAAATTATACATAACAAAAGAGGTATCAAGCAAGAATTATAGTTACAATATCTATATCTACTTTATCTTTATCATAACTAAGGAAAACTATAAGTATCAATTATTCAACTTCATCAAAGACTCCAGAAAGATACAATATTACCTAAGATAACAGGAAGTACATTGTAAGCAACTTCCAAACTAGGAATTGACTGAGACATCTTGCTGCCTGAACAATCACCCAAAGTTTTTCTGTACTGTTGGGGCATCCATCTTCAGCTTATAGGCCCATAATATCTAGGAGACTTTTCCATGAAGCAGGAAATTTCAAAGACAGTTCTGCCTATATTGACAGTTTGTCAGTCTCCTTTTTCTGTGTCCTGAGAATGTCTGGTAGACTCTTTCATGAAGCAGAAACCCTGAAGGACCATCTCACCTTTAGGCAAATTCAGCAGTCATTTTTCTGTGGATCCTGAGTGTCTAGTCCACCTAACATAACATCAAGTAGCCCAAGCAAGAGCAGTTTCTTGCCCAAATGAGTAACAAATTCCATGATGAGCCTCTTCTGTGCCCATCTTCCTCTTAAAGTAATTGATGTTCTCAGGAGCAGATGTGTCTCATTGTCATGATAAGTCTTAAGCTCTTAAAACATTTTAAATGGCATATTGTGAAGGTCTCTGAAAGATTTGAAGATTCCTATCTAACTGAAATGTATATCTCTATATATCTAGAAAACCTAACTAACATGACTTCAAGCTTGATTATTACAGATGGTTATGTATTAACATATATTTCTTAATATATATTATCTTTAAATGAGTTGCATAAAGACAATACCTTAATCAAGAGCAGAAATAAACATTTAACAAAACTGATCTTAAATTTGTATCAATAGAACAAGATCCATACCAATGCAAACCTCTATAGCATATTCCCCTTTAAATATAAACAAACATTTATAAACAATATTTGGGAATATAGGCATAATTCTTTCCAAACAGTTTCCTGCTTTTTATTGGGTGAAGTAATTTTTGAGGGATGTTCAAAGCAAAATTTTAGGGGTTTTTGGTCTATCAATCTACATTAACCTGGAATGAATCCACAGGCTCTCATCTTCTGTAGAAACAAAAGCAGTATCTCTTTTCCAAAACAATATATCCTTAAACTCAAATTCTGAAATCAAGATACCTTTAAAGTATATGTGCTGATTACTGAGATCCTTCACAGTTAAAAACTTCTAAGAAAACACAATAATACACATAATATAAACTCTTTGTACATATTTCATTTTATGTGGCTTATTATATTTATTTCTTTGTCTATACTCTGTCTCTTTAAAACCTTTACTTTTTATAAAGCATTTATTTCCTTTTATAACTTTATATACTCCTTTTCTTCTTTATCCCAAGCCTACATATATTTTTTAAACATACTGTGTCTTATTTAGAGGTCATTTATGTCTGAATCTTTTCTTATTGTATTTCTGTAATCCTTTTCTAACCAGGACAACTTCTTAAAATGCTAAGTGCTTCTTAAAAACTTAAGCTGCAGTATTGCTAGTACAAATATGGCCTTGCTTGCTTGCTCCACCCAGTCCAACATGGTGGAAGAAGTCCGTCCACAGACTTCTGTGGGAGTTAAGTCCAGCCGAGTATACTGCCACAGTTCCAAGTATGCAGCGGGTCTTTATGGAGCCATTAAGGAAGTTGTAGCACTCTGTTCATAAACCCCATTTAAATGCTAAGCCTCCTGAAAGAGCCAGAGGTCACATTGGCAGCACAGCCCAGAAAGCTGGCATTTCAAATCTACACGGCTTTTTTTCTGGTACCACTGAGTCAGGAAATCTTCTCTTAATGGAACTGTGTGTGGCATGCCACTAGCACACAGCAAGAAGCTGTGTTAAGCTCTCTATTTTTATGTCTAGAATTCCTTTTCAAGCTCTCTTGGGTTTTTTTTTTGAAGATGAACATTTATTACTTATTTTTTTTTTTAAACCTGGAACAACAGACACAGGATTGGCTCAGTCTGTGTCACTGGTTTTATTTTTTTTTATTAATTTATAAAAATTTCCACTTCTGCCCCTGCTCTCAATACCCTCCCACTCTCCCCATTCCCTCTCCTCCTCCCTCTCCAGTCCTAAGAGCAGTCAGGGTTTCCTGCCCTGTGGGAAGTTCAAGTTCCTCCCCCTTCCCTTCAGGACTAGGAAGGTGAGCATTCAAACAGACTAGGATCCCAAAAAGCCAGTACATGCAGACGAAACAAGTCCCAGTGCCATTATCAATGGCTTCTCAGAAAGACCCCGTGCCACCCACATTCAGAGAATCTGGCCACATTCAGAGAATCCGGTTTGATCACATGCTTGCTCAGTCCCAGCCCAGCTGGCCTTGGTGAGCTCTCATTAGATCAGTCCCCTTGTATCAGTGGGTGAACGCACCCTTCATGGTCCTGACTTCCTTGTTCATGTTCTCCCTCCTTCTGCTCTTAATTTGGACCTTGGAGGCTCAGTCCAGTGCTCCAATGTGGGTCTCTGTCTCTATCTCCATCCATGAAGGTTCTCTCTGATCCTGACTTCCTTGCTCACGTTCTCCCTCCTTCTGCTTCCCATTTGGACCTAGGGAGTTAAGTCCTGTGTTCCAATGTGGGTCTCTGCCTCTATCTTCATCCATCGCCAGATATGGTTCTATGGTGATATGCAAAATATTCATTAGTATGGTTATGGGCCAAGGCCAGTTCAGGCACCCTCTCCTCTGCTGTTCAGGGAACAATCTGGGGACCTCTCCTTGGAACTCGGAAACCCTCTAGAATCAAGTCTCTTGCAAACCCTAAAATGGTTCCCTTAGTTGAGATATTTACTTCCCTGCTCCCCTATCCATTCTTCCTCCCTCCCCCCATCCCATTCCCCCAAGCCTTCCCCAATCCTCCCCTACTCCCTTCTTTCTAACCATCTCCCCTTCCTTCTACCCCACCCCCACCCCACCCCCTGTCCACTCAAGGTTGCCTGGCAATCTCATCTATTTAGTTAACTACTTTGGCACTAAAGAATTGATAGTTATAGTTTTCCTTAGTTATAATAAAAGATAAAGTAAATATAAATATTGTAAGGATAATTCTTGTTTAATACCTCTTTTGTTATATGTAATTTTGCTATGTTAAAGATAAAACCTTCCTTTTTATTTAAACAGAAGAGGGGAGGAGATGTGGGATTCTCCTGTGTATGTTGTGATTATTATTGGTTAATAAAGACACTGGCTTGGCCTAATAGGGTAGAAAAGAGCTAGGTGGGGAAAACTAAACTGAATGTTGAGAGAAAGAAAGGCAGAGAAAGAGATGCCATGTAGCCCTACAACAGACAGATGCTGAAACTCTACCCACAGCCACGTGGTGATATACTGATTAATAGAAACTGGTTAAATTAATATGTAAGAGTTAGCCAGTTAGAAACTAGAGATAATGGGCCAAGCAGTGTTTTTAATAATATTGCTTCTGTGTGATTATTTCGGGTCTGAGCTGCTGGGTGGCTGGGAAACAAGCGGCATTACTACAGCAGTAGCTCACCTTGTTTTCATACTCAGTAAATACCTGTGGATGAATTTGACCTCCCAATCTCCATCCTTCTACCTACTTTTTCTGATGCTCTTGTTGGAAATAAAGTTCTACCCAGGTGGTCAACTTTTTACTTATAACAATTTTTAGATATTAAAATTAATATATAGAATATAATTTTATAGGGATTCTTTATGTAATTCTCCCTGGTTTATTGAGACAATTTAAAATGATGTCTTTACGGTAGGTGAACATGACTTGCTCATTCTTAGTCAGCAGTCTTTTCCCTAGGAGACAAGAAACATAGTAGAGTACTAAACTTATATATCAAGTCCTGTTTTCTCTATCTTGAGCATAGTGTCCTACTTTCATTGGACAGTTTTCTAGACATCATCTAAGACTATGCTAGCTTCTTATATTATGGATAATTATGTTACTGGGGACCATTTTTATTTATTCAGAAGATACTATGAAATTATCAACATATTAGTCACTGAGTGTAGAAGTCTAATAAAAGTAAGATTGACTTTATGCTCTAGTAGGGCTAAAAATTAATAAATATGCTGCATATTCTCTTAATATTCATATAACTAGGAAGCAAACAGTGTCTACTTCAATACTCAGCTATCCTCTTTATATCCATTCACACCTTCCTCCTTTACTCTCTGGAGCATTGCTGTGGTAAAGTAGCTTCAGTTTATACTATCTACCTCTTGGCTGATGTTTTTCCTGTAAAATACAAAGGACAAGGAGAAAACTTGATGAATAACAATAGAACTCTGAGAAGTGCTGTGAGGTTTTTCTATGTATCTATATTGCTTAAATTCTCACCTGTAGGTTACATTTTCTCAATGTGTATTATTTGCAATTCATTTATATATGATAATTTTGTTTACTATGCACTGCTAATCTTCATTTAAAAGTTATTAAATATGAAAATTTATATTTTAAAAATATGATTCATGTAAAAATAAGGTTATTTTTATATACATTTCTTATAGTTGTTAGTTTTAATTAAATTATATTTTATTTACTGACTATATAGACATAATTAAGAAATATATTTCTAATCCAGGTGGTGGTGGCACTGGCATTTAATCCCAGCACTCAGGAGGTAGAGGCAGGCAGGTATTTGTTAGTTTGAGGCCAGCCTGGTCTACTAGAATTAGCTTCATGACAGGCACCAATGCCACAGAGAAACCTTGTCTCAAAAACAGCAACAACAACAAAAAAGAAGTAAGGAAAAAGAAATAAATTTCTAAATATTTTGTTCCTTTTTAGTTTTACTTATTGTCAGTTACCACTAACTTCTATATATTCAGTTTTGTTGTTAACATTTTTCTTGTATCTAGTTATCATATTAATTTACAGCTATCTAATGAAAACTACTACCAACACAATTTTAATTCCATATAAAATTTTGTTTATATAACATGTTTACTTCTCCTTCCCTTGTGCTCTGGTTACCAGACTACACATGTCATTACACTGTCTGTCTATCCACAGAGATCTATAACTACTAGTTTAAACAGTTGTATCTTGAATCAGAAAAAAATATTCACAGATAAAATAACTTAATCTCCTCTTTGTCGGTCATTGTCAACAGAAGCTCATTTTTTCTTAATGTAAAAGGAATTCCTGTGTATTCACTTTTTATTTTAGCTGGGAAGTCTCTATTAAGTATTTGTTTTTAAATTGGAACCCTGGTTTGAGCAGATTCTGGTTTTGTTCATCTGGTAATATTTTAAAATATCTTTTATTTTGTTCTTGATATGCAACTACAGGCCACTTGTTTGTTCATTATGAAAAGCGACATAGGGCATCTGCATAGCACATGCTTGTTCAACCACAGAATGCTGCTACTCTTGCTATTAATTGCTGTAGTCATAGATTGCTGTTTTAAAATACTCAAAGTAGTCCTTGTCATTCTTGTCCTCTCTTTAAAAATTTTAGACCAAGAAGAGTGACACATTCATGAAATCCCAACATTAAGAGAACAAAATAATGTAATTTCTGTGGGTTTAAGATCTCTGTATAGCAAGTTCTAGGTCAACCAGAGCTGCACAGTTAGAATTGAATCCAAAACAAACTAAAACAAACAAACAACCCATACTAAACAACAACAACAAAAAACTGAACTCTTCTTTATCTCAACCAGTTTTAATACATCCAGTTTTCCAGGGCATGCATTTCATCATTGCAATTGTCTGACATTCCAAACCAAATGCTATTAGTTATAAAAAGAATGAACGATACCCAGGACCTAGAAAGCTTGTTGGCAAACTTTTAGCTGTGTCTGTGGGACTTCTCTAGAAAGTGTCAGATCATGAAGGCACTCACCTATGAATGAATAATTCATTTAGTGGTGTAGGAGGATCTTCTTTCTATGTTTTGCTTTCATTGTTCAAATAAAGAAACTGCCTTGGCTTTTTGATAGGGCAAAATTTGGATAGGTGAAGTAGACCAAACAGAATTCTGGGAGAAAGAAAGCATATTCAGGCAGACGCCATGGCTCTTCTCTCCGAGATGGACACTGGTTAGACTCATGTCAGTAAGCCACAGTCAAGTGGAAATACAGATTATTAGAAATGGGTTAAACTAAAATGTGAGATTATTAGAAATGGGTTAAAGTAACAATAAGAGACTAGAAATAATGGGCCAGGCAGTGTTTTAATGAATACAGTTTCCATGTAATTATTTCAGGTGTCAGCTAGTCAGGTGGCCGTAGGTCGGGCAGCGGGAAAGCGGCCCACCGCTTCTTCTACAATAATTTAGTATTATTATAATAATGTAATTATTATAATTAATATAATAATACAATATAAATGCAGGACTAAATGTAGGCCACCAGGACTCTTTGTTAAAAATGGAAAACTGGGGCTTGTGTATTTGGTCAAAATAATGAAAAAGATAATGAATATACTCAGATGCATTTACTTATAGGTGTGTGTGTGTGTGTGTGTGTGTGAGTGCATGTGTATTCATTCAGACGATCTCTGTGATAGTTGATTTTAAGTCTTACCTCATTTTAAGATTACATATGCTAAAGCAAGTATTCACTGTATTAAAATACATTATATCTTAAAAAATATTTTTAATCATCTTAAATATACTGTATCTTAAAATGTTTATGAATAGTTTAAGGAATAAACTAATGAATACTTCAACAAATCTCTGTATTGCAACTTTTTCATATTATATTTCAGTCACACGCATGCAGTGCCATGTTTCTTGAGCAGTTAATTTTTCACTGCTGTTCTTTTTTTGCATGTATGTAGTGGTCTTTGTTAGTTCAGATTCAAGCCATTTCAGAATCTGCAAAGGTAAGCCAGAAATATTTTTGTTTTAATCATGTCCTGGGTTGCTGTATGTAAGCTGAGATATAAGATAGTACTTTGGAAGCTCAAAATAAATATATTACTTCAAAGGGAAGTCATGTTAAGGGTAGCAGATGTAGCTCAGTGTATGACACTAGCTAGCCATGCCCCAAACCATTTTCTATTTCTAGCAATGCAAAACATAAAATCATACAACCCAAAAGACGTGAAGTAATCAATAGGATTCTCATAGAGGTAAAGTAACAAATGACAGATTTTGGAATGCTCTTAGCATACATATGTGTGTATGTGTGTGTGTGTGTGTGTGTATGTGTGTGTGTGTGTGTGTGTATTTGTATTTTTCTTTTGCTTTAAAGAGAGAACATGGTCTGGCATTGATGGTGTTGTTATCCAAAGATGTCTATATTAAAGAAAAACAGAAAGAAAGAACTAAAATTTGTAAAATTTCCACTATTTCCTAGAAAAACAAATTTTGATATAACTAATTTTCTGGGTTAATATGAAAAATATGAAACAATTTGTACCATGCTTGTAGTAGTTGGTCAACCATAAAAAATAAGTTTCTGATTAAATTAATATTGACTGCTAAGATTAGTGTCTCAGAATATAGTATGGTATATGGCATATATTTTTATGTAGAATTTTGATTTCATGAAAACATTCATTTATATGATATTCACTAAAATTCACATATTTTCCTTGTATGAGTGTGTGTGTATGAATATGTGTGTTTTGTTCATGTTTCTGCATGCAGATGACAGAAGACAATCCAAAAAACTGTTAGTCAATTCTGCTTTACTTTTCTTTGATAATGAGGGATTTGACTGTCTCTGACTACCTAGTGCCGGGATCATAAGCACACACTACCATCCATACCTAGCCTGGATTCTGGGCTTCAAATTCAGGTTCTCATGCATGTGAGGCAATCACATTTTTTAGGGAGTTCTTTTACAATCTCTGCATCAGCATTTTGAAAGACAACCCCTTGTGTCACAGATGAGCATCTGCAGTATTCTACTCAACACATTTTCTGTTTTGGGCATCTCTAAAGCTCCACTAAAACATTACCCTGATGAATATTGTAAAATGGTATTAAACCTCTGTCATTATCTTCTCTCCAGTTTTTAAAGCACTATGTCAGTTTACAACATAATGACTAGTGGATAATGTTCTGTCTGGGAACAATGGTCAATGGAAAGCATGCCTGTGCTCTCTATGACACAATTGTAACACAATTTCATGGCAAGGGTATGATATGAGGTTGAATATATTGTTTAATGATGCTGGGCTAATGGAATGTAACATAAGTCTAAACTGGGAGGACTTCACTGTGTTTTCTCATGTAAAATATTTTATTTTTCAATCTAAAAAAATAATCAATCTGATTACAGGGCAGGGAAGTTTGGGCACTCTGTCCACTATTGCTAGGAGTCTTAGCTGGAGCAATCTTGTGTATTTTTAGGAATTTCCCTAACACTAAGTTTCTCCCTATTTCCACAGTGACTCACACTATCAAGGTATCTCTTTCCTTGTTCTTCCACTCTGCCCCCAGCCTCCTACCCAGAACCATCCAGTTCCCTCGTTTTCCTTCCCTCACCATTACTGCCCCAAATATCATGTAGACAGAGACACCAAGCTCGTGTAAACTCATGAATTCAATACCAACAACTGAGAGCCTCAATGGGACCAAACGAGGCTCTCTGTATGTGTGAGACAGTTTTGAAGCTTGTACTATCAGAGGATCCCCTGGCAGAGTCCAGGATTTATTCCTGGTGCATGAGCTAGTTTGTCTGAGCCCATTCTCTATGTTTAGTTGCCATGCTCAGCCTTAAGGCAGGAGGGAAGGGCTTGGTTCTGCCCCAACTTAATGTGCCAGGCTTTGTTGACTCCACATGGAAGCCCTTACCATTGGGAGTAGTAGTAGATGGAGTGTGGGCTGTGGGAGAGGCTGGGAAGGTGCAAGGAGGGATGAAACGGAGAACTGTGATTCGAATGTAAAATGAAAAAATAAACTAAAAGCAAGAATATCAATTTGTTTTTTCATTATAAATGATTTTTACCAATCATTAGTCAATATGTTCTGGAAGTGTGAGACTAAATTAGTCAGAAGAAAATAGCCACAAGTTCTCTACCATGCTTATAATGATATATAGGGTGTCTTAGCATATAACTTACTGGAGCTGCATAATTTAAGATACTTTATGTACTTTCAAGAATTCTATGGTGAATAGTCAGGTTGATGGATTAAGTATTCAGTATAGTCATAATCACAAACTTAATGGGTATGTAGAGAAATGAAAATAATTTTCTTTCTTGGCTTCTTTTCAGATTTTGTATTTCAAAACTAGATTTCACTCAACACCTTCCAAAATGCATCATATTCTGCCTCCATCAACTATGCCCTGCTTTACTCAGTTCTTTTTAAAATGGCATGGACCCAAAAGCAAAATTACTTGAACAGAAGGTGATGTATTTAACATTCTTTCTGAATCAGGATACAGAAACCAGACAAGTATGTTTGATATATGCAATTCCATGCTGGATTTAAAATGCACATGGGCTTTCTCACCACATAGTCAATTACACTCTTTTTGTGATAATATATATATATTATTTCAAGCAAGTCAAATAGTAAATTACAAAATGTAATGTTATAAAGTAGCAATGTACTCTTTTGAATTGATAAAATTAAATATTAATATGAGAGCTACAAATATATTCATACCTCTGTACTTAACTGAATTCATATGTGTGCATTTGGGTGTTCCACAAGTCTCCCTACTAACATACTGTTACTATTTTATAATGACAACATGACAGAGGAATGCAATTGGAAACAACAAAAAAAATTCCAAGCTACTGTTTATAAGAACAAACATGAGTATAGCAGAATATCATTTTTACCAACTGTGTAAAACTCCATTGCTTAAGTATACCACATTTTCTTTATACATTTCTTAGTCGAGGTTAGGTTGTCTAGTAATCATTAGAGAGGATTCCTCCTTCAGCATATGGGAGTGGGTGCAGAGACCCACAGCCAGACCTCATGCAGAGAGAGAAAGTGTATAATTGGAGGTCTCCATTGGATCTCTCTCCTTAGAGCTTGAGAAACTTGTGGAAGAGGAGAAGAAATATTGTGGGAGTTAGAGGGGTTGGAGGACTTCAGGAGAATATGGTTCACCGAATCTCCTAAGGAGGGCTCGTATGGGTTCACAGAGAGAAAAGCAGCAAGCACAAGACTTGCGTTGATCTGCATCAGCACTTCTGGGTACATGTTATGACTGCCTGCTTGGTGTTCTCAGGGGTTACTAACAGTGGAAACAGATGTTTCTCTGACTCTTTTGCCTGCTCTTGAGAGTCTTTTCCTCCTACTGGGTTGTCTTGTCCAGTCTCCATGGGAGAACTCTTGCTTTGCCGTATTGTATCCTGTTTTGTTGTGTTTGGTTGCTACCTCTTGGAGGACTGCTGCTTTCTGAAGGAGAAACAGAGGGTTGATCTGTGGGATAGAGAAAGTGTAAAGGAGTTGGGAGAAGTAGACAGAGGGGAAAGTATGATCAGGTTGTATTGTGTGGAAGAAGAATCTATTTTCAATAAAAAAGAACATATATGTATGTCAGTATCTCAGATATCGAAATGTTTTAGTTGTTTATCAAAGGAGACAGAATATTTCTCAGGGAGAAATGATTCCAGAAATTGGATATCTGTCTCTGAGCATTTACTAAATTGTTATGAATGAAACAACAGCTGAACTTCCCAGAGGAGCAGAATAGTTGTGATTCAGGCTACTCAAGCACCTAAGCAAGGCTGGAATCAGAATGAAGACTCCAATACTTGTTAATAATAACTGCTGCTACTGAAAATTCTCATGTTGGGATATCTGACTATCAATGAGTAAATAATGCAGCTGATTTTGGGAATTATTCTTAGCATCATTATTTAAATCAATGATTGTCGCTTTTCAAAAAAGTACTATGCTTTGATGAGAAATGGCTATTAACATTCATCAGTGACTATTGACTCATTGTATCCGATGATTCATGATCTATTGTCATGGCTTTCTCAAATCTAGACTTTCTACCTTGGAAAATATTCCTTATATGATGTAAAACATGCTCTTTGTCTAATATAATCTTTAAAAATATTTATTCTTTGAGAATTTTATATATGACAACAATGTCTTAGTCATAGTCACACCTCTTCCCCCTCTTACTCTTACTCTTCCTGCATCCCATGTGTTCTTTTCAACTTCCTATCCTATTTATATTTTACTTTTTAATAACTCACTGAGTCTGAACCTGTATGATCTCATTCCATCCTTAATTTCTCTGTATTTTTCTCTTTTGCCCTTCTTGGGGTAAAAATATTGCTTTCTTTCTTTCTGTAGTTAAGCAAATTGGGTTTTCTGTGATCTAGAATATGACTATAATGTAAGAAACATTAAGTTGATGACACTTAAAAATCTGAACAAGTCATCAGTTTAGTGTGCAGTAGATGTTTTTGAAAAGTTTAGGAAAAACATTTTGCATGCTTTGTCAAATTACTGAAAAAAAGGCACATCTTAAAATATGATAGGACAATGGGAAACAAATTCACTAAAAAATAATAGACACATGTATTGAATGGAGATATTCATTCTCAACACAGTTTAGAACCATGCAACTCAAACATGATAATGAAAGCAAAGAGCCTGAGAAATGAAGAATTTTTACATTGGGAATGATATTGGCCAGGGATAAAACAACTGCTGAGTACATCTCTTGGTGAAATCATGTAGAAAATTATGGGTTTGCCTGGTCTCCAAAGATAGAATGTGTTTGATGGAAACTTGGGGGCACAAAGCAAGGGGAGGGAAAGAAGACATGGGAGTTGTCCAGTCTTTCAAAAAGAAGTCTATCTGAAGAATGTCATTGATGCAGCTAATGCAATCGGAATCTTTAAAATGCCTGAAGGGGAAATGCAAGATGCACTCAGATCATGTTTTCAAAAACACCAAATGAACCAAGCACTTACTACTGCATCTTCAAACTGAGCATGCATCAGTGGAGTCTGAAAATTCTCCCCCTTGAAATGAGTCTCAGCAGCTTTCAAGAGGATTTATTCAAAGACATGCAATGTGATTTCAGTGAAAATTGGTTCAGGAAGAACACTTTGTCTTGAAACAGGCAAAAACCTTCCCAATGTATTTAGATGCATGAACTCTATATCACTGTTATAACCTCCATGGCAAAATAGCTAACAATGAGTGCAAAGGAGCAGAGACAACCGCTTTCTTCAAATCTGAGAAAGATTTTTTTTCTGTTTGAAAATTAGTTTGAAAATGGAGTGATACTTATACAAAATAAAAAAAAACACAGCAGGCAAATATTGTCTAAGTTAAACTCAAGTTCCAGCTTTTGTTGTTTGGTCCTCTTATGACTTACTTGTCCTAAGAAATGAGGACAGTTGTAATTGAGAACGCTCCGACCCACAGCCATCAACATGTTTGACACAAATTTTGCTGAACAAGTGTGATCTACCTACAATGAATGTCAATCTTGATGCACATAACCATTAACTTGGTCCAGTATTGCTCTAGGAGATGCTGGGAGCAGGAATAGACTACTGAGAGTTTTTAAGATGGTGTTGAGTAGTATAAAATAAATTTGAAGAAGTAGGCACAGTTATGGTGAAAGGCCCTGATATACAAAAGAAATAAAGGTACACAGACATGGCAAAGGGGGCAGGAGAACAAGTTTAAACAATTGTTATTATGTAGTTCAGGAACACAGAGGGAAGGAGAATGCAAAGGCAGATCGCATGGTTTCCTTGGTAGGTATGCTTTTTCTAATTTTCTTTTTTTTGTTCTGTTTTTTAATCTTTTTTTATTATTAAAAAATTTCCGCCTCCTACCTACCTCCCATTTCCCTCCCCCTGTCCCCATTCCCCTCCCCCTCCCTCTCCAGTCCAAAGAGCAGTCAGGGTTCCCTGTCCTGTGGGAAGTCCAAGGTCCTCCCCGCTCCATTCAGGTACAGGAACGTGAGCATCCAAACAGACTAGGCTCCCACGAAGTCAGTACATGCAGTAGGATCAAAACCCAGTGCCATTGTCCTTGACTTCTCAGTCAGCCCTCATTGTCCGCCACGTTCAGAGTCCGGCTTGATCCCATGCTTTTTCAGTCCCAGTCCAGCTGGCCTTGGTGAGCTCCCATTAGATCAGCCCCACCGTCTCAGTGGGTGGGCATACCCCTCGCAGTCCTGACTTCCTTGCTCATGTTCTCCCTCCTTCTGCTCCTCATCTGGGCATTGGGAGTTCAGTCCAGTGATCCAATGTGGGTCTCTGTCTCTATCTCCATCCATCGCCAGATGAAGGTTCTATGGTGATATGCAAGATATTCATCAGTGGGGCTATGGGACAAGGTCAGTTCAAGTACCCTCTCCTCTGCTGCCCAAGGAACAAGCTGGGGACATCTCCATGGACACCTGGGAACCCCTCTAGAGTCAAATCTCTTGCCAACCCCAAAATGGCTCCCTTAATGAAGATATCTCCTTCCTTGCTCCCATATCCACCCTTCCTCCATCCCAACCATCCCATTTCCCCAGGGTCTCCCCATCCTCCCCTCCTCACTTTTCTCTCCCCATGTCCCCTTACCCCAACCCCACCCACAAGATCCCATTTTTTGTCTGGCAAACTAGTCTGCTTCCAATATCCTCGAGGATAACTGTATGTTTTCTTTGGGTTCACCTTCTTATTTAGCTTCTCTAGGATCACGAATTATAGGCTCACTGACCTTTATTTATGGCTTGAATCCACTTATGAGTGAGTACATACCTTATTCATCTTTTTGGGTCTGGGTTACCTCACTCAGAATAGTGTTTTCTATTTCCATCCATTTGCATGCAAAATTCAAGATGTCATTGTTTTTTTTTTTTTTTTTGTTGTTGTTGTTTTTTAAACCGCTGAGTAGTGCTCTAATGTGTATATATTCCAAACTTTCTTTATCCATTCTTCCACTGAAGGGCATCTAGGTTGTTTCCAGGTTCTGGCTATTACAAATAATGCTGCTATGAACATAGTTGAACAAATGCTTTTGTAGTATGATTGGGCATCTCTTGGGTATATTCCCAAGAGTGGTATTGCCTGATCCCGGGGTAGGTTGATCCCGAATTTCCTGAGAAACCGCCACACTGATTTCCACAGTGACTGCACAAGTTTGTATTCCCACCAGCAAAGAATGAGTGTATCCTTTACTCCACATCCTCTCCAGCAAAGGCTATCATCAGTGTTTTTGATTTTAGACATTCTGACAGGTATAAGACGGTGTCTCAGAGTTGTTTAGATTTGCATTTCCCTGATTGCTAAGGAGGTTGAGCATGGCCTTAAGTGTCTTTTGGCCATTTGAACTTCTGCTGTTGAGAATTCTCTGTTCAATTCAGTGTCCCATTTTTTAATTGGGTTAATTAGCATTTTAAAGTCTAGTTTCTTGAGTTCATTTGTCTGTTGCGGGGTTGGTGAAGATCTTCTCCCAGTCAGTAGGTAGCCTTTTTGTCTTGATGACAGTATCCTTTGCTTTACAGAAGCTTCTCAGTTTCAGGAGTTTCCATTTATTCAATGTTGCCCTTAATGTCTGTGCTGCTGGTGCTCTACGTAGGAAGTGGTCTCCTGTGCCCATGTGTTGTAGAGTACTTCCCATTTTCTCTTCTATCAGGTTCAGTGTGTTCAGATTGATATTGAGGTCTTTAATCCATTCGGACTTGAGTTTTGTGCATGGTGATAGATATGGATCTATTTCATTCTTCTACAGGTTGACATCCAGTTATGCCAACACCATTTGTTGAAGATGATTTCTTTCTTCCATTGTATACTTTTAGCTCCCTTGTCAAAAATCAGGTGTTCATAGGTTTGTGGGTTAATGTCCAGGTCTTCTATTCGATTCCATAGGTCGGCTTCTCTGTTCTTATGTCAATTCCAAGCTGTTTTTAATACTGTAGCTCTGTAATAGAGTTTGAAGTCAAGGATGCTAATGCCTCCAGAAGTTCCTTTATTGTATAAGATTGTTTTGGCTATCCTGGTTTTTTTGTTTTTCCATATAAACTTGATTATTGTTCTCTGAAGGTCTGTAAAGAATTCTGATGGGATTTTGATGGGGATTGCATTGAATCTATAGATTGCTTTTGGTAGAATTGCCATTTTTACTATGTTGATTCTCCCAATCCAAGAGCAAGGGAGATCCTTCGTTCTGGTATCCTTTTCAGTTTCTTTCTTCAAAGACCTAAAGTTCTTGTCAAATAGATCTTTCACATCCTTGATTATAATTACCCCAAGATATTTTATACTATTTGTGGCTATCGTGAAAGGTGATGTTTCTCTGATTTCCCTCTCTGCTTCTTTATCCTTTGTGTATAGGAGGGCAACTGAGTTTTTGGAGTTGATCTTGTATCCTGCCACATTACTAAATGTGTTTATCAGCTGTAGGAGTTCTTTGGTAGAGTTTTTGGGGTTGCTTATGTACACTATCATATCATCTGCAAATAACGAAAGTTTAACTTCTTCCTTCCCAGTTCGAATCCTCTTGATCCCCTTATGTTGTCTTATTGCTATTGCCAGAACTTCAAGCACTATATTGAAGAGGTGTGTTGGCACACACTCACATCTTCTGTATTGCGAATACTGCTAGCTTCAAACGTACATGAAAAATGAGATTTTAATCTTCAAGAATGGAAGCAGAAGGACGAAAAAAATGACGAAGGACTGCGAGGGATGCTATCACCCACTGATACAAGGGGTCGGATCTAATGAGAGTTTACCAAGGGCAGTTGGACTGCGACTGAATGAGCACGTGATCCAACCAGATTCTCTGAATGTCGCCGGATTTTCTGAATGTGGCTGGCCTGGAGTCTTTCTGAGAAGCCATTGACAATGTCACTGGGACTAGCTTCCTTTGCATATACTGGATTTTTGGGATCCAGTCTGTTTGGATACTCACCTTCCTGGACCTGGAGGGAGGGGGGACGATCATGAACTTCCCACAGGGCTTGAAACCCTGACTGACCTTAGGGACAAAGAGGGAGGAGGAGAGGGAGGGGAGGAGTGGGAAGGTGTTGGGAAGAGGGGCGTAAATGGAAACTTTTATAATTTAATAAAATTACTTAAAAAAACAAAAACAAAACAAAAAAAGAATGGAAGCTAGCTGTGGATGATGATTTTCCATTCTGAATCTCTTCTGTCAGTTTATAGCCCCTCATTTCCTCTGCTGCTTTACTAGATTCCAGGAAACATCTCCCAACATAACCTATTGCTCATCTTCCACTGTTAATCTATCTATTTTTCCTGTAGATTCTACCAGTAAAATTCCCCTATAACCTCTTCTTTATCTATGCAACTGCTTTCCTAGCCAACTATTTAATTTTTTCTTTGGTTCTCTATTTCTTTGTGTTATCTGTTTTACCTGGATCCTCATTTGCCATCTCCTATCTATATCACAAGGCCACCAGATTATACTCTTGATTCAAGGCCTCAGTCTGTTAAGCACAAAGCCAGATGTTTGATGTGTGTGCTAAGTGTGCAGGAGACCCTGTCCTTCTTCCCTTTCCTCCGTCCCCAAAGTCTCCTTGGGTCTGGGTCATGGTTGCAAAGGGTCATTAACACACAGTACTGATTGATGCTTGGGTTCTGTGTGACAAATTATTAATAGCTCCCTTTAAAATTGCTTTTGTTTCCACAAAAATATGGTCACAAAATAAATGACTTGTCTGAATTGAATCTTTTTCTGTGAAAATGGCAACATTAAAAATATGTGAATAGGAAATACTGTTTGACTGATTCAAATGAAGGAGGGGGAAGGCATCACATATTTGGCTAAGCAGATTCTATAATCCTGAAAAATAAATGTGAATCGTCATAGATTTTAAATTCATAATACAAATGGTGGTTTGAACTTAAAGCCCTTCCTGTATTTTATGGGACATAAACAATTCAGCTTGAAGACCCCATTGCTCATTTGAGTACATAGTTAATGTGAGTTACAGGGAAATGATGTATCTGTTTGATGCATGTTCAAGTGGAACTTGGGGGTGAAATAAGACATTCATTCTATAAAGACGCAAGTACTCCTACAGTAGGATGTAGAGTTCTTTGGGAATATACCCAGGAATAATATAACTAGATTTTTGGGTAAATTTATTTCTAGATTGTTGGGAAACCTCCAGAGAGATTTCTACAGTGGATGTGTGAGATTACCCTTGCACCAACGGTGTATAAACATTCCCCTTTCCCGATATCCACTCCAGCATTTGATGTTCCTTTTATTTTTAACTTTAGTCTTTTTTGAATGACGTGTACTGAAATCTCAAAATAGTTTTTGTCTTAAACTTGTTCCTATAAGTATTGAATGCTTTAAGAAATACTTAGCCATTTATATTTCATCTTTTTTGAGCCTTCCATTTATTTCCATGTCCTATTATTTGAAATAAGCTGCTTGTTTTCTCATTTTTGTTTTTATTTTTATTTTTATTTATTTTTGTATATTCTTGTTGCTAGCCTTCTGTCAAATGCTTAGTTTACAGTGAGGTATTAACTGTTGTATAAATTTCCTCTTTACTTAGGTGACCATTTTCTTCACTATACAAAAATGTCTTGGTTTCATGTGTTTCTGATTTTCAATTGTCCTTGTTTTCTATGCTACAAGAGTCTTGTTCAGAAAGACCTTTCCTATGCTTGTATGTTGAAGCCTATCCACTACTTTCTTCTCTGTTAGATTCACATTGTGCATAAGGTCCTAGGTTCAAGATATTGATCCATTTGGAGTGAGTTTTCTGTATGTGAGAAATAAAGATTTTGTTTCATTCTTTTCCTTCTAGCTAGCCAGTTTGATCAGCACCATTTGTTGAAGATGTCTTCTTTTTCCAATGTATGTGTGTTTGTTAAAATATCTGGTGGTTGTAAGAACATGAATTTATGTCTGAATTCTTAGATCTCTTAATCAATGTGGTTTTTTTTTTGTTATTTGGTTAGCATCTTTTTTATTACTATGGCTCCGAAGTATAAGCTAAAATCATATATAGTGATGCCTTAGTAGAATTTTTTCTTTTGTATTGAAAAGTATAATACATTCTAGTCACAATTTACTTTCCCATAACTCCTCCTAGACCTTCCCACATTGCAACCCATGCAACTCAACACTATTTCTCTCTCTCTTAAGAAAACAACCAAAACAGGCAAGAAAAGAGAGTAAAAACAAACAGAGATAAGGACTGAAGTAAACTAATAAAGTAAGTTTTAAAACGGAGAAATATAAAACACATTGAAACTATGGCATGGGTACTGATTCAGTTTTCAAGTTTTCTGTGGTCATTCTGAAGATGCTAAAGTTCAACTACTGCTTGAAGAATGAAGAAGAATCACTCAGCTGGAGGAGAGGGCATCTTTCCCAAAACTTCAGGAAAAAAAGAGAATAGAACACAAAAGAAACTGGAAAGGTGTCCTGACAGTGTAGTTAGTTAAATATGGAGGGAAATAATTATGGAGGAGGAAATATAATTAGGTAGGTGTCATATTTTTATGACTCAACTCCCCTAAACAGTGTGAAATTTAAATAATTTAAAAAAGAATTCTAGATAATTCATTATATTTTTGCTCATTGGGAGCTACATGTGTTACAAAAAAGCAAAGCAAGATATTGGGGTAGCTTGGGTATAGATTTAAAGTAATCTTATATCATGACAAAAATTAGGGAATGGAATTTTCCAATAAGAAGTTTGATAATGCATTTTCCAATAAGAAGTTTTCTATTGAAGAGAAAATACAAATTAACACTACAAAGATTTTTGAAAAATTTTACCTCTATAAGTATTTTATAGAGTAATAATATAGTTTCCCAATCTATCACATTCTCCAAATAGATAATAAATGCATTCTTTTTTTCCTATCTCATTTGGGAAGCATAAGCCATTAGTATTTATTACCTTATTAGAAAAGAGAAAATTTGTTTGAAAATTAGTGGAGTTGCAACTTAAATATCTTTAAATCTTTATCATGAAGTAACCTTGTGTAACTAAAAATATTTAAATAATACTGGATTTTATATGTTTGTTCTCAGAGTTGAGGAATATATATAGCATTTAGCAAATACTAGGTAAGCATGCTTCCAACTATTCTTTATCTCCAACTAACACTTATTGTTTTAGACACTTAAAAAGAGAGAAATTTTCCCTTTGGAGACCAGCAAACAGCAGCTATGATTTCTTGCCTCTGATACAAAGGGATGAGAATGTCAATAAGGAGGTAGGCTCTGAGTTGAGTACTTCATGCAGGAATAAATCGGGAGGCAGTTCATGGGCTGGTCTTAATGAAATTTCTGAAGAACTGTACTTCACATAGTTTCTATTGAAGGAAAAATATCACAATGGGATTTAATAAAATCAGAAATTGGTTAAAAGATCATCCTGGGGAAATAAAAAAATTCTGCCCCATAAAATCCACTTTTGCACTGAAATTTCTAAGACATTATAGTTGGAATTGCACTACAGATGAGATAAGTTCATAAAGATCATGATTGCTTTTTAGCTTTGCAAACAGTCAGACAGCTTGCTTCTATCTGCCTGTGCAGACTGACATCAGTTTTAACATTGACTCCAGTGAAGACAGTACCTAGAAGACCAGAAGCCCTGCTCTACAGTGTACTGGGTTTGTTAGTGAAAACCCAAAGTCAGGAGCTGTAGAGGCAGAAAAGGTCATTTTCTACATCAAATTATCTTATAATATTTGATTTCCATAGCTGAAGTTCTAAAATAATAATATACTAGTTATGTAAGTGAAGAGAACAGCTACTTAGCTCTCAGTAGGGAAAATATAAAAAGCATTATGGAGAGACTTTATTATTTTGGCAGAATAACATCATATCGTATGTCATACCATGCCATTTATTAGAATTTGTGTGGCAATATAAAGCACTGGTCTGCAGTATTTGTATGCTAGTGGTGATGTGATTATTATTCAAAAGAAGCAAGAAGGAGTTTCTGTGGGACAGTTAATACACCAAACACTTTTGTTCGCTATAATTTTGTAGGTCCTTTTCAATATAAATCAAATCTACCATGTGGGTGAAAATCAAACTGTGGAAAGCAAATATAGCAGGCAATAAGCTTAAGAGGGGATCCTGACAGTGTGGAGTGGTGCTTTAGAACACCGAGAGCTGCCGTCCACAGGGATGGGCTCTTTTTTTTTTTTCTGCTGTCATCGCAGACCCTGAAGCATTTTAGAAGTTCTACTGATGTTTCTGGACATGGTCGAGTGGTTTGTGCGTACCCTTTTCTATATCTGAGACATTACTTAAAGAATACAGTAAAGCAGATTTGTCTTTGTTGATGTGACTGTATTGGCCTTTATAAAAAACTATAGCTTATTTTTCAAAATCTTAGATTATTGTAGCCTGACACATTTCTGCTATACTTAGCCATGACCTATTTCACACCATAGTCCTGTCTTGATTATAGGTTTTACTCTACATAGATGCCTGACTGTGATTGCATATTGGAAACATGTTGCTTTGCAGCATAATCCATGGTTGATAATAATTAATAATTTGCTCATCCTTACTTAGAAAGCACAAGAATGCCGACAATTCTGGGAATGGTGAAAAGCAGCAGAATATATCATTTAAAATATTTAGTGGGGGAAATCTTATAATCTAAGTTTCGTATCAATGTATTTTTTTAGTAGAAAATAATATCAGAGAGAAATTTTAAATAGGAGAGCATATTGTGCTTTTTTCTATTCTCGTTCTCCATTTCCATTGAACAAGAGAGCTGCATTGTTTTGATGTATGTATGAGTTGGTTTTTATAGCAGAGATAGCTCTTGCTTTCATAGACCATTTCATGTACAAGTCAGATTAGCATGCATACAGGTATAGTATATAAGGCCTGAATTTCTTGTTAGGAGTCATTCTAGATGGTGCTTTCATCTAACTCACAGAGACAGGGTCTCTCAATCAAACCAAGACCTTGTTGATATGCTAACTTCCCTAGCTAGCTTGCTCTGAGGGCTCCAGTATCAGTCTATGTAGGCTGCAATTAGAGGTGAGCTTCTGCGCTTTACCCACCGAGGCATCTCTGCTGCCATGGTTCTTATGTACTAGTGCAATTAGAAGAGAAAATTTTATTACTGCTCTCTTAAATCCTTACTGTTTAAAATGACAAACTCTATAAGAACTGGTTAATAGTAATTATAAAAAAAAAACATTTCACTAAGGTGAAAAGCTTTTATACACACTCATTCAAGATGCTGATGTCAGGCATGAACAGTCTTCACCACCAGTGTTTGAAATAATGTTTTAACTAATATTGAACTGGGTATAATGTTGTTTTACCTGACCAGTAGATACTAGAGGCCAGAAACTTATGTGATTCACAGTTCAGAACTCATGGAATAATCTTTAGGCTATGATATCACAGACTGACAGAAGAATTTGAGAAGCATGCTAGCTTGTGTAGGAAAGAGTTTCAGAATGAGACGCAAGATGTATGAATGTTCAATTTTATAGCAAAATTAGTACTGTAATAAGTATCTGACATTTTTAAATTTATTAATTAATAAATGATGGTAGAGTTGGTGACCTCATCTCTCTTTAAACACCTCACCCTCCATTACTATCACAGGCAATTAAATTTTAATATTAAATTTGGAGTAATTTAAACCATTTCTCATTCTCTGAAATTTGTGTTTGTCATAAAATACATAATTTTATCTCAAAAATTACAAAACTCTTCTAGATTATTTTATTGTGAAACAAAAGTGTGAAATCTAGATTCTTTTTTGAGTTAGGCATGGGTGGAGTCAAATTAATCTTGAGGCAAAATCTTCTCAGGCAATTAGACAGTGAAGTTGAAATAAGCCATTTGTTTCCAAGTTATAGTGAAATAAACATTGGATAGAGTTTGTATTTCAGTGATAAGAAGAAAGGAGTAATTGGCTTTAAATAACTCCAACATTCAACCTAGGACACAATGTAGCTCAGATCCAATCATTTTTGATTCTATGATCTATATCCTGAACACACAACCATGACAATCAGGCATAAAGCCCCAGAGAATGGCAGGGTGCTCCATAGTGAGGTGGGAGGGAACACCTACAGCAGGGTGGAAGGGGATTCCTATAGTGGAATGGAAGTGAGGGACACTGCTATAGAGGGCTGAGAGTGGACTCTTACAGCTTTTCTAGGTTCAGTGGCTTCCAAAGGATGAAGTCAAACTTGACGTTCTTTCAGGACTGCAACTTATGCTAATGACCTATTGTTTCTGGGGTTCTTAGTGAGAATCATTCCTGAAGCCCCAGTAGAAAAAAAAAATCAAATAGGGTATTTTTGTTTCACTCTGCAGCTCTTTTTTTGGTGGTTGTTCTCTTGATAGTCTGAAACATGCTTAAAGTCTGAGCTGAGGAAACCAAGCCCAAGTACCTACATTCTGCATATTTGTATGTTTAACATCATATGGACATCACCTAAATTTTATGATTTGAAACTTCTGAAATAATGTGTTAAGGTTCTCACTGTACCTAGAACTGCTTCATTAGAATAGGGAATCAGATATTCAATGTCTTGGAAGTGAGCCATGAAGAACACTCTGTGGTTGGCTCCTCATCTTGTTTCTTCAGTTGTACAACTCAAAGCCTGTGGTGGATAGAGAAAATTCTCTGGCCTCTCAAATTCCTACATGTTTCTTCTTCCAACAGTCTTTAATGCACCTCACTTGACTCTTTTTTAATCCAATGAACCCCATTAGTAACTACGCACTTGCATATACTCTAATCTCTCCTCATTACACGTTTTTCACTTTTGCTCTTTGTATGACTAGACCGAAAGATTTCAAATCTTTACGTTTCTATTTTAACTACAAATTTCACTTGCTTCCTGTCTTTACACGTGGACCTCACCATATGCCATAAAATGTAGGTGCAATGCAGCCAAAATGCTTGACTGTCAAAGCATTCTTTCTCCTGCTGGATCTTCTAGTTCATCTCTCTAAATTCTAGATTTCATAAAGCCTTATGTCATACATCTTGCATTATTCTATCATGTTTTACAACAAGGATAACTTTTACTACAGTTTCCAAATCTTCTCATTTCCATCTGGAATTTCCCCTTTTCAGAATCCTCTGTATTGGTTCCACTTCCACCAACTCTGTGACCACTTCAACCATCACTAAGGAGATTCAGAATTTCTTGGCCATGACTAGATTTGTCCTTAGTGCTTTGTTCATAATGATCTCAGGTTCTTGCAAACTTGTTTCTAAAAGCCCTCTATAATGTCCTCAAAACAAGCTATAAAGCTGATTTAACGTTTCCACATATTTGTTAAAGCAATTTTTACTTATTGATACCAAGTTATGTATAAAAATATGAAAAAAACAAAATTTACATATTTGTTTAGATTGCTAGCCTTCTCTCATTACAATGAAGTATCTAAAATTAGCTAATAAATGGAAAATAAAGCAAGGAAAAACTGCTCATGACTATGTGGGCCTATTGCTTTCAGTCTTTTCGTGGGATGTCAGATAAAATTGAGGGGGAAAACATGGCAAAATCAATAGAAAGAGAGTAGGAAAGCTGAAATCCACAGTTCCTTTTAAGATACATTTGCAATGACTAAAGAGTGTGCATCATTCAACATCTGATGTACATAATTTATATGTATCACAAAGAATATAAAATTGGAAGTTGCTTACAATATACTTCCTGTTTACTTAGATAACAGTATATCCTTCTGAGATTTCTGATGGGGTTGAAGATTAGATAATTATAATCATAGTTTTCAATAATGTGATTGAAATATTCTAATAAAAATATTCTAATAAAAGATAAGAGTTCTAATAAAAGATAAAGTGGATACAAATATTGTAACTGCAATTCTTGCTTGATACCTGTTTTGTTTTATGTAATTTTACTGTGTTACAGTTAAAACCTTCATGTATTTAGGCAGAAAAGGGGTGATGATATAGGATTCCCTTCTGTATGCTGTGAATATGTTTTATTACTATTGGTTATTAAAGAAGCTACTTTGACTTATGGCATGAGAGATTAGAACTAGGCAGAAAAACTAAACTGAATGCAGGGAAAGAAGGCAGAGTCAGAAAAAATGACATGTAGTCGTTGAATGAGAAAGACGTTGGAACCTTACTAGTAGGACACAGCCTTATTGTGATACTCATATAAATACATATGGGCTAATTTAAGATGTCAGAGCTAGCTAGAAATATACCTAAGGTACTGGTATATTGTAATTAAAAACAAAAGAGTGAATTTGCTTAAAATCATATAGTGAATCAAATATGTCATCAAATCCAATCTTTAGATGCTTTAAGAGCACAATACTTTATTTCTAGATGTTACATACATTGGTGTTTTGAATGTTGATTGAATTTTGTATTATAAATTGTTAAAATGATAAGGATTTCTTAGTTTATGAATTATTTCACAGTATTTCGAAAATATAACACATAATATAGTGTGAGCTTTCAAGGAGAAAAAGGTTGTGATATTATAACATACCTCATAGTTGTTAAATATATTTTTATTGTCTAAAGAAATCTCTTGATGGGTTATATATTTATATAATACATTCTAGTCATCTCCCCATTTTTATCTTTCATTCACTACTGCTGTCATTGTAGCTTTTTTTCTCAGCAATTCTTTTGCTACTTGCCTGTCTTTATTCTGTGTGTGAGAGTTTTAACATTTAATGCACAAGCATGGGAGGTAGGATTTTTAGAAGAGCAAGGGAAATGTTTTAATGGCTATACCACTGATACCTTGTCTCCTAACAACTATTAGTTGACAAGAGTCCCTAAGGCAGAGGTACAGACTTCTTGGGCCCATTCCAAATCCATAATGAAATGTTGACAAGCCAAATCTGATCAAATTTTATGAAAATAGTCATAGTTGCAGTAAGCTCATGAGTATAATAGTTGAGCAATAAATATTGATATTTAATGAACAAAGGAAATATTTGAAAGAGAACATAATAAAGTAATTAAGAACTGTGACCTTTAGCTTAGCAGGAATAGCCCAAGAACTATTACGGTTTATAATGGCAATTTCTTTTCCATATTAGCTTATAAAATTTTTATGTCATTATGAAAATAAAAACACCCCAATTCTCTTGTGCAATGTGTTTTGCTGTGATAAGTTTATATTCAGTGTCTTTTATTATGGGACTGGGATAAAATATCATTCCCATCTCAGACCTGCAACTTAGTGTCTGAGACAAAGTGAGATGGTGAGTACACAGGGGATTTTAAAATGTCTGCTCATGACTTCTCCTTATAGGGAAATTTCTCCTCTATTCTGTAAAAGTTCACTGAAAGAAAAAAGATAGATTAGCAAGAAAAATAGCACACTTTTACTAAGATACTAAGGACTTCAATTAAAGAAAAGAAATACTAGTAAGCTTTAAAGGCTAATTTTTGTCTGTGTGCTTGGGGGGGTGTTGTGCTGTGTACACAGGTTGTTGTTGTTGTTGGTGTGTGTGTGAGGATGTTGCTATGGTGTGAGGATGCGGGGGTGTATAACACATGTGTCTAAGTGGATGAAGGGTGTTGTAAAAGGTCAGAAGTAGACATTGATTCCATTGCACCAGACTCACAGTTAGTTATGCATTGCCTAGTGGAGAGACAAACTTTTAATCACTGAACCACTTCTCTAGCTTCATCAGTAACCTAACAACATTTGTGTGCTTGTGCTGTATTTACAAAAGTGTAGAGAGTTACAGGAAGGCAGGTAATTGCGAAAGCTCATAAACTTTTAAAACTATCAGAATGGTCAGATGATAATCAATGGTCTGGCCCAAGGTTCTTTTTCCACTATGGATGAGTTGGGAACTTACTTGTGAACAAACTGCCACATGCAGTATTTAGACATGTTCAGCATGGCATGATGGCTGAGGTCACTTGCATACCCTCCTTTTTGATGATATTCTTACGGAGAGAATTTCAAATAATTAATTCCACCTTCTTTAGAAGTTTAGCCAGTGAGTTATAAGAACTGGAGGCTGAATGTTAAATGAAACTTCAGAGAGACTTTGATTTTTCTCTTTTTTTTTTTAAGGGCAGCTTCTAAAGTGCTCAGTATTTCAAAGCCCTATACTTTGAGGTATCATTTGCTGAGCCTCAGGAATATCTGTTTTCGTATTAAGCCAAATACATTATGAGGCCAAGGCAAGAGTCCGTGGGGAAGAGAAGTTCACTCATCCCTGGAGTGTCATTGAGTTCCATGACAGTTATAATCTTCTTTGGGGAACTGGTGAAACAGAAAAAAAAATATGTATGCGATGAAGACAGTAGAAACTAGACTTTTTCTGGCTGGTTTTCCCCAGGTCCTGTTTATATAACCTTGTGTTAATAACTTACCGTATTGGTCACTTGGGCTGCTCATCTATAAAACACAAAACACTAGCGTTATCTCATAGAAAAAGAATGAGAGTCATAAGTTGTTGTTCTTTAGCCACTTATCTCAGAATGTTCTGTGCCTGATTTGATATATTTTGATTAGCCAATACTGAAAATTGGATAAATATGTCAAAATATAAAAAGGTCAGTTCATCCATCCTGTTACTGTGGCATTCCTACACCAAGGTTAGATCAACAGCTTCCTGGGAATCCTTCCATGCTACCTTCAGATTTAAGAGACATCTAGCTCTGTGGACAGAATTATTGAGTTATCGGTATCTTCCTGTGTGTGATAACCAGTTTTTAGACTTTCTGGAAACATCCTGCAATTTGATCTAATAAATCCCATATATTTACATTTATGATGAAAAGACAATATATTTTTTAAGTTTTCCTGTTTTAAAAATAACTGAAGAAAATTAAAAATCACTATAAAAAATTCAATATAATTGTGTATAGTATAGCTCTTTTTTTCTACTTTTTGGGTTATTGTGTGGCATTGTGTGGCACAGGGGATTTTGATATTCTAAATACTATCTAAATAATATATTATAAATACTATAACTTGCCAGTCAACATAAAGTTATTTAAAATTTATTTTTAGAAAATATAAAATGGTAATGTTTTACAGTAAATTCTGTTTAGATCATGCATTATACCTATACATGTAGATAATATAAAATTAAATAAGCTCATTTATTTCAGTGTTCTAATTTCCCCCTAGAAGATACTTGACAATGGGATGTACTAAGCTAACATAAAGGAATACCAATTTCTAGACTTATCTGCTCTTAGTCCATATAAACTGACAGTTGATAGCTTTAAGATAATTTGGTTTCCAATATAAGATGTTTTTATTTTGTGCATATAATTCAATTCAGTTACCCTTGCCGATTTCTTTCATCTTTCTACATGCATAATTAACCCTATACAAATATTTCCTTGGTCTTGTCTAAACAGTTCTAAATTTGACATGCCCAAACTTCTCTCTAATTTTGTGTAGTACACATTATTTTAACTGCAGAATGTCCTTGTTGTATCTGTAAATTTTCATCTCATCAACCATTTACTATATATATATATGTGTGTATATATATACATATATATATGTATATATATACACACATATATATATATACTAGTGTTTTATGATTATTGAAGATTTAATGGATTGATTTAATTTACTGGATTCCGTGTCGCCCAAAGACAGCTATTTGAAAGCTGGAAAAGCAGATTACCTGTTGGGTGCTCAGTACAAGAACCTGGCCCATTCAGAACAGGAGGAACAGATAACGCAGCCCAAAGTTCACACAAAAAGTAAGGCATCTTCATGGATCAATTAGGAAGCTGGAGTCTGATGTCTGTAAAGGTTGCAGCATCAATAGCAATACTTACTTGGGATGATTGTGTTTTCATTGATTGGCTGGTGTCCTCCTTCTACCTATTTTTCATCTAGACCCCAGCTAGTGTGTTAGCATTGCTCCATTTTTCAATGTTTGCTTCCACTTCATTGGGTATATTAGATCCCACATAATAATTGGAAATACCTCATAGCTGGCACAAGGAGTTACAGTGATATTTTATTTATGTTTTAATAAATAAAGTGTGCCTAAAGTTCAGAAGGGTAAAGCTAAGTCATTAGAGGTCAGGCAGTGGTGTCACACACCTTTAACTCCAGGATTTGTGATACAGAGGCAGATGGATCTCTGTGAATTCAAGGTCACCCTGGGCTACATAAAATAAATGCAGATGCAAATCCAGATGGTGGTGTCTTACACCTTTAATCCTAGTACTAGAGGGAATATAAAAATCCTAGTACTAGAGGGAGGAGAGGAGAGAAAGGCTTAAGCTACTTAGTCTGATCAGTTTGCTTAATCTGCTTAATGTGGTCACCCATACTTGGTAGAGGTAAGACTTTTCTAGTGGCTTGGCTGCTTTGCTTTTCTGGTTTTCAGGTTGAGCCCCAGTATCTCTCTCATGGTTTTTATTATTTGTGGTATAAGAGGTATATTTTGTTAGTTCCCCAGTCTGACATATTTAAATTGACAATAAAAATTAATCATCACGATATCTGTACCTGAGTTGGCTCCCTAATTTCAATCTCACCAATTTGTGTCTCACATGAATGACTGCCATAGTTTGCTATTACATCTCTTACATCCACTCTTTTCACATAAAATAATCCACTGAGCTTCAAACATATTCACATAATCATCTCCAATGCTGAAAAGTTATTACTGCATTGTAAAATTAAGTTATCTGCTATTAAAAACCTTTCAAGTACTTTTACTTACTTTTGTCTTGGCCACCAAGGGATTGCCTTCATCTGAAAATTTATTTCATCTTATTATTCTCTTTGACCTTGACAGATCAAAGAATGATTTTTTCTGATCAGTCTTTCAAATATTTCAGGTTCTCTGCCGTCTTTCAACGTTCTCCTGAAACTGTATATACCCTATTTATTTAGATTAGGTTAGGTTAGGTCATTAGGCTCCAAAAGTTATGTTGGTGTCTTAAATTTTGGTGTTGTGAACGCGACCTTTCTGTAAATATGTTATCTAAAAATGTGTTTAAAATCCGACATGGAAGTAGGATGTGACTACTGTTGTATAGTAAGGGGAGATTTAGACACAGAAACACACACATTTGTTGAAGGAAGATAGTGTTGTTAATGCTCAGAAAACAGTATCCTAAAACATGACATGTAAACAGAGGCAGCAAAAGAAGTGGGATTGTGCTACCATTCTCTAACTCCTCTCTGAGTGAGAGCTGCCATAAAGAAATTCTCTGAACTTCAGTCTTTGAATGTAGGTCAGAGGACCCTCCTGTGACAGCTGCTAACCTTTCCTATACATGGGGAAAAAGGAATGTTGCACATAAAGGTTAAAATGAATCTGAACAAATAGGTTTCACTAAAACCCCACAATTTCAATACCATTCAATTAATTCCTTTGTCTCTTTCCATTTCTCTTTGTCCACTCTTCATCAAACATAACTTTAAATACTATGGCTTTCCTTGAAACTTGGTATTCAATTCAATATCCAAAAATTATGAAAATTCTTATCATATATAAAATTTTTCTTAAATACTTTTATTATGGTTCTATCTCTCTCTCTCTCTCTCTCTCTCTCTCTCTCTCTCTCTCTCTCTCTCAGTACATCTTCTGTTATAATGGTCATTGCTATAACCTTTGTGGTTGGTATGTATGATAATGATTATGTTATATCTTGCCCCCTTACAATTTAGAGACTTAGGAAAGAATGTCTCACAATTTTACAAAGACAAAATTAAATATACTGACATAATTCAAAGGTCAGTGGTCTCTGGAAAAGGCAGGGGAATTTTCCTCCCTTGGGGCCTTCAGATTAAGTTTAGTTTTTCCAGCACATTGATTTTAGATTTCTAGGAGTGTAAATGAGTAGTTCTGTAGTTTGTGACACAATATATCAGTAGCAAGAGAACACTAGGAAAAATGTTCTTCCCTTTTTCAATTTTCATAGCATTTTTCAATTGCCATAATTTTCAGTCTACCAGAATGACCAGTTCTTCCCTGTTAACACTGTCCAAAGAACCCCATTCTCCCTTCTAAAATTAGCACAACTGCAGTATTGTATGTATCTACGTATGTTTTAATATTTAATATTTACTTTCTTACATCTTTTGTAGTGAATTTATATAAGTTTTTCTTGTTTTTAGTCCATTCCTATTGCAATAATTACATAAGAGCTGAATTACATTATGTAGTCAATATTATTTCTAAAAATTAACCCACGATAATTTATTAGCAAATAATTTAAACATAAAATTAAAATTAAATTCTAATGTCAAAATGTACATGAACAAGCTAGTAAAATACATTTATTATTTATTGTTATATTTCTTTAATAAATCTGACTTTATGAAATAATAAATAAAATTTTAGCATCAATAGTGGGAAAGCTGTATCACATTGCTTGTTATAATGCAATGTCCTCACTGTGTCTGTCGAAGCAGCCGCTCATTACTAAAGCGGGAGACAAACACATTCTGGACTATATGGAAAGATGTAACCTGGGCATGGAGAACCTTGCATAGGAAATTTCCATTTAAGTTACAAAGTATATTTTCTGAATGAAAATATTCCATAATTACTTAATTGGCATTTTAGGTGGTTAGTTAATGATATAGTTTCAACATTAAACCTGTCTTATTTCCTTCCCTCTATTCAGAATTCCCTAAAAATCTGAGTGGTGTCTTCCCTCTTAAAGGGCTCCTACCTTCATCTGCCAAAAGATCTTAGGTGTTAAGTGATTGATCTTAATTTTGTTTTGGTTTATTATTTCCATTCCAATTCTTTTGCTGAAATACTTTAACTCTGATTTTAGTAAGAAGGTACTATATATATATATATATATATATATATATTCTATTCAAAAATTTCCACTTCCTCCCCTCCTCCCATTTCCCTCCAGCTCCCCCAGTCTCCCTCCTCCCTTCTCCTCCAGTCTTAAGAGAGGGCAGGGTTTGAGAAGTCCAAGGCCCTTCCTTCTCCATCCTGGCCTAGGAAGGTGTGCATCCAAATAGACTAGGGTCCCCAAAAGCCAGTTCATGCAGTAGAAACAAGTCCCAGTGCCATTATCAATGGCCTATCAGTCAGCCCCCATTTTCTGCCACATTCAGAGAGTCTGGTTTGATCACATGCTCGTTCAGTCCCGGTCCAACTGGATTTGGTGAGCTTTCATTAGATCAGCACACTGTCTCTTCCTTGATAATCCTCTCCCTCCTTCTGCTCTTCAGCTGGACCTTGGGAGCTCAGTTCAGTGCTCTGATGTGGGTCTCTGTCTCTATCTCCATCTTTTGCCAATGAAGGTTCTATGGTGATATTTGAGATATTCATCAGTGTGACTATGGGACAAGGCCAGTTCTGGCACCCTCTCCTCTGCTGTCCAAGGACCTAGCAGGGGATATTCCCGTGGACACCTGGGATCCCCTCTAGAGCCAAGTCTCTTGCCAACCCTAAAATGGTTCCCTTAATGAAGATATCTTTTTCCCTGCTTCTATATCTGCCCTTCCTCCCTCTCAACCCTCCCACTTCCCCAAGCTCTCTCTTGACAAACCACCACACTGATTTCCAAAGTGGTTGCCTAAATTTGCATTCCCACCAGCTCTGGATGAGTGTTGCTCTTACTCCACATCCTCTCCAGCAGTGGCTATCACTGGTGTTTTTGATTTTAGCCATTCTGACAGGTACTTTGATTTGCATTTTTCTGATTGCTAAGGAAGCTGAACATGACCTTAAGTATCTTTTGGCCATTTGAAATTCTTCTGTTGAGAATTTTCTGTTTAGTTCAGTACCCCATTTTTAATTGGGTTATTTAGAATTTTACTGTCTAGTTTCTTGAGTTCTTTATATATTTTGGAAATCAGACCTTTGTCTGATGTGGGATTGGTGAAGATCTTCTCCCATTCAGTAGGATGCCTTTTTGTCTTAATGACAGTCTTTGCTTTACAGAAGCTTCTCAGTTTCAGGAGGTCCAATTTATTCATTGTTGCTCTCAGTGTCTGGGCTACTGGGGTTATACATAAGAAGTGGTCTTCTTTGCCATGTGTTGTAGTCTACTTTCCACTTTTTCTTCTATTAGGTTCATTGTGGTTGGATTTAATGCACCTGGACTTGAGTTTTGTGCATGGTGATAGATATGGATCTACTTTCATTCTTCTACAAGTTGACATCCAGTTATGCCAGCACCATTTATTGAGGATGCTTTCTTTCTTCTATTGTATAATTTTGGCTCCTTTGTCGAAAATCAGGTGTTCATAGGTTTGTGGGTTAATATTTGGGCCTTCGATTCAATTCCATTGGTCAATATCTCTGTTTTTATGCCAATACCAAGCTTTTTTTCATTATTATAGCTCTGTAACAGAGTTTGAAATCAGGGATGGTACCACCCTGAATGCGCTCAATCTTGTCTGATCTCAGAAGCTAATCAGAATTGGGCCTGGTTAGTACTTGGATAGGAGGCACTACTTTTTACAAGAATAATACTGAATCAAATTTTTAGATACTTTCAGAAGGCTAGAAATGTCAATCTGCAAGTAACACTTATATGCTACTTTTGTGATTGTTTTTATTATTTTATAGCTATAAATTAAATAAAAAAGCTAACATGCTTTTGCTCAGCAATATACTATATTTTCAGATTTTTATAGAATTAAATTGTGTGAAATTTGAGGACTATGCATATTATGAGAGACTCCTGCCATGGTATGGGTCTTCAATGTTTCTCTAGTGTTAATCTGTTGTGGTACTCTTAGGAGGATGTAGAACCTTTGTACAGTGAAGCCAATGGAAAGAAGGTAGCTTACAGGGACATACTTGAAGAGGATATAGGGAATCTGGCCATATCACTCTTGTCTATACACTCCAGCATTAATACATTGAAGGCCTCTATTATGCACCTTCTTCATATTCCAGTGCCCCACCACAGACTAAAAGGACACAACCAAGTAGATTTGGAGCATTACCTTCACAAAGCAAAGCAGAATTTTATTTTTTGTGTATTTTTTATCTTAGGTAATTTGTCTCAGCAGCATATTTCCCAAAAAGTTTCCAGGTAATACATATAGAATATTGTTATGCATATTTGAGCAAATTGAGGGGTGTTGTGAATTGCATTACTACTAATAGTCAAGAAAATGTTTCAAAGATTCCATAAAAATGCAAAGCAGATGGCACAGTGCCTGCAGCAGGGTAGCCAGGAGCCATTGATTTCTCAAACTTTTCAGATCCATGTGTACTGTGTCGAAGCAGTGGAGACCAGGGCTGTTGCAAACACAGGTTAACATTGCCTGTGGACATCATCACTTCACATTTGTACATTTGCCTTCTGTATGTAGCTGAAAAGTTTTGCAAAATCATGGGTCTTTCTAGAAAATACAGCAAACATGTTCGGAGAGTCTTACAGAATGGGATAGTGTTTCAATATCAAAGTCCTTGTTTTAGATCCTCATCATGTCAGTTATTTCATTTCTATAGTTTAAAAGAATTTATTGTATATTGCTATCATTACTTGTAAGAAATCAAGTTAGTGCAGAGTTATAGAATAGCATAGATATAAAGTCAGAGAGTTGACAAGAAAAGTCTTTGGGGAAAAAGCACTAAATATTGTAACTATTGAGAAGTTGATTATAATTGCTTAAATAATTTCATTGTCAGTAATAGAAACAATAGCTTCATGTGTCCACACTCCACTGATGATGAGACAGAAGATTTGCCTGCTTTGAAATAGCAATGCACATGATGAGGTATGATTTTGATTTCTGAAGACTGGTGATGTGAATTATCTTATGCTAATAAAACTCTGCTCAAGAAAGTGCTCCAAAGATTTCATAAAAATGCAAAGCAAATGGCATTGTGCCTGGAGCAGAGTGGCCAGGCACAGTGGATTTACCCCACTCCTGGTTCCTGTGTATTCCAAGTGCATAGTTAAATTGCAGTTTTCATTATGCAAGGAACTAGGAGGCTTGATGAGAAAAATGAGTCAGAGTCCAAGAATTTCACTACCTGACAGTTTTGATCAGCTCTATAATTGCACATTTTGCAAAGCAATTAAGCTGAAGAATTTACAGCCTGATATAAAGGACCTGTGTCAGAGAAAATTTTTACACAATAAATATGAGCATACATACAAATATTAAGTACACTGTCACAACTACCAACTTATTACAAGTTGGAAAAGCCCAGGGGCTCTATTGTGATAAATATTGACAGCTGCTTGGGGATCTAGGGAGCCTATATTAAGGTAAGAATTAATACATAATGGATATACACAGTACAGGATACTGAACCACAGAATATATTTGAAGAATGCATTTGCTTCACAACTCACCAATTATAGTTCCTGCAGATGTGTTATCCAATGCTATTGCTTTAAATGTAATTAAATTTATCACAATAAATAAAACAAAATTGTAAAGGTTGAAAAAAAGCTCAGTGAGCTATTGAAACATAAATGTAAATTACAAGAACTAATTAACAAGGCAGTGCTGGCATATGCCTTAATCCCAGCACTGTGAGGCAGAGGCAGGAGGATCTCAGTGAGCTCAAGGTTAGCCTGTTTAACAAGAGCTAATTCTGTGCTCCGAAGATGCAGCAAAACACTGTCTCAATGATAGGGAAGTTCAGCCAATCACATTTTGTTTGTGGAACATGTCGCCCTTAGGCTAAAGCTTGCCTATAAACCTGGCAAGTGCGCCTCCCCTAGCTCTCTCTCGCCTGGCTCCTGCGTCAGGACGGATCCTTTGGATTCTGGTGTAAACTGGTGTAAATCTTACTTCTGTTTATTAAAGCTGTATATTTTGTATTAAGATAGTTTGGGGACTTTTCATTACCGATCGTCCTGCAACATCATCTCAAAAAACTTAATAAAAACCAAACAAATAAAAATTAATAATTAACAACAAAATATGTAAAAATATTAAAATTATTGGAATGTCAAATAGAGAATAAGATAAAATTGTGTAGAGCAGTCACAATTAGACAGAAGTAATTGAGTGAATATTAAATGAAAGAAACCAAAAATGTCCTGAAAAAATTATTTCAAAAGATGTTCAGTAGGTTCAGAGATGTTGCCATCTAGATTTCACAGAGATTGCCCAGATCAAGGGAGCAGAGGAAATTTATGCTCATGGGTGCATTTAAGACCAATAGATGTCTCACCTTTCTCACTTAAAAACCAGAACCATAAAAGTAGTTTTGATCAAGTGTAGAGAAATCACCACATTGAACAACTAAAAATGGAGTCTGCTACAGTGTGCAGGTGGCTATGCTGGAAAAGGCAAAGAAATTATTATATAATATCATTATTTCCTCTTTCCCAATCCTCCTTTCAAATCCTATATACCACTTCTTGTTCTCTTTAAAGCCTGTGTACTCTTTTTCATTAATTATTACAATATGCATATATATATAAACATATGTATTTCTAAATATAAATTGTTCAGTTTGTATCATGTTATACTTAAGTATGATTTCAGTGATGGCCATTGTAGATAGGACAACCAATTTGTTTGTTCTTCCCTAGAGAAGACTATTTCTGTCATCCTTGTTAAGTTCATCTTTATGTAGTCATGTTGGCTAAACTTATGGATGTAGCTTCTGAAATTAATAAGAGAAAGAATTTCACAGAAAACTCTCTGATTCTCCATCTCTCACTTTTTCTATCTCCTCTGCTGCAATGTTTCCTTAGTCTTAGTTACAGGACGTTTTGTAGACTATCCATTGGAACTGGGATTCATAACTCTATATTGTGATTAGTTGTGGATTTCTTGTTTTATTACTGGATTTATATTAATCTGTGTCTTTAAATATAGTAATACATTTTAATAATATATATATATATATATATATATATATATATATATATAAATTCATTCATATATACAAGATAATATTGTCTTCTTGATTAACTGACTTGATTAGAATGACTTTTTCAACCTTATTTTGGTATATATTAGGATAATGACTTTTGCTTGCTTCTTAGTACCATCTGATTAGAATACTCCTATGCTGTGGGACAATGGTCTCGTAAGCTGTAAAGATTTGTCACTTGAATTGGTTTAATAAAACACTGATTGGTCAGTAGCCAGGCAGGAAGTATAGGCAGGATGACCAGAATAAGAGAATTCTGGGAAGAGGAAAGATTCAGTCTGAAGTTGTCAACAAGACACAGAGGAAGGAGGATGAGAATGCCTCACTGATAAAAGGTACCAAGCCACATGACAAACACAGACAAGAATTATGAGTTCTGATATAAGAGTTAGTTAATAAGAAGCCCGAGATAATAGGCCAATCAGTTTATAATTAATGTTGGCCTCTGTATTTTTCTTTAGAACTGAATGGCTGGAGGACCAGGCAGGACAGAAACCTCTGTCAACAATTACACCAACATGGGCAACTACATTCACATAAAATCTGTAAGAGCTTGGGAAGTATTTGTAGATACAAAAGGACAGAGTTAAGCACTGCTTCTTGGCAGTAGCATTTTCTTACTTGGTCTACGTTTGCTAAAGACAAGCATGTTTCATTTAAGTGATACTTTCTTGTTCATGCTAATTACAGGAACAGCTCTGGCTCTTTTTTTAGGTTGATGTTGACCATCCACTTTGTGTCCAAATGCTTATGTGCCCATACAGTGTTGGTAGGAAAATAGCTGAGACCATGCCCATGACTTAGCACTGCCTGTCTGGGCAGGCAGCAGGATCAGTTCTGCTGGCCATGAACAAGCATAAGAGCATGGCAGATTCCTGCCACCATACACATAGCATGGAGATATTTCCACGCTATGCAGTGCACTGCATGGCAAATTTAGCTTTTACTCAGATAAAAAGTGTTTACATTCTGCATGCTTGGAGTTGAGGTGGTGAGGATGACTCCTACCCAGCAGTTACAGAGCAATTCTTCATATTGAATACCTGAGAGAGGCTGAAGCAACATCCAGGGCCACTGAGACCAAGATATCTACCATTTAAAAATTTTTCCATTAGAAAATTATTACAGACACAATAAAGACACATTCAGATGAAAAAGACTTCTGAAAGGGGTTACAGTGTTGGATAAATGTATGGAGGCTTTGGAGAGAGAAGAAAAAGAATATAGACAACTATAAAGGGAAATAAATGATTTAAAAAAATAAAATGAAGTTTTTACAGAGACAGAATACAGAGTCATAGATTAAAGGAGTACAAAGAAAAACAAGGCATGTAAAGATGAAATACACACAGGAAGTCTGGATTATGTATATTTTTGCATTTTCTTTGAATATTTTGACTGGGAACAAGATAAGTACAGAGAGACATCTCATTATACTAGCTGCTAAGCTAAACCAACATATATATTTTAAAGGTATCTTGACTTCAAAATTTGGGACTAAGGATATCTTGCTTTGGAAAAGAAAGAGGTTCTGCTTTTGTTTCCACAGAATATGAGAGGTTGTGTATTCCTTCCAGACTAATATGGTTTTATGGAATGAGATCCCCTAAAAAATTTCCAATAAAAGTGTATGGCACAGATTATTCAACATTTCAGAGGACCTCTTTTGGAGTTTTCTCTGAGTTCTACAGCCAGACCAGCTTCATTACTGCTGGTTGAGATGATCAAGCCTCACAGAATATTCAAATCAGGACTTGAAAATAATCCTAAATTTTCTTTTGGTCCCTATAAGATTATCCGCACCCCCAATCAGCAGGAAGTAGCGTAGACAACTATTCCCACATTACCAAGGAAATGGTTTATGTCTTTGTTTAAAGTGTTGGTTAAAGTGGTTTCTTGAGTGCTTGTCCTTCTTTCATTCCCTCACTGTTTCTAGTCTTGACAAGGGATTAAACCTCACTAGACTCAATCTATTCCAATACTAGTACCCAGTTATACTGCACCTTAGTGTATGACTGAACAATCTACTCCAAAGGAATTAGTTGAACCATATTTATTACATCTTTATATACAATATCTAAAAAATGAAATCAACATAATTGTCCTGCAAATAATATACAAAAGAGTACATAAACTTTAGCAATATCAGAGGATTGGAAAATAAAAAGTGTTCATGGGGGTGGTTAAGTGAAGAAATAGAAATGGTGATATAAAGGAAGAATGAGAAAATAAGAGAGGATTTCTAATTGTGGGGGAGGAGGGATGTCAGTATAGAAGGAGAATGAAGAGGGACAAATAACACCAAGTATGTTTGTTAACTCAAGGAATCATACTGTTTTATATTTACCTAAAATTATGCACAATACATATAAAAATACATGTGCATATATATATATATATATATACCTGATATAAAGTTTTGCTTCTTAGGTTGACAATCAATGCTTAAAACTTTCTTAGAGAGTCATAGATTGTCTAAGAAAAATGGTGTTAAAAGGCAACAGACACATTAGTTATATTTGTTGGCCAGGGTAGTTTAAGTGATCCTCCAATAAATATAGGCTGTCTGTGTTGCCCATTATTTTCTCTCAAAGGCTGAAGGACAGTACTTATTACTGAAGACATTGAAACTATGTACTTCAGGCACAGATAATTCAAGATGAATTTGATTAGAAAGTCTCCTTCCTGAGGTCTACTTTTCATTTACAAGAAAATACTGTAATATGCCAAAGCAGGAAAGCAGTCAAAATCCTAGCTATCTATGATGCCCATGAACTACATGCATACCCATCATGGCAAGATATCTCTAAAGAAGCAATTCTGTCACTTGTATCTTGGCAAGGGACAACAATTGTCTAGTTGAATTTAAGGCCTACTCAATAGAAGGGAAATCAAATCTGGTATTAAAAATCTAGTCAACTATTTGGTGTTAATAAGGTTAAGGTTTCTTTAAAAATGTGACCTAAGTAAATCATCTTATTAATTATGATACTTTGATAGTAATAAATAGCAGATATGGAAGACCATTTAATAATCTACATAGAAAATTTAAAAAGAAGTCTACAGTCTGACTTAAGATTCCTAATATAATATACCCTAATGATAAAGACATAGAAATAATTTAAAGTTGTATTCTTTTTGTATTTGTTCAGGACATATTATCTTCAAAGACTCAGCTCTTTTCTGAGGAATTTTTATTAGTGACATATTTTCACTCTAGTCTATACTCCAGTAACTATACATTGCTAAAATAAATATTTTTGAAATTATTAATAGAGTGGACTGGAGAGATAGCTCTATTAATCTGTTTTTGTGATGGAAAGTGCTTATCTCTAGTTCACTTTTGACATATGGTTTTGCTGGCTTCAAGTTCCACATTGAAAATTACTTTTTTTAAAATTTTTTTATTGTGCTATACATTTTCCTCACTCCCATCCTTTCCTTCCCTTCCTTTTTTACTCTCTCCCTTAACCTCACATACTCCCAATTTACTCAAAAAGTCTAGCATTTTTCACCTTCCTCTGTATATCCAGGCAGTGTCATCTTTGTTGTCTGGTTTCTCTGAGGTTATGGCCTATAGGCTGGTTTTTCTTTGCTTTATGTCTAAAAGTCACGTATGAGTGAATACATATTATATTTGTCTTTCTTGGTCTGGGTTGCTTCACTCAATATGTTCTTTTCTAGATCTATCAGTTTGCCTGCAAGTTTCAAAATATCATTATTTTTTTACCACTGTATAGTACTCCATTGTGTAAATGTACCACATTTTCTTTATCCATTCTTCATTTCAGGGTCATCTAGGCTGTTTACAGGCTCTGAATATACAAAGAAATCAAGAAACTTGATATCGATACAACAAATAATCCAGTAAAAAAAAAAAGGATATAGACCTAAACAGAGAACTCTTAATAGATGAGATTCAAAGGGCTGAAAGGCATTTAAGAAAATGGTCAACATCCTTAGCCAGCAGAGAAAGGTAAATCAAAATAATGCTGAGATTCCATCTTACACCTGTCATAATGGCCAAGATCAAAAACACTTATGCTGGAGAGGATGTGGGATAAGGAGAGTGCCCCTCCATTGCTGGTGAGAGTGTAAACTTGTACAGCCACTCTGGAAATCAGTATGTTAGTTTCTCAGAAAATTAGGTAACAAGCTACCTAAAGACACAGCAACACAACTGATGGGTATGTGTCCAAAAGACACTCAATCATATCACAATGATATATGCTCAACCATGTTCCTAAAAATTGTTTTCTTTTATAATACAGAATACATCTTTTCAGTCACACATTGCTAAATTTTCTGCTCACTCTGCATGTGTTAGTTTAATCAGTCTGTCTTCATAAGTCACCTGACCTTTCTCTTTTTTAATACTTTTTTTTTATCTATGTCTTTAATGTTTTAACTATAAGCCTATATGAGTTTCTTTTCTGTTCCTATTTAAAGTTCTCTAAATGTTTTTACCTGAATGAGTATCTATTTCCTTAAGTTTGGAAAGTTTTCTCCTATGATTTAATTTAAAATGTGACCTATGCTTTCAGTATGGTGTTCTTGTCCTTTTCCTATGGTCCTAAAAAGAAGGTCAACCTTCTTAAGATCTGCCCATGCTATTCCAGAGTTCTCCTGAATTCTTTTAGTCTTTCTTTCTTTTTTTTTTTAACTTACCTTGATCTTTACTGAGTGATTTAATTCCTCCTATCTTCCATCACCGACCCTCTTCTTATTCCATGATCTATTCTTTTATTGACACATTTTGCTAATAATTTTATTAGCTTATTAAGGTTTTTATTCACAACAACATATCTATTTGTTTTTCTTCAGCATTTTATCTCTATTTTCATATCCTGCATTTGTTTTCTTATTTCCTACACCTCTTCATTTTTTCGTTTTTGTCCTCTTGAAGTGAATTCATATTGTTTTTTAATTCTTAGAGCATACTTATAGTCATTCTTTTGAGTTGTTTGTCTGGTCGTTCTATTGTTAGATGTTGCAGCTCAGTAGTCTACACAAGACCAGTACAAAATGAACCCAATCAACCTTCTGAAAGTTAACATAAAGAAATAGAAATGTCTTTTTTCAAACCTAACTTCTAGTTCTATTTGAACAAAAAGATATTAAAATTATTCCTGCTTCAACAACTCCTCCTTTTCTATACTCTTACATTAAAACCAGAAGTAAGCAAATTGCTCAGTGTCCTTCATATTATCTCAGACTCACAATTAAGTTCAAGCTCTTCACGATGCCATGTGATGAGTCATCAGTAACAATTGAAAGAAAACAATTAGCCTCCTTTTTCTATGATAATTTTCTCAAACTGGTTAAATTATGCTGTCAATTTTAATGAGAAAATCTTCAGGAAAGTCATGATTTAGATAAAAACATGTCTTAAACTATCTATGTGGACTTTTTATAAATGGTAATAATATAAATTTGAGTTTTAACTGAAAATGAATCTGGATGAAAGATCTTAGAAACGAAGTGCACATTTCAGAGTCATCTGAGCAGAGAAGTCCTCATCAAGGATCGAATGACAACAGCAAAGTCCCAGATCTTAAGGGTGATCATCTGAAAAACAAATATATGATGCTCAAGAAATAATACAACAATATGTCTACAACCGCATTAGAAATATGCTGTGGTTTAGTTGGGCTTCCTAACATTCTTTTTCAATCAGGGAAGTCAATTCTTCACTAGGGAAGAGCAAAGGGTAATGCTCATACCCTTTGCTTTAGATTATGAGCTATAGGAATAGCAGGACAGTTTAAGTTCTGGCTTACTTCAACTCTATTTTTATTGATTGATTTCCTGGAATTGCTATTATTATTTTTTAAATCATAGAAAGAGAAATTTCAGTTTTCTCCATTTCCAAAATTTCCTTTTGCTGCCTAAAACTCACTCTTATCTGGATTACTCTGTCTGGGAGATTACCCTTTGATACAATGTAGAGATTGCAGGGAGAATCTCCTGTATCTTGGATTCTTTTTTATCCCACTTTAAGAGTTTTATTAATAAAATGTGGAGAAAGTGAGAGAAGGAGTGCTAATATTGTTATTATCAATTAGACGGTACACCTTAGGAGGAATCATCCTTATAATAATCCACAAGTAAAAATACCCAGTTCAACTGGATGTATTCATGAGATTAAACACATCACATTACAGGCCGTGGAGAATCTCTCCACACCCATTCAACCATGCCAGATACCACAGAAAGATAGCAGCAACAAAAGCAAAAGACATTCTGTACCCTGTGGTCTCAGGGGCCTTGAGTAACCAAAATTCTACTAGGTAAATACCATGAGTGGCACCTAATAACCCTATTAAGAACTAGGTCTCAGTATACAAGCAAAAGGCAAGCAATCACCATACCCTGACACTGTATGAGGCAATTTGCCTGGATCAACTCCTATCCCTCCTCCCCTATAGGTCATAACCAAATAAGGAGAAGCCTAGGATTTGTCCAGATCTGCCCTAGAATAGAGAAGCTACAGCTTTAGCCTCCCTCTGCTCACCCTAACTAACTAGAAATGTACTAATACGATTGTCTTTTGCACAAGCCAATCCAAAGAAGAATGTTACGCTGCTTTTAAAATTCCTTTGATTGTGCTTAAAAGGAGCCTATTTTGCCTCTTTGTCAGATGTGCAGTTACCATTTTGCTTTTTGTCGGATGTGTGGTCCCAGTACACTGTTACCTTTACTTCTAGCTAGTACATACTCTTGCTGATTGCATCGTGTCTGGCGGTCTTCTCAGGACTTCCTGAGGACCCTAACAGTGGGTCCTCAAGACCTTGAACTTCAATTGCCATCTGCTGCTTCTCTGACATGACCACCAGCAATTGGGGGGATTTGAAGTTTTGGCTTTGTAGATTAGAATGCACAATGGTACTGGACAAATAGCTGAGAAAGAAAGAGTATTCTGGGGAGTCTTTAGAAAGTGGTGGTGGGGGGAAGCACACTGGAAACTTCTCTTGTCAACTGGGGCAGAGAAGGAACAACCCAGTGTTAACTCTACGGGCAGACTTGACTGAGTCATGTGTTCTCCTTCCCAAGCAAACTGCTCTGGGAATATAGTCTCTCTCCACCATCTCACCATTTTCTACGATGGAAGCCTTTGTTAAAGAACTGAATGTGGAGCTGACAGAAGGTAAGCATTTTAATGAAATTGAAGAGCTTTTGTTTAAATAAGAAGAAGGTTAAAATACCAAGGACTCGAGCTTGAACATTCATCTTCGACTCCCTAAACCAAGCAGGTTCATGTTAGACTTTAGCTTCAGTTTCTATTTCCCTTGCCCACTAGTAAATGCAGGAAAAGGGGAAGGAAGGACTGTTTTGGATGTGGGGAAATCCAACCATCTGCATTGGCAAGGATAAACAGCCTGGGTGTGGACTGTTTTATGTTGGTGTAGCTCTCTTCTGCTTTATCTGAGAGGGATCATTTCCCCAGAGTTCTGCAATGGGTGGAGGGGAAGGAGGAGGCCACACTGTGGACACAGTTGTCTAGATCCAAGAGGCCAAGGGACCCAGAACACTGACTGGCAATGACTGATTGGTAGTGCTCTCTGGGAAGCCCCACAGACAGATGTGCATGCTGTGCCATTCTGCTTTCTTCTGTTGGGCAGTGGTGGTGAAACGAGTTCCCTGGGAAAAGCCAGCAGTCTTCCTGTATAACTTCTTCCTTTTCTAAATGGGACTAAAGTGGGTTTGGAGTAGGAAGTTCCCAACGATGAATGAAGTTCTGTCATTAAGACACAAATTAAAAAGAAATAGTTCGAAAGGGCCGAGGAGGTAGCTCTGTTGCTGGTGTTCTTGTCTACCAGGCATAGACTCCTGGGCTTAATTCTTGAGTACCTCATGAAATCACGTGGGATGGCAGATGCCTGAAATCTCAACCCTTGGAAAGTGGAGGCCAGAGGATTTGGAGTTCAAAGCCATTCATTGAATCTCTGCCAGGCTGGAGGACAGCTTAGGTTTTATAAGACCCTGTTTCTTTTTTTTTCCCCCGTTATACTTGTTTATTCAAGTATCCGAAAACAATCTTTCCACTTCCTCCCCTCCTCGCAATACCCTCCTGCTCCCCCCACTTCCCTACTCCCTCTCCTCCTCCCTCACCATTCCCAAGAGCAGTCAGGGTTTCCTACCCTGTGGGAAATCCAAATTCCTTCCCCCTTCTTCCAGGTCCAGGAAGGTGGGCATCCAAACAGGCCAGGATCCCAAAAAGCCAGTACATGCAGACGAAACAAGACCCAGTGCCATTGTCAATAGCTTCTCAGTATTCATTTGGACCTTGGGGGCTCAGGCAGTCCCCATGTCAACCACATTCCGAGAGTCCGGTTTGATCACATGCTCGTTTAGTCCCAGTCCAGGTGGTCTTGGTGAGTTCTCCTTCGATCAGTCCCCTTGTATCAGTGGGTGAACGCAACCTTGGCGGCCCTGACTTCCAGTGCTCCAATGTGGGTCTCCATCTCTATCTCCATCCATCCTCAGATGAAGGCCCCCTCTGATTTTGCTTTCCTTGCTCACGATCTCCCTCCCTCTGCTTCTCATTTGGACCTAGGGAGTTAAGTCCAGTGTTCCAATATGTGTCTCTGTCTCTATCTCCATCCATCGTCATATGAAGGTTCTGTGGTGATATGCAAAATATTCATCAGTATGGTTATGGCCAAGGCCAGTTCAGGCACCCTCTCCTCTGATGCCCAGAGTACAATCTGGGGACCTCTCCTTGGGTCTGGGAACCCATCCAGAATTAAGTCTCTTGCAAACCCTAAAATGGCTCCCTTAGTTGAGATATAAACTTCCCTGCTCCCATAGCCATCCTTCCTCCCTCCCCCTCCCATTCCCACAAGCCATTCCCAATCTTCCCCCTCTCCCCTCTCCCTAACCATTTCCCCTTACTTCCACCCCCCCCCCCCCGCACCCAAGTTTGCCTGGCAATCTTGCCTAGTTCTAATATCCAGGAGGATACCTATATGATTTTCTTCAGGTTCACCTTCTTATTTAGCTTCTCTAGGATCACAAATTATAGACTCAAAGACCTTTAATTATGACTAGAATCCACTTATGAGTGAGTACATACCATATTCCTCTTTTTGGCTCTGGCTTGCCTCACTCAGTAAAGCATTTTCTATGTCCATCCATTTTCATGCAAAATTCAAGATGTCATTGTTTTTTACTGTTGAGTAAAACTCTAATGTGTATATGTTCCACACCTTTTTTAACCATTCTTCTATTGAGGGGCACCTACGTTGTTTCCAGATTCTGGCTATTACAAATAGTGCTGCTATGAACATAGTTGAACAAATACTTTTGTAGTATGTTAGGGCATCTCTTGGGTATATTCCCAAGAGTGGAATTGCTGGGTCCTGAGGGAGGTTGACTCCCAGTTTCCTGAGAAACTGCCACACTGATTTCCACAGTGGCTGCACAAGTTTGCATTCCCACCAACAAAGGATGAGAGTTCCCCTCACTCCACATCCTCTCCAGCATAAGCTATCATTGTTGTTTTTGAGTTTAGCTATTCTGACAGGTGTAAGATGGTATCTCAAAGCAGTTTTGATTTGCATTTCCCTGATTGCTAAGGAGGTTGAGCATTTCCTAAGTGTCTTCTGGCCATTCGAAGTTCATCTGTTGTGAATTCTTTGTTCAGTTCAGTACCCCATCTTTTAATTGGGTTAATTAGAGTTTTAGTGTCTAGTTTCTTGAGTTCTTTGTATACTTTGGAGATCAGACCTTTGTCTGATGAGGGGTTAGTGAAGATCTTCTCCCAGTCGGAAGGTAGGCTTTTGGTCTTACTGACAGTGTCCTTTGATTTACAGAAGCTTCTCAGTTTCAGTAGGTCCCATTTATTCATTGTTTCTCTTATTGTCTGTGCTACTGGGGTTCTACTTAGGAAGTGGCCTCCTGTGCCTATATCTTGTAAACTACTTCCCACTTTCTCTTCTATCAGGTTCAAAGTGGATGGATTAATGTTGATGTCTTTAATCCATTTGGACTTGAGTTTTGTGCATGGTGATAGATATGGATCTACTTTCATTCTTCTACAGGTTGACATCCAGTTATGCCAGCACCATTTGTTAAAGATGCTTTCCTTCTTCCATTGTATAGGTTTAGCTCCCTTGTCAAAAATTAGGCGTTCATAGGTTTGTGGGTTAATATCCGGGTCTTCTATTTGATTCCATAGGTCTACTCTCTGTTCTTATGCCAATACCAAGCTGTTTTCAATACTGTAGCTCTGTAATAGAGTTTGAAGTCAGGGATGGTAATGCCTCCAGAAGTTCTTTTATTGTATAAGATTGTTTTGGCTATCCTGGGTTTTTTGTTTTTCCACATAAACTTGATTATTTTTTTCTCAAGTTCTGTGAAGAAGTTTGATGGGATTGCATTGAATCTATAGATTGCTTTTGGTAGAATTGCCATTTTTACTATGTTGATTCTCCCAATCCAAGAGCAGGGGAGGTCTTTCCATTTTCTGGTATCCTCCTCAATTTCTTTCTTCAAAGACTTAATGTTCTTGTCAAATAGGTCTTTCACTTCCTTGGTTAGAGTAACCCCAAGATATTTTATGCTATTTGTGGCTATCATGAAAGGTGATGTTTCTCTGATTTCCCTCTCTGCTTCTTTATCCTTTGTGTATAAGAGGGCCACTGATTTTTTGGAGTTGGTCTTGTATCCTGCCACATTACTAAAGGTGTTTATCAGCCGTAGGAGTTTTTTGGTAGAGTTTTTGGGGTCGCTTATGTACACTATCATATCGTCAGCAAATAACGAAAGTTTAACTTCATCCTTTCCAATTTGAATCCCCTTGATCTCCTTATGTTGTCTTATTGCTATTGCTAGAACTTCAAGCACTATATTGAAGAGGTATGGAGAGAGTGGACAGCCTTATTGTGTTCCTGATTTTAGTGGAAAGGATTTGAGTTTCTCTCCATTCAATTTGATGTTAGCTGACGGCTTGCTGTATATTGCTTTTATTATATTTAGGTATGATCCTTGTATCCCCAGTCTCTCCAACACCTTTATCATAAATGGGTGTTGAATTTTGTCAAATGATTTTTCAGCATCCAATGAAATGATCATTGTAAGCTTCTGCATTTTTCTGTGGATATCCGACCCTCGAAACAGGCACGCACTTTTTCTGATTCAAGCCCATGAGAACGGACGACCGCCCTAGGAGTTAAAACAGATGACATACATATAAAGAGACCGGCTCATCTGCCAAGGAGCAATCGGCAAATGGCAGCTTTATTAAGCATAAGTCGGATATATATATTGTGGGACAAAAGGACACCAGCCCCCCATCAGGATCAAGGAAAGAGAAAAGTCAGGGGGACGCACCCAAGGTCGGAGAGCAGCTGAACAGAGAAAAGAGGAAGCCAGGTGGGCATACTCAGGCTCAGAGAAAAGCTGACCTGGGAACCTTGCCTGCGGGCGAGAACCTTGCTTGCAGGTGGAATTACCATGACAGTAGAGGGGGAGTTCTCTCTAAGCTACACCCTTGGGCCGTAGGTGAAATTAACATAACAGGAGAGGGCAGTTCTATGCTACACCCTCAAGCTGATGCAGTGGAACCAGAAAGCAGAACAGCCCTGCATAGCACCTCAGAAAAATGGGGAACCTGTGTACCTACAAGTCTCCCTTTAAATATATATAAAATATGATGACTAGCAGCTGTCTTAGGCATGTTGGTCGTTGGGTTAGATCTCTAAACCCGTCTACGGGAATGTGTTCAGGTCCAAACGCACCCCCTGTCTTAGGTGAGACCACCCCCCCGTGTAATAAACCCGTCATTGCTTTATTAGTCACACATCGAATCCAGCCATATTTATGCTGAAAGATATTCCGAGGCGAATGCCTACTAGGGCCAGGCCATGGCGGACCTGAAGCCATTGGCCAGGTGAAAATGTTCCAGCATACACATGAGCAATCCTGGAAGAGACTGTGCTTGCAGTGTCTGAAACGTTTTGCTGAATAGAGCCCCTTTGAGTAAGGCTACGGCATCGGCAAATGGGACCCCTGGAATGACTAACCATATTAAATTAAAGCCAATTAGCAATTTCGTATTCCGGGGTCCGAGAAAAGCAGCAAAATCCTAACCAGCGACCAGCAGAGGTCAAAATCCACGCCCAGTTTGTAAAGATCAACAAAAGCATCCAATCAAGAATTTAAATTAATTTGAATGTCCATGGTATTTTTGTCTGACCTGTAGGGTTCCCGCGCGAGTATTCAATGCTGCAATCTAGGGTAGGGGAAGTAGCTGCTTCCCCTCAGGGGGTAGAGCAGCCTTGGCTAAACAGGCAGATCAAGGCAGAGCAAAGATAGGAAGCTGGGAAAGGGGCAAAGGCAGGCGCTGGATCATCTCTCAGGAATCTGTCATCTTTCTCACTGCCTCTGCCGCGCCCGCGGGGTCTCTTGATCTCGCCTTGTCCTTAGGTCTCTGAATAGAGGAATCCACAGTCCATATCAGACATTTAGGGACCAAAATGGATTGCTTTGCATCCTGTGGAAATACATATAAACCGCTCCTCTACCCCAAATTAATACATGAACTGAACCATGTTACATATTGGGAGTAACAAATAGAACAAAAACTTAGCTCAGCCAGTATTGACGTTGGCTGGTCTTGAACTTAGAGACCTACAGGTCTCTGCTCCAAAGAGCAAATTTCATTGGCCTGTGCCATTGCAACCGGCCTAAATATTGGGCTGCATAGCGAACCCCAAAACATCCTTTAGAATTAGTTTTGTCTGGAACTTTTCCAGGGGCAGAAAATAATTATCTGATCCAGTATGTGAGCACTTACATAACTGGATAGGATTATTAAAATTGTTATCTTTATGGGGGCACATTGCCTCCCGCCAACATTTTGAGAAGTAATTAATAGGATCGACATATCTGGCTATAGATGTGGAAATCTTTGTCAGTCATCAATTCATATAAAAAACATTAGGACTCCAGAAATAGTCCTCCAAAGAGCAATTAATAAAATTAAAATATATGCAACAAGTCTAAACTGAAAACTCTCAATGGACAAACTTAAAAATGACTGAAAGATATTTAAAAAATCCTTAAATATGACATCTTTAATCATAGGAGAAATGTGAATTAAAATAACTTTTGAGACTTTATCTTATTTTAAATGACATGACCAAGATCAAACATTGTTCATAGTTTATACTTAAGAGAAACCTTTTCATGATTGGTGGAAATGTAAATTGGCACAGTCCGGAATTTTAAAAAATTAGGCAACATATCATCTCAAAATTTAGCTATATCTCTTTAGGGCCTAAATATAAAAGATGTTTAACCATGTCATAAGGACATGTGTTTAACCATGTATATAGCAGAATTACTTTAATATAGAATCTGAAAACAACCCAAATGTATCTCTCTAACACGCCTGATAAATGAGATAGCCATAAATGTTATAAAACATTTTGAATAACTCTGATTATATAAATTAAAAAACCTGTATAACAAGAACTTTAAACCTTATAAGAGTTATAAGCCATAAGACAATGGAGAGATCTTTATTCATCCGTGAAAACAGTATCAAATAAGCCAAATCGACAATATTACTGAAAGTTAATCCATGAACTTAATGTAAATGTCCATTAAATTTATGATGAAAATTTAGACTTTGAAGAAAATAATTATTACCCTTACAAAAAATGTAAACTTAAAATCCTGTATAATTAAGGAACCTTTGAATCTATAATAATCCTTAACTTAAAACTGTCTAGACTTAAGTCCTAGTCCTATTTAAGTCCTATTTAAAACTTAATAGTTTTAAATCTAGCATAGTTGAGCTATTGCTCCAAAAATATAATTTTGAGAAACCCATTTTCCCGCTCCTAGCCTGGATCCCTCTAAAAATGTGTAAGCAACCTTTCTTTAAAAAGGAAAACATTAGATTTTTAAAAACCAGACAGCTGTTCCTTTTAACAACCTCTTTAACTCTGATTTACCCGGGGTATTTTTTATTTTTTAATTATCTCTATCTCTTAATTATCTTAAGTATCTCTTATTTAATTATATCTTAATCCTCAATGCATCCTGGCCAGACTACAGGATGACCCTGTCCACAATCCTCACCTATCCGATCTCACCCATGAGTCTCGGCGGAGGGTGTCTAGGTTGAATGAAATCCATAGAGCATGAAGTTGAGGTGAAACAGCAGCTTGCTTATTGCCCTGCTGGGGCTAGCTTTTTACCATGGCACCAAATGGGGAGCCAAGGAGGGACTTTTATCTGACCCCAGTAGGGGGTCAAGGACTGATCACGTGTATACAACCTTTATCTGCCCCAGTAGGGACTGTCACCTGACCCCAGCAGGGATCAAGGAATAATCACCTGCATTCAAACTTCCTCATCCAACTCCAGGAGCAGAGGGAAGTTATGATTTTTTGTAGATAAGCTCCTCAAACTTACATCTTTGTCCTGGAATAACTCCGTAGACCAGGCTGTCCGTGAACTCATAGAGTCCCATAGTCTCTGCTTCCTCAATGCTGGGATTAAAGGCGTGTGCTACAACACCCAGAACTCATAGAGATCTGTCTCTGCCTCCCAGGCATTGGGATTAAAGGTGTGTACTACCATATCCAACTACTCTCTTCCTTAAAGAACTTTAACCTTTAGCCTGCATATATTTTTAACCCAGTTAGAGGTTTTTTTCCCTCTTAGAATCTCTCTTTACTGTATATCCTTTTTTTTTTCTGACTACATAAGCCTTTAATTTATTAAGCAAAAATGAGACCCGTGGCTTTGACGGCTAGATCCAACCCATTTCTTAGCTTTCTGTTGAGATGGAAAATCCTTGAGCTAGCAGCCTTAATGTTGTTTGCCGTTGCCCCAGGCTATTGGTTCATCTTTGTTATCTAGAACATGGGCAATCTGCTGAAGTGGCGACCTGCTGAAGCAGCTCTCCAGCTATGGCGCGCTTTTTGAGCTAGCCCAAAGGTAGCAACTGCCTGCCAGAAAACTGTAGGCTCGTGGCCTCTGTCAGCTTAAAGGCATTTGTGTCTGGCCAGGCCTTAGTCGAGGGCGTGCGCAGCCTTTGCTCTGTTGGCTCCGCTCCGAGCCTCACATAACGTTACATACAGCCTCCGATGTAAACCTGCCCTTAGCCCATCCATTTGTGGCAGGCACCTTTTGCCATCGCGGGGTTCCGCGCCTTGGCGGCCAGTTTCCTGGGACTCCTAGAGTTGCCAGCCGCAGTTGCGCAGCCTGCTGGAGTCCTGTGTACAGACCCTGTATAGTCTATCGGCCTCCATGCAGGCGGATCACATTCCGCCTAGCATGTGGCTCATTAGCTGCGGGTAATACCCAGCTCCATCTATGGCTTGGGGCTCAAGGCTGCTGCACTCTCTTATTTTGTCAAAACTCTCTCTTTATTTGGCTCTTTTGCCTTTAGTTATTTAGAAACTTTTAATAGAATTGTTAGACACATTTTTGAATATTTTTTCAGCCCGAGGCCCGCAGTTACATGGCCATCGGCTATTGCTAGCGTGCTTGCTTAAGCTGGGTCCTGTAACCTTGGGAACGGATTTTAGCCGGGAGCTAGCTGCGCCCAGCCTGTTCTCTTTGGCAAAAATTAAAGTTCCCTGCATGTGAGAGTCAGGGACTGAGTTTTAAAATAGTCTAAACAATCTCTTGTGCAGTGTCATCTTAATCCTGGTACCTAGTCTCATTACGAATTTTAGCAGCTGATTTGCTCATTGGCCTTCAGCTCTGGATCAGACCTTTCGGCACCCATACTTCTAAAAATCAAGCTCATTCACCCCCTTATCACACGTGCACAACTGCACATTACAAAACTGGCCAGATTCCAGATCGTGGAGGGACCCCTACCTCTTTGGGGTTCTCGTGGTAGATCCAGAGACGGCAGAACGCGGTCCTTCAGTCCTTATTCAAGGCTGACCGAGGGACGCCATTTGTAAGCTTCTGCACTTTTCTGTGGACACCCGACTCTCGAAACAGGCGTGCGCTTTTCCTGACTCGAGCCCACGAGAACGGACGATCGTCCTAGGAGTTAAAACAGATGACACACACACAAAGAGACCGGCTCATCTGCCAAGGAGCAATCGGCAAATGGCAGCTTTATTAAGCATAAGTCGGATATATATATTGTGGGGCAAAAGGACACCAGCCCCCCATCAGGATCAAGGAAAGAGAAAAGTCAGGGGGACGCACCCAAGGTCGGAGAGCAGCTGAACAGAGAAAAGAGGAAGCCAGGTGGGCGTGCTCAGGCTCAGAGAAAAGCTGACCCAGGAACCTTGCCTGCTGGGTGGAATTACCTTGACAGAAGAGTTCTCTCTGAGCTACACCCTTGGGCCGTAGGTGAAATTAACATAACAGGAGAGGGCAGTTCTATGCCACACCCTCAAGCTGATGCAGTGGAACCAGGAAGCAGAACAGCCCTGCATAGCGCCTCAGAAAAATGGGGAACCTGTGTACCTACAGATCATATGGTTTTTTTTCTTTCACTTTATTTATATGATGGATTACATTGATAGATTTGCGTATGTTGAACCAGCCCTGCATCTCTGGGATGAAGCCCACTTGATCATAATGGATAATTTTTCTAATGTGTTCTTGGATTCGGTTTGCCAGGATTTTGTTGAGAATTTTCGTGTCGATGTTCATGAGTGAGATTGGCCTGTAATTCTCTTTCTTGGTTGTGTCTTTGTGTGGTTTTGGTATCAGGGTAACTGTAGCTTCATAAAAGGAGTTTGGCAATGACTCTTCTGTTTCTATACTGTGGAATTCATTAAGGAGTATAGGTATTAGCTCTTCCTGGAAGTTCTGGTAGAATTCTGCATTGAAACCATCTGGTCCTGGGCTTTTTTTGGTAGGGAGATTTTTGATAACAGCTTCTAATTCTTCATGACTAACAGGTTTATTTAGATTGTTCACCTGTTCTTGGTTCAACTTTGGTATATGGTACTTATCTAAAACATATCCATTTCTTTAACATTTTCCTACTTTGTGGCACATAAACTTTTGTAGTAAGATCTAATGATTCTCTGAATTTCCTCTGTGTCTGTTTTTATGTCCCCCTTTTTCATTTCTGATCTTATTAATTTGCATGTTCTCTCTCTGCCGTTTGATTAGTTTGGATAGGGGTTTGTCGATCTTGTTGATTTTCTCCAAGAACCAGCTTTTTGTTTCATTGATTCTTTGGATTGTTTTCTGTGTTTCTATTTTGTTGATTTCAGCCCTCAGTTTGATTATTTCCAGTCTTCTACTGCTCCCGGGTGAATCAGCTTCTTTTTTTCTAGAGCTTTCAAGTGTGCTGTTAAGTCTCCAATGTGTGCTTTCTCCATTTTCTTTAATTGGGCACTGAGTGCTATGAACTTTCCTCTTAGCACTGCTTTCATAGTGTCCCTTAGGTTTGAGTGTGTTGTGTCTTTATTTTCATTAAATTCAAGGAAGACTTTAATTTCTTTCTTTATTTCTTCCTTGACCTAGGGGTGATTTAATAGTTGACAGTTCAACTTCCATGAGTTTGGTGGCTACTTGGGGGTAGCATTGTTGTTGAATTCTAACTTTAATCCATGGTGATCTGACAAGACACAGGTGGTTACTAATATTTTTTTGTATCTGTGGAAGTTTGCTTTGTTACCAAGTATGTGGTCAATTTTTGAGAAGGTTCCATGGGCAGCAGAGAAGAAGGTATATTCTTTCCTATTTGCGTGGAATGTTCTATAGATGTCTGTTCAGTCCATTTGATTCAACACCTCCAATAATTCTCTTATGTCTCTGTTGGGTTTCTGTCTGATTGATCTGTCCATTGGTGAGAGAGGTGAGTTGTAGTCTCCTACTATTAGTGTGTGTGGTTTGATGACTGCCTTGAGTTCTAGAAGTGTTTCTTTTACATAAGTGGGTTCCTTTATATTAGGGGCATAGATATTCAGGATTGAGATTTCCTCCTGATGAATTGTTCCTGTTATGAGTATGAAATGTCCATCTCTATCTCTTTTGATAGATTTTAGTTTGAAGTCAATTTTGTTAGATATTAGAATGGCCACACCTGCTTGTTTCTTAGGTCCATTTGCTTGGAAAACCTTTTCCCAGCCCTTTACTCTGAGTAGATGTCTGTCTTTGTGGCTGAGATGTGTTTCTTGTAAACAGCAGAATGTTGGTTCCTGTTTTCATATCCAAATCTAAGTCTGTGCCTTTTTATAGGTGAATTGAGTCCATTGATATTAAGTGATATTAAAGACCAGTGGTTGTTGACTCTGGTTATTTTTGGGGGGAGGGGTAGTAGAGTGTATGCTCTTCCCTCCTTTGAGTTCTGCTTGTGAAGGGTCTCTAGATGTCTGAGTTATTGTAGGCGGTGCTGGGAATGTTGGATTCCTTGTGTTGTGATTTGTTGATTTCCATTTGTTGCTGGACACTGTAGATGCCTTAAGGGACAGCAGCATATGAAGAAAACATATACACAATGGAGACCCTACAGAGAATCTTGAGTATGTATGGGTGACAGAAGTGTTGTCAAAGACATATGGGTAGGAAGAAAAGAAAGCATTAATAACTCCCAACTATATCGTAGTTATTTTAATACTTCTTTTGATAATTCTTATGACCAAGCAAATAATTATGAACACTGAAAATTGCCTCTAAGAAATTTAGACCACTATTACTTTCTTTATATTCCTGTACAGTGCAGCCTAACAGTAGAGACGTGTTTGGAGAGCTTCTGCCTTCAGAAGGATCAGTGCAAAGCGAAACATTTTTTTTTTCTCCTGTTAGACACTTTTCTTCCACTCTTGACGATTTTGAAGGTTGAAAGATTTCACACATCAAAACAACCAGCTCAACTCCAGGGAAGATGAAAACAAACCTCTTCCAGCAGGACTTTGACCTCTCTGACTAAATTTGCCACCTCTTCTTCCGTTTTGAATCTCAGAGCCAAATGCTGGTATTTTCTCTCCCTGTTTTTGTCTCCTACTGTGAGCAAATAAGGTGAAAGCAAACCTCAAATCCCAAGACACCCCGAAAACTCATTCCGTGCTGTTTCCTTTTGGGCATAAGATTTCCCCACTCGCTTTCAGGAATAAACAGTTTCAAGGAGCAATCTTTACAGTTTTAATAGTGTGTGACATTTGAGTCTCTGAAGCCCAAACTTCTCTAGATGTGAAATTTTTGCTTCTTCAACAATCCTGGGCTTCTGGATAGCTCATCCTGTTCCCAGAGTAGTTTTCACTCTCCATTGCTCCTTACTTCTTTTTTTATTTACATACATTCGGATTTATTTTTTCTGATTATTTGTACTAAATAAGTCACCAAATATTTCAAAGCAGTTATTACCAATAAATGTATTGGCATCATTAGAAATATTTCATTCATTTGCCTTTATATATATTAGGTACATGTAGCTATAGGTCCATATGAATTTTTCTTACTACTGTGACAGAATAGTATATTATTCAAAATTTGTCTCATAATTAGGAGTAAATGTAGAGTAGCTATAAATGTTTATTGTTCAATTCAAAATACACTCTCAAAAAAGCAGATATAGAGCTTAAACGGGGTCAATGATTTGGTAAAATATGAGAATATGTGTAATATAAATTGTATGTATTAAGACGTTTGGGGAGCCATTCTGTCTTTTGACTTCATGGTTGATGCAATTTTCTGGCCAAAGCATACTATTGTCAACTCGGCTTTCACATGTTTGAGACTTCCTAATTGTTTTCTTACATAAAGTAGACAAATAAGGACAATAAAGCAAACACAAAAGGATAAATTAGGTTCTTTTATTTTTTCTAATATGTTGCTTAGTACACACTTAACCTTTATTTATTTCATTGCAGCAGAGGAATCATTTATTTACTGTGTTTTAATATTATTACCATTTTTTGCTCTGTAAAAGCAGCAATTTTATAAGCCCTAGATTAATTTTAATGGTGTTGGTTTCTATGCAGAATACTTTGTTACAAACAGATAGAAACCAAAGCGACTTATATCTAGATATTTCATACCTTGCAAATATTATTTGAATAATTAATTTAGCCAAATGCTCCCCCTCCTATCTCTCCACTTTGCCTTTCAATCTCATTACTTTATTTTTTATTGTAAGACTCTAAGAGAAGTTGAGTTTTATGTTGAGTAATTAATTCTTTACAGATTTTGACTGTCTCTACCCTTTATTGTTCACAGGAACTGACTAACATAATACATTGGGCGGTAGTGTATAATTATAATTTAATAGTGAGTAGGTTTTTTTTAAAAAAAAGCAAAAATAATGACTATCATGGCCTGGAAAATTGACTCAGAATTTAAACCACTTACTGTTCTCTCAGAGAGTCCTGGTTTAGTTCCCAGTCCCCACGTGGCAGTTCACATCTCTAATCCCAGTTTCAGAGGATCTGATGTGCTTTTCTCACATCTTGAGACCCTTATACATATGTGGCACACACACATATACTCACCTACATGCATAAACTAATAAAGAAATATCACCAATATTTTTTTTGAAAGTAATTTTATTAAATTATGAAAGTTTCCATTTCTGCCCCTCTTCTCAACACCCTCCCACTCTCCCCACTCCCTCTCCTCCTCCCTCTTCGTCCCTTAGGGCAGTCAGGGTTTCCTGCCCTGTGGGAAGTTCAAGTTCCTCCCCCCTCCAGGTCCAGGAAGGTGAGTATCCAAACAGACTGGATCCGCAAAATCCAGTATATGCAGAGAAAACAAGTCCCAGTGTCATAGTCAATGGCTTTTCAGAAAGACTTCGGGCCAGCCACATTCAGAGAATCCGGCCAAATTCCGAGAATCTGGTTAGATCACGTCCTCGTTCAGTCCCAGTCCAACTGGCCTTGGTAAACTCTCATTAGATCTGTCCCCTTGTATCAGTGGGTGATAGCATCCCTCGCAGTCCTGATTTCTTTTTTCATGTTCTTCCTGCTTCTGCTCCTCATTTGGACCTTGGGGGGCTCAGTCCGGTGCTCCAATGTGGGTCTCCGTCTGTATCGCCATCCATCGTCGGATGAAGGTTCCCTCTGATCTTGCCTTCCTTGCTCATGTTGTCTTTCCTTCTGCTCCTCATTTGGACCTTGGGGGGCTCAATCCGGTGCTCCACTGTGGGTCTCCGTCTGTATCGCCGTCCTTCGCCAGATGAAGGATCTATGGTGATAAGCAAAATATTCATCAGTATGGTTATGGGCCAAGGCCGGTTCAGGCACCCTCTCCTCTGTCCAGAGAACAATCTGGGGATCTCTCCTTGAACCTGGGATCCCATATATAATCAAGTCTCCTGTAAACCCTGAAATGACTCCCTTAGTTGAAATACATTCTTCCCTGATCCCATATTCATCCTTCCTCCCTCCCCCCCCCATCCCAAGCCACCGAGCTTTCCCCATTCCTCCCCTACTCCCTTCTCTCTAACCCTCTCCCCTTCCACCAACCCTCCCCCCCCATGCACCCGAGGTTACCTGGGACTCTTGTCTATTTCCTACCTCCTGGCAGATAGCTAAATAATCTTCATCAGGTTCATCTTCTTATTTAGCTTCTCTAGGATCACGAATAATAGGCTCAAAGACCTTTAATTATGGTTAGAATCCACTTATGAGTGAATACATACCGTGTTCCTCTTTTTGGGTCTGGCTTACCTCACTCAGTAAAGCGTTTTCTATTTCCATCCATTTGCATGCAAAATTCAAGATGTCATTGTTTTTTACTGCTGAGTAAAACTCTAATGTGTATATGTTCCACACCTTTTTTAACCATTCTTCTATTGAGGGGTACCTAGGCTGTTTCCAGGTTCTGGCTATTACAAATAGTGCTGCTATGAACATAGTTGAACAAATGCTTTTGTAGTATGTTAGGGAATCTCTTGGGTATATTCCCAAGAGTGGAATTGCTGGGTTCTGAGGGAGGTTGACTCCCAGTTTCCTGAGAAACTGCCACACTGATTTCCACAGTGGCTGCACAAGTTTGCATTCCCACCAACAATGGATGAGTGTTCCCCTCACCCCACATCCTCTCCAGCATAGGCTATCGTTGGTGTTTTTGAGTTTAGCTATTCTGACAGGTGTAAGATGGTATCTCAAAGTGGTTTTAAATACAGTGGCCCTCCTATACACAGAGGATAAAGAAGCAGAGAGGGAAATCAGAGAAACATCACCTTTCATGATAGCCACAAATAGCATAAAATATCTTGGGGTTACTCTAACCAAGGAAGTGAAAGACCTATTTGACAAGAACTTTAAGTCTTTGAAGAAAGAAATTGAGAAGAATACCAGAAAATGGAAGGACCTCCCCTGCTCTTGGATTGGGAGAATGAACATAGTAAAAATGGCAATTCTACCAAAAGCAATCTATAGATTCAATGCAATCCCCATCAAAATTCCATCAAACTTCTTCACAAACCTTGAGAGAACAATAATCAAGTTTATATGGAAAAACAAAAAACCCAGGATAACCAAAACAATCTTATACAATAAAAGAACTTCTGGAGGCATTACCATCCCTGACTTCAAACTCTATTACAGAGCTACAGTATTGAAAACAGCTTGGTATTGGCATAAGAACAGAGAAGTCGACCTATGGAATCGAATAGAAGACCCAGATATTAACCCACAAACTTATGAACGCCTAATTTTTGACAAGGGAGCTAAACCTATACAATGGAAGAAGGAAAGCATCTTTAACAAATGGTGCTGGCATAACTGGATGTCAACCTGTAAAAGAATGAAAGTAGATCCATATCTATTACCATGCACAAAACTCAATTCCAAATGGATTAAAGACATCAACATTAATCTGTCCACTTTGAACCTGATAGAAGAGAAAGTGGGAAGTAGTCTACAAGATATAGGCACAGGAGGCCTCTTCCTAAGTAGGACCCCAGTAGCACAGACAATAAGAGAAACAATGAAAAAATGGGATCGACTGAAACTGAGAAGCTTCTGTAAGTCAAAGGACACTGTCAGTAAGACAAAAAGGCTGCCTTCTGACTGGGAGGAGATCTTCACCAACCCCTCATCAGACAAAGATCTGATCTCCAAAATATACAAATAACTCAAGAAACTAGACACTAAAACTCTAATTAACCCAATTAAAAAATGGGGTACTGAACTGAACAGAGAATTCACAACAGATGAACTTCGAATGGCCAGAAGACACTTAAGGTCATGCTCAACCTCCTTAGCAATCAGGGAAGGGCAAATCACCAATATTTTATTAAACAAGAATAATCCCTGACAACATAGCATAACCCCTCTGCACCTAAGTTACAGGGATCGTTGAAGAAAGGGTGAAAAGATTGTAAGAATCCGAAGATCAGGAAGGTTGCTGTGAGATTGTATGTCTTAATGCTATTAAGCAGCAGTTCTCTGTGGTTCACAACCTCTGTGTGTGTGGGGGGGGGTCCAAATTAACCTTTCACAGGGGTCACATATCAGATATTTGCATTATAGTTCACAACAGTAGCAAAATTAAAGTTGTGAGGTAGAAATGAACATAAATCAATGTTTGGGGGTCACAGCGAGAGATTTCATATAAAAATGTTGCAGCAATAGGAAGATAAAGAACCTCTGTTTAAAGTCTCACTGACATAATTGTGCAAACATGAGTTAAATAGTAAGACACAAACCTCGCTGTAAAAGAAGATGGGGGAAAGCCTATTTAGGCTTCAACCCTGCTAAGGATCTATAGAAAACTAAAGAATGATGACAGCAGAAGAAATAGTCTTCCCCAAAGAAGAGCACACCAATATATACTATACTAAATGTCATCCCTGAAAGCATGTATACAAGTAATATTATACAGACTAAAAAGGTTGTATTTAGGAATATATGTGTATATACATATAGAAATAATCATGTAATACCAATGAATAAAAAAGAGTTCATGAATTTGAAAGATAGCAAGGAGGGATATATGATATGGTTCTGAAGAATAAATGGAAGGGGTATAATTTTGTCTATATATTCCCATCTCATAAAGAAAAAAGCAAAAGCAATGAATATCATTCAAATAAAAGAACAGAGACAACGAGAAAGAAAAAACTGCCAATAATACATCTAGGAATTAACATTTTTGTTAGTGCTTTAGTAAATAGTGGAGTGATATTTGAAATATAATAACTTCAAAATTATAGCAACATAAAGGTGTTTGTTTTTCTTAGCCACTTATCTAGAAACCACTGTTAATTTTTGAAGTGGTGGATTCCTAAAAAGAACGGTGAGTTATCGTTAAAGAAACCTTTTACTTACTGATCTTTGCATCTAATTTATCATAATATGATGCCTTAGCATTTTCTTCTGTTCTTGCTCCCTTAGTCTGCTACCCATAGAACAAAATTGTCTTCAAAGGTGCACAAAGTGTTACCTCATTCTTCTCCTTAAGGCACGTGGAATGAACTCAAATCTGTTCACCATGACCTAGAAGTCAATATTTCCATTCTGAACTCATCTCACCTTTCCACTATGCAAATGCTTTCCAACATCCCAGCTGGTGTTCTTCTTGGCTTTGATTGCACGGCATTTGCTTCTGCCTCAGGACCTTGTCAATGTATTTTACCAGTTGTGACATTTTCTTACAAATAATTTAGAGCTACTTTTATATTGCCACATGTTTGGTGAGAGTTTCTTCTTCTTGAGCTGTTGCTAAGCATTGGTGAAGACAGTTTGTAGAATGGGAATTTATATATTCATGACATTTTCCATTATATAAAAGTAAGCTGCTATCATCTTGTTGATTTGTAGTGTGTGTGGTTTTTTGGGTAGCCCTTCTTTGCAAAAGCAATGATAAAAATTATTTTTCTTTATTGCTTTACTATATGATCATTATTCGATCCAAATTATTCATTCCACTATTTTCTATAGGGCAATTTTTTTTCATAAGTATTCTTACCTTATTTTTATCACCGGTAGCTTTTCTTTCTCCTTCAACAATGATTTATAGCTTTTCCAAGTTAAAGTAGTGTGAGTTGGATCTACATTCTTTCATATCTTGAAGCACATTGCTTCAAGCTCTTCTAGCTTTGAAAGTTAGAGGTCAGCTATTATTCTGATGGGCATGCTTTTAGATGTGACTTGCATCTTTTCTCTTTCAGGTTTCCATACCCATTCTTTGTTCTGTGTTTTTAGTGTTTAAATGTGGCACAGGGGCATTTCTTTTATTGTCTAGTGGATCTGGTGCTCTCGGTGTCTCTTTTACTTGAACAGGAATAACTCTCCCTAGATTGACATATTTTTCCTTCTATGATTTTATTGAATAAATGTTCCATGCCTTTGAGTTCGTGGGTTTCTTTTGTTTCATTCACATATTACTACCATCACCACTGTGCAGAGCCTATGTAGCAATAGTGAGCTGATCTTCAGTTTAGTCTGAAGTAAATAATACTAGATTGTATTCCTTTTTCTGATTTTTTTATTAGTGTGAAAAGCATATAACACTGGAGAAATCAAATTTCTAGTTAAGGGATGTTTTATGACACATTGTGACTAAACAGGCAATGGAATTGCTGTGAATCATTCTGACTGAGAAAGGAAAGCATTTAAGGAAACTCTGAAAGCTCTGATCTCAAAATCAGGTAGGCAGTCTCAAAACTAAAGAGCAGATGTAAAAGTCTGTGGACCTAGGGGTCTCAGACAAGCTTTCTTCTCAGCTTGTTTCTTTAGCCTTTTCAGTTTCATGAAGTCCCTAGGATGGAGTCAACTTGATCATGATGGATGATTTTTTTGTTGACGTGTTATTGGATTTGGTTTGCCAGTATTTTATTGAGTACTTTTGCATCCATGTTTATGAGGGGGATTGGTCCTTAGTTCTCTTTCTTAGTTGCATCCTTGCGTAGTTTGTATACCAGGGTAATTGTTGCCTCATGAAAGAGTTTGGCAACATGTGTTCCATTTCTATTATGTGGAATAATTTGAGGAGTATTAGTATTAGCTTTTCTTTGATATTCTGGGAGAATTCTATGCTGAAACCATCTGGCCCTGAGCCTTCTGGGGTTGGGAAACTTTTGATGACTACTTTTATTTCCTTATGTGTTATATGTCTATTTAAATTGTCTATCTGTTCTTGATTTAATTTTGGTATGTTGTACCTATCCAGAAAATTGCCTATTGTCTTTAAACTTTTTCTTTCTTTCTTTTTTTCTTTCGTTCTTTCATTCTTTCTTTCTTTCTTTTTCTTTTCTTTTCTTTTTTATTTTTTTTCCGAGACAGCGTTTCTCTGTAGCTTTGGAGTCTGTCCTGGAGATAGCTCTTGTAGACCAGGCACCATTTTTTTGTAATACAAATTTTTGATGTATGGCCTGATGATTCTCTAGATTTTCTCTGTGTTTCTTGTTATGTCCCCCTTTTCATATCTTATTTTGTTAATTTGTATATTACCTCTCTGCCTTTGCGTTAGTTTCGATTAGGATTTGTCTATCTTGTTGATTTTCTCAAAGAATCAACACTTAGCACATTGATTCTTTGTATTGTCTTCTGTTTCTATTTATTGATTTCAGTTATCAATTTGATTATCCCCTGGCATCTACCCCTTCTGCAAATTAACCCATATTTCTTATCTAGGCTTTGCCATTTGACTCATGGCTTATTTCCTCATTTTCTATATATATCCTGCTTTCTTGCAGCTGCCTGGCATCTCCCCTGACTCCACCCTTTTTCCTCACAGAATTCTCTGTCAGGTTGTCTTGTCCAATCTTTCTGCATATATCAATCAAATTTTTATTAACAAAGAAAAAATGCATGCAGTGTACAAATTGTTCCATAGAATTTTTCCTTTTCTCTAATTAAAAATGAAAGTTGTTAACTTTGAAATAGTAAAATTCTATAAAACAAAAACTATTACCAAGTAAAAATTACAATTACAATAGCCAGTCTGTTTTCTTGCCAAAATTAGAGAAAATATTTTAATATGCACATTATCTTAGTAAGTCTAAAGTTTTATACTTAATTTGTTCTCTATCATAACTAAAGAAAATTATTAATAACAACCTAGTCTTTAAATCCATAAAAGACCCCAGAAGGATGCAATGTTACCTAATGATAGCATAAATTATTTCTCTAAGAATTCATATCTGTTTACTAAGTGGAAAACCTGGCTGAATAGGAAATGGTTGTGTTTATAACCTTCTTCACTCCCATTTGTATTCCCTACTTTTATTTTATTCTCTTAAAGTTAGTTTATACTTTCCTTTATATTTTCCTTTTTATCAATTTATTTTTTAAAAAGTCAGACATGAGTACTGTCTTTCCATTACTTCTACTACTCCTTTCTTCTCCCCAGACCTCGTTTGTTCCCTTATTAACTCTCCAATTGATACCTCTTCTTTATTATTGACATGTATAGCTATGCACACACACATATATGCAAAAAATAAACTCACCCTGTTGGATCCGTTTACTTTTGCTTGTTTGTGTGTTTATGACTGAATACTTGAGAATAGATAAAGAATTAGGGTATCTACCTAGAAAAATATTGATTCTCCCTCTCAGTAATGATCAATTGCCTTTGTTTTTTATTTCAGTGTACACCATTATGAGGTTTCCTCAAGCCATGTTTCCTTGTAAACTGGTACTGTTATTGTGTGTCTGGTTTAAGTGGTCATATTGTTATAATTTCATGGGTGTAATTTCTATATCATTTATAGAAGGTTCTTTCTTACAGTAGATGTCCTGGTCTTCCAGCTTTTATAACTTAGAAAAAATTACATATTTCTTTGGATTTTTTGTTCTTATACAATTTTGTTAATTTCTTCAACCTCTTTGCTTAATTTGTTTCTTTGGTTTGACTACTTTCAGTCACTTGGATCTTTAGTTTTTAAGTAGGAGATACATCCTGGGATCATTTTTTTTTGATTCCAGACTATACAGGAGCAAATCTGTCTTAGTACTTCTTAGATCTGATTCAGAGTTTCTGATAGAACATTGCTGAGAATTTCCTCAACACGTCCTTGGGAAAGCAGCTGTCTTGATATTCAGAGACCCTGCTGAGGACTACATCTATATACAGCTGTTGATGGCACTGTATTAAACATAAAGAACAGAGCAGAGTTGGGATAATGGAATTCAGAAGTAATGTGTGAGTGCATTTGAAAATGAGTTCAGAGTAGCCTATATGTGCACTTGGTTGGATGTGTCAACTGATGTGGGATTCCCCTCTATATACTGAGATTACCATTAATGAATAAAGGAACTGCTTTGGGCCTCTAGCAGAGCTATCGGGGAACAGAATTAGGCGGGGAAAACTAAACTGAATTGTAACATGAGGGCCAGCTTGTTGGGGTTTATGTCCTACCCAGTTTCCCCCAAGCCCCAAAGAAAATCACACAGAGGTCTCCATAAGATTATAAATTGATTGGCCCATTAGCTCAGGCTACTTATTAGCTCTTGTAGTTTATATTAACCCATTATTCTTATCTATGTTAGCCACATGGCTCGGTACCTTTCTCAGCAGGGCAGCTCACATCCAGTTTCTTTGGTGATCTGGGCAGGACTACAGAGGGAGCTTCCTGCTTCCCAGAATACTCCTGTTCTCATTGCCCCACCATTACTTCCTGTCTAGTCGACCCACCTATACTTCCTGCCTAGCCAATCAGCTTTTATTTAAAACATGATTGACAGAATACAGATAATTCTCCCGTACCACTGAATAGTGAGAGAAAGTGGGCAGAATGAGAGAGAAGGCATGTAGCCCCACTGGAGCCAGACAAAACTTGGCCGGTAAGCCACAGCCACGTGGCAATATACAGATTACTAGAAATAGATTAAGTTAAGATGTAATAATTAGCCAATAAGAAGCTAGAGCTATTTGGCTAAGCAGTGTTTTAAATAATATAGTTTCTGTGTAATTATGTCCGGGTTAAGCAGCTGGGAACCAACAAGCGGCCCTCCTCCCTACAACATTAAACCAATCCAATCATAGGATATGTAACTTTCTCCTTTTTTGTATTGTGTGAGAATGATATCTGCATAAGTCACTGTCACCCCGTTTTCCATTCCAGAATTTTCCCTTCTTACAATCTTCCTACATGAAATGTACCGAGGCTGAATTGAAGCCCTGACTTTGACTAAGTGCATTTAGAAAACTTTCTTGTGGTACACATATATAGCTTGTATTGTATATATTTTTTGAAAGCAATATAAGAAAAAACAATGTGCTAAAAATTTTAAAACTGACATGGTTAGTTTTACTTAATGTAGTGTTATTACTTTTATTGCGATACTGTGTGGGAACAAAACAAAATAACACCTCCTTGATACTATTTTTTTTTTGCTACAAAATTATGTTTTTTTTTCTTTGAAACCATATTGTCACTCTGTAGCTAGATACTGCTGTGTGAGCCATTGTTAAAACTAAGTAGTGGGGGGTTGGAGAGATGGCAAGTATGAGCCCTGACTCCTCTTACAGAAATGCAGGTCCAAACCCAGCTCCCAAAGGAGTTAACAACCATTTGTAATTCACATACCATGAGTATTCATGTACACACAGCATAGACATACATGCAGGCAGAATATCAATATGCATGAAAATAAAAATAAGTAAAATATTAGAAATAAAGTAAGTGACTAAAGCAATAATTCATTCCTATATTTCTGTAGTCATCAGGTAGTTTTGACGATCTACTGTGGACTTATTTACTTATTTATGGTTGACTGGTTTCAGCTAGCCTCATCAGGGACATCTTGGCTTTCTTTAGTTTGTCTTTTAGACTTATAGGGCCAGTTATCAAGTTGAACTTGTTCACCCCACAGGCAAAGAACATCAAGAATAAGCAAATCTGGTATTGCAAGTTCCATCTGAAGCTTTCACTGGAATCATATGTGTTAATATTTTATGATTAAGCCAATTCATTAGACTAAGCCTGGCTGTCAAAACTGTACTATCCTAAGTTTCTGGAGTTGTCGCAGCAAAGAATGGGAATAGGAGCATGTTATAGTTTATCTCCTTGAAAACTCTGTTGATATCTATGTCATTTAGGTAGTGCTGTGAGAGTCTGCTTGAGTTCCTATGAATTGGTTAAGGCCCTTGTCATGAAATTTCCCACCGTCTGTCCCTGAAACACAACTCATTATCAATTCATAGTTATAAAAAGTCTGCTTATAGATACAGTTGCTCTGCTTGTTTAGTCCTTCCTTACATGCCTACTCATTCTTCAGCTTTATACTTAGACTTAGTGCATCTTCAGACTCTGGCCAAAAACCACATAGGTGCCAGTGGAACACACATAGACTTATCACCTAGAATTGCAAGTCAGTATAAGACTCTTTCATTTACAAATGAACTAATCTTAGGTATTATGTTACAGCAACAGAAAAAGGGCTAATATTATAGAAGTGAGTAATTGAAGGCAATATTTTTCTCTGCTAGAGTGACGTGTCCCTAAGTGAGGGAATTCCATATATGTAAATATGTTCATAGGTAGTTACAATATGTTTATACCTAATTAGTCACCCAAATATCAGCTTTTGGCGTATAAACATTGCTAGTCAATATCCAATGATATGAATATTAAATTCATAAGTAGGAGTTTGTATGTGCATGCAAGAATACACCATGCACACACTCCCACACAGAGTTTATAATATAACCCATATATGTAAGTTTTAAAGTTTATAGTATTGTTTTAACATCATAAATCAAGTATTATTTTAGAAACAAAATACAATTTAAGTATTTATACCAATTTCTTGATTCATGTTTAAATTTTCTTCTTCAATACAGTTCTTGGTAATTTGGAAAAACATAGTTGTTCACATGATTTATATTTTCAATAAAGTCTTTATCAACATAATTTTACTTTACAGTAGTTCTTATAAAACCTAATCTGATTTAATACATATTTATTTTTCCTAAGTCAGACATATATAATTTTATTACATATCTTGAGCTTTTTCACAGTGTTACGTTTGGTAGTACAATGTTGTTAAAAGATAATTTAATATGCTGTTTTTGTTTCCATTATTACTTTCTTTCTAAATGTATTCCTGCCGACATAATCTGCTTTATGTATAAATTGTCTCTGAAGAACATGGTATTATCTAAAAGCAGGGTTGTAATTAATCTTCATCGATAATTCTTTGTATTTCTGATAAACACAATGTAGTACTTTTCATAAAAACCCAGAGACAGATATTGGAGTTTAACCTGAAGGTCAGAAAAGCAAAACAGTGGGTTTTTTAAGCTCTTACCTCTACCTCAGTCCAAAATGGTGATCCTGCCTTCAGAAATCCTCAGAATGAGACTGAGAAATGTATCCTTCTGTTTTGTATTCCTCTCTAGGGCTAGGATTAAAGGCATGCATCACTACTGCCCCGTTTCTATGGTAAACCTTTGTGGCTACTGGGATTAAAGGTGTGTGTCACCACTGCCTGGTCGGTAAGTCTGTAACAGACAGTAACAGTATTAGCATGGGCTGTTTTACTCTCTGATCTTCAGGCAAGCTTTATTTATTAAAATACAAATGAAATATCACTACACTTCAACCTATTAGGAGTATGGTTGTACATGATTTCTGCATAGCTGACATTTTGTTTCTTGTGTGAAGGTAAGGTGTAATTGCTCTAATCTTAGTTTTGACATTGACTTAAAAGTGTTTAAAGATAAGCTGATTATTTTCTTCTAAAAATATAACAAAGCTGCTTATTTAACAAGGCAAAGGGGAGTAATATAATTTAGTATAATAAATATATAGAAATATACCTCAAGCTTGTTTCTTTAAACAGCTTCATGGATCAGAATGATTCAAAGAAAAGACTTAGCCTGTTTTTAAAAGGCCAAGTGTTTACACTTACCAGCCTTTGGTAACCTTAACTCTTGAACCTTCATTTCATCTATGAGAACAATGATAGTGAACTTATGATTTTTTTTATATATTTCTGGCAAGATTAGAACAAACGGCAGATGGCATATTATAAAGTACATTGCAAGGCAGTATTTATGTTAGTATGCACTAACTTGACTTAAGAGCTAGTAGTTAATATTGGAACTAATGAAAAACAGAAAAGCAAAGAATGCTTGGATTTAAACCATGTTAATAACTTTAAGCCTTAGCCAAGTTTGAGATGGTTGGTTGAAGAACAGCATGGTTGTATTCTCTTCTATCAACTTACCAAAGTAAGATGAATCTGAAATCATCCATAAGTTTTAGACTTAAAAAGAGCTGAAATATGTGTATTAAATATTGCTCTCAGATAGACAGGTTCAAGACATTTGATTTGCATATATCTGTGGAAAGGTCCAAAGCTTTTCATTTCTCATGAAAAAGGAATTCATGAGAAATCAAGGGAGGCAGAGGGCAAGCTTCAAAAATGATAGAATTTTAAAAAACTGTGAGAGAAAAGTGTTAATTTATATATCATAGAGCACTGGTTGTATTGATAGATAAACAATGCTCCAATCAAATTTCTCAGACTGCATATCTAAGAATGTGTGGATGGGACAGAGAATTAAGGAAGGACATCCAACAACTGAAATACATTTAAGAAAGAAAGAGTGTCCTGAGTGACATTGTCAAGGAAACTGACAGCAATTGATAGACTGGTGAGGAAGGAGAAAGGTTAAAATATTTAAAAGGTTAAAATCTTTAGTTGAATATATGCAAAAATATACCCAGTAACTTTTTAAATAGTGTTTTTCATGTTAAAGTTTATTGAAGTATAGTTTAGATACTGAAAATGTCAATGTTGTAATTTTTAATTTTATAATTAATGTTTATAAAATCAGGGCCAGAATTCCAATTAATAAGAGTATTTCCTTGTAATATTTTAATGATAGGCTTGCTCTGCTTGCATCTTCAAAATCCCATATAGCATTTCACCACTTTCTATTAAAAGAGAAAAATGAATACAGCTTGTATCTCCGCTACATTTTATGCAATTAGATCAAATTCAGTGCCAGTAAGTTGGGCTCTGGTAGAAAAAAAAATGTGTTCACTTATATATTGCCTGAGGTCAGTTTTGTTCATAGTGGCAAGATGAAGTAGTTGTCACAGGACGCATTTTACCCATAAAACTTTTAAACGTATTTTATTTGGCTGTAACATACACCATTTACCACTTCTTGATTTTTAACAAAGCGTTAAAAGTGCTGTATCTGTGGGAATTAGTGGATGTGTGTAATCAGGCAACATATGTAGTTGTTAATGTGTTCTTAGGCATGTTCATCTGTGTTCATTTAATACCACTAATTATTCTATTTGACTTTAATTGTGTTCCTGGGTTGATATGTTAAAGATTAATGATGAGCTTAGACTAATCAAGATTCATGGAAATGTGAAGATAAAGCAGAAGTGATGGCATCACCGTTAAATGTTGAAGAATCCTAAGGATTTTAAGTGTGGGGAATTTAAGTAATTGTGGAAAGTCTCTCCCCGAGGATTTTTAGTTCTGCCATACTCCTGTTAAAAAGCTGACAGCACACCTATGCTCAGATACTTGAAAAATATGGTGAACTAATATGCAATATCAGTCACATTGGACTTCAATAGAGTTGAGTTTAATTGAGCAGCAACCATATGCGATATTTATAGAACTCTGGGTGAAAATGAAAATAACATCCAAACCCTAAGCGTAGTGAGACATTAGTGAGTCTCACAAAGAATTAGATCTATCCCTAAACCATTATTATCTGGTAATGGATATAAACTATTTAAAGACTGTTGTTACAGATGTAGCTACCAAGTGATCAACATTTGCAGCAGTTAATGTGCCATAGAAGAGTGAGAAAACATTGCTGATGATTATTTGGACAGGAGTCAACCTGTTACCTATTAAAAATGGAACAACAATGGCAATTATCTCAGTAATGGTAGCACAGAGAGGATTAGGAACAGCAAACATACAAACAAGCATTTCATACCATGTATTCATCCATAACAGTTTTAAGTACTTATAAACTATAATTATTTTTTATTTAGCTTAATCATCAATTAACAATCAGTTGTTTAATCTCAGTGAGTTTGTATATTTATTAGAGGTTTTTTTTCTTCTGTCAATTTTAGGGCTTATTGAATTGTGGTCAGATACAGTTAAAAGAGAGATTTTGATCTTGTGAATTTGTAAAGAATTTTTGTGCCCCACTACATGGTCTATTTTAGAAAAGCTTCCATGTGCTACTTAGTAGAATGTGTGTTCTTTGGTGTTTGAATAGAAGAAACAGTAAATAGAAATACTCTAGATATCTCTTACATTAATTTGATGTATGGTGTTAATTCTGATATTTCTGTTTATTGTGCAATGACTCTTCTTTTGGATCATACAGTATCCCTATAAAGTAGAAATTTTGTATCTCATTGTTCACATTGTACATTTTACTTTATTAATGAGAAAACATTAAGTTTAGACTTAAACAATTACCTAAGGTTGCACATCTAGTACATAAAATATTCTGATATAGCTCTATGTCATCTGGATTCAATTTTAGCTCTGAAACTATTTTGTCTCCATAATTGTACTATAGCTTATATATAATTCAATTAAACAAAATAATTTTCACTAAATCATTGAGGAAAGGGGAAAAAGTGACTTAGATCTGACCTAGTTCTATTATGAAAGCCTCATCCCTGAGGACTAGCTTCTATAGTGCTGGGAGGTGTACAGGGAGGAACATACCAATAGATGTGACACTATGGACCAAGAAAAGTGACAAACATGGCACAATATCATGAAGGATGCACTAGTGGCAGTCAGGTGTTTATGGTAACCAATAGTTGTCTAATCCAAATTAAGGCCTACTCAAGGGAGGGAAATCATGCCTTGTTTTGGAAACCTAGTCATCTACCTGGGATGAGTAAAATCATGTATCTTAAAAGGGAACTTAAGGATGTTGAGCATGACCTTAAGTGTCTTTCGGCCATTGCTCAACATCCTTAAGTTCCCTTTTAAGATACATGATTTAGTGATCAGGGAAATGCAAATCAAAACAACTATGAGATACCATTTTACACCGGTCAGAGTAGCTAAACTCAAAAACACCAATGATAGCCTATGCTGGAGAGGATGTGGAGAGAGGGGAACACTCATCCATTGTTGGTGGGAATGCAAACTTGTGCAGCCACTCTGGAAATCAGTGTGGCAGTTTCTCAGGAAACTGGGAGTCAGCCTCCCTCAGGACCCAGCAATTCCCCTCTTGGGAATATACCCAAGAGATGCCCGATCATACCACAAAAGCATTTGTTCTACTATGTTCATAGCAGCACTATTTGTAATAGCCAGAATCTGGAAACAACCTAGGTTCCCCTCAATAGAAGAATGGTTAAAAAATGTATGGAACATATATACATTAGAGTTTTACTCAGCGGTAAAAAACAATGACATCTTGAATTTTGCATGCAAATGGATGGAAATAGAAAACGCTTTACTGAGTGAGGTAAGCCAGACCCAAAAAGAGGAATATGGTATGTATTCACTCATAAGTGGATTCTAGTCATAATTAAAGGTCTTTGAGCCTATTATTCGTGATCCTAGAGAAGCTAAATAAGAAGGTGAACCTGAAGAAAATCATGTAGTGATCCTCCTGGAGACTGGAAGTAGACAAGAGTGCCAAGCAACCTCGGGTGCATGGAGGGGTGGGGGGGTTGTTGGAAGGGGAGAGGGTTAGAGAGAAGGGAGTAGGGGAGGAATGGGGAAAACTCGGGGGATTGGGATGGGGGGAGGGAGGAAGGATGAATATGGGAGCAGGGAAGTATATATCTCAACTAAGGGAGTCATTTTAGGGTTTACAAGAGACTTGAGTATAAAGGGGATCCCAGGTCCAAGGAGAGATCCCCAGATTGTTCTCTGGACAGAGGAGAGGGTGCCTGAACCGGCCTTTGCCCATAACCATACTGATGAATATTTTGCTTAATACCATAGAACCTTCATCTGGCGATGGATGGAGATAGAAACAGAGATCCACATTGGAACACTGGACTTAACTCCCTAGGTCCAAAAGAGAAGCGGAGGGAAAGAGAACGTGAGCAAAGAAGGCAAGACCAGAGGGAACCTTCATCCGTTGATGGATGGAGATTGAGACAGAGACCCACATTGGAGCACTGGACTGAGCCCCTAAGGTCTAAATGAGGAGCGGAAGGAGGGAGAACATGAACAAGAAAGGCAAGACCATAACGAGTGCGGTTCACCCACTGATACAAGGGTACTGATCTAATGAGAGTTCCCCAAGTCCAGTTGGACTGGGTCTGAAGGAGCATGTGATCCAACCAGATTCTCTGAATGTAGCCGGATTCTCTGAATGTGGCTGGCATGGGGTCTTTCTGAAAAGCCATTGATAATTACACTGGGACTTGTTTCCTCTGCATATACTGGATTTTTTGGGATCCAGTCTTTTTGGAGGCTCACCTTCCTAGACCTGGAGGGAGCGGTGAGGAACTTCCCACAGGGCAGGAAACCCTGACTGCTCATAGGGATGGAGAGGGAGGAGGAGAGGGGGTGGGGGGAGTGGGAGGGTATTGGGAGGAGGGGCAGAAATGGAAACTTTTATAAATTAATAAACTTTAAAAAAAAGAAATTTCTTCTACCATCTTCCAATTTAGCTTACAATCATAGATTTATGTTCACTTATAAAACACTTTGAAAAATTAGTTTTCTATATCTGACCTTCATCAGAAAGTTTAGTCTTATTAATTAAATACTCTCCAGGGTTATTTATTTTCATAAAACCTGATAATATTATTTTATCAATTCATTCAATAATTACAAATTGAATATGTACATATATATTTTATTTTTAATTCTTCATTGTATTATCTCTTTATATTCATCCATACTCCAAATATAATGACATAATGTGGTATTAACAAAAATAATGATTTGTAATGACTATACTGACTCTTAAAAATCTACAAATCCTGAATACCTACTTAATTTAATCTACATGACCCTCTGATTAATCTCTTTGATTTTATAATTTTATTCCTAAGTAAAAGTTAATAGATATCTCTATAAGCATGAACTAATAGAGAAATAAACCACTACTTTTAAGGAGAGCAGGGTGAGGTATAGGGAAGACTTGGGAGGGAGTAGAGAAAAGTGAAAAATATAACTATATCTTCAAAAATAACCCCTGCACACACAAAGGATTACACATTGGTAGCAATGTTGGTAAATTCCTCACTGCAGTGTTTGACATGTTAGTAATAAATTCAGAAATTATACATAAGAAAACATTATTTTGCAAGTATATTTACTAGTACATAGTCAAAGTATTATTTTCCAAGATAACTAGAAAAAATAGAATAATGTGAACAAATTTTAGGTTAAAGTGTAATGAACTAATTTAGATTCAACATCTACAACATTTTATGGACAATATTTTTAATGGAATATAAATGCTCATTTTATGACCTAAAAATATCAATTAAAATAGCTTTTTTTGCAAAGGACTTCTTTTTCTTCTTCCTGTGTCAAGGGAATAAGAATTTTATTCTTATTCCTACTCGACAAATGTTTTTGTAGGGAAGCAACAGGAATTGCCAGGAAGTGTTTACTTTTCTAAGAAATAAATGCTGAACATGTTATTCCTTTCTCTTATTAAAATAAGTATCACTTCATTGAATAGTCAGTCTCCAGATTCAGTCCTGCTGCAGCCTGCCTGTAGCGACCTGTCATTATATTCCACCTCCACTGCAGGGACTCTCCCTGATTGTTCAGACACAGTTCCTCCTAGGTCTTTTCTGGGACCTTCTGATTCTTCACTTCTAGCCCACTACATCCCATTGTGTCAGCAAGTGGCCTGCAGAAACAGTGGACACATGGAGTATGGGGTGATTGATGGGAGGTGCCATCCTTGTGCAGTTGGCCTTAGGATATATAAGAAAGTAACCATCAAGAAAAAGTCAGTAAGACTCACTCTTCAGTGGCCTCTGTATCTGTTTTTGCCTCAAAGTTCCTCCCTTCAGATCCTGCAATGAATTCCCTTTGTAAAGGACTACAAGCTCCAAGATGTAACAAACCCTTTCCTCCCCAGGTTGACTTTAGCCAGAGTGCTTTCTCACAGCAATAAAAAGTCTAAGACAACTGTCAATGACATTTGTGCAGACAGTGTGCCACTGGGTTGAGTTTTTGCTGCTACTCCAACTCATTTCTGTTGTAAAGGCTACGTATTTCATACTAATTTTCTACTTCATTTTTTTATGTTTCATAAAATGATGATACAATATACTTTTCTGGGGGATGATAAAGCTGCTATGCAAAAATTAAAAGCTACTGGTTTGAAATATTTGTTATATTGCGAGGACAAGAAAGCCCAGAATTCTACATTTTTCAAGTGAATTGGAGAGTTTTTGCAACAAATGAATTCGATGAAATGACACATGTAGGTTTTTGCTGATTTACATTGCATCATCGAGTTCAAATTATTTTATTTAACTTCCATGAAAAGGGATATATATTTTAATATGAAAAATTCTAGGTGAAGAAAAATTGTACATTCAAAATATTATAAAAAATAAAGAACCATTTAACAGTTTTACTCTATTTTGCACTGCTGATCCATCTTACTAAGTAGCATAGAAAATGATCTATGTGTTAATACTTCTCTACAGTTTTCTTGTATCCTGCTCATATTCTCCAATCCAAAGCCTCTTCATCAATACTTCTGGTTTTAACTTCGTGTTTTTATATCAAAGTGATGTATATCTTTATAAAGTTCAAAAAAGAGAACTTAATGTGTGAATCAGTGACTCCTGGGTTTATTGTCTCAGGATGATGAAGACCAAAGGTGTAGACAAAGAAAGGAATGAGCACAATGAATGTAGGATTATTCAATAAGAATGAGAAAAACTTCTGAGAGAAAGACAGGAGGTCCCAAGGGAGGCAAGAACTGAGGAGCAGTTTTTCTGGGGGCTCTTATGAGATAGGTGGCAGAATTTTAACAAATGAAATGATTTTTTATTAAGATTGGATAATTGTTTGAGCTTATTGTGAGTAATTAAATGAAGGTTCATAAGTTCTGAATGCCCCCATGATCCAACGATAGACAGTTAAGTGCTGTTTGTCCAATTGTGTGGATGATCACATGTCTTGATAAGCATTGTTCATTCTTTTTTGCTCTTAGCAAGTTATGCCAGTCATTAACGAAATCATGGACTCTATGTTCCCAGGTGAGGTGAACTACCTGCAGTTTACCATAGCCCCTGCCTTAATGACATAAGATGAGCTATTTTTTGTCATAGCTACTGTAATACCCAGCATCCATCTTTGGAAGCGCCCTCCATCCTGGGAGTTGCCTTGGTCTGGACTCCACCTCCTGGAAAGCCCACAAAGCAGTGACCCCTCCCCATGGAGGTTCAAAAAAGCCCACCAAGTGGTAGACCACTCCCACAGGCTATTTAGGCTGCCATTCAGAAAAAGAACATGTGGTCTCCAGTTTCTCAGGCTCTCTCTGCCTCTTTCTTTCCCTTGCTGTGCTCCTGACCACCCAGGAGCACTGCATTAAATGTAGGCATCTTTTATTTGGTGTGACTAGAATTATTTGGATTGGCAGAGAGGCTTATCTTAAGAAATATACCTAACAGCTACCAAGATGCAATTTCAGATTTCACTGATTACCTTATTCTTAGTACTATGGCAAGACCTGTATTAGAAACTGTCATTATCTACAATTTCATCTGTTGCATTGAGATCCAAGAATATGTGAAAGCCCAACAGTACCTTTCTCCTGTTCTCCACAGGGAAGACTACTTGGGAGCCAGACAGAGCCCACAAGAACTACCTTTCTCAGTTTGTCCAGAGTTTTGTCCTTCCTCTTATCTGGTTACCTTAGTTAGCTCATACCTGTCTGCAAGTGTTTGATTTACCTTCAACAGTGTTCCAAGTATTGCTATTTTGAGCATATCATTTAAAACAATAGGATGTCATTCAAGTTGGATACAATAAGAAACTTGTACTGATAAATACTAAAATTTAATAGAGAAGACACCCTTCATTTTTAATATTATAGCTTACAAAAACATCAAAAATAAAGTATATTATGTGTTAGTCATTGGATGTATCTTTACATATTTGCTCAATAACCAAATATTCACTGTACTGAAACAAGAAAACACCTTTGCATCCAAACTGTGAACCTTCTTAAAACAACCAGTGGATTGGCAATCCATCTATTTCAGGAATGTTGTAGTCATGGTCTGAATATCCATTTGCATGTGAAGTTAGAAATAGGAATGATAATATTTTATATACTGATACTACTTTTTCATACCTCCACTTTTTCTCATGAGTGTGCTCAAGAAAGAACAAGTTTCAACATTCAACAAAGAACAAGTTCTACATTCAGGATGTATTCATGCAACAGGAGTTCAGCAATATCTTCCCAGTATGAAATCAGCAATGGAAACATTATTTTCACATTTCTCCAAAGTACTTATTGTAGTAAAGAATTGTGTTAGCCACTCTTAGGTTGCTGTGAGAAAATACTCCAAAAAAACATGAGAAGAAGTGTTTATTTGGACTCATGATGTAAGGGGTGCAGTCCATCAAGGCTGATGAATCTGGTCATTTTGCCTCAGACTTAAGGAGCATGGAGAGACAAAACTGGCACTAAGCCTATTGTCTTTATAATCCTCCAATTCAGTTAACAACCCAAACCTGTCAGGTAGATCTCTCCACTGTCAATGAGGGACTTTTTCCTTTGCTTAAACAAACAGGTAAAAATGTGTGTTTTCCACTTGATTTCAAATCCATCTAAGGTAGCAAAGCCAGAACCAACAGATAAAAGAAAATTAAAAGAACACCAGCATCCTAATGGCTATCATGGATTGCAACTGCATATCAAAAAAAACAAAACTTAAAGGAAGCTTACAAACTCAATGGATACTGAATAACTCACTCCTGGCAGAAATTAAAAACTTTCTAGAATTCAGTTATAAAATAAACACTCCAGAGAAACCCATTAGAAAATTACAGACTAATTTCCCTTATGGACATAGGTGCAAAATTTTTCAATAAAATGCTAGCAAATAGAATCTACGATCACATTAAAAAAAATCACCCACCGTGCTTGGATAGGCTTTATACCAGAGATGCAGGGATGGTTCAACAAATGTAAATTGATAAATGTAGCACACTGTATAAACAAATTAAAATATAAAAACAGATGATTATCCCATTAGAAGCAGAAAGGCCTCTGACAAAATTGAACACTCCTTTATGATGAAAGTCCTAGAGATATTAGTGATACAAAGGACGTTCTTCAACATAATAAAGGCAGTTTACAAAAAGCCCATAGCTAACATCAAAACACACACACACACACACACACACACACACACAAACACATACACATGACAATTTAAAAAGACGTCATGAATTTGAAAGCAAGCAAGGAAGTGTGCATGGGAGAGTTTTGAGGAAAGAAAGAGAAGGGTGAAATGATGTAATTATAATTTCAAAAATACATTATAAAAACATGCACACATAAACACACACAAAACAAAACAAAAAGAAACCCAGAAAGTAGGAAGACATTGTGTTTTCTCTTCTGGGAACATTTTTTGCACTGAAGTCATGCGCTTTTCCATATTTGTGAAGTACATATAACACTAATTGTTTCCTTCTCATTCCTTCACAAAAGATTGGGACAAATACATGAATTATTTATATTTCTAGAACTTTTTTAAAAGTAGACTTCTAATGTGATTAAAGCTTTTGGCTATTCATTTCCGTTTTAGATTAATTTTTCACATTATCTTTTCTCCTTTCTATTATATATTTACATTCTCAACAGTCATAATGATTGTGGATCATTACTAAATATTTTTATTGTTCTATTTTTATCTCAAGTAAAGCTGAGATAATAAGAGCAGAATTTTGAATATCTGGCATGACACTCTAATTCAGTATAATATTTGTTCATTGTCTTGTATTGAATCCACTGTAACAAAATTAGAATTATTAGTAACTGATTCCTAATTTTAACAAATCTGTTAATGTCACACCTGTACCATTTTCCTTAAAAGTTAAAGTGACAAACTCGGGGAAGCATAGGTAAAGGCATTAAAACCTTCTATAGATATCTTTGTAAGTTTCTCTATTACTATATATATACTATATAGCATATATAATATATATTACTATATATAATAATGTTATATATATATAATATATATATAGCTAACAAGTAAAATTATTAAAATATGTAGGTATAATTTATCATTCAAGCTGGAGTTTTCATGAATGATCACAGAGATGATTAAAAATTAAGTTGAGACAAGAGGAATTAATTATAACTGTGATAAGGAAAACAGAAACAAGCTAGCTTGTATATTTAGGAAGGATAGTAGTTCATTCTAGCCTAGAGAGTGGAAGAACTTTAGTGCAACTATCAAATTACTCAAATCTTCAACCTCAAAACCTTGTAAGAGAGAAACACTCATAACATGATCATGTTATCTATCAAGGTAATTTATTTTAGCTGGTTGCTTTAGGGGTTATGTATGGTATGTTCTAAAATAATATAAAACATAAGAGTACAATAATCAGTGAATCACATTACATATCAAATAATAAAAGACATTATTTAAATGATTAGTTAAGATATAGAAAATATGCAAAATGTTTTCTCAAATACAATAATAATAAGACTGGATTGGATAAATTATCCAATGCTGAAAAATAAATGAGCTAGGCTTATTAATAAGATATTAATATTGATGTGCATCATTTTAAGTCAATTTTTAGTATCAGTTAATTTAATGATATAAAAAAAATCTCTCCATGGGGAAACCAAGATATGATGAAGCTACTCCAAGTTTGGTTAAATAACCAGTTGATAAAACAAGAGTCTAAGACAGTTTTTAAAATTTTACACTTGAAATTTTGGTGCAGAGATAAATTTAGGGGGAGATCACTGGACATTTTGCAATGGCAAATCTTTTACTTGGACTCGATAGTAATATAATAAAATAAAATATGCCCAGAATTATGAGCAGAAAATTGATGATATAAAATATTTGATGAAATAATCATAAATCACAATATCTTTATGAGAATTTGAAAGCAAACATGCAAACATGAAGAACAAACATTTGTTTTATTTTAATTTTTAAAAAGGAAAATAAATTATCTTTTTTTCATTTTACATACCCATCCCAGTTGCAGTATTGTGGGACAAACTAAGTAACAAGGTCAACCCTAAGAAAAACATATACAGATCCTCCTGGGAAGAAAAAATAGACAATATTTCCTGACAAATTGGGAGCATGGGGGTAGAGGGAAGAAGGAAGGGCAGAAGAGGAGTGGAGAAGGGGATGGAGGAGGAGAACTTGAGGGAACAGGATTGTAGAGATGGAGGAAGGACAGAGATGGAGAGCAAGAAAAAAGGTGTTTTGATTGAGAGAGCCATTATGAAACTATCAAGAAACTTGGCACTAGAGAAAAATTTCCAATAACCCACTAAAGTGACCCCAGCTAAGACCCCAAGCAATAGGCAATAGAGGAGAGGGTTCCCAAACTGACCTTACCTTGGAGTCAGATTGATGAATATCTTAAATGTCACCATTGAACCTTCATCCAGCAACTGATGGAAACAGAGGCAGGGACCCACGGTGGAGCACTGGGTTAAGCTTGCAAAGTCCACTTGAAGAGTGGCAGGAGTGAGAATATGAGCAAAGAGGTCAAGACCAGGATGTGGTCACCCACTGAAACAGTTTACCTGAGCTAATGGGAGCTCACCAACTCTAGAGTCATAGGTTATAGGCTTATTGTCCTTTACTTTATAGCTAGTATCCACTTACGAATGAGTACATACCATAATAATCTTTCTGCGTATAAGTTACCTCACTTAGCATAGTTTTTTTTCTAGTTCTATCAAATTTGCAAGCAAATTTCATGATGTCATTGTTTTTTTTTTTTCTGCTGAGTAGTACTCCGTTGTGAAAATGTACCCCATTTTCTTTACCCACTCTTTAGTTGAAGGGCACCTAGGTTGTTTCCCGTTTCTGGCTATTACAAATAGTGCTGCTATGAACATAGTTGAACAAATGTTCTTTCAGTGTGATTGAGCGTCCTTTGGGTATACGTCCAAGTGTGATATTGCTGGGTCCTGAGGTAGGTTGATTCCCAATTTTTTGAGAAACTGCCATACTGATTTCCAGTTAGTAAGTGAGAATTAAGAGGAATGTTCTCTTTACTTCTCATCCTCCCCAGTATAACTTGTCATTGGTGTTTTTGATCTTAGCCATTCTGATTGGTGTACCATTCTAATGTTTTCTCAGTGTCATTTTGTTTTGCATTTCTCCGATGACTAAGGATGTTGAACATTTCCTTAAGTATCTTTCGACCATTTGAGCTTCTTCTGTTGAGAATTCGTTGTTTAATTCTGTATCCAATTTTTAATTGGATTATCTGGAATTTTAATGTTTAATTTCTTGATCTCTTTATATATTTTGGAGATCAGTCCTCTGATGGAGCAAACATTTATTATTGACTGCTTACATACACTAAAAGAAAAGAATCAGAACCCCAAGGAATATAAAGCATGCTGAAGATTAACCTGAACTATATGAGACTGTCTCAAAAAATTGAAAATGGAGAGGTTAAATCTTTAGGACTAAGAAATTCTAGCAATGACAACCTAGTTAAACACATTGGATACAAAATCATCACTTCTTGTAACATACATGAAAATATATTAAACGTAAGGAATTATTTTGGGTACAAACAAGTTACTAGTGGAAAGACACCAATTCAAACATGAATTAGTTAAAAATAATATATGAACATTAATGTGCATTATTAATTCTAGATGAAAATTGAAACATCAAGTATAATGTGTTACACCAGTATTTAGGAAAATGCTGTCAACATTCTTGTCATTTTGACAGATCATTTGAAATTATAAGCAAAAACATGCCAAAACTGCTTAAGAACACTTTGCCAATCTGGCAACATAAAAGTCAAATAAAATTTTAAAAATAGGATGTTTTTCTCTAACTTTAGAATGAATAAATTAAAATAAAATATATTGGATTAAATTGGAGGGTGATATTAAAAGTATTTAAATAAATATGCCTTCAGTATAACAGGGCCTGATATCTTAAACCTTTAAACTGCATTTTACATAAAACAGAAAGAATACAGTTGTGAAATTAAGGAATTGTTGAAAAAATGTTCAGATAACTTTTCTATATTAGCTTCTTTTATGTTGTGAAGGTCACAGTACCTTATTTTACAGGTTTCCAGAGACCAACATGTCAGACAAGGCTTGACATAAGAACAGTTCATTTTATGGTCAGCCTGAAAATTTAAAAAAAAAAGGGAATATCAGCACTTAGCTACTTTTCTTCTTTTTTCCCTTTTATTCTGCCTGGACACTCAGGACCTGAGATTCTGTTACAAGACAGTGTGCTCTCTTCAGTGAATTCTCCCAGTGAGCATCACATAGCCATTTCACTAGTGTGTCTCTCTAACACCCTAGAAGATTTTACAACCAATGAAGCTGATAATGAACATTAACTATCATATAGTATTTGTGGCAACCAGGATTGAAATTATCTGAGACAATCAAAGTTGACTTGATACTCAGCTCCCAGTTCCTTCATATCCACCCTTGACCCCAGTAGTATTCTCCCCTAAATTAACTAAAAACAAACAAACAAAAACCAAGCAAGCAAACAAAAAAACAACTTACATTTCCATTTTTTCAACAACTCTTCATTCATCCTAGGGGCATCAGGAGTTGTGGTATATTATACATTATACCCATTTTGTCCAATCAGCTCCACCTACATAATATTCAATGCAATGAGTCATTGGTCAGGTTCAAGACCTCTGGTTTCTGATAAACCTTCATATTTGTGTACTAGAATACATAATGTTCAAGAGAGTATTATGTTAGGGACATTTTCAGTGTACATTTAGAAGAGAAACCTGGAAAAAGGGAGTATTTCTTAATCACTGCCAGTACACATGAACTCCTTCACCAGACATTGTTTTTCTGCCTATAACTGTTATAAAGCAGGAATTAGTCACAGAGAAATTTCAAGACAGTCACGTTGGCTCTAGCGCATGGAGGAAAGCATGGAGTATTATGATTAGTGTGATTTTCCTCCATTAGATCAAACACTTCCTTATGAGTTGTACAAACCTATTCACTCTGAATAAGCATCAGCGGGAGCCTTGGAAATCCAAACCCTAAGTCTTCTCGGATCTTCAGTGGGGTTGAAGACTAGATAGTTGTAGTTACTTTCCTCTCATGACTTGTATTTATTATACAAGACTTAAACTAGTTAGAATAGGATAATTATTGACTATCTTTGTTCTTATTGCATTTAATTTTGTATTAGACTTAGAACTTTCTTATTTAAACAAAAGGGGAGGCGCTGTAGGAAGTCTTACAGTTTGTGGTTACCTGCCTACTAGGTATAAGCCTATAGTATAAGCCTCTTATACTATATGTGCCAGTGTAGAGCATGTGTCCAGCCTCTTTTCTGGCCTCTCTCATTATTCTGGATGCAGATTTAGGTTTCTGATCTTTGGTCCAGGAGAGGATTCTGATTTGTGAGTTTACCCCTAAATAAATAGCCATCTATTTCTCAATTCTGAGCTAGTGTGGGATTTCTTTCAAGTGACCATCCTCAGTCTACATTAGTTATAAACTGATTGGCCCATTAGCTCAGGCTTTTTATTAACTCTTCTAACTTATATTAGTCCACTATTTTTGTCTATGTTATCCATGTGACTCAGTACCTTCTGTAATTTTGCTTTCTCTGTGGCTGGGTCACGACTGTGGAATAAGCTCTCCTCATCCCAGGATTCTCCTATTCTTGCTGCCCCACTTCTACTTCTTGCCTGGTTGGGGGCACTAAATAATCTTATGGGGACCTAAAGAAAATTTAGAATTATGATCAAGTCAGAACTGGAGTATCTTGTGAGGCTTCATCATCTCAGGAAGCAATATTGAATCTGTTATGGATGTAGAACTCAGACATCTGGGTCATCTGTTCCTACTGGAAAATTTTCAGGTGGTCATCCTTGATCAAACCTGATTTTTCTTAACTCAGAATGAATCCACAGCCCCGCATTTCCTGTGGAAACAAAAACAAAACCTCTTCTTCAAAGTAACATACCTTTTGGCTTCAATTTTGAAGTCAAGGTATTTTCAAAATACCTATCTTGGATTAATTCAGCAGAATTTATAAACAAATATCTTTTAGCAGCTGTTGCTCCTCTGTCAGCATTCAAACAATTCAAAGAAAACATAATAACATACAGTATCCAGAATCGCTGTGTATTTTTTCATCTTTACATGGTTTTACTTCAACCTCTATTTCTTTTATTTTTATTTTTTAATTTTTTTGGATTTTTTGAGACAAGGTTTTTCTGTGTATCTTTGTCCTGGAACGCACTCTGTAGACCAGGCTGTCCTTGAACTCACAGAGATCCACCTACCTCTGCCTCCCTAGTGCCAGGATTAAAGGTGTGTGCCACCACATCTTTAGCTCACAGAGTTCTGTCTGCCTATGTTTCCCAAGTATTGGTTTAAAGGTGTGTGCCACCACATCTTGAATGCACATAGGTCGGCCTTACTCTTTCTCCTAAGTGTTGGAATATAAAGGTGTGTACCACCACACTCAACTATTCTCTGTTTTTTATTTTAAGGACTTTACCTTTTTTTTTCTCTTCCAAGACTACATATATTTTTAAACACACTGTAAACTATTTAGAGGTTTTCTTCATCTGAATCTATTTTTATTCTCTCTCTCTTTTTGATCACATGAGTCTTTAATTTGCTAAGCAATATGTCTATGATTAAAGTCATGGCTTTGATGACTGGATTCAGCCCATTCCTTAGCTGAGATTTCAGCCTCATTGCAGAGGTACCAGGCAGAAGTCATGTTTATCACCACAACTCTATGGCATTTCAAGGTCCCTGTCACCACTAAAATACATGCGGTCAGCTTTTCATTAACACCATTTAAGTGTTTCCTGGCAGGACCTCTTAAAAGAACTGCTGGGTTTTACAGCTAATGCTGAGTCAGAAAGCCTCTCTTAAATGAGAACATTTGCGTCTAGCAAGCAGAGCACACCCGAGAAAATGCTCCTTTTAAGAAGCTGTGTTTAACTCTATTCTTTTTTGTCTAGAATACCTTCCCAAGCTCTTGCAGGCTTTTAAGTAGATTTGGTCAGCCCCATGTTGGCACACAAGCTCAGCTGTGCTGCAAGGAAACCACACAAAGAGAGGGCACCTTGGCTGCATGCTGCTTTTCTCTGGGTCCCAAAAAGCCACATCCTAACTTTGTCCCTCCTCTTAAAGATAATTGGTTGACAGAGATTCCCCATCACCACCCCCTTTTGTCTAAATAAGAGTGGGTGGCCAATGGTATCTGGTTGCCTTATCTGTCTTTTCTTGATCTCCTGTCCAGTGTTCTGCGTGAAATCCCACATTGAGGATTTCAAAGTGTAAAGTCTGTCCAGTAAAGATAATGTCTCATCCTTGAACATAATCTTTATAGCATGCATATTACCTTCCTGGAGAGACATTATATCAGTCAATCTATTATAACCATTCAACAGAGTCCAATTAATACATTTAACAATACAAATTCTCTCAGACAGTGTCTCTGCAGCCTCTGTCATTGACTGGGTTTTGTTTGTCAAATTGGTTGTATCCATCTCCAGAGTGATAAATTCCCCTTTTAGTTGGTCATCCATTATCAGTCTGTAAAGACTGTATTATTTTTAAAAGTGCCTTATTCTTGGACCTATTACTGAACCATATTTTTAAGGAAAAAATATGAAAGACAAAGCTAATCCCTAAAATCAAATAGAGGGATATAGGAAGGAAATCATATAAAACTTGCTTTAACACCATACATGGTATAAGTAAAAAAGCTATTGAATTCTTGGATTGTTAAATTGTCCATAATCTTGCCCCTTTAAATTATAAATTTATAATTTATATTTTAAATTATAAATCTTACCTGTGGTTGAGTTTGAGCTAGAGTAGGTGCAATAACTGTTATCTGCCAGTAAGTGTCTTGACACTCTTGTAGTCACATGGTCAGCTTAAATCTGATTTTAGTGTTAAATACTGAAAGATATGCTCAAATTAAAAACAATTATTCAGTGCAAATCACAGACTGTGCACTCTGCAAAAGTTCCTGACTGTTCAGCAGCTGCACGAACACAAAGAAAACAAGAAAGCAAAGCCAAACAGAGACTCTTGGGGAAGCCTACATTCCATCTGAACTTCCACAAGCAATGGAAAAACTGGACCCAGAAGCCACATGCGTTGTTGCGGGTGGCTAAGGTGCCTGAGGACTTGGAGCAGCTCTGAGACGTTTAATGAGAAAATATAAAGGACCATGGCTGGCAGATCCCCAGGACCACTGCATGGGAATCCTATACCCAAATGAATGAGTGTGGAGTCTGACTGCGGCTGGATAGAGGCGCTGGAGGCTCGAGCCACATGTTGAGCACCAACTGTAGAAGTTAACTTGATTCAGCAAATAACCAGGCTAGCTAAAAGATAAAATAATTATATTTTTATTTTAAGGGGAAAATTCATGAAAAAGGAATGAGAAGTCTAAGTCAAGTCTGTGCTGTGAGGGAACCACACAGAGTGCGAACACCTGGGCTGAGCAGTTTTCCTCTGGGTCCCAGAAAGCCACACCCTAACTTGGTCCCACCACTTAAAGATAATAGACTGGCAAAGATTCCCCATCAGTGATATTTTGTTTGCACTATAAAAATAAAGCTTGCCTGAGGATCAGAGTGTGGAGTGAGTCACTAGTTAGCCATAGAGACCAGGCAGTGGTGGCTCACGACTTTAATCCCAGAACTCAGGAGGCAGAGGCAGATAGACCTCCATGAGGTTACCCTGGGATACACTACATTAATCCAGTCTTAAAGACAAAAAGAGCCAGGTGGTGGTGTCTCAGACCTTTAATCCCAGTACTTGGAAGTCATACTCCTTTAATCCCTACACTAAGGAGGGAGCGCTAGAGTAAGAGATACAGTTTTGTATGGAAGAATATGAGGCCAGAGGAGACAGGATTTCAAGGCATTCAGTTTGAGGACTTGTAGAGACAGGACACCCATTCATTCTGAAGATTTTGTACTTCAAAATCTGACTGACTCTCTGACTTCTCTGACTGCTGACTGTTCTGCTTCTTCATTTCTTTCATCTTTCACGCTCTACTATCTGAATTTGGGATTTTATTATTTAAATCAATTAGAATTTGTGCAACAAGTTACCCTAAATATTCTAACAGGGAACTCCTATTGCTGATAAACACTTTGTCAAAGTGGCTTTATGCAAGATTAACTTAAAGAAATCAGTAGTCCTCCTCTATACAAATAGTACATGTACTGAGAAAGATATCAGGGAAATACTACCTTTCAAAAAAGCCTCGATTAATATAACATATTTTGGAGGTCACTCTAACAAAGCAAGTAAAAGACTTGTATAATAAAACTACAATTCTTTGAAGAAAGAAATTTAAGAAAATATTAGAAAGTGAAGAGATCTTCCATGCTCATGGATTTGAAGGATTATCATATAATTATAATTAGAAAATGGAAAAAATCTTCCAAGATCATGGATTTGTAGGATTATCTTAGCAAAAATAGACAAATACAATCTTGAGATTCAATCCAATCCACAACAAAATCCCTACACAATTTTTACGGCCTCTGAAAGAACAATTCTCAACTTCATATGGAAAAACAAAACAAACAAATAAACCCAAGGTAGCAAAACAATCCTGAACAATAAAAGAACTGCTGGAGATATCACCATTCCTGTTGTACTCAGGTTGTACTACGGAGCTATGGTAATAAAAACTGTGTGGTATTGGCATATAGATAGTCATATTGATCAATGAAACAAAGTGAAGACAAAGACATGAATCCAAACACCATGAATACCTGATTTTTTGATAAAGAGGACAGAAATACATACTGGAAAAAAGGATAATATCTTCAGCAAATAATGCTCATTAAACCTGAAGTCTACATTTAGAAGAATACAAATAGATCTCTATTTATCATGCTTCATAAACCCAAGTCCAAGTTGATCAAAGACTTCCGTATAAAACCAGACACACTAAACTTTATAAAAAAGAAAGTAGGGAATAACCTTGAATACATTAGAATGTGAGATGACTCTGAATAGAACGATGATAGTGCAGGCACTAAGATCAGTAATTAATAAATGGGACCTAATGAAACTGAAAAGATTCTGTAAGTTAAGGGACAATGTCATGCAGACAATTCTACAGCCCATAGAATGAGAAACAATTCTTACTAACTTTATATCCAATAGAGGACTACTATCCAAAATATTTAAAGAACTCAAGAAACTGGATATCAAAAAAGAACCAAATCAAATTAAAACATCAATAGAGGACTACTATCCACAATATTTAAAGAACTCGAGAAACTGGATATCAAGAAAACAAATCAAATTAAAACATCAATAGAGGACTACTATCCAAAATATTTAAAGAACTCGAGAAACTGGATATCAAAAAAAAAACAAATCAAATTAAAACATGGAGTACAGATATAAACAGAATTCTCAACGGAGAAATCTTGAATGGCTAAGAAGCAGTTAAAGAAATGCTCAACATTTTTCTCTATCAGAGAAATGCAAATCAAAACTACTTTTAGATTCCATCTTACACCTGACAGAACTGCTTCGATCAGTGACACAAGTGACAACTCAAGCTGGTAAGGATGTGGAGCAAGGTGAAAACTCCTCGATTGCTGTGAGGTGTGCAAACTTTACAACCCCTATGGAAATAATCATGGTGGTTCCTTAGAAAATTGGAAATTGATCTTCCTCAAAACACAGTTATCTCATTCTTGGGCACATACCAAAAGGGTGATCCATCCTTGACAAAAGATACTTGCTCATCTATATTCATGGCAGCTTTATTCATAGTAGTCAGAAACTGGAAACAACCTAAAAGTCTCTCAACTGAAGATTAGATAAAGAAGATGTGGTGAATTTACACTGTGGAGTGTTAATATCTATCAAAAAATGACACCATTTTCAGGAAAATGGTTGTCACTTGAAAAAAAAGTCACTTTGAATGAGGTAACCCAGACCCAGAAAGACAAAGATAGTATGTATTCACGTGTGGATATTAGCTATTAAGTAAATGATAACCACGCTACTATCTCACAGACCTTGAGAATTTAGGTAAAGAGGAGATGTTTCTGGGAACACTTGGATCTCCCTGGGAAGGTGAAATAGACTTGATTTTGAGTGTTAACAGTGTGAGGGTAGAGCATCGAGGAGGGATCAGGTAATTGGGGAGATAAGATGTAGAGACAATCCAAGTATAGCTTGGTCTTGAAGTAGATTGATTCTCAATTTTCCGAAAAAAAGCAACATTGATTTCTAACGTTTCTGCCCAAGTTTTGCACTGACACCAGCAGTGTAGGTGTATTCACATTGTTCTTCATAATCTTCAGCATAAGTTGTTATTTGTGGTTTTGATCTTAGTCATTCTGACAGACATAAAATGGGATCTCAGTGTTGTTTTGATTACATTTTCCTGATGACAAAGGGTGTTGAATATTTCTTTAAGGGTATCTCAGTCATTTAAGATCTGTACTCCATTACTCCATTTTTAAATTAAATGTGATTATTTATCATCATTATTATTATTATCATCACTTTGATGTCTTGGTTTTTTGTTTGTTTGTTTGTTTTTTAGTTCTTTAGTCTAGACCAACAGCCAGGGAGGCTGAATGGGACTGACCTAGGCTGTCTACATATGTGTGACAATTGTGTAGCTTGGTCTACTTGTGGGATTCCTAGCAGTGAGCACAGGGGTTATCCTTAACACTTTGGCTTTGGGGAACCTATTCCTCATACTGGGTTGCCTTGCTCAGTCTTAATACAAGGAGAGGAAATAGTCCTATCACAGTTTGATATTCTGTGCTTTGCTAATACTTATGACGTCCTTTTTTTGAACCCAAACAGAGGAGAATTGGTTTGGGGACAGGGCAGAGGTTAGGTGGAGGAAGAGAATGAGAGGAGAGGAATAAGAGAAAATTGCAGTTGGATTGTAAAATAACTTAATAAATTTAATTAATAAAAATTAGATAAGCCCTTTATTAGGTTGTTGGTACATGGGTATAACACCTGCATAAGTGGCTAGAATGTGTTATCACAAGATTAATTTTGTTACACATAGAAAGAATATCTCTATCTCTCTCCCCATCTCTTTTTCCTTCTTCCCTTCCTTTTTCTCTCTGTCTTTCTATATCACAGCTTATGGAAATAATGAAAAAATTCCTACTGGTAACAGACTCTTAATTTTGGACTTTATAGATTCCAGAACCACGATTTATTGTTTGTAATATATCCAGTTCATACAAGCAAGTTTAAAGAAAGAAAAGCACTGTTGTACTTTACAAATGATTAGATGGTATCTGGGTTGATCACACTTAGAATTGCAAAGACCTGTAGAACCTTAGAGGGATGAGCTTTAACAAAATACACATCTCACATCACTTGGGTTACTGTGAACATCCAAGGCTTTTGTGATTCTCCCAAAGCTAGACTGCTTAGAAGTATCAAAGAAATTTGAAAAATACTAAACTCTGTCCTAGCGAAGAGTATTACAATAAGTCAAATATAAGATATAAATATTTATAGATCTTGTCTAAAATCTGATGGATAAACAAGATTTGTTTCTCAAAATCATCTAATTTTGTATCCTAAATATCACTGCCACGTCTGTTGTAATTGCTGTCTAAGAGATTTTAAAAGGGGTCACAGTGATTGCATATACATGGGGACGAACCATTAGAACCAAAGGTTGAGTGAAATTATCGGTCAATGAACTGAACCAGCTCTAAGGATTCGTGCTAACTTTCTTAGAAACTTTCTCCAGACTCAGTGGGCACCATAATAAGATGAAGATGCCCAGGGAAAGGTATTCATCAGCAGACCCCATAACAAGGTAGATGCCCAGGAAAAGGCGTGAGTACTCAGCGGGCACCATTGTGGTCGTATGTACCCTTGTCCTTGGGCTACTTCCAGCAGAGTTTACAGTGAGCCAACATAACAGACGCAGCTTTGGCAGATTACACTGAAAATCTACAGAATCTATGCCAAACCAGGCAGCTGAGGTGAAGGCTGCTGCAATAATTGAGCAGGAGTACAGCTTTGCAATCTTTTCCAAACAAAGTGAGCTTGGCAGCAACTCACTCCTAACAGAATGCTAATTGAAGGAAAGCTGTCATGGCCCACCCACTTCATTCATTCGATCCCACACCCAAGGACACTCACAACTAACTTGTTATACCCAACCATTGTCAGCTCCACACTAGGTAAACACACAAACACACACACACACACACAGAGACACACACACACGACTTTTCAATGGTTACAAATCTTTTAGGTCTCTAGCACAGGTGGAAACTGAACCTGTTGTCTTCAAAAATTGCCTAAACTTAGTTTTCTCCTGCAGGGCTTTTAATTTTTCCATTATGTTAAGCCCTTTTCAGCTAATTTCTGCTGCAAAAATTCAGTAGTTATTCTGGATTCAGTATTCTGTTTCAGAATGCAGGTGTTCTGCCTTTTATGTACATGATTGTCCAGTGCATACAACAAAAAACAACTGCCTTGTTTACTTTGGACTTCCTCATACTTCTGTAAAAAAATTGTCAGTCTCATAGGACTTTCTTTAGGTTATGTCCTTAGAGAAACTTAGGTCACATACTCTCTTTATTTCATTCATTCATATGATAAAAATGCTACATAAAATTATCGCATAAATAGAATTAGAATTATTAAGAAGGGCCTTTGGGAAGGGCGCTTCATTTTTCTTTCATTTTAAATTTTAGGTGTAGATGTGTGTGTGTGTGTGTGTGTGTGTGTGTGTGTGTGTGCTTGCACGCATGCGCGTGCATGTCAAGGAGGACAGAAGATGATGTCTGGTATATTCCAAAATTTCTCTCTACCTTATTTTCTAGACAAGATTTTTCACAGAAGAAAGAGTTCACCAGTTTAGATAGACTAGCTGTCCACAGAGCTTCAGGAATCACTTTTCTTTAACTCCCCAGTGCAAGGCTTACAAGTGTGTGTGTGTGTGTGTGTGTGTGTGTGTATATATATATATATATATATATATATATATATATATATATATATATATATATATATATTACAAGTATCATTCAATGGCTGACTTTTTACATGAGTTTTGGGCATCTGAATTTAGGTTTTCATGCTTGCTTTGTAAACAGTTTATAGACTGAGGCACCTTGTCAGTGCTTAGAAATGTCTTATAATGTCATATTTCTCTTTTAATTTATAGTGATATTTCCAGAGAGCTCATGCATGTCTATCATAATACTGTAAAGCTATTATATTTCTTAGCATAATTAATTGTAACTTAATAATATTCTTGTAAAGGTAATGATATTTATCAAAGTTATTTATTTTCCTCCAGTTTCATAAAATAATACAGAAAAATAATCATGATGCAATGTATCTAGAAAATGTAACTATATTAATTTTGGAAGAAATAAATAAAAATAAATTAACAAACAGCATATATAAATATCATGAATGTAACATAAGAAAATCAGGCAGAAGATGGAGTTTATAAATGATATGGCTTTAAATAATTTTGAGATTAAATTTTCTTTTGTAACTATTTACTATTTAATAAGCATTAAGAAATAGTTCTATGTTCTAATTTCTTGTTTATAGATTAACGTTATCTTGGTAATAAACTGAAATTAATTCTTATTGTTATGACAAACTCAAATATTTAATTGTGTATTTGATTTCATGATTGGGTGATGAAAGTGATGGATGTATGACAGGATACATCAAAGGAAAAATAAAACTAAGATTTCTTCAAGTTTTGTTCTCAGGGATGAGTATGTAGTTACCTGGTACCATTTTCAGGGTTGTTTGCTTAAAATTTTGCTTTTAATTATAAGTTCATCTTGAAATTGACTTAAGAATATTAGATGATTAAAATTTTTCTAAAGAAATGATCTGAGTATCAGAATAAACATAAATACATTTAATTCTTTCTTTCTAAACACTAAATTTGCCTCAAATCATTATGTGTTCTTTGGGACTCTGAGTAAATTGAGAGACTCTCATGTACCATGCCCAGTTGTGGAAGAATGTCTTATGTGAGAAAGCCAGAAACAGGCTACAGAAGAAGCTGTGCCTCTTAGGGACGTCATTCCTGCAGTGGGCTCAGATGCTCTGGTGCCTCTTCTGCCAACTGAACAATTTGCTGTGTTAACCTTGATTGAATTCCAGAAGTCCTGGCGGGGTTCCAGATATCAGCCAAACCTGGAGCCTATCAGACTGAGACAATCTATAATAACCCTGTCATGCTCTTTTGTCATTTAGTGATTAGCAAATTGATCTTCAGTTATCACAATAACAAGGAAGGTTGGGTTCTAATTAGTGTGTATTAGCTTCAGAGATGATTATACATGGCGATTCAAGGAAAAAAATGCCCTTGCATTATCATAAGTCATTTATCAATACCTGTGCTACTGGGAAAGTCATTGCAATAAAGAAATTAATCTTAAAATACTAAGCTAAATGAACTAACACCCACTGCCACAGCCTTTAATGAAAGTATAACAAGACCCACAAAAGTCAATACCATGCGCTGATATCAAAGAAGTAGAAGTATGTCTAGGGAAGCAGGCAAATCTGAGAGTTTTTGACAGTTTCCGACAGACAATTATTCTAACATAGGACAAATATAGGTGAATCACTGACAAGTATTGGCCAGCGGGCTTTAGATGGTAACTCTCTGGAAGGGACCGACCTGATGGAAATGCAGATATTCTTAATTACAATCCTTATCTTTATTTTGTAGAACCCAGGCAAAGGGACTGCTGGCACATTCAGCTTTGTAGGCTGTGCAATGGTCAGATTGTGATCAATTGTGAGAAAGCAATTTTTGGACTACCTCCATAATGCAAGCTAATCAAATAAATTACCTTTTTCCATTACATACATACATGTCTATATACACCCCACATATATGATCAATTAGAAAACCGTGGCTAATACAGCATTCTGAATTTACTATCATGAAAATATTATAAAGATTTCCATAATATGGAAAATAAGCATTTTATTAATTAAGAAATAGGTTTGTAACATTAAAAGTAAAAATTAAAAATACAGATCTTAGGGAAAACAAGATTGCTCTATTTAGAAAGCAACATTTCATGCCAATGTTATTTCAAATGGTTGAATTCATTGACACTAAAAGGTCAATATGTAATATATTTAATATATTATATCTTTAGTATTCACATAGACAGTTAGCTGCCATTTAAAGCAGTCCTTTACAATGAAAATACAGCAAATAAATTTTATTATTAATGACTATAAAGCAAATACTAGTATAGGATGAAATTTAAGAAGAGAATGAATATACAGAGTGAAGGCCTGGTATACTACTATTTTGTCCATTATTAGTATTGATTTCTATATAATATATAGAAAATAAAGTCACTGCAGATAATTTATCATCAAATTAAATGAGCATAAAAATAATACTTTTGGTAGAGCTAAGGAAAACTCTCTTATACTAGAGTTGACTTTATCATTGTATGTATTTACAATTAAAGCTTTTATTCCAATATAAGTGATCATTGAGTTTTCAGGTTTTAAAAATTAGTTTATACTTTAGTTTAAGAAAGAGTATATTGGAAGAGTAATTAATAATCATATCTGAAATATTTCCGTTATGCCATGACTTATAACACTGCCAACATAAAGTAGCAATAACAACTTAAAAATCAAAACTGTGATTTTTGTAACACTATACTTGCATCATATATTCTCAAGTAACATTGTCTAATTTTTAAAACTTATAAAACCAAATACTAATAATAAATGCAATGCATTAAATATTTTAATGTATATATTTATTTGATACTTATTGACTTGGCAAATGTTAATAAACATCTGTCGTATCTGAAGTACAAACATAGGAACTTTGGGTGTAATAGAAACAAAAAGTGTAGTTAAAAATAGTCTTTACATTAACTATTGCATTGCAATGGGGAAAATAATGGAATAATCCACTAAATAAGTTAAAGTTACAAATAACAAATATAGAGAAAACTACATGGCATCAAAACAGGTGAATGTACTTAACTTGCTCAACTTTTCATGCCTTTTTAAAATATTAATTTAAGCTTTTTAGTATTTTCCAATTCACTTAATAAAAGTAAGCAACACATACTAAACAATTTATATTTATTAGCATACATTCTATCACACAGATATGTGTATATATAAGCATACATAAATGCAATAACAACTGGTGAAAAGGAGGCCATGTGTTTGAAGAACAGGAGGACTGTATGGGAAGGTTTGAAGGGAGAATATGGAATAAGGAATTATTATTATATTATAATTTCAAAACTAAATTTCAAAAAATTAAACTATGAAGTTTAGTCCTATTCCCTCCATTGTAATTCTTCTACTTGTTCCCTCTTGACTAGTCTGTCTCAAATTCATGAGTTCTCCCTTGCTCCACACCCAGTGAGCCCACTCAGCACTTCCAGTATGTGTGTTCAGGTCATCTTCTGGTGTAGGGGTCGATTCATAGGGTCTTCATTCTAAAATTGATCTCACACTCTCCAAGTAACCATCACTTGCCAGAAACTGCTCAGCTAAGGATGGGACATTTTACCCTCTTCCATCTCCATGCAGGCATTTTGTCTGGTTTCATCTCATATTGGTTTTGTGCACATAGTCACAACAGATTTGACTTCATAGGTGCAACTGTAGTATTGCTTCCAAAAATACTGTATTGTTGGAACCACCCACTGTCTCTGGCTCAAAACTTTTCTGGAATACTGTGATTCTTAGAGGTTAACTTTCATCATTCTGATATGATAATAAAGTAGTACATAAAAGTGGTCTGTATAAAAAAGAGATCATAAATAAGATCTAATGGAGCAGCCAGGTTGAGGCAGGTGTCAGCAACTTGTGATTATTCAAATTTTAAATGAACAATTAAAACTAGAAGAAAAAGCAGGCTTAGATTTTCATTTGTTTATTTTTCTTGAGGAAAACTGCTGAGACTATTTACTTCATCTTGCATCTTTTTAAATCTTGAAAGAACCAGAAGTTATTGAGGATGCTGAGTAGGCAGGGCTATTGAATGGGAAGACTATAGTAGATTAAAGAAAACAATGTTTAAAGATAGTATAAACAGAGAGACCTGGATGACTTAGCTGCAGGGCCTTGCTTCTTGGCTTCTGCTTTCTCCAAAGTATGATGAAAGTTTATTCACAAAGTGAATGAGAGTAAGTGACAGGACTGGTGTTTCTCTAAACATTGTCTAAACTGATGAAACACTGTCAGCTCAGAAGTGTAAAACATGATGCTTAACTAAATTTGGGGATACTATACCCAATGGGAAATAAAGGAAAAAAATGAATAATTGTTTAGAAGACACATGATTTCACCTGCGTGTGTTTGCTAACAGAATACAAAAGCAGCATCTGAGAACTGGATGAGGTTTTCTGAGAGGGCCCGGAGTGCCGATTAGTAGTCCGTAAAGGAGCAAACACACCGGTGGATGATGATATGGCTGCCAATGAAGTTTGGATTGAGTGGTTTAATGGCTCACTTTGGAGAAGAGGAAAGAACCATGTGGAATGTAGTGCGATAAAAACCTTCCGTGTAGGCACTAGATTTTGATGAGTGGCAGCGAAATCAAATATCCGGGATTCTTGGTCAGAGGACATGATGTTGTGGACGACTGCCCTGTGAAAATTAGTCTGGCAGAAGTTTGGAAAGCAATTTGGAAGTGTGAAGATCAGGAATTGAGAATACCAAGAAGGATATCAGATAATTTTATCTAAAAATAATCATGGTCAGAAATGGTTTGGAATGAGGAAGGTGGGAAACAAATTTAAATTAAAAGCGGAAATTCCTCCAAATGCTTTTGCAAAATGTACTGAGCTTTTTCTTTGTCAGGTTTGGCATCAGGTATACTGTGGTGATTGTTTTGCTTTGCCTTTAGATCTATTCAGGGATCAGAGTGAGAATATTTTCAGTAAGATGTGTACTGAATAATTCTTTTCTTTTGGGAAGCGATTTTCTCTAGTTCTAATAAATTATAATGATGTTGGATTTAATTATTCTTTCTTAATAGAGCTGTATCTCCCTGAATGAAGTTATCCTGTCTGCAGTGGAGGGATAAGTTCTCTTCTAGTTCCATATTCAACAGCTATGCACTGTTAGATATTTCTTAAAGAAAATTAATGTGCTTGCCTTAGAAAAACCAAAATGATGAAAGTTTTCACCAGTTTCTATTTCTGCTCAAAGTTAGAAGGCTTGAAATTTCTGCAGCTATATGTGTCTTATGTTTCATGATCAAACTGCAGTTATATGTGTCTTATGTTTCATGATCAAATTACTTTAAAGGAATTATTCCAGAAATTATATTAAAAATAAGATTTTAACCCCATAGTTGATTACATTTATCTCACTGTTATGTTGAATTTTCTTCTTTTTATTATGAAAGTTTTGGTATAGAACTTCATGATAAAGAAATAAATCATATCTATTAAACCAATGTAAACTTCTCCCATAGTTCTTAGAGAATAGATATTAATTTATTTATCACAATAATTTTTATTCATTAAAAATTTAAAAGTGAATTTAGGGGGAGACATAAAACTATGTCAATAAACTTGATTATTGTTCTCTCAAGGTCTGTGAAGAAGTTTGATGGGATTTTGATGGGGATTGCATTGAATCTGTAGATTGCTTTTGGTAGAATTGCCATTTTTACTATGTTGATTCTCCCAATCCAAGAGCAGGGGAGGTCTTTCCATTTTCTGGTATCCTCCTCAATTTCTCTTTTCAAAGGCTTAAAGTTCTTGTCAAATAGGTCTTTCACATCCTTGGTTAGAGTAACCCCAAGATATTTTATGGTGTTTGTGGCTATCGTGAAAGGTGATGTTTCTCTGATTTCCCTCTCCGTTTCTTTATCCTTTGTGTATAGGAGTGCCACTGATTTTTTGGAGTTGATCTTGTATCCTGCCACGTTAAGCCATTGACAATGACACTGGGACTGGTTTCCTCTGCATATACTGGATTTTTGGGATCCAGTCTGTTTGGATGCTCACCTTCCTGGACCTGGAGTGAGGGGGGAGGAACTTGGACTTCCCACAGGGCAGGAGACCCTGACTGCCCTTGGGGACAAAGAGGGAGGAGGATAGGGAGGGGGGGAGTGGGAGGGCATTGGGAAGAGGGGCGTAAATGGAAACTTTTTATAATTTAATAAAATTACTTTAAAAAAAACTATGTCAATAAAGTTCAAATTTGCTCTTGAATTTTGTGTTTTTATGGAGAATTTTTTCTAGTCAAAGATAGACTCAGCTTACACTATTGCAAAAATGTCCACAAAGTATAAAATATTACTTTTTTAAATTTAGAAAACTGTGAGTTTCCTAAAAATTAAAAAAGTATTATTTATAAAGATAAGGCTTATAAATTTTAAGTTTATTAAAATAACATTAAAGAAAATTGACCATGAAAGAATACAGAATTTTGTGAGCTTCTTTATAAGTATCTTTGTTTATTTATTGGTATTCTCAGCCTATGCTGAAGTGTTCCCAGCCAGACATTTGAGAATCCAAGGAGGGGTGAACATGCTGGATTAGTAGACATGAGCACAAAGGAGCTAGTATGGCAGAGACTTAAGAGAGGGATGAAGTAAAGGCTGAGAGAGGTGTTCTGATGCTCTCTGCGCTTAATTAGTAGAATATGAAGAACAAAAATGTATGTAAATCTCATAAAGTGAAAACCGAAAAAAAAAAGATGTTGCTGGAACAGTTTAAGCAGGCTCTGTAAATGGAGGGATATTCTTTTGGTCTTAGTGCTGTACTTGCTTCTATATGAAATTTAAAATTTTCTTTAAAACTCTGGAATTCCAATATCCTTGTATAATTGTGTTCAGTGTTATTGTGATGGTTTAGGTAGTTAACTCAGGAGGAATAATGCTATCTGGAGGGGTTGGAGCTGTTCTACTTCATTAGATGAAGAGCAGTTGGACATGCCCAATCTTTTAGGACTAAAATGTACTGCAGTCTGGGGCATACAATAACATATGAGAGGGAGAAAAAAGATGGTCTTATTTCATAGTTACTACAATGTAATACACATACACATGTATATATAACTTACATGGTCATGACAATAGCATGCAAAAAGTTTTCTTTTAGCATATTTTGTTTACTTTGGAGTATAAAACAGATGTAGAGTGTGTTTATTTAAATGTCACCTATTTGACCTCAAAAGAACAATACTCAACTTCACATGGAAAAGCAAAAAACCCAGGATTGCCAAAACAACCCTGCACAATAAACAAACTTCTAGAGGCATCACAATCCATGACTTCAAATTCTATTATAGAGCTACAGGACTGAAAACAGCCTGATACTGGCATACCAGACAGGAGGACAAATGGAACTAAATCGAAGAACCAGATATAAATCCATACATGTATGAACACCTGATTTTTGACAAGGAAGCAAAAAACATAAAATGGAAAAAAAGCATGAAGAAGGATGTTTAAAAGAAATCCCACACTAGCTCAGAATTGAATATAATACAGGGTTATTTATTTAGGGGTAGATTCACAGATCAAAATCCTCTGCTGGAACAGGGAAGAGCAACCAAATAGCACAGTCAGAAAAGAGGCCAGATGCAAGCATTACAGTGGCATATATTGTACAAGAGGCCACACCCAAGTGGGTGAAGAACTTAACGGCTACAGGCAGTAGGAATTCCTACAGCAACTCCCCATTTTGTTTAAATAAGAAAGTTATAAGTCTAATACAAAGTTATATGCAATAAGAACAAATATCAGGTATAAACAATGTCAAACAAGAAACATGTAATAAATGTTTCAATAATTACCCTATCCTAATGAGTTCAAATCTTGTATAATAAATAACTTGGCAAAGTCATGAGAGAAATGTCACTACATCTAGTCTTCAACTTCAATGAAGACCCGAGAAGAGAAATAATATTACTTGAGTAAGCAGGAAGTGCACTCAAGCAACTTCCAAAATATACAACAAATGACAGAGACAACTGGATAGATACCTGAGCAATCACCCAAAGTCTCACTTGCATCACTGGAGCAACCAACTTTGACCAAGGCCTAGGGCAACTGACAGACCATTTTCAGAGGCAGGAAAATTTTCAGAACTGTCTAACCCTGTCTTGGCAAGATTTGACAGTCTTTTTCTTGTAGTCTACTTGTCCTATCCAGACATAGGGCATATTGTCAGTGGTTGATGCATGGCAAGTTTCTTGCTCAAAGGCCAGTTTTGCCAGAAGAAAACAAGCTCCAAGTAGAGCGTCTTTGGTGCTCAATCTTCTCTTGGGAATAGATTGGTGCTGCCAGGAGCAATTGTGTATCACTTCAATAGAACCCTATGTTATTTAAATGCCATATTCTACAGTTCTTTGAGGTGATTGAAGACTACCTATCAATGCAGAATACAATCTCTATTATCGAAAGAGCCTGATTAGTCTAACTATAAGTGTGACAAACATGAATGACTATTGATCCATGTATCTTAATACTTATATAACGCAAAGACTAAGACTTCATATTAGAATATTAAACAATTATTAAACAACTGTGAAACAAATGAGGACAATAATCTCTAAATGTAAACAATGTATAAGTATCTTGATCAAGGCAGAAATGTATATTTCAATATGATAATTATAACCAAAAATTGTATCAATATACAAAATGTCTTATATAGAGGTAGAAGCATGCATGCATAAAATATGAAAAAATAACTTTTTCTGGATATACAAATATTATAGATGAAATTAATAACATATTCAATATAATTTAACATTTGTATCAATATACAAAAATTTATAGCAATGTAAATTGCCTATAAATAATTGCTCATAAGTATTCACTCTGTTACTCACTATTATTATTAGTGTGAGTAAGCTCACAGTAATCTATTACATTAATCTATAACGTCCAATTTCCTCTTGTGTTTTTGCAAAGAGATCCCTGATCTTACATAATATTCTTCCCAACCCCCAGCCCTATACCAATTATAATCAACCCCTAAATGATGTCCCTAATCCTGAGGACAAACTTTGTTGGGAGAAGGGACATTATCTTCTATAATTACTTCTAGCTGTCATGGGGGAAATGGCCTATCTATAGAATCCTGTGAAAGTAAAATAATGCTTAAGTTCCAAGTCTGGTATAATTGCAAATAGTCTCTGAGTATTCAGTAGGGTTTTTCTGAGGTTATTATTTAGAGTTCTGGCCAGAAAGTTGTTAGAGAGTGCACCATTTCAGCTAACCAAGTTGGAAACATCTTGAGAGGTTGGTATCCAAAGTAGGTCTTATAATAGCGCTATCAACGTTGTCATGATGTCATATCAACCAGGTGGAGATGTTGTTTGTGGGGCCCCATCTTCTTCCTGGAAACTTCAAATTTTAAAGTTTGAATTTAAATTAAAATTTTCTTCAGATTACTGCAGAAAAATTCATTATGCATTGTGGAAAATAAACATTATATAGACATTCACACAAACGTGCACACGCACGCACACACACACACATATATTCAATGAATGGTATTATAAGAGACAAAAATAGGTATGAAGAAAAGCAAATGTTTTTTCTAAATCCTTTTTTCTTTCTGTCTGATACCAGATGGCTCTTGACATGAATTAGAAACTCTGAATTTTTCTTCTGAAAACATGCTTGGATTTAGAGAATGACAGAGCTATTTTCCAACTCTAGCACAAGCTCTATATATTCATAAATATATATGTATATTTGTATATATTATATAAAAATGTATATGTTTTGAACACCTGTCATTATAATTCATATTCCATTTTCTTGATGATCTTTATTGGGTAGTTAATTTTCATTTTGTCAGCATCCAAACATCCAGGATCTCTTGAATACTTGAAGACATGTATTTCCTATAAAGACAAGAGCAGAACTCTGACTCAACCCTATATGATTTCCTTCCCACCTGTATGGTTGTTACTGATGTGGAAGAGCTGTCATTTCTCTTTCTCAAGATATTTCTCGTTTTCAAAGCAAATCTTTATGAACATTGATGCTACCCATAGTCACTCTTACTCTGTGGAAATAAGAGCAAAACCCCTTCCCCAGTGCAGCACATCTCCTGACTTCCATTGTGATGTCAACACATCCTTGAAATACCCTGGCTGATTTAATTCAGAAGACTTTCTATTACCCAATGTATCTCTGCTGCTGCTGTCTATTTCTCATTAGTGTTAAGAAAATTCAAGGTTACTAAAGCATTATGTAATTTATTTATGGGGGTATTTTCCATCCCCTTCTGTTTGTTTAACATATCCTTTATAGTTTAATTTGATCTCTCTACAACTACCTGGCCTGTAGGATTGTGTGTTATACCTGTAATATGCTTTATGTTATAATAAACAAAAAAACTGTTTCATTTTCTTAGAGACACATACTGGATCATTATCTGTCATTATTTGTGCAGGTATACCCTTGATGACCATAACTTCTAATAAATTTGTGGTTACTGAATCAGCCTTTTCTGAGCTTAAAGCAGTTGCCCACTGACAACTTGAATAAGTGTCAATGGTGTTGTGTACATATTTTAATTTTTTAAATTCTCCAAAGTTGAACATGACCATCTTCCATATTTCATTTCTCTGAGTACCCTTTGTGCTAGTCCTTGCAGGTAGTGGTGTTGGTTATAGAAAGAGCAAGTAAAACATTTCTTTATAATCTCCTTAACTTCTTGCCATGTAATAGAAAACTCTTTCTTTAAACTTTCTTTAAACTTTTGCTATTGACATCCCTCTGCATTTAAACTCCTGTAGAAAGAATTCTGGAAGACAATATGACTAGAATACAATTAAGATTTGGATTCACTCTAACCATATGTACCTCCCGTAATTTCTCTTCAGCAATTGTCAATATCTTACTGTTTCAGCTGTAAATTCTCTGGGACTATTCAAGTCTTTATCACCATCTAACATTTTGTTTAAATAAATTATTAGATCAGGTGTTATCTCAACAGCTGGTCATAGACTGGAAATATCTCCTAACAATCTTTGAAAGTCATTAAGAGTCTACAACAGGTCTCTCCTAATTTGAACCTTTTGTTTTTTAATTTTCTGCACAGAGTTTCCTCTCTGTTTTTTTTTTTCAGGAGCAATTTGTAATCCCCATTTTGGCAAAATATTCTTCATTTCTTCAAACATTCTTTTGAAAGTATCTATGTTTGAATCAGATAGCAAAATGTCATTTATATAGTGGTAAATTATACCACTTATATAAATTTCGGGAATTTTTTAAAGTATTATTTTCAATGACTGACTTACAAAGTATTGGCCTCACATGGGGTTATTGGGCATTCCCTATGGAATCATAGTCCACTGGTATCTATTAGGAGGCTGAGAATTGTTATCAGTAGGCACTATAAAGGTAAATTTTTCCCTGTCCTTTTCTTGTAAAGGTATAGTGAAGAAACAATCTTTTAAATCAATCACTATAAGAGGCCATCCTTTTGGTAATAGAGAAGGAGGAGAAATTCCAGATTGTAGAGGGTTCATAAGTTAAATTACCTTGTTGACAGCTCTTTTATATCTGTCACCATTCTTCATTTACGAGATTTCTTTTTAACAACTACAGGATAATTTCAAGGGCTGGTCGATTCTTTAATATGGTGAGAATCTAGTAGCTCTTGTACCAGCTGCTCTAAAGTCTTTAGTTTGTCTTCTGTTAACAATCACTGTTTCACCCATACTGTTTTTTCAGTTAACTATTTAAAGGTAGGACTTTGGTACCTCTAAAGATTTGCTAGTTGCTTTGTGTTCTTGTACAGCTCACAGGTAGGGAGCACAAACTGGAAGCTGTGCAAGTTGCCATGCAGCGGGAACCGCACCACAGAACCACTTCAGGGAATGCAGCAGTTGGGGTATCGAGTGTGCATGTGTTTGGGAAATTTTCAAGTCGCCACATGCAGTTAGCTCAGATGTGGCAGAGGTTTTAAAAAAAAACTGCTTAGTAAGCAAAAGCAACTAAAGTGGGGAGGGGTTGGAGACTTTCTGGGCTGTGAACCATTTAGTCCTTTAAGCTGATTCACTTAGTAGGTGTGGAGTTTGGATCCCCATAGGATGCCGAATGAAGAAGGACACTGAAAAGAAATCCCACATTAGCTCAGAATTGAGTATAATACAGAGTTATTTATTTAGGGGTGGACTCACAGATCACAATCCTCTGCTGGGACGGGAAACAGCAACTGAATTCTGAAGCCAGAAAAGAGACCAGACATGTGCTTTGCAATGGCATATATAGAATGAGAGGCCATCCCCAAGTGGGCAGGTAACTTAAAGGCTACTAGTGGTAAGAATTTCTACAGCAAAAGCATATTCAACAAATGGTGTTGGTATAACTGGGTATCAACATGTAGAAGAACAAAAATAGATCCATATCTTTCACCACGCACAAAACTCAAGTTCAAATGGATCAAATACCTTAATATAAAACCCACCACTCTGAACATCATAGAAAAGAAAGTAGAAAGTACACTGAACATATTGGCACAGGAGACTACTTCCTTAATATACCTCCAGTAGCACAGACTCTAAGAGAAACAATTAATAAATGGGAATTCCTGAAACTACGAAGCTTCTGTAAAGCAAAGGATATGGTCAACAAGACAAAATGGTAGCCTACAGAATGGCAAAAGTTCCTTACCAAACCCCACATAGGATAGAGGTCTGATCTCCAAAATATACAAAATCAAGAAATTGGTCTTCAAAAGAACAAATAATCCAATTTAAAAATGGGGTACAGACCTAAACAGAGAACTCTCAAGGGAAGAAACTAAAATGGTAGAAAGACGCTCAAGGAAATGCTCAACATCTTAAGTCATCAGAGAAATGGAAATCAAAACAACTCTGAGATTCCATCTTACACCTGTAAGAATGGCCAAGATCAAAAACACTGATAACAACTTATGTTGAAGAGGATATGTGGTAAAGGGAGCTCTCCTCCATTGCTGGTGAAGTACAAATTGGTACAGCTCATTTGGATGTAAGTATGGTGCTTTCGGAAAATTAAGAAACCACTTACCTTAAGACCCAGCAATATGACTTTTAGGTATATACCCAAAGTATGCTCAATTGTATCACAAGGACATGTGTTCAACTATGTTCATAACGGCATTGTCTGTCATAGTCAAAAACTATAAACAACCTAAAACGTCCCTCAACTGAAAAATGGATGAGGAAAATGTGATACATTTATACAATGGAGTACTACACAGCAGAAAAAAGTAATGCTATCTTGAAATTTTCAGGCAAATAGATAGATGTAGAAAACATCATATAGTGTTAGGTAAAGCCAGACCCAGAAAGGCAAATATCATATGTACTCACTCATAAATGTCTTTTAGACATAAAGCAAAGGAATCCAGCCTACAATTCACAGTCCCCGAGAACCTAGACAACAAAGAGAACCCTAAACGAGGCATCCATGGATCTAATCTACATGGGAAATAGAAAAAGACAAGATCTCTTGAGTAAATTGAGAGCATGGGGTCTATGGGGGACTGTTGAAATGGCAGAAAGAGGAAGGGAAGGGAACAGAGAATTATATATAGCTCAATAAAAACAATAAATAAATAAAGAAAGAAAGAAAGAAAGAAAGAAAGAAATAGAAATAGAAATAAAAAATAAATGCAATTTGTTCTAAGGAGGAATCAAGCTATTTATTTTATAATCTACTTGGTACATTTTAATCTCTCACGATTTAGATTATTGACATGAAAAAATAATGTATTATTTTAACTGCATTTAAAATATTTTAGCAACATACTCCTGTATATGTTTTAAAACCTTTTTCTTATCTATCATTTCATTAGATAATTTTCTCACTCCACAGCCTTCTTCCATTGTTTGTTTCTTTATGGTACTTAGGATTTTCCTAATATATTTTGCTAATCTTCTGACTTATGTATCACAGACTTTGCTTTATGTACTTCTCAATGCCCGGGACTTGTAATAATATATTGAACATACTGATAACTCAATAAATTTTATAAAATGAATTTATGAAAATAATTGCATCAAATATTATAGAAATTAGATTTCTAAAAATATTTTTTGTTATTTTTTATAGCAAAAACTTTACACATATATATTACATATGACATATATATGTGTATATATATATATATGTTAACATAGGCACTAAAGACATCATTTTTAAAGAGTGAAATGTTTCAGATCGAAACAACAAGGACCATAATACAGTAGGTGACAACAAACAAACCCAGAATGCTGTTACTCCTTCCAAAATTTTTGAAAATATGACGGTCATAGGATGACATATATATGATAGACATATAAATAGACTACACAAATATTCCCTTATTTTTTTCGATCCAGGAGATGCTACAATCAAATTAAGCATTCTTGTATCAGATCTCATCAAATAAATGATAAATTTATCTGCAGTTTTCCTCACATCATTTAAACGAAGGAGTCAATTAAGTAGAACATTAAAAACTGATGGATCAAAGAATGGCATAAAATAGCAATTAGAAATAATGAACTCCTGCAGTAAAATGACAGTGAGAAGTCATGGAGTGACAGTGACATAACCCATCTCTTAATGAGAAATGACAATGAGGACAAAGACTGTAGAATGCAAAGCCTGTGACTGAGTGTGCACAGGGCAGATTGATGAGAATGGAAATATCTCTTATGTGAAGGAAAATTTCAGGGCTGATATCATATAGTTGGGAAGAAAAATTTTCATTATTATAGTACTTCAGAAGAACATTATGAAAATGAGTTCCTATTTAGAGAATAATCATTACAGATTTGTATTCTAGATTGAGTTAATTATTTAAATGATAATGTTGTAGTTTTCCTAATATATACTTAAATTGTCTTGGCTTTATTTTTGTTGAGGAGTCATGGACAAAGGTCTGTTCATTCAAAATGGGGCATCAAGGAAATATTATTGATATATAATTCCAACTTGGCCAATCAATGAGTTTATAGGACTCGATCGCAGAACATGAATGAGGAGTAGTAGGAGCAAAAGCAGTTAAAACAGTTGCATCACCAAGAAGTTTCAGCATGTGTGCACTCATGAAGGTTATCAGTGGTGTCTGTCTTCAGGTAGTCTTCACATCCTGCATACTCTATTGCCTTCAAAGATCATGTCCCTCTAGGGGCCACGAGGAACATAACTCGATTTCTGGGTGATAGTTCGCTGACATCTCTACTGCTATGATAGCTGATCAAGCTATTACTCTATTTTATTGTGTCAGGTCTACCTCATGGAAAATGGAAGACTAGTAAAATTGTTCATATATTAGAATGTTATTATAAATAGGATTTAAGGGGATGGAGAGATGGCTCAGTAATGAAGAGTGAATATTGCTTTTGTAACTAAACTTTGGTTCTTATTACACATGTTGGATGACTCACAAACATTTGTAACTGACACTTTAGGCAGAGCCAATGTCCTCTTCTGGTCTCACCAGAGAGTTATATCCATGTGCATATACTTCTACACAGGCAGAAAAAAACATTTAAATACAATGAAAAATAAAATATTTAAATTGCTTTTAATGACATAATTTTTATTAGGCTGCCAATTTTTATTAATTCAAAATTTAACTAGGCTACTGTACATATTTTCACCATCTATTAGTCATAAATTATGGTGACATTAAAGTTTCAGGATATTTTCTTTCTTTCTTATAATTATTTGGACTTAACAAAACATATATTTAAAAAACTGGTTTTTCTCAAAGCCAAAATATTAAGGAGAAATTGATTAGTCCAGCCCTGTAGGCTCCTAAAGGAAACCTCAAATGCTATCACAAAATTAGGTCTAAGATAAGATAATGAAATCTGGTTACCAAAGAAATTGAAATCAAAGACAAACTATGACTAGGTTCAGAATCACAATAAACTATAAATAAAAACTGTGAAACATGTGTTTGAAATAATTGCTTAATATTAATTTTAATGAAGTTTCATTGTTTAGTGTGTGACTCAGAACCTTGAAATCTATTGAAGCCTCTCAACAGTTCTCCCATAAGCATTGAAATTTTGAATGACCCTTTATTTTTTCTTTTCTTTGTGAATGCCAAATTTGTCTGATCGTTGATCATATTTTTGAACTAAATTAGTTATTAATATTTAATTTTAAATATATTTTTACACATTATCATTTATCCTTCTTCATGATTCTATCTGTTTCATATACTTTCTAAAGAAATGTCAATAAAAATGATTTTGTTTGATTTTTTGACTTTATGTATGTGCTTCTATACGTGCTTGGAAAACAGTTCTAACACTGAAAAAGTAAAGTGAGTTTTTTTAGAAAAGAAATACATTTCTTGCTTTAAATTTATATTATTTTTAGACTATTGGATTTCCTGATATAAGATCCTTCAATACAACAGCACAAGTAAACTATATTGATGAAAAATTTTCACAACAGAAACATTTTTCTTTTATGTCCAATGCTGGTTTTGAGTTCTCTTCTGTCCTGGAGCCATGATTATTTACAAGGAGAAAGAAAACAAAATAAAAGAAAATGTGCTCTTGAATCACTCAACATGCTCAAAAAAATGACATAGTAACTCACCTTGAATTGAGATGGTCCAAATTTAGATAGAAAATTTGGGAAAGCATGCAAACATGATATATTTAATTTTACCCTATCAAACTTCCACGACCTCTAAGAGTCTTGCAGTTCAAATTATCTGACAAATACACTGTTTTTTAAATTTTTATTTACTTTTTGTTGTCTGAGAATTATATATAATCATGAAAGGGTCTTTGATAGACTGCATGACAGCACTCTTTAACTCCTAATGTCTCCTACCATTTTGCCTCTCAACTTCCTGTGCTCTTCCATGTAAACCCACTGAGTCTTTTTAGTGCTGTCTGTATTTGCATGGGTCTAGGGTCATTCCCTGGAGCTTGAGTAGCAGTTGAAGTGCTGCATTCCTGAGGAATACTTCCTCGCATGGAGAAGTCAGATCTGTCTCCCAGTGTCTTTTTCAGGAGTGATAAATTCAGGTGCCCTAAATGTGGAAAACAATTCCATCACTTTTGTTTTGATACAGAGGAAGTTTTATTTTCTAGAAATCCATTTTCTTTCTTTTAATTTTATGACTTCATTTTTTTGTATAAAGTTGAAGATCCTTTTTGTTTCTCAAATATTTGGAAATTTCATATATGTATGCAGCCTATTTTGATTAAACCCACCTTACTTCTTTCCCTTCAATTCCTCCCATATCCCAACTACATGAACTATTTTTTTCTTTCTTTCTTTCTTTCTTTCTTTCTTTCTTTCTTTCTTTCTTTCTTTCTTTCTTTCTTTCTTTCTTCCTTCCTTCCTTCCTTCCTTCCTTCCTTCCTTCCTTCCTTCCTTCCTTCCTTCCTTCCTTCCTTTCTTTCTTTCTAACACACTGAGTCCATTTAGTACTGTCATTATGTAAAGGTGTGTGGGAGCAGCCACTGAAGCCTGGGACAACCTTGTAGAGAGATCACACATTTGAAGAAAACTGATATTCTTTTAGTAGCTATCAAGTGCCATAACTTTTCGGCAGTCAGGGAGACTTTATTAAACACTCTCTTCCGAATTATGCCAGCCATAATTTTGGTTGGCATGATCTGTGTAGGTTCTGTATGTGTCTTCACAGCCATTGAGAGTTCTAATGCACAAGTGTCCTGTCATATCCAAAAAATAATGCTTTTTATCTGTCCTATGCAACATCTGGCTTATATGGTCTCTCTGTCCCCTCTTGTGTGATGATCCCTGTTCCTTGGGAGGAAGAGATGTGGTATAGATTTTCCATTGACGTGCGAGTACTCTATGATTTATTTTCTGCACCGCTGGATGGGGGCTCTTGCTCAAATTGACCAAATAGAATGTTCCACTGACTTCACGATAAAAGTAATCAATTGGAGTTTTCTCTTTTTTTTGAAAGTGTAAACCAAAGTTCTCAGAAAAATGTCACTCCCTATGTGAAAGATCATACACAACTCATTGATTAGAACTTTTGATTGTAGAAAGTCAGATTGTAGAGATTTCCAGATACAAAGACAAAATTATCTTGACTTTTCTTCTTAGTCACAATGACTCACCTTTTGTTTAACATTCTTTAAATTATCAAGCAAATCCAAAAAGCTACTAATTGTTAACTTTTACTAGATGGCTAGTTTTGAGTAACCCAAAAATATGTCATCAAATAGAATCTGAAATCTATAGAAGAAATTTTTGTTGTGTTCTGTTCAACCTTCAGGGTGTTCCAATCAATTTATTTGAATAAAAAATATTGATGGCTCATGTTTTTCTTTCTTGAGTGAATATAAAAATTATAACTGTTTCTATAGTGATATGCATGATTTTAATCAAACTGAATCCATGTAGTGGGTCAAAGTCACTCCTGTTTGAGAATTAATTGTATCTTACTTACTTGAGGCAAGTTATGTTTATTCTTTCAAAATGTGTGCTTGGTAACATAGAAGCTCTGATTTATTTATTTTTTTTGATATTGTGAGTGGAACAGATGTCACAATACAACATATCGTGGTCATAGTTGATACCTTGAGAGTAGAGTCTAATTGGAAATTATGGAGAATGATAGAGACAGAGAATGAAGACACAATGCTCCTAAGTAACAGAACATACACGCAAGTGCTTTGGAACTGCAGTATCACTGTGAATGTGGAAATGAATATTTTATAGAGAATGTTTCAAATAGTTTTTTTTCATTTTTCCATCTCCATCTTCTTTTAGCTTCTTCCAACATTTCTTCCTACCCAACTTCATGTCTTTTTCTTTCTTTCCAAAGAAAAAACACAAAAACCAAAATCAAAACTAAAAGTAGACAAAAACCATTAAGATGATGCATAACTATATATATATATATATATATATATATATATATATATATATATATATATATATATATTCCATTGATCAATGAATCATTTAGTTGCTCAAAAAACTTTATCTTGTATTTGGTGGGAATTCACACTGAGTTCCACAACTTGTAAATATGCAGAGTGAGAGAATTTGGAGCACTCAGCCCTAAATGGCATTTTTTGTCTCAGGAGTTTTTTTTTTTTTTAACAAAATAATACATAGTAAGGTAAAAGAAGAGCCATCATATCAAGGATGGAAAAGGCAAAGCACCAGAAGAAAAAGAGATCCTCTCCCAAAGGCATAAGAATCAAAGACCCACTCATTCACGTGTTCAGGAGTTCCAGAAAGGTACTAAATTGGTAGCTATAATACATACACAGAGGACATGGTGCAGACCTATTCATGCCCCGTGCTTGCTTCTTCAGTTTTTGTGAGTTCATATGAGCTTTCTCAGTTGATTTAGTGTGCCTTGTTCTCCTGGTGTCCTCCATTCACTCTAGCTTCCACACTCCTTCTTGCCTCCTCTTCATCAAGGTAACCTGAGCCCATGAGGGGGATTTTATAGTGACATCTCATTTAGGGATGTATTCCAAGGTCTCTACACTCCATGTAATGTCTGATTGTGTGTCTCTGTATTTGTTCCCATCTGCTTCAGGAGGGTATTTCTCTGCTGTTGGATGAAGAAGGTACTTATTTATGAGTATTACACAATAGCACTAGTGGTCATTTTATTGTTACCTTTTTGATAGACCAGTAGAACTTGGCTTTATCCTAAGTCTCTGAACAATATAGTCTGTATCTTGTTCATTCACAGAGTATCATGTATGGATTCTATCTTGTGAAATGGGCCTTAAGTCAAATGGCATTGGTTAATTACCCCAACAAGCTTTGTGCCACCATTTCAGGCAGTACCAATTGTAGACCAAATGGTTTATGTTTCTCTTGTGGTAGTTTGCAGAGCGCCTTGCAGTACCAAAAACACTCAAAAATAGGAGTGAAGATTCTTTGTTAGCATAAACTTTACTTCTCCCAATTCAAAGAGTTGTGTGGGTGTTGTCTTCAGCTGTGGGACCTTGCTGTAAGTTTGTGGAGAGCAACCCAATCTACTATCTTTGCAACAATGTGGTTTTGGTTTATTTCCATGACATTTTTTGGTCAACAACTCAATTAAATGTAACCTAGTCTCAGTACTGAAATCTTCATTTGACGACAAAAGATGGCTACTTGGTACTCCATCTCTCTTGTTATTTAGAAACATCATTAGGATTACCTTCATATGTTTTAGGATTTTGCTACTCTACTAGAGTTTCCCTACTACCCCTCAAATGCTCCTAAATTCTAGCTGTTTCTCTCTGCATTCCTTTTCTAAACCCCATCTGATGGGAAATTTCCCTCCTTTGTTATGAATACCATTGGTTAGTAAAGAAGCTGCATTGGACATATTGAAGTGCAGAATAGAGCAAGGTGGGAATTCCAAGCACATAGAGGAGGACAGAGTAGGCAGAGTTGAGGAGATGCCATGCAGCCACTGCAGGAGACAGATATTGGATGGAACTTTGTCGGTAGGCCACGACCTCATGGTGATACACAGATTAATAGAAATGGGTTAATTTAAGATGTAGGAGCTAGTTAGCAATACCCTTAAGTGACTGGCCAAGCAGTATCACAATTAATACAGTTTCAGGGTTATTATTTTGGGTCTGGGTGGCAGGGAAACAAATAAATAGCCTCTGTCAACACACAACCCACTTGATCCTTCCATTCCCATAATTCACAAGGAACCCTCTAAAATATATTCTATTTCCTCTTACCAGGAGTTCCATGTTTCCCACCTGGTCTATGTCTCTTTGCCTAATTTCTTTAAATTTATATATAGTAGCTTGGTTGTGATTTATTTAATGGCTAATATTCACATATAAGATAATGCACACCAAATTTATATTTCTGGGTGTCTGTCACCTCACTCAGGATGATTATATCATTGTTCAAACCACTTATATGCAAATTTCATGATGTCATTTTTTAAAAAGCTGAGTAATACTTAATTGTGTAAATGTGTCACATATTCTTTCTGACTGTTTTAAGATGAAATCTCAAAGTAATTTTTATTTTAATTTCCCTGATGTTTAATTTTCTTAAGTGTTTCTCAACCATTTGGTTTTTTTCTATTGAGAATTATATGTTTGGATCTGTTTCCCATTTTTAATTGGATCATTTGGGTTTTTATCTAGGTTCTTGAGTTCCTTATATATTTTGTATATTTGTCCTCCGTTGGACGTGGAGTTTTCAATCTCTTCCCCTTGGGATCACTGATTTATTTAAAAGAAGAAAAGGCAGAAAAATTATAAAACCAGCGGTGGTGGAAACCTCAAAAGAAAAAGGATCTTCCAGGCACAGCAAGACAAATGCACTATGCACTAAGAGAGATTGTTACAGGACCTTCTCAGGATCAAACATAGTCATATAGTTATTTTTTATGAACATATATTTTCCTTTCAGTTTTTAGATACAATCTGCACTGTGCATGTTTAAGCTTGTGATTATGAAAAAAAAATCAATGACACTGTGTGTCAGAACATAAACATCTCTAGTGTGACTAACGGTATGTTAGTGTCATTTCAAATACAACAGAATTAATAGAATTAAATATAGACTTATAAGGTATTACATTTATGTTTTTGTGTACAAGTGTTTGTACATGCGTAGGTATGCAAGCAAGTCATGTATATGGAGATCAGAGAACAACTAATGGTAATTGGTTCTTTCCTTACATCATGTGGTTCTGAGGAATTGAACACTTTTGTCAGGCTTGGTGGCAATGCCATTACTAATTGAGTCATCTAACTTGCCCCAAATATACTTGTTTTGAACAATTACCTTCAAGTTATCCAAGTGGTTGTGCTTGACAGGAGTTTCAATTCTATGTAAATACTTCTTAAACATTGCCACTGGTAAGTACAATGTTTATGAGTTTCTGATAATCAGGATTTGATGTTCTGAACACTTTAAACCTTGACCCTTATGGTAGTTTGAATGTAATAGCCACCCATAATCTTAAAGGGAGTGTCAGAATTAGGAGGTATGGTTTTGTTGGCATGGGTGTAGCGTCTTGGAGGAGATGTGTCTCAGCAAGGGGTGGACTCTGAGGTTTTCTATGCTCAGGACAGTACCCAATAAACTTCTCAGTCAATTTCCTGTTTCCTTCCAGATGTAAGAATATGAGTCCCTACACCAGTATTATATCTGCCTTCCTGCTGGCATGTTCCATGTCATGACGATATTGGAGTGAACTACTGAAACTAAGTGAGCCACTCTAATTCTATGTTTTCTTTGTATGAGTTGACGTGGTCATGGTGTTTCTTCACAGCATTAGAAACCTAACACAACACTGTTTAAACTTATGTAAAGACATTTTCATTTATTTTAGTTACTTTTAAAGTAACTAAAGCAAAGTTATTATTCCTGTTAAATAATGGATAATTGCTTATCTACTTGGTAATAGTTTTCAAAAAATGAATTACTGAAAGTAAATGATTCATTTTATGCATTATAAATCAATATTCTAGTAAAAGATAAATTAAACATTTAACATTTTACACTAGATATAAAGTTTGAAAGTGTGTAAATAAATATCATATACTAAACAATTCGTAAACTTGAAGAATTCACATGGAAGGTTAAGAATTAGTAATGATTATGCATAGATCGAAGACTTAATGATTATTATGTATAAAATGATTTCTGAATGAGTTAGTCATAACAGTATGCAATCAGAATTTAATGCCCATGAATAAATCTGTATTTACTTTTTTCGTAATAATAAAATTAACCATCAAATACACTTATGATGGACTTTTGATGTTTTCCTGTTTGGGACTTAGCTGATAAATCAAGATTATATGTTATATAAATATATGTATATATGGCAAGATGATTACATAAAACTCAGTCACTGTTCCACTTTTTTGAAGAGACACCATGAGCATTGCAAATCTGATTAAAGTGTGTAAACTGGAACCTTCTTATACTGCCAGAAGTTTACTCCATGTCATCATGACAGGAATACATGGTAGCATTCATGGTACTGAGTAATAGCTGACAGCTACCTACAGGTCTGTAAGGAGAGAGATGGATAGAGATAGACAGACCGACAGAACTGGGCCTAGCATGGGGTTTCAAAGCCTTAAAGCTCATCCACAAGAAGATACTTTCCCCAACAAAGTCACTTGCCTCCAGAGACCAGGCATTCAAATATATAAACTATGGGAGACATTTTTATTCAAACCTCCACACATTATAATGTCACAGGTTACCAACTCACCTAATTAAAATTTTCTTTGTGTGTCAGTAGAGTGCTAACAGAAGCAGCAAGCCATTAATTAGTGCAGTCACTCCTTTGTATGGTATGAATATATTTTAATATGGTTAATACTGAGTTATATTTATGTGTAATTGCACATAGATGTAAATTAATTAGTGGATATATAAAAGTTTGTAAATGAAATCTGTATATAATAGAGAATAAATCTGCACACAATAGAGGCCAAAGGAAGAGGCTTGATAAGTTAGAGAGTAAATGAAATTGGCCTCTGTTGTGCAGTTTGTGTTCATTTTTCTGTACTCTGCCCAGGTGGTAAACCTGGCAGTTCTCTTGCTGAATGTACTCTTACATATTAAAACACATCAGTTATTGTCCTTTCATAATGCCCTTGAGGACTTCTTGGCTGAGAAAACTTGTTAAAATAATGAGGGATTTTTTTTATTCCTGGAGAAGCTAAATTGTTAATGGTACTTATGTTACCTTCTACTCAGGCTGTTAAAAAATATTGTTTTCAGCTCAATAACACAGGCCAGGTTGTGGCTTTTCCTTACTCAGACTCCATTTGCACTTTATCAGCCAAACAGTTTCCCTTGGCAAGACTTTCAGATGAACTGTCTTTAACTAAATTGAACATAGAAAGAAAAGACAATGAAAAAGAAAAAAAAAGAAATGTTGGGAGGTAGGGACAGTTTCTGGGCTTCTTTTCTTGTCTTTCCAATCTACCTTCCTCCCTCCCTCTTTTCCTCCCTTCCTTTCTTCTGTCTTAGTTTGTTTTTCCTTGCTTACAATGCAGATCATCTCTACTATTGAGAACAAGAACCCATAGTCCCCCATACATGTATATACATACATATGTATGTAGTGACTCAGTACTTTTATAAAAGCTGATCCTCATTTGGCCTTTGGGGGCTCAGTCCAGTGTTCCAATGTGGGTCTCCGTCTCTATCTCCATCCATCGTCGGATGAAGGTTCCCTCTGGTTCTGCCTTCCTTGCTCACGTTCTCTCTCCCTCTGCTTCTCATTTGGACCTAGGGTGTTACGTCCAGTGTTCCAATATGTGTCTCTGTCTCTATCTCCATCCATCGCCAGATGAAGGTTCTACGGTGATATGCAAAATATTCATCAGTATGGTTATGGGCCAAGGCCAGTTTAGGCTTCCTCTCCTCTACTGCCCAGGGAACAATCTGGGGACCTCTCCTTGGGCCTGGGAACCCCTCCAGAATCAAGTCTCTTGAACTGAGCCCCCAAGGTGCAAATGAGGAGCAGAAGGAGGGAGAACACGAAAAAGGAAGTCAGGACTGCGAAGGGTGCGTTCACCCACTGATACAAGGGGACTGATCGAATGAGAGCTCACCAAGGCCAGCTGGACTCGGACTGAACGAGCATGTGATCAAACCGGATGCTCTGAATGTGGCTGACATGGGGGCTGTCTGAGAAGGCATTGACAATGGCACTGGGTCTTGTTTCGTCTGCATGTACTAGCTTTTTGGGATCCTAGTCTGTTTGGATGCTCACCTTCCTGGACTTGGAGGGAGCGGGGAGGAACTTGGACTTCCCACAGGGCAGGAAACCCTGACTGCTCTTGGGACTGGAGAGGGAGGAGGAGAGGGAGTCGGGGGAGCAGGAGGGTATTGGGAGGAGGGGAGGAAGTGGAAATTCTTATAAATAAATAAATAAATAAAATAAAAATCTGAATGTTTCTTAGTAACATGGACAACTTAAAAGCCTGACATCAAAGGAAGTGAGACTCTCATATTTGTTAGTTCTTTTACCATTTGGAGCATTTGAAACTGACATATCAAATCAGAAATTCCAAAGTAGCATGTGTAAGCTCTACAGAATTCAGCATTAGGTGGTTAGAACAAAGATCAAATGTCTTCAAACTGTGGTACAGAACCACACAATAAGCTAAGCTAGAGTAGCTGCACAGTGCTCAGAGCCTCTGAGAGCTCTTGGTAGTCTGGCTAATCTTCTTTATTCAACTCAGCTTTCCACGTAAATTCCCTCTCCTCAGTAAAAAGTAGAAAAGGAAGATTTATTCAATGTGTGCACTTTGGGAAGTTTGACCAGAAGATTCAGCAAACCCCTTGATCAATGTTTAATGGAGAGACAAGGATATACACAGCTAGGCATGTACACACCAGTGATGGTGTGGAGCCTTCCACCATAACCAATCATTGTTGTGGTTGATTCAGTAGACTCCAGTAGAATGATGGACAATCTCGTTACTGAATATGTTCTTCTTCTGTTTGGTGTTTTTCCCGTTCCTTTTCTAGCATGAGAATTTTGGTAAAAATAACTATTTCCTTGTATTTATTTTATTCTGGAATGGCAAACCTCTCTGCCAATGCAATAATCCAAATTAGACCAAATTAGACCATATTAGAAGAAGTCCAGGTTTAATAAATGCCAGTGATCCTGGGTGACCCCTGGGAAAACACGGAGACGGGGAAAGGAAAACTGTGATAACCATGGAAAACCAGGATTTGTTCTCTGGGGGGCAGTTTAAATAGCCTATGGGAGTGGTCTTCACCCTCCCTGGCGAGGGGTCACTATTTATAAGACTTTCTCAGAGGAAGAGTTTAGGCTGACACAACTCGCAGGGAAAGGAACTTGAAATGGAGCTTTCCACCCAACATTTTAAATGGATGCCAGGGGCATGGTCTGACACTTCCAACCAAACATTTCAGACTCTTTGGATAAAGGGGATATCTGCTCAATTATGACTGATTTCTGTGGGCATGGGGTGACTTGGGAGAGGGGAGAGTTGGGAGTTGGTGGGCTCACACTCAGCAAGAGGTATGGCTGGAGAGTCATCTGGTTTACTGCCATCTTGGAGACCTCAAGAAGCTGTTCCTTGGAGGAGATGAGAAGGCAGGTGGCTAGGAGAAAAACATATTGTTATTATTGGTCCAATAAATGGAGGTATCCTTGGGAAGGATCATAAACTGCCAGAAAGAATGGAACAGAGAAGTAAGTGTCCTGGTTATACAGGAGAGGCACGGGTGAATAAGTGAGACATGAGAGCAGATATGCCTTTTAAAGCCAGATTTTAGATGGTTGGTGTCCTTTTGAGCAGGAGAGTTGATATCAATGGTGAAGTCCCAGGAGCTGGTGCAGGTGTTGGTGTTGTCTTTCAAGGCCACTCCCATTGGCTATTTAAACTGCTCCCCTCTAGAACAAACACGTGGTCAACAGAACTCAAACAGGATAGAAGGTTATAGCACACATTATTTTGTATTAGGTAGCTTCACATGAGAATCATTTTTCTAACTTCTTTACTTTCTGTTACTTTTGGAACTGCTGTCAATAACAATTCCAATTGGCTTGAAAGAGAGTCTCATCTGAATCCTCGACAGGATTTAAATTTACAATCTTCTTATTTCAACTTTCTATGTGTTAGGGGTTCAGGCCAGTACTAGCACGGCCAATGTGGCTTCATTTCAGTCCTGACAGCACTCTGATCAACTATTTTCTGAAGACATTGCTGATTAACCACACGGTTGTTTGCTCTCGATAATCCCACTGTTCTCAGATCGGTTCATCTTGGCTGGTCTCATTTGACCATAGCTTGCATGGATAAGTGACAAATGTCAAAGTGTCAGTGCCAGTAAACCCCTTAGGATGGGTTTAAGCAATAAGTGTGGATAGATGGCTCTTAGGCAGGCTAGTGTATCTTCTAGAAGACTCCCTAGAATTAAAAACGCTGCTTACATTTCTTTGACAAAAGTGGTATGTCTGTAGAATTTCATTAGATCACTTAGTTATGACTATGAAAATTCAACTATTATGTAATACATCACAGCTAGCTATAAGGCTCAAAACAAAGGTGATCAACGCAAGTGAAATTGTTTTGAAATCTAAGCAGTAATGGGCAGATATACAAATACTCAAACTTCTCAGTCTTTGCAATGCTTATATAGTTTAAGAAGCATCTATACATAGAACCAGTTGCCATCATGACACAGAAGAACTATATAGAAAAAAGCCATTTATAAAATGAAAACAAAGTTCATTACCTTAGCTGAATAAACTAGAATAAGTCACATAATCCTTATTACATTCTCTGTATACAATGACATAAGAGGACATAGAAGGCATTATCACTGTGTGATTTGGTATTACATTTAAGCTAATTACTTGAGTGAATTAACCTAATTCTGTTTTTAGTTCTTTGGTTATTTTGTTTTGTTTGTTTGTTTTTAGGTCAAATTTTGTCAAGATAAATGTTTGATGGTGACAATGGTGTACTGAGATATCCCTAGAACTTCACCAGCAAAGGCACAGGATAAACTGCTTTGCAGTAACTAGGTACTAAGTCCTACCAGATTGGACTTATATCTGTTAATATTAGATAATGCTGGTATCCCCAGTTAAAGTAGTTAGCAATATTAATGTCTCTTTTTGTTCCAACAGCCAAGGTCACAACTTCACTATTTCATGGAATTAAACTCTGATAGTAATGACTATCAAATAAACCCTGGTAGCAATGTTAAGTCTCCTAATTTATTTCTCACTGTACTAGTTGGATTAAACTCATTCTTATAAGTTTCTTCACTAGCCGTAAAAAGGTGGTTAGAAATCAATGTTATCCTGCATGCTTCAACTTAATGAAGATTTTAGCAGAATAGCATTTCTATCTTATGATGTCAATTATTTCAATTCATATTTCATTATGTATATCCAAACTAAACTTAACCAAACTAACAAACAAACTCAAAAATGCCTTACTCATTTTCACAGGAAGAACTTGACTTTCTGATCATAAACATTTCTATTTTTTATATTCCTTTATTTTATGTGTATGGTTATTTTACCAGGAAATATGTTTATATGCGCAATTTATCCACTATCTACATAGATCAAAAGAAGAGATAGATCTACTAGAGTTTGAATTATGAGTGATTGTAACTGATAAGTAGGTGCTTTGATGTGATATGTCCTTCTGTATATGTGTTGCATTATTGGTTGATGAATAAAGGTGTTTTGGCCAATGACTCAGTAGAGTGAAGTCAGGTGGGAAATCCAAATAGAAATAAAGAGAGAGAGTGGGCAGAGTCATGGAGATGCCATGTAGTTGCCAAAGGAGAATGATGCAAGAAAACCTTACCAGTAGGTCACTGCCTTCTGGCGATACACAGATTTAATATAAATGGGCTAATTTAAGATATAAGAATTAGCCAAGAGAATGCCTAATCTATTGGCCAGTTTTGTAATTAATATAGTTTCTGTGTGATCATTTGGGTTTGGATGGCAGGGAACGAAAGAGCAGTCTCTGGGTACAGTGCTTGGAGCAGGACCTGGGTCCTCTGCAAGAAAAACAAGTGCTCTTAATCCCTGAGCGTCTCTCTCCAGTTCTTATAAGGGTTTCTTACTTGAAGCAACTCAGGAACAAAGTAGAACTGTTAATATTATTTCCTCTGTTATCAACAACCAGCCTAATGACTACCATCAACAATACATGCCAACATGCAATGTTTTGGGGGATAATAATTCTTGTAGTGCCTGAGCTAAGATTCCGGTACAGACAATTACTTCAAAGTTATTAGTGAGCAACTGTGTCCATCCCCCCTGAAACCAATATATTTACTCTTTGTGGAATTTTTACAGCTATACAGTCTTAATTTGTTATTTCCCTTAGATACCAATTTACAAAAAGAAAAATAAATTTAAGTGCTCTGCATACTCTAACTGTCACATATTCCTGTGAAGACTCTCAGTCTAAATGATAATTCCTGCTGAGAGATTAGGCAGATGGACAGCTTATATTGAAAATCTCCTTAAAAGAATCGGTGTCATTAGTTTTAAGTTTTAATTTTCTGCTTCATGCAGGTATGAGGCACCTTCTTCTTATCAGTCTCTGTCCCAGGGTTATCTTGACTGTAGCAGAACTCTACTGTATCTCTAGCAAATATGATATCTCTGATGCAGTGTGCTGTAAAAAATGTTATAGGCTGGGTGATTAATAACAAGAGAATTTTATTTCTTTTACTTCTGGAGGCTGCAGAGCCAAGGTCAAGGCTTTAGCATGAGCTTTGTCTGGTGAGAATATCATTTCATTTCTAGTTTCTATCATATAGACAGTTTCCTCTTGCTGTAGACTCACACGGCAGAAAAGTAAGAGAATGCCCTGGCTGCCTCTCCTGGGACAACAACCCCATTTGCCTTTTTACTTAGCTGTGCCTCAAGGTTCAACAGCCCCATATTACCTGTGCATCACATTTCAACATGGATTTTTGGCATGATGCAAGTATTCAGTGATACTGCAAGTCTATAGCTTTCCTGAACTGTATTCAAGTTGATATTTTGTACTATTAAATGTAAATTCTTAGAAATATGCACAATTTTATACTTTTTGTAGCACCTGGGAGAATCTTCTAATTTTAGATAGTATTACTATTATCTTACAACCTAATTTGCAAGGAATAATCTTTAATCTTTATGCATAATAGTAGTTAATAATAAAAATCCTAATAATAATTGTACCAGATGGAATTTGTGGCTGTCAGAAACATGGAAGCCCCACTTCACACTTAAGGAGAACTCAGAATAATGTCCAGGACTCTGGATGACAACTGCCGACACCACCATTTTACAGTTCCACATCAGGATTTAATTTTATTCAATAAGGCACACATAGCTTTTCTCAACAAGAATGTATTGCAGGACTTTTTTGACAAGTTAGATTTTATTTATGATTCTCAATTTCAACCTCCAAAAAGAAGTCTCCAAATTATGTCAGAGTGAATTTTGACTATGTCAGAGTTTTCTTGGAATGATGTCCTCTAAGAAATTAAGTTTAGTATCAAAATTAGGTACAGAATTTCCTTCAAGGCTAATTTTTTGAGGGTTCTATCCAGTTTGTGGTTGTATTTTGAGGCATGCAATGCTTTTAAGAGAGGAGGCCTGGCTGACAAAGTAGGTCATTAAGGTAAGATATTTGCAATCTATATTGTCCACATTCTGTCTGCAGTCTATTGTTAAATAGAAAAATCTTTGCTTAAGTCTTCTGTCTTCCATGTAGTTGCTGTCAGTTACATTGGTTCCTGTGACAAAAAGTTTATTCCAATAGGTGTAAAACCACATACAAAGTATGGCCATCTCATGAGATGGTAGAAAAGTGTCTTCACTGGCTGCCTGATATATGTTGCATAGTTCATAGCAATAAATAGTTGTGTGTGATGAAAATAGTTATCTGAATAGTAAATAAAGACTACTTTGAATTTCAACAGTTAATGACCTTAAAAATAAGTAAGATGTGTTACTTATGAATAAATCAATGATTTATCTAAAACAGGCTGAATAAGTGGTAGTAAAGGTAGGATAATGCATTCTGCTATCACCATTTGGCAAAATAACCCTCCTGTACTTTTTTACCTCAAGGTGTAAATTTTGGTTTTGGAATATCTGTTATTTTCTTTCAATTCCCAATGTTGAAATCCACTGCATAGACATATGAAACTCAGCCCACGAATATAATTTTTCTTTAGGGAAAAGAATACAAAGATAGTATGCAGTCTTGGAAATCATAGACATAGCATGTCACCATGATTAATTAGAATTTTCTATAAAATGATTTATAGAATTATTATTATTTACCTGGTATACTTATAAGGTCTAGTATTTCTGACCTCTAAGAAAAATTCTTAAGACTTCTGAGTAAAATTAAACTCATATTAAGACCTGCATCAATAGTTACTTCCCTATGAAATTATCTGTGGATGAAAATGGCTACTTACTTAACTCAGGTCCAAAGAACCACAAGTAATTAACTAGAATGGTGAGCCTATGAACTTGGATATTTTAGAAATTCTTTGTGTAAGAAATCAGTCACTTATATATGCACAGCTTCCAAGTCAACTAAACTGAGGCACTAAATGAAATTCCTTTAATCTAACAGCTGTATCATGAGCTACTGTGGTAACTGTAGCATTGCAATTAAAACAATATTCAATAAACCACAGGGGAAAATGTTGTAGTTTAGTAGACATTTCTATATTTTGTACTGACCAAAGAACTTGTAAATAAATAGTACAGATGAATGCAACTTCATAGATAGAAAAAGTTACAGGATAATATTCAGACTGATATTCTTAAAATTGTCAGCCTAGAATCTAATATATGTAAGTATATTAGGTTGCCTGTGTCTTTTTAAGAAATCAAATACTGCAGAAAGTGATATTATATAGAAAGTAAGTTCTGATCAAAACCTCTTTTAATGTTCATGTAGTCTTCAGAATACATTTATGGATAGACATGTAGTTTTCTATGTATCATATGTGTTTATTTTTGACTTATGAAGTAGGTTTAGTTTGAGCTATTTATGAGACTTTATATATGGTTGATATTTAACAGTTAATTTAACAGAAAATTAACCACTGTTTAATTTTCATAAAACCTTTGACAAAGATTCTGAGTTAGAAGTACTAGCTGAATTTCGTCAAATCACAAACAAAACCTAATTTCATCTTATTCAGAACAAGATTATTTTTGTGCTGAGGAATTCTCAGTTGCTAAACATTTTTCAAGATAATGCCATATTATTTTATTTAATGATTTTTCTACTCAGACCAAAAAGGCCAATAGCTTGTCATTCACAGATGAAGAAATCACAAAGCAGTAAGACTGACAGATGCAAATATGATAGACAGCCACTCCACACACTTAAGTTACCAATTAAGGACCAACACTCACAAATTGATAGCTTGTATAAAGTGAGTGATTGATGCAGTATTCAAGGTCATTTTAGTCAAAATTGACCAAATTCTTCAAATTTTCATTATATGTTTTCACAATGTATTTTATTTGATTTGATACATTTCAAAGTTAACTTTCATCACTAGGATCCAAAGAATACAGAGTGCCAGGCATCATCTTTTGATACACTGAAATCAATCTACATCGACAAAAGAGCTCAAAGCTCCACAATTTTCCCATCCTAAAAATGACTTAATCTCTCAAGAGAGCCTATAAATCTGCCAAAGTAAACCCGGACAACTAATGCCACTGCTCCTTAACTCTAAGTGCTTTTGGTAGCAGGGCCTTTTTCAAAAATTAAATTAAGCACTATCTTTCAACTTAGGTTCCAAAAATAGACCAATGAAGTCATAGTCCATGTTTTATTTGTTTCAGTATATTAGCAGATATATGGCAAAGTATAGGGAGTGGCTAAAGAAAGTGAATAATGGGTTAAAATAAAGTCGTTTCATTTACCCATTCTTTTCAAAGTATAATCTATGAGATTTTTCTAATCCTCTTTTGTTTTTCTCTTTAAAGTAAATGATGGATTGAGCCCCACTGATAAGAGCTGTGAGGAAGAGGAGCCAACATATACCTTGTGGAGGTTTTAGCATGAGGATGCTCTTTTGTTAGAGCACCTGACTCTCTGATTTGCAGGTGGAGCTAATACCTGCTTCCCATCTATAATCTGAATTTTCTAAAAGTTCTGAGATTATAGAGTTTGTATGATTAATATAGTTTTAGAATGCTTATATTTTAGGATCTATTTCAGAAGATAAATTTTTTTGGAGCCATTCCTTATATATAATAGGATATTCAAAGACATACCTATTTATGTTAATACTTAGACTGAATAAGTAAAAATTACTAGAATCCCTATATTTTAATTGCCTGATTTAGAAAAAATTTAAGCTCAAGTTATCTTTACTTTTATAGGGTAATTTCATTGATTTAAGAAAATATAACACTAAATTTTTTTTTGATATAGAATAGAAGTTCAGTGATAAATATCAAACTATTAAACATCCTACATGTTTTTAAAAATAGAATTGTATACTGTTTTGCATTGCAACTACACATAAAAATAAAACCTAGGGAATCAAGAGCATCTTATACTCTTATTTGAGGTTCAGATTGTTATGATGGTAATTTTATATTTACAGCACTTTTCTCTCTAAACTTTTCAAAAGATGTTATCTTTAAAAGTTGAATTTTGTTTTAATTCAGATGAACTCAAATCATAGATAATTGTCTCTATATCCAGAATAAAAAGCTTTCTTGGATTCATGGTATTTCACTGTGTAACTGTAGCTTTATTTTAATGTAATTTACAGATTGTCTTTAAAGCTGTTTGATAAAGTTTAAATATACAAAATATAATTTCTAGTGTTTGTTAACACTATATACTTCAGTGTATATTTTTTTATTTTATTTTATTTTATTATTTTTTTTCAAAGTTTATTAAATTATAAAAGTTTCCATTTCCGCCCCTCCTCCCAACACCCTCCCACTCCCCCCTCCCTCTCCTCCTCCCTCTCCATCCCTAAGAGCAGTCAGGGTTTCCTGCCCTGTGGGAAGTTCAAGTTCCTCCCTCCTCCCTCCAGGTTCAGGAAGGTGAGTATCCAAACAGACTGGATCCCAAAAATCCAGTATATGCAGAGGAAACAAGTCCCAGTGTCATTGTCAATGGCTTTTCAGAAAGACTTCGGGCCAGCCACATTCAGAGAATCCGGCCACATTCAGAGAATCTGGTTGGATCACGTGCTCGTTCAGTCCCAGTCCAACTGGCCTTGGTAAACTCTCCTTAGATCCGTCCCCTTGTATCAGTGGGTGATCGCACCCCTCGCGGTCCTGATTTCCTTTTTCATGTTCTTCCTCCTTCTGCTCCTCATTTGGACCTTGGGGTGCTCAGTCTGGTGCTCCAATGTGGGTCTCCGTCTGTATCGTCATCCATTGTCGGATGAAGGTTCCCTCTGATCTTGCCTTCTTTGCTCACGTTCTCTTTCCTTCTGACTTCATTCTGTCCAGCTAGCTGCTATCACAATTCACAGTGAATTCAAACTTCGCAGAGATAGCTATTTAACACCTGGTCTGTTTCAGACACATGTCTCTTTCCTCATCTCCATTACTCAATGCTACGACAGTCTTTCAGGTTTATCTTCTCCAGATATTATTTGAATTTGTTATTTCTGGGGATTTGCTTAAATCCACAATTCCTTTGCTTTCACATTACTTACACAAATAAACCTTTGTCACAAACTGTTAGTTTCATTGTGTCATTCAGGTCAGGGTCCTGTCAATGTTTTCAAAATGATTCATTTATTTCAGACGTTATTTCCTTATCTTTGGTTTCATGCAAATCACTATGACATTTTTTAAAAGAAGCATTAATGCTCATACTCTACTGCTGAAGACAGTTAAAAGAATGTTTTTTATCACTGTTATTGTCATAGTCCACACATTTCTCACATATTTCTACTCTGGTCAAACTAACCATATAGTTTACTTATTGTAGTGTAAAAACCATAAAAATTATTGGAGAGCAACCCTTGTTTTTCTTTTCTTTTGTTTTTTGTTTGTTTGTTTTGTTTTGTTTTGGTTTTCAAGACATTGGAGCCTGTCCTGGAACTAGCTGTTGTAGAACAGACTGGCCTTGAGCTTACAGAGATCTTCTGCCTGCCTCTGCGTCCCAACTGCAGGAATTAACGACGTGTCACCACAACCTGGTTCATATATATATATATATATATATATATATATATATATATATATATATATATATTAGATTTAAAAAAAATACCAATCCAAGTTCCCACTCTCTCCCCTCCTCTCATTCCCTCCAAATACCCACACACCCTTCCACCCACCCCCATCCACTTTTCAGAGAGGGTAATGCATATTGCTTTGGGAAAGGTCCAAGACCCTCCCTACTATATCTAGGCAAAGCAAGGTATCCATCCAAAGAGAATAGGCTCCCAAAAAGCCAGTACATGTAGTAGGGATAAATCCTGGTGCCACTGCCAGTGGACCCTCAGTTGCCCACACCAGGAAATTGTCAACCACATTTAGAGGGACTAGTTTGATCTTATGCTTGTTCCTTTCCAGTCTGGCTGGAGTTAGTGAGCTCCCATTTGGTCTGCCAGAATGTTTCAGTAAGTGACCCCATCATGATTTTGACCTCTTTGCTCATATTTTCATTTCTCTCCCTCTTCAACTGGACATTGAAAGCTCAGTCCAGTGCTCCAATGTGGGTCTCTTCTTCTGTTTCCATCAGTTGCTGGATGAAGGTTGTATGGTGATATTTAATATATTCATCAGTATGACTACGGGAAAAGTCAAGATTGGGCCCCCACTCCTCTATTGCTTAGTGTCTTAGCTGAGGTCATCCTTATGGATTCTCTAGAATGTCTCTAGAGCCAAGTTTCTGCTATCCCCATAATGGCTCCCTCAATCAAAATATCTTTCTTTGCTCTCAATTTTTCTCCCTCCTCCATCTCGACCATCCCATTCCCTCAAGTTCTTCTCACCTCTATCTTTCTCCCCTCCTCTTTTCCTTCTACCCTCCCTTGTCTCCCTACCTCAGTGCTCTCAATTTTGTTATGAGATCTTGTTTGTTTTCAATTTCCAAGTGTGTCTATATATCTTTTTCTTTGGATTCCTCTTAATTATTTAGCTTTTCTAGGATCATGAACTATAGGCTCATTATACTTTGTTTATAGCTAGTATCCACTCATGGGTGAGTACATACCATATTCATATTTTTGAGTCTGAGTTACCTCAGTCAGGATAGTATTTTGTAATTACATCCATTTGCATGCACAATATAAGATGTCATTTTTTTTCTGCTAAGTAGTACTCTATTGCATAAATGTGCTACATTTTCTTTATCCTTTCTGTTGAGGGGCATCTAGGTTGTTTCCAGGATCTGGCTATTACAAATAATGCTGCTATGAACATAGTTCAATGATTGCCTTTGTAGTATGATTGAGCATCATTTTAGTATATGCCCAAGAGTTGTACTGCTGGATCCTGAGGTAGGTTGATTCCCAATTTTTTTGAGAAACCGCCATACTGATTTCCAAAGTGTTTGCACAAGTTTGCATTCCCACCAGCAATGTATGAGTGTTTCACTTACTCCACATTCTCTTCAGCATAAGCTATCATTGATGTTTTTGATCTTAGCCATTCTGAGAACTGTAAGATGGTAGTTCAGAGTTGCTTTGGTTTACATTTTGCTGAAGGCTAAAGATATTGAACATTTCCTTAAGTATCTTTTGGCCATTTGAGATTCTTTTGTTGAGAATTCTCTGTTTATTTCTGTACCCCATTTTTTAATGTTGTTATTTAGAATTTTAATGTCTAATTTCTTGAGTTCTTTTTAATATATTTTGGACTTCAATCCTTTGTCTGATGTGGGGTTGGTGAGGATCTTTTCCCATTCAGTAGGCTGCCTTTTTTTCTTATTGACTGTGTCCTTTGCTTTACAGAAGCTTTTTAATTTCAGGAGGTCCCAGTTATTTATTTTTGCTCTCAGTGTCTATGCTACTGGTGTTATATTTAAGAAGTAGCCTACTTTGCCCATGCATTGAAGACCACTTTCTAAATTCTCTTTTATCAAGTTTAGTGTTGTTGAATTTATATTGAGGTCTTTAATCCATTTGTACTTGAGTTTTGTGCATGGGGATAGATATGGATCTATTTTCATTCTTCTGTGTGTTGACATCTGTTTCTGGTAGTACTATTTGTTGAAGATACTTTCTTTTTTTCCATTGTATAATTTTAGCTTCTTATTCAAAGATCAGGTGTTTATAGATTTGTGGATTAATATCTGGGTCATTGATTTAATTCCATTGGTCAACTTCTATGTTTTTATGCCAATAACAAGCTGTTTTCAGTACTATGGCTCTGTAATAGAGCTTGATGTCAGGGATGGTGATGCCTCTGGAAGTTCCTTTTTTTTACAGGCATGTTTTTGCTATTCTGGGTTTTAGTTTACCTATATGAAGTTGATTGTTGTTTTTTAAAGGTTTATAAAGAATTTTGTTGGGATTTTAATGTGGATGCATTGACTCTATAGGTTGTTTTTGGTAGGATTGCCATTTTTACTATGTTGATTCTACCTATGCAAGAGCATGGGACATTTTACCATTTTCTGGTATTTTCATTTTCTTTCTTCAAAGATTTAAAGTTCTTGTCAAATAGGTCTTTCACTTCTTTGATTTGTGTTACCCAAAGATATTTTATGTTATTTGTGGCTATTGTGAAAGTTGATATTTTTCTGATTTCCCTTTCAGCTTCTTTATCATTGATGTATAGGAGAGCTACTGATTTTTTTTAGTTGATCTTATATCCTGCCACATCACTGAAGGTATTTATTAGCTGTAGAATTCTCTGGTAGAGTTTTTGTGGTAACTTGTATATACTATCATATCATCTGCAAACAAGGAAAGTTTGACTTCTTCCTTTCTTGGTTGAATCCCTTTGGTCTCCTTTTTTGTCTTATTGCTATTACCAAATCTTCAAGAACTATGTTGAAGAGATGCAGAGAGAGAGGGCAGCCTTGTCTTTTTCCTGATTTTAGTGGAATCGCTTTGAGTTTCCCTCCATTTAATTTGATGTTAGCTGTCAGCTTGCTGTATATTACTTTTATTATATTTATATATGTTCCTTGTTTCCCTGATCTCTCCAAGACCTTTATTGTGAAAGGGTGTTGGATTTGTCGAATGTTTCTTTAGCATCTAATGAAATGATCATATTTTTCCCTATCAGTTTATTTATATGGTGGATTACATTAATGGATTTTTGTTTGTTGAACCATCTTTGCATCTCTGTGTTGAAGCTGACTTGCTCATGGTAAATTTTTTTATGTATTCTTGAATGGATTTGCCAGTTTTTTTATGAGTATTTTTCATCCATGTTCATGAATGAGATTGACTTGTAATTCTCTTTTTTGGTTGAGTTTTGTATGGTTTCAGTGTCAGGGTAACTGTAGCCTCATAAAAAGAGTTTGGCAATGTTCCTTCTGTTTTTATTATGCAGAATACTTTGAGGAGTATAGGTATTAGCTCTTCTTGGAAGTTCTGGTAGAATTCTGCACTAAAATCATCCATCCCTGCACTTTTTTTCGTTGGGGTGTTTTTGATGACAGCTTCTATTTCCTTGAAGTTTATAGATCTTTTTAAAATGCTTACCTATTCTTAATTTAATTTTTGTATATGGTATCTATCTAGAAAATTGTTCATTTCTTTTACATGTTTTAGTTTTGTGGAGTACAGGTTTTTGTGGTATGACATAATGATTCTCTGAATTTCCTCAGTGACTGTTGCTGTGTCCCCCTTTTTATTTCTCATTTTGTTAATTTGGATGTTATCTCTCTGCCTTTTGATTAGCATCGATAAATGTTTGTCTATCTTGTTTCTTTTCTCAAAAAACCAACTCTTTGTTTCATCGATTCTTTGTATTATTTTCTTTGTTTATATTTTAATGATTTCAGCCCTCAGTTTAATTTTTTTCAGTGTTCTGCTCATCTTGGCTGAGTCCACTTCTTTTTGTTCTAGAGATTTTAGGTGTGCTGTGAAGTCACTAATGTGAGCTTTCTCTGGTTTCTTCATGTGGGCTCTTAGTGCTATGAACTTTCCTCTTAGCAGTGCTTTCTTAGTGTTCCAAAGGTTTTAATACGTTGTGCCTTGTTTTTTTTTTTTTTTTTTGAATTCAAGGAAGTCTTTAATTTCTTTCTTTATTTTTTCCTTGACCAGGGTGGTTCAGTAGTCCCCTGTTCAAATTCCCTGAGTTTTTAGATTTTCTGTGAGTAGTATTGTTACATTATAACTTTAATCCACACTAAGCTGATAAAACAAAATTGTTCCAATTTTGTGTGTGTGTGTGTGTGTGTGTGTGTGTGTGTGTGTGTGTGGAGGTTTGCTTTGTGACCAAGTATGTGATCAATTTTAGCTAAGGTTCCATGAGGTGCTGAGAGGATATATTCTTTTGTGTTTGGGTGGAATGTTCTATAAATGTCTGTTAAGTTTATTTGATTCATGACATCTTACTTCTTTGTTAAGTTTCTGTCTGATTGGCATGCCCATTGGGGAGATTGGGGTGTTGAAATCTCCTACTATTATTGTGTGGGATTTTATGCACAATTTAAGTTTTAGTAATGATTATTTGACATATGTAGGTGCTCTTGTATTAGGGGCATAGATGTTCAGTATTTAGACCACATCTTGATGGATTGTTCCTATTATGAGTTTAAAGTGTCCTTCTCCATCTTTTCTGATTGATTTAAGTTTGAATTCTATTTTGTTAGATATTAGGATAGCTATACCAGCTTGTTTCTTTGGTCCATTTGATTGAAAAACATTTTATCCAACTCCTTACTCTGTGGGAGTATCTGTCTTTGATGTTGAGCTGTGTTTATTGTACACAGCAGCAGGCGGGATCCAGTCTTCATATCCATTCTCTTAGCCTGTGTGTTTTTATAGGTGAATTGAGTCCACTGATATTAGGAGATTTTAAAAGTAATAAGTCTTAACGTTAAACAAGTACTTCAGTTCCTTCTTGTTTCACATGTATGATTAAGAAGTATTGCAGAAATTTAAATCTATTACTTAGAATTTTACAGAAAGAATTGAGATTGGTTACTTAATATATAGCACCAAGGAATAGAATAACTAACAATTCAAGTATGCAAACCAAAGTTATTTCTAGATGAAACAATTCTATAACTATTACATAATATTCAGATAGCTAAAAAATAAAAAACCCTTTATTAGTAATATAAATCAATCTGTAAATTTTGTGCTGAGAAAATCATCATTGCTTAATTTGGAAACATTATGGAAATACAATTTCTCTTGTTCTACAGTAGATTTACTGAATGATGGATAACATGAATGGAAATCAGAATTTTTTTATAATGAGAATATTTTTTAAACACAAGATGACATTGTGATATAGCAACATATCTGTGCACAATGTTAAAACAAGTGTTCTTATACATCATTTCATATATTTCCCAGTTGTTTATGATTAGCACACTAAGAATATTATCCTCTAGCCATTTTAAAATGCTCAGTATGTTTTGTTCTCCACTGCCAAGCCCCCATGTGATAGAACCTGAGAGCTTCTTTATCCTGTTTAATGGCTACAGTGCATCAACTGTCCAGTATCTCCTGTATTAGTTATGCTTCTACTGCTGTGATAAAATGCCATGAAAAAGTAACTTACAGAAGCAAGGTGTATTTGGGCTTGTGAATCCAGATGGATAAGATTCCATCACCCCTACAGCAGGGAAGCATAACAGCAAGCAGACATGATAACTGGAGCAGCAAACTGAGAGTTCACAAATGGAAACTCAAGTAGCAAACAGAGAGTACAAAATGATAAAGGCATGCGTCTTTGAAGCCATGCAGTTCTCATCTAATGATATACTTGTTCCCACCACTCCACACCTTTGAAGTTCCTATAAACAGAGTCTCCACATATTCAAATAAACAATGGGGACATCTCATTTAAATGACCACATCCTCCATTTGCTTCTATTCAGTATCTCCTCTAGGAAAGATGTTTTTAGTTTCTTCTGATAAACCAGTTTCTTTTTTTTGAGTTTCTGAAGTTGTTTTGGGGGTTGTCTTTTAAAATAGATTCTTCGGATGATTCTTGTGAGAAATAAAATTCAAAACTGTGTTTTCTTTGTGAATGGCATACTTTCACTTATTCCCAGCTATTATCTCACAGATGAGCTGTTTCCATGGATGAAGCCAAGCATTACCTAGAAATGACTAGAATTTAATTTTGAACTTAATTCTTTACCTATGTGTATGTTTATCACATGGTTTGAGTGAGAGAGCTCCTTGAAGGTGAGTTTAATCAAGGTAGATAACTAACTGGGATAATTGATTCACTGTCTGCATTACTTAGGTTGCATATAAATTGCCTTTAACCTGTGATTTTGTGTGAATGGTGTACCTGTTGAGAGACAGAAGGTTAACGAATTCAGGGAATTGTGAAATGTGTGTGATGTTTTAGAACAAATCACAGATGCATATCACTATATGACTGAGGAAGCACTTGGAAATCAATATATCCAATAATAACTGTTAATATTGTTTTAAGGATGAATAAGCTTCATGATTAAGAAATATTTGCCCAATTATTTTATTGTAAATGATGTTAATAGCTCTTCTTTTTTTCAGCATAATATTTTCAGTCATTATTTCGCAGTGTTACATAATGCACACTGATTATATTCACTAGCCCATCTTCCCAGGTCGAGCCCCTTTCCCTTGTGACCTCCCTCAATGAAAAAAGAAGAATAGAGGAAAAGAAACCTTCCAGTTCAATTTGTGTTGCCAATGTTGTCACTAGAGAATGGTCAAACTCCTTACCCATCCCTACCCCTGCCAAAAGCCATAAATGTGAAGCGTTACACTTCAGCATTGCTATAATTTTTAAACATTCTCTTCAGTGAAGTCTTGTTTAGACTTTGTCTTTTTTGGGTAGGTGGGAGATATAGGTTCTCCCAGAAGCCGTCTATGTCTCTCATTCTCAACTACAAGTCGGAAGTCATCAATACTATTGCAGAAGAAGCTCCCTTGCCCTTTACAGTCATGGACAACACTGATCATAGACTTTCACATAGTTTCTTGCACCAGAGCAGATAGATCATGGATATCAACACAGCCATCAGCACTAGCAGGGACCACAGACACCATTATGGCCCTCTGTTGCAGCTCAGGACATGGACATCAACTATTCTTTTCCTTTGTAAAAGTTTTGTATCTAGGAGAATTAAGTAAAATTTGAAATCATTAAAATTTAATGATGACATTCCTATGTAAGTATTTTACTTAGGCAGCTTTTAAGTTAATTATACAGAACTAATATATTTTATATTATGCAAGTCAGATTAGAATCCCTTCAGATTCTTGTTGCCGTCCATATCCTTACCCGGGTATATATGTATTGTATGGGGGTGTGGATTCAGTTGGTAATTCATTTGTGTGTGTTCATGTTGAGATGTATGTTCATGTGGGTGTGTTTGATGGCCAGCAAATGGAGGCCAAAGGCTAACATTGGATTTCCTTTTCAGTATATTTTTGCCTTATTTTTTGAGACATGATGTCATATTGAATCTGAAGCTTGTGAATTTCACCAGAATGGCTAGGCATTGAGTTCTAGTTATATACCTGTTTGAACCTGCACAACACCCCATTCCCACAGCCAGTGCTGGAAATTCACAGAGATAACCAAATGTGCTAAGCCTCTTCCTAGTGCTGGGTGTACAAACTTGTCTCCATGATTCTTGCAAAGCAAACACTTTGCTCACTGAGCCATCTTCTCAGTACTGAATATTCTGATGAGTGTATACTCATTTGTCTTTGAATATTTGTTGAAAAATAAATTACATACTGTAAATATATTTTAAAAATTTGGTGTTGGAGAAATAGGTCAGTAATTAGGGGTGGTTGTTGCTTCTATTGTCGACCAAAAGTTATTTCCTGACACCAAACCTGGCAGCTTATAGCTACTGATGACTCCAGCCAATAGAAAACCCCTCCATTTTCTGGACTTAGAGGCACTACCATTCATGAGACCATAGGAATAATCACATACATATACTTTATATTTAATGTATAAGTCTCACATATCATGTTAACATATTTTCTTTACACTTCAAAGTTATTGTTAGCTGTGATAATTTATTTTTTAAAAGACTATTTACACTATTCACTTAAGGAGAACTCACTGTGTATAAACTGATACTCCTTTAATTGACATTAGACATGAATATGCAAGCCTAATAATAATATAAGATTTATTTATGTCAATGTTATTTGGCAGTACTTTAGAAAACATGTATTACTTAACTATAAATTTTCCTAGATCAAACTAAAATATTATTATAATAATGTTAAACATTATATATATAATTATATAAATATTTAAAATATTTATATTTTATATTCAATAAATATTTAATACAAACATTTAAAATATATTATTTTATTTAATAATAATGTATAAATATTATATTATATAATATTTATAAATATAATAATTTATATTATATAGTAATTATAATATATTATAAATGTAATATTTAAAAATATATATAATTATTGTATTTGCATAAAATATTGGGCAAAGTTAATGTATTTACACATTTTCTTATTTTAAAGAGTATATACCTTTTAACTTATTAAGATTTATTTCCCTAAAGCATGAGTAACGTAACTTCATCTTTTATGGTCACCAAGTGCTTCTAGCCTTTTAGCTTGAAAGTAGGATTTCATGGGGTTAGAATTGTTGTTGAATTCTAACTTTATTCCACGGTGATCCGACAAGACACAGGTGGTTACTAATACTTTTTTTGTGTCTGTGGAAGTTTGCTTTGTTACCGAGTATGTAGTCAATTTTCGAGAAGGTTCCAAGAGCTGCAGAGAAGAAGGTATATTCTTTCCTATTTGGGTGGAATGTTCTATAGATGTCTGTTAAGTCCATTTGATTCATTACCTCTATTAATTCTCTTATTTCTCTGTTAGGTTTCTGTCTGATTGACCTGTCCATTGGTGAGAGAGGTGTGTTGAAGTCTCCTACTATTAGTGTGTGTGGTTTGATGACTGCCTTGAGTTCTAGAAGTGTTTCTTTTACATAAGTGGGTGCTTTTATATTAGGGGCATAGATATTCAGGATTGAGACTTTCTCCTGATGAATTGTTCCTGTTATGAGTATAAAATGTCCATCTCCATCTCTTCTGATTGATTTTAGTTTGAAGTCAATTTTGTTGGAAATTAGAATGGCCACACCCGCTTGTTTCTTAGGTTCCTTTGCTTGGAAAACCTTTTCCCAACCCTTTACCCTGAGTAGATGTCTGTCTTTGTGGTTGAGGTGTGTGTCTTGTAAACAGCAGAATGTTGGATCCTGTTTTCGTATCAAATCTCTTAGTCTGTGCCTTTTTATAGATGAGTTGAGTCCATTAATATTAAGTGATATTAATGACCAGTGATTGTTGACTCCGGTTATTTATTTTATTTTATTTTTTTTTTTTGTGTAGTAGAGTTTGTGTTTCCCTTCTTTGAGTTGTGCTTGTGAAGGGTCGCTAGATGTCTGAGTTATTGTAGGCAGTGATCCTAGAGAAGCTAAATAAGAAGGTGAACCTGAAGAAAATCATATAGTTATCATCCTGGATATTGGAAGTAGACAAGATTGCCAGGCAACCTTGGGTGCACAAGGGTGGGGGCATATGAAAAAATTAAGCATATATTTGATTTATTATTCCTAAGTAAAGTGATTAGGTTTAAGAGTAAGAGTAGAACAAACAAAATATTCTTTATAGTATCATCCTTCACACAGGCCTGTGCATTTTCTTGTAGATTACAAGAAACATTACAAATTATATATTTAATGAATAAATTATACAATTAGGAAGGGTACCTAGTCAGCCTTGGAAATATATGCAGAATCATTATATTATTGATTCAGTACACACAGAAATTTAAGAAAGAAAATAAAAATCAAGAGACACTGGGGATAGACCAGTGTAATTGAATCTATGTTTAGTTTGATTTCTAGGAGAAAGCAACAGAGCAGACATGTTGTTCTGCACTAGTCAGACAGCTTGAGCTGGCAGCTTTCTTGAAATGACAGAGCACATTAATTATCAGATTAAGAGAAAACTATTCCCACGGAAGCCATAGAAAATGACATTTAACTTTAGGAGCATCAACTGAGAGCAGCAGAGCAATGAGAAAGACATGTTAACATTGTCTAAGGGGAAAAGGATGCCTTTTCATGAATCACAATGGAACCATTTTTATAAGAAAGCAATAATCAAAATATGCTAGATCATATAGCAACACTGTATAGGATATTATTAGTTATCAACTAATATTTGCATATTCAGATGAGTTATTAAATTACTGTTTGGGAAGGATTTGGTTGTCTTAATTACGTTGAATGTGATTGTTCAGCTAACATAAATATTAACATTTACAGCCATGCCATGAATAAAGATTTCATAAGGTTTTTCTACAGAAAAGGAAGATATTTAAATGAGAAGCCCAAGGGAACAAAGGAGAAATCTCAGTGGGAACAAAGACTGAGTCACAGTTTTTTAGGAAGCAGAGTTGTTCCTGTCACCTCTGCCTTGAGGGGTGAACTTGCCCATGATTATTAACTGAAGTTTTTTATTTCATTGCCTGACTTGTTTTCCAGTATGTTCTGTCCCTATACCTGCTCCATGTGTTACAGTCATGGAATGTCATTTTCTCTCTGTCCTTGATCTGTCATATGCCAAGGGTTGAGAACAAAACAGTAGTTTGGATTGTATTTGTTAAATTATAAAGTTTTAGACATGTGAGTGCTGCATGCGGCTCCTTGAGTATGCTTAACCACTTGGTTAACATGACCTTTGGGCTCGAACACTGGAGTGTCTGCAACTTTTCAGAATCTGAATCCTGTTGTTCAGTAACTTTTACTAAAATCCTCTGCTGTTTGGGTAAACCCAGATTTATTTTGGACCAATTATTGTGCAGTATTGTCAACCAGCAATTACCAGGAGATCATCATGCCTTTGCCTCACACTGAGTTTTAATAAATGCAGTTAACTAATAAGCCTTTAATATTCATTGATATATGAAGATTTATCTCTTCAAATATTTGTCCATGCCTTGGAATTGATGCTTTGGATGGTGTTAATTGAAATATTATTGTAAACTTTTGAGTGTAAAAAGAACTTTGGAATTTTTCTCTTACTAGTGTTAGTCATATGGGAAATTATTCTAATTGATAGACATAGTCTTAAATTTCTTCATAGTCTTAATTTGGGTGTTTAGTATGCTAAGATTTCAATGACTAAACCGTTTTATACTCTAGTTTTAAAGATTTTTCTGCTGAAGTAATATTGCACATGTATAATACTAAAACATCTATCAATATGATATAATTGTTAGAAACCAACAAAATAAAGTTTGGTTGTTTTGAATGTCAGACGACGGTGAAATTCTGGATTCTCTGTCTTCCTTTAATGATAGGCAGCATTATGTCCTGTCTAACTTTGTGATTGCTTATCCTTCTCTTCTTAAATTTTCTGAGTTTTAGTTACATTCGTTTAAAAACGTATGTTGCAAGGAACCACTTGTTCGTCCTGGCCACCCAGAACCAAAATAACCACACAGATACTATATTAATTAAACACTGCTTGGCCCATTAGCTCTAACTTCTTATTGGCAAACTCTTACATAATAATTTAACCCATTTCTATTAATGTGTATATTACCATGAGGTGGTGGCTTATTAGCAAAGACTCAGCATGCCTTACACCTGCAGCTCCATGGCGTCCCTGACCCAGCCCTTCTTCCACCCAGCATTCAGTTCCATCTTCCCCACCTACCTAAGCTCTGTCCTATCAATTAGTCAAGGCAGTTTCTCTATTCACTAATGATAATTACAGAGAGGGGATTCCCACAACAAAAGTATATAATTACTAATAACCTACTCTTCTGCTGTATAGTCTTTGCTATTATTAGTATCATATACATGTGCTCATCCTTTGCTAGAGGCAAATAAAACTTTTATATTATATGTGATATAATTTTGCCTGTCTAATGACTACTGTAGAAGAAAAATTACAGTAACTTCGAATGTCCTTACTAACTCATAATGCATGAACTGAACAGAATTCCAACTGTATTATAATGACTTACTTGGCTTGCTTATGAGTTATAACATGTTTTACACTACCAAAATGTTGTTGAGTTGAAGAAGTAAAAATGTAAACAACTGACTTATTTGCAAGCAAATGTAAACATCTACCCATGAGCTTTTATAGCACTAAGTAATTACTTTACTTTGGATGTTGGTGTTGCTACAGATTGATGTAGCTGTGAGTCCTTAGAAGACAGTGTACTAGTGGAAGACTGGATTAGAATGACTTGAGAAGCAGATCTTTATTTTCATTATGTTTTTTTTTTTACTATAGCTGCATTCCACAAAGAGATAAACAAATAAAGATGTTATAAATGAGAGAAAAAAAAATCTATGTGTATTTCAGGGAGTATGTTACAAGTGTCAAAAGATATGTAAGAATTTTGATTGGTTACCACTTCATAATGAAAGAATACTCTGCTTTATTCATTTAGCTTCATTATTACAAAGTAGTGGATGTTTGTCAAGATAATTACAAGTAACTAATTCATCTGTCTCTGGGATTTCTACAAAACAGTAGACACTGTCTTAGGCAATACTATCTCAGTTGACTCTCCCAAGAAATGAGCAAATAACTGTTTCCTATGGAGAAGCTATGGCTCTTTTAAAATGCTTTCAAACTCATAGAGAAATATAATTAAATCTAAGGTTGAATTTCAAGCCCTTAGTGTTCTACACTATGAACTGTCTGGCATAGACCTTGGAGTACCATCGCTGAGGTTGTGTGTTGGAATTCTCCTCTGTTGAAAGACTTCACAACAGAGGAATACCATCAGCTATATCTTATAGAATTGTTATAAATGGAGGGAGGGAGTACCGAAAGAGACTAGTGGAAAAGGGAGCATTTCAGGGTCTTTTAGAAACCTGGAACAAGGGAATCTCCCAGGAGTCTATAAAGATGACCCCAGCTAAGCCTCATAGGCATACCAGACATGAAGCCTGAACCGCCTAACCTCCTGTTATCAGGCAAAAGTTCAAGTGGAGGGATTAGGACACCAATCTAGCCACATTTCCTTTAACCTACAATCTGTCCTGATATGGGATATACTGAAGTAGGTTTGCTTAGAGACTATGAGAACGGCCAATCAATAACTGGTCCTGAATAAACTCATGCTGACTGGAACACTAAAACCTACAGACTGGATGAATCAATGATTCAAAGACCTAGGATAAAACCACACTTGAAAGAAGGATTAAAAAATTAGTCAAAGTAAAGAAGCCTAATTATATTCTGCTATGCTCATGAATTGAATATCTGTTTAACTGAATGGTTTCTCGTCATGGAACATCTGAAATGAATGATTTGTACAATTTGAAATGACAGTATCAGAGCAGCAGTAAGTATTCAAGTCTTACAGACTATGCTATTTCTGTGTAATGTTTAACATCCTTTCCCCAGTAACATTATGTATGTCGTACTGCACAGAATAACTGTGAATGCCTGTAGAAAAACAAAACAAAAATAAAATCTTTGTTTCATTTCTTAAAGAACAGTTGTCACTTTTGTGGATATTAGATCTTGTCTGAGATTTGTAATATGCAACCTGGGTAATACAAATACGTTTTACAATTAACTGGTTTTCAAATTAGCATTAAAATCATTAAAGTTATAAATTACCTCAATGATCTGAGAGTGGGTATTAAGCATGAGTATGTATTTCATTATCCTATATGCTAATAGAACTAAAAAACTGCTTCCCTGTGATTAATTTTAGATTAATGCAGTGGGTTATAATTAAATTCATTTAAACATGTATAAATTACGCCTTATAAACTATTGTTGTTAATATTAATTTATAATTTCAATTCATTTCTTCCAAATAAGATGGAGTAAATGTATGCAACCTTAATTCACAGAGTTTCTGAAATAATTTACAGTTTACATGAAGCCTCAAACTTGAATTTTCTTTTCACTTTGTGACACTGAAGACATTCCTTTGGCAATTTTCACAATACAATTTTGATGAGTCTTGGTCTTCTTTGAATTATTTCCTTTTTTGACTCCTGAAACAGTGTTTCTTCTGTGTAACAGTCCTGGTCTTATACTTCACGTTAAAAGATATTGCTGAAAACGTTGAAATACGGAGCCTTCCACCAAAAGCAGGAAAAAAACAATAAATCAAGAAACGCCCATTTGTCAATGATATTTTTGCAAGGAAGTGATAGTGTTAACTTTCAATTTGACAAGGTCTGGTGTTACAGAGAAGAAAAGCATACAAGAAAGACATATGCAAAATTGTATTCATTAAGCCACCCTCTAGGAATGCAAGAAAATGACTATCTTGAATAAGTTAATTGGGGTGGGAAAACCCACCCTACAAGTGGACAACACCACTCCCTGATTTGGGGTTCAAGATTTCTTTCTGAATATTTCTTTTCTCCTAGCCACCAGTGTAGTTGTCAGTCCTTAACAAAAAAGCTTGTATTCGCAGTAGAGAGAGACATCAACAACATAGCAGCAAAATCCATGGTGCGAGTGACATTCCCATGGAGTCCAAGCACCAGTTGATACGTCTATAAGACAAGCTTGCCATCTAAGTCTCAAAAAACATCACCAAGAGTGGAAAAGAAAGATTACAAGACCCATAGAACCAAAGAAATCTGCCTTATCCATAGGACAAGGAAACATATCCATGATATTTCAAAAATGTGGTTCCCTAAACATGACCTTAACAATGAAACAAGGTGATATACTAACATGATTGGGGAGCATCCCCAGTGTTCTTACCGATAGCTGAAAAGCTGCAGAAAATTAACGGCTGCTGAGAAAAAGAAAATTAGTTTTCCCTGGGGATAAACCCCTTAGTTAATTTGTCAATCAACACCAAATGGTCATGTATATATTGTATTTATATATCTATCCACACAGAAAATACAATAATAATAATCAAAAGAAAAGAGGTTATAGAATTGAAAGGTTAGAAGATCAGGTCTCACACACAGTAATAAAGGCAGGCTGGGGGTTGAGGCATGGGAGTGAATGGAATAAAATAAGGGAGTCAAGAAACAAGGTAAATACAAAAGACACATACAAACATACACACGAATATTAGAAATAAATTCAACATGAAAAGGGAGTGTGTGTGTAGGGTAGAGACAGACAGAATACAGATAGATATACACACATACATATACATATATAATAGAAATAATAAAATCAATGTTATGAAAGGGATTGTAGGGGTTGGAAGATTTGAGGGTGATGGAAGGAGAAAGAGAGAGAGAGACAGAGACAGAGACAGAGACAGAGAGAAAGCTGAGCTGCTACACTGAACTCTTTTCTTCTGTACAGTGGATGCAACAAGACCTGATGTTTCAAGCTACTGCTTCCATGACTTGCTGGGATTAATTATATTTTAGAATTGAGAGCCAAAATAAACCCTCTGTCCTCTTTTGTGTGAACATTCGTTCACAGTAACAGGAAAAGTAAAAGGTAATGTGTCAGCATTCATTGCTATCCTGATTATTGTTGATTTGAGATTCCCATTCTTTCATGGAATGTGCTGATTTGTTTTGAAGATTTTTTGTTATTTTTAATATTCAAATGTTTATAATTAATTTCCCTGTAATTTTGTTTAGAATTTTTCAATTTTCTCTTTTTTTAGACAAGGTTTCTCTGTAGCTTTGGTGCTTGTCCTGGAACTAGCTCTCATAGACCAGTCTGGCCTCAAACTTAAATATTCAAGTTACCCCATTAAAATTCAGAGTCTTCTCATCGTGTATTTTAAACAGTTATTTTCTGTCATAGTCTCTGTCTTTTGCCAATTGTCTTTGATAAGAATTGGGAGTGACACTTATCTGTGACACTTATATGTATATATTTAGGATACATTTACCAATAATGTTTTCTGAGCAAGGCCTGAACAAAGAGAATGCTAATAGACATGGTAACCTGGAAGGGGGAAAACCATGGTGCCATACCTGTAAACAAAGAACTAACAGAAGGATTCTGAGGCCAGGAGAAATACTCTTCCCCCATGAAGGCACCTCCTGATTGACTGATTATTCAGTATAGAATGGTCAGCTTTGAAATAATATACGTGTGTGTGTGTGTGTGTGTGTGTGTGTGTGTGTGTGTGTATGTGTGTAAAACCATAACAATTCTTTTTTAACTTTTATTGAGCTCTACATTTTTCTCTGCTCTCCTCCCTGCCTTTCTCCTCCCTTTCAACCCTTTCCCAAGGTCCCCATGCTCCCACTTTACTCAGAAGATCTTGTATTTTTCAACTTCCCATGTAGATTAGATTTATGTCAGTCTTAGTGTCCTCATTTTTGTCCAAGTTCTCTGGGATTGTGGTTTGTAGGCTGGTTTTCTTTGCTTTATGTTTAAACCAATAACAATTAATGAAGGGGAGACCAAGAGTTTCAGTGGGGATGTGGTGTTCATGAGAGGAATTGTAAGAATAAAAGGAAATGGAAAGAAATTGTGTCAATACATTTTAATTAAAAGTATTTTAGTGAGAATTATCCACTTGGTATATACACCAATGTATAATTGGTTTTTTTTTTGGCACTTAGGTTTTGAGTTCCTTGTATGCTGTATGTACTAGCCCTCTGTCAGATGGAGCTCATGCCTAGTATTACTAACTGCCTCCAAATCCTGTGATTAGCTGTGCTATATGCCCTATGCCCTATAGGAGATTTAATATGATTACTCTGCTAAAAGGCAGAGTGGCAAATTTTTCCTTAAAAATCTTAGCTTAATAGCTAGAGATTTTTCTCAGTACTCATCACAGAAATTTCTCTTAGCAGTGGCTAGTAATTAATACAGAGACATCTGGTTGATGTACAGATAATATGGTACTATTCAATGGTGAGCTCTAAACTGGATATCTATATCTCATCCTTCTCACCATAAAGTTAATGGAGCCTTATGAAGGAGGGAATAGGAAATATAGCAAGACCCAGAAGTAGTAGATCTGCAGTAAAACATTTCCTGGAAATGGCAGGGCCGTTACAAACATGTACACACAGGTATAACGATTGCTTCCATAAAACATGCAGAAGATCAAGCAAGCTAAAATCCCATCATGAACAGGAGACATGCTTCAAAGTTGACTCCGTAGGTAAGAATGCTTACCACATAATCACAACAACCTGAATTCCAATCCCCATAATCAATAAAAAGGACAAGGCAAAGTCTTGCATATTGTGCCTTGTCATGCTCCAGTGCCATGAGAGACAGAAAGAAGTGGGTAACTAGATCTTGCTGGCATTCAACTTAGTTCCAGGTTCAGGGAAAACCCTGTCTCAAGGAGATAAAGTGGTTTCTGATAGACCAGAATACCCGGTATAGCATCTCTTCTAGTCTCTGCATATTCATTCATGAATGCATACATCTCAATGCAAGTGCATGCCTATCATGCATCTTCTCATACATTCATATGTAAGTACATTTGTAAAATAAAATGGTGTTGATATCCAAAAGGGCTGTAGCAGTTTACAATAACACAAGCAATGCAGCAGTGTTCCTTTTATCCCACAACCTCTCCAGCGTAAGTTGTCATCAGTGTTTTTGATCTTGGCCATTCTTAAAGGTATAAGATGGAATCTCAGAGTTGTTTTGATTTGCATTTCTCTGATGGCTAAAGATGTTGAACATTTCCTTAAGTGTCTTTCAGCCATTTTAGATTCCTCTGTTGAGAGTTCTCTGTTCAGTTTTAAATTCCTCTGTTGAGAGTTCTCTGTTCAGGTATGTGCTCCTCTTTTTTTCATTAATTATATTATTTGTTCTTTCGATGACCAATTTCTTGAGCTCTTTGTATATTTTGGAGATCAGTCCTCTGTCCAATATGGGGTTGGTGAAGATCTTTTTTCCATTCTGTAGGCTGCCATTTTATCTTATTGACTGTGTCCTCTGCCTCACAGAAGCTTTTCAGTTTCAGGAGGTCCCTTTTATTAATTGTTGCTCTCAGTGTCTGGATATCAGTATGGCAATTTCTCAGGAAATTAGGAAACAACCTTCTTCAAGACCCAGCAATACAACTTTTGGGTATATACCCAAAGGTAGTTCAATTGTACCATAAGGACAGAAGCTCAACTATGTTCATAGCAGCATTGCTTGTCATAGCCAGAACATGGAAACAACCTAAATGCCCCTCGACCGAAGAATCGATAAGGAAAAGGTGGTGAATTTACATAATGGAGTACTACACAGCATAAAAAAACAATGACATCTTGAAATTTGCAGGCAAATGGATGGTTCTAGACAACATCATACTGAGTGAGCTAATCTGACCCAGAAATACAATTCTCATATTTACTCACTCACAAGTGGCTTTAAAACATACAGCAAAGAAAATCAGCCTACAATTCACAATCCCAGAGTACCTAGACAACAATGAGAACCCCAAGAGAGACATACATGGATCTAATCAGCATGGGAAGTAGAAAAAGACAAGCTCACCTTAATAAAATGTTAGCATGAGGACCATGGGAGAGGATTGAAGGAGATGGGAGATGAAGGGAGGGGAGCAGAGAAAATGTATAGATAATAAAATCAATAAAATTAAATAAATGATGTTTACCTTCAAGAGGAAAAAGTAAAGTTTGTCTTGTTGATGTCTAGCAAACAAAAAATATTTGTCTGAGAAGGGTCTGTTAAATAAATGTGTATTTAGTGGATATGTTTGTTTTAATAGACAGTTTTATAATCAGTAAGTTAATGGGAGGCATTTGTAATTGTTTCACTACTTAAGAATGTGTAGAGCTTTTACATACTCAAGGATAGTAACAATAAAATTTACTAAAATGAAAGTGCACATATATATATATATATATATATATATATATATATATATATATATGATCCAGTGGCCATCAGTTTATAATTAACCACTTGTGTTTCCATTAGTACACTGAAAAGTCCTTTATACCTTATTACATAGAATATTTACATTATACCTTTTTCATGAGCTCTGAGAATTTAAAGTGCATATTGAATGCTCATATATTAGTGGTCCAAATGAGTTTTTCTAATTTCTACAAGTACATATCAGTAGAATGTGTTATATTCCAGCCAGAAACTCTGTAATTGGATTCAGTGTGGAAAAAGATGTGACCCCTAATCAAGACAATAGTTTACACACTGAGTTTATAGGACTTTCATCTTGTTATCCAATAAGCTACAAAAGGAAATACCCAATTCCATTCTTTTTTATTCATTTTATATTCATTAAGAGGTCATTATATACCACAAACCACTTTAGACAATTTCTATATTAGAGGATCAAACAAAGTTTTTTAAAAGTTCTTCTTATTCTAGAGTCCAGAGAAGGGCACCCCTCAAGAAGAAAGTTTATTAAAGAGCTAAAGGATACAAACTCTTGAGGCATTGAGGCACACAGCTGAAAGAGAAAGTTCACATGTGTGTGGAAATCCAGATTCAAGTCTGCGTGTCAGAAAGTGGTTGTGAAACACACACACACACACACACACACACACACACACACACACAACCAGTCTGGGTTTCTTCTGTAGAGATTGGGAAGGGAGTTGGTTTTAGGGAGGAATACAAAACAGACCCTAGATCATATATAAGACATAGTAAGACATGGTGTTTTGCATAAAACTCAGAGCCTCATTCTTGAGACTGTAAGGGAAAAAATAATACATACTTTAGAAGACAGACTCATTCCTGGCTTTGACTCTGTAGTTTTCCCAAATGAATATATATTGTATGGTGACAAAGGTACTAAAGAGTAGATGACAGAGGAGAAAAGATGGTACATGAACAAGTTCTCAAACCATGCCAGAGCAGTATAAATGAGTCCCTTAACACATACTCCTCTTTTCCTAGACCCAGGATTCATTACAGATGAGGAGGTAGAAAGACAGTGGATGGCAAGAAGAAGTTACTCAAAGAGAATGAGTAACTCAATGGAATAAATTGACAAAGTAAATCATACTTTTTACTGTATATGGTGAGAGCAACTAGAATCAGCCTCTAAAAACTAGAACATTGTATCCTTTGGAGAATATTAATAGGGCTAAAAATATGTTTGTGTGAATTTGTGGATAAGAGTGATATCAAATTAATAAATGAAAAGAATATGAAGATGCTTGTCTCTTAGATACTTACACTAATTGAAAATTTGCCTTCAGCCAGACTAAAATGTAAATAATTTCTTGATTTGATGTAAATGTTGCAAAACAAAACTTAGATAATTTTAAATCGGACAGGGGGATCTTGCAGACATGACTTTAAAGTCAGTAATCATTTTGTCATTCTGAATGTAGCATTCCATGTACTTATTTTCTTCTTGAGGCAGTAGTTGAACAAAGAATATAACTATAATAATTACCAATAAGGAAATAAAATCCTGGGTAATAGTTTACCAAATGACAGATTTTTACCTTAGTGAAGTCAAGTGTGAGTTTTCAAATCTATTGTAAATCAGAAATTCTAATGCTTTAAATAATCTATAAGCTTATTACAAAGAAATAACACAATTATCACAGGACAGTTACTCAGATAACTCCACAGGTCAGTTTCTCCAGGACAGTTTTCTATCATGCCTCGTTACTGCCTTCTCATAATTATTAGTACCATTTTAATTTACTCAGCATTTTCTATTTATACACAAATAATAAGAGTGTTAACATGATAGCTGAATTTTGAAGTACCTGTTTTTGAACTCTTAAGAATGTTTAAAGCAGTTGTTTTAGGAGACAACCTACTAAATACTATAAATTAAGTTTTAATTTATTTTAGAAGATTACTTAAACTTAGACAATGAAATATGATACAAGTCTTCCCCCATTTTCTATTCTGCTCTTTCCATATCTTTACCAATATCCCCTCACCAACTTTATTTTTTTAAATCACTAAGTCCAAATAGAGCTGACCATATTTTATGTGTTAGGCCCATCTATTGGAGCTTAAGGAAACAACTATTGATCAGAACGTCAATTAAGAATGATTCTACCTCCACCAGCACCTACCAACTGCCAATTGCTTTTCAATGTGTGTTGGCATCTGGATATTTTTTACTCTGCCTATACTGGAACTTTGGCCAGTTTGGAATCTTGTGTAAGTTTACAGCTGCTTCCTCTCCAACAGTTCAGTGTTTCCTTTGTTTAACATAGTCTGTTTGATTTTATGAGGTTTCATTTGCCTATTGCTGTTTGCAATCTTTGACCAAATGGAGTCCTGTTCAGAAATTCTTTTCTTGGATCTATATCTTGAGGACAAATCTTATGTTTTCCCAGAACTAATTTGGCATTTTCACTTTCACATTGAGTTCCATGTGGTACTGATTTTTTACAGGGCACATCCCAACAGGAAAAAGAAGAAGAACATTAGAAGGAGGGACCATGAATTCAAAACTAGCCTGGGTTACTACCTAGTAACTCAAGAATATTGCAAGCATAGGCAGAAGGACTACTAGGAACTTAACCAACTTTAGCTAAAGAATAAAGCCTTGTTAAAACAAACAAACAAACAACAACAAATGACAAACAAAAACAACAAAATACAACAACTACCATCACAACTAAAGTGTTATTGTCTCATATGAAACTGCTTATCTTCTACGTTAGCGACCTTTAGGTTTTTAAAATTCAGTTTCAGTTATCAGTTTAACAATTAAAGCAGAAGGATGGAGAAATTTTTGCATGTTGGAAGAAACGAAAGATACACGATTATATTAATTCTGGCGCTAGAAAGGAACTTAAGCGACAAAGTTGTAAACTAAATAAATTCTGTAGATTGGTGTCAGTATCAACTCCTGTACACACAATAATTTTGAATATTATATTTTGGTTATGAGATGATTGTTATCTCAGAAGCTGGAAAAATAAGTGGATTCTGTGCCGTATTGCATGTTTTAGGGTGTTTGAAATTATTTCAAAACAAAAGTCCAAAAAAGAAACAAAAATCTAAAATGGATTTTATTTCAGAATATACAAACAAAATTTTAGGAAGAACAGGAACATATAAACAGAGTTTGATTTTTAATTGAAATTGCCAATAAATTAGCCAAAACAGAGAGGATAAACTAGTAGAAGCTATTTGAAGGCACAGTGATATAGGAGAGTCTTCTATAAATCTGTTGATTTCATTGATTAATTAATAAAGAAACTGCTTGGCCTGATAGGTCAGAACGTAGGTGGGTGGAGTAGACAGAACAGAATTCTGGGAAAAAGGCAATGAGGCAGACGCCATGATTTCCCTTCCCGAGACAGACACTAGCTAGACTCATGCCAGTAAGCCATGACCTCGTGGTGACATACAGATTATTAGATATGGGTTAGTCAATATATGAGAGCTAGCCAATAAGAGGCTGAAACTAATAGGCCAGGCAGTGTTTGAATGAATACAGTTTCCGTGTAATTATTTCAGGAAAAGCTAGCTGGGCGGGAGGTGGGATGTGGCCCGCTGCTCCTTTTACAGCACAGAATATGTGACCGCTGTTCAATTCTGCTTCTTGGATAAGCAAATCACTTAGAAACTTTGTGCATTTTATAGTACAATCACGTACTTTCACCATATGCTTTCAGGGCCTGAAAAGGATCTCAGTTGATAGAGCGCTTGCTTAGCCTACCGGAACCCTGAAAAATCAAAGAAACATTAACTAGTAAGAGCAATCTCTAAATGTTAGCAATAGATTTGCCTTCTATTTCTTTTTCTTCTTCTTCCTCTTCTTCCTATTTTTTCTCTTCTTCCTCTTCATATTCTTCTTCCTTCCTTCCTTCCTTCCTTCCTTCCTTCCTTTCTCTTTCTTTCTTTCTTTCTTTCTTTCTTTCTTTCTTTCTTTCTTTCTGTTTCTCTCTTTTCTTATCTATCTATCTATCTATCTATCTATCTATCTATCTATCTATCTATCTATCTATCATCATAATAATCTCCAGCCAATTGTTTTACTTAGACATCTTTTTTTCCTTCAAATTTCAATGTAGGAGGGTCATATGTCCATGTGTTACTTTCATTGATTAATAAAGAGACTGCCTTGGCCCTTTTGATAGGCCAACCCTTAGGTGGGTGGAGTAGACAGAACAGAATGCTGGGAAGAAGGCAGTGAGGCAGTCACCATGACTCTCCTCTCCGAGACAGACGCAGGTTAGAATCCTCCTGGTAAGCCACCACCTCGTGGTGCTACACAGATTACTAAAAATGGGTTAGATCAATATGTAAGAGTTAGCCAATAAGAGGCTACAGATAATGGGTCAAGCAGTGTTTAAATGAATACAGTTTCCGTGTAATTATTTCCCATGTAAGCTAGCTGGGATCCTGGTGGCGGGAAAGCAGCCCGCTATTTCTGTTACATTTCAACCAGAAGAAGCTAAGCTTTTCTGCAATGGAAACCAGTAAAACCTTGTTTTAACTGGAACACACTGGATAATTCAGACTTATTCTGAAACAAATGCATATCTTTTTTTTGTTTGTTTATTAAAGTATCCAAAAACACTCTTTCCACTTCCTCCCCTCCTCCCAATACCCTCCCGTTCCCCCCACTCCCTCTCCTCCTCCCTCACCATTCCCAAGAGCAGTCAGGGTTTCCTGCCCTGTGGGAAATCCAAGTTCCTCCCCCCTCCCTCCGGGTCCAGGAAGGTGAGCATCCAAACAGGTCAGGATTCCAAAAAGCCAGTCCATGCAGACGAAACAAGACCCAGTGCCATTGTCAATAGCTTCTCAGTCTTCATTTGGACCTCGGGGGCTCAGTCAGCCCCCATGTCAGACACATTCAGAGAATCCAGTTTGATCAAATGCTCATTCAGTCCCAGTCCAGCTGGCCTTGGTGAGCTCTCATTCGATCAGTCCCCTTGTATCAGTGGGTGAACGCACCCTTCGTGGTACTGACTTGCAGTGCTCCAATGTGGGTCTCCGTCTCTATCTCCATCCATAGTCGGATGAAGGCCCCCTCTGATTTTGCTTTCCTTGCTCACGATCTCCCTCCCTCTGCTTCTCATTTGGACCTAGGGAGTTAAGTCCACTGTTCCAATATGTGTCTCTGTCTCTATCTCCATCCATTGCCATATGATGGTTCTATTCCACTCTTGGGAATATACCCAAGAGAAGCCCTATCATACTACAAAAGTATTTGTTCAACTATGTTCATAGCTGCACTATTTGTAATAACCAGAACATGGAAACAACCTAGGTGCCCCTCAATAGAAGAATGGTTAAAAAAGGTGTGGAACATATACACATTAGAGTTTTACTCAGCGGTAAAAAACAATGACATCTTGAATTTTGCATGCAAATGGATGGAAATAGAAAACGCTTTACTGAGTGAGGTAACCCAGATCCAAAAAGAGGAAAATGGTATGTACTCACTCATAAGTGGATTCTAGCCATAGTTAAAGGTCTTTGAGCCTATAATTTGTGATCCTAGAGAAGCTAAATAAGGTGAACCTGAAGAAAATCATATAGTTATCCTCCTGGATATTAGAACTAGGCAAGATTGCCAGGCAAACTTGGGTGCATGGGGGTAGGGGGGTGGAAGTAGGGGAAGATGGTTAGGGAGAGGGGGATGATTGGGGATGGCTTGGGGGAATGGGAGGGGCGGAGGGAGGAAGGATGGTTCTGGGAGCAGGGAAGTTTATATCTCAACTAAGGGAGTCATTTTAGGGTTTGCAAGAGACTTGATTCTGGAGGGGTTCCCAGGCCCAAGGAGAGGTCCCCAGATTGTACTCTGGGCAGCAGAGGAGAGGGTGCCTGAACTGGCCTTGGCCCATAACCATATTGACGAATATTTTGCATGTCACCAAATGCATATCTTAAGCAATGCTTTTCTTCATTTAAATTATTACCACCAATTGCACACAGAGGAAACTATCTAATAAGCATTTGTGCAGTGAGCCCAAGGAAAGATCATTAGATAGTTTCTTCTGTGTGCGATTGATGGTTATAATTTAAATAAAGAAAAGCATTGCTTAAGATATGCATTTGTTTCAGAATAAGTCTGAATTATCCAGTGTGTTCCAGTTTAAAACTTTGACATAGTGGTGATATGTATAATTTTAGATCCCCACCTTTACAGTTTGTTTCTATCCCAAACGTACATGACCTGATTTTCTTTGGATTTAATAGAAAACAGTATTTTCACAAAACTCTGTTTTTTGTTTGTGTTGTGTTTTGTTAAGTTTCTAAAACCAAGACCTCCAAATTTTCTTCTTAGTTTTTTGCAGCTATAAACATGCTAATTAACATGTATCAAAGCAATATTTTATGCCTATTTCCTTTAAATAATGAAATTATAAGATTTTTAATATTTTCTGATAACGCTGCCCATCTGATTACTTTACACTCAGCAGCGTCTTCAAGTTCAAGGGCCACCTGGACTACAGAGTAACTGCAAGAACTGCCTGGACAACTTGGCAAGACTCCATCTCAGAAACAAACAAACAAACAAATAAAAAACATAAAAAAAACCTGACACTTAGAATTGCATAAACAATTGGCATGAGCATCTCTGGAGAAGACAATTACTCCAGCTCTCAGCACACCTTTGTTGCTTCTAGTCATACATATAGTTGTGTAGCACTAAGGCCTCCTGGGTTTTCCTCCTATCAGGCCATCAATGTCAGCATGTCTATTGTTGTCAGTTGTACCTATGCATTTAAGAATGTATATGTAAAGACAATTAATGGGGGAAAGTGTAGAAGTTTGAAATAAGAGTAAGGAGAGGTATATAGGTGAGTTTGGAGGCAGGAAAGAGAAATGAGTAATGATCTAATTATACTAAAAATTTTTAAATAATAAAAAATGAGTAAGAAGGACTTGGCCTTTGACTAAAGAAAGAACAATAACAACAAAATTCACCAGGTCCATAAATACAGCTTTATGTATCTACCAAGTATAAAGCCCTTGTGTTAATCCATATTACTATAAAACAACAAAAACAAACATTACAAATAATGTTTATATTTGAGGAAAGGATACAGTTTTATTCAAAGTAAAGGTATTAGTATCTCTGTTCACCTTATAATACACTGAGATTGAAGTCTTCACAGGGTAGGCTACAGCCCCTGAGGGAACATATCAATATCTTGCTATTTATATTTAATGCCATTTATTATAGTTATGTTTTTATTACCTATATCAGAATTTCAGCTGATTATTTAGTGATTGACAGAAAAATGTATCTTATGTCTTAAAGTCCATCAGTTCTTATCCAAATACCATGCAGTCTAAGTAAATTTATATTTAACATTCAACCTATTTTTCCTTTAAAGGTTTTCTTTTCCTGATAATTTTTTGAGAGAATAGATAACAGATGCTAATACTAAGATTGCTTTTGTGTCACTATAATATGCCTTTTCCTGGGGTCCTGACTTCAGGAATCCTCTCAGCTTAGGCAGTAATACAAAACAACAGTCACTATATGCTCTTATGTTAACAAAATGTAGATAAATAAAACTAGGCAGGTAATATATTCTTTACTTTTATTTCTGCAATGAAAACACCAAAACAAAAACATCTGACAAAAGTTACTAGGAAAGTGATGGTTTATTTTAGCTCACAGTTCCCGTGTGTGAACAGTCACCAAGCCTGTGAAATGATATTTACCCCATCTTGAGAAGCAGCTGGTCACTTGTGTACACGATCAGAAAGTGGAGAGACAGGAGTAATGTTTTTTTGGCTTAGTTTCTCAGTTTTATTCATCTTAGGACCTCTGTCATTGTAATAATGCTATGCACAGTTGAAATAAGTATTCCTACTACATTAATGCTGATCTAGACAGTTTCTCATACACAGGTTCAGAAACTCACCTACTTAGAAAATTACTTCTAGTCACAACCAGAGACTACCTCTTAGAGAATTCTAAAGCATGTCAATTTCACAATCAATATTAATTATAGCAGATATAAAATATGTTAGGATTGCTTAATCAGACTAGTAGGTTATTTGGCTCAAAAGTAAATGCATCAAGATCACTATACATATATGTGTGTGTTATATATATGTATAATTTGCGTTAGTTCAACTTTTGTATTGTAAGTTGGTGAGTTACAGTTATAAGCACGTCAAATTTTCCTTTTCTCTAATTTCTATACATTCCCTTAAATCTGACATTAATACAATTCCTCACAGTTGTTCAGTGTAACTTTGCTATGAATGACCCTGAGTTCACACAATGGAGGAAAAAGTATTCTAAACAAATTCTTCAAGCATGCCTTTGTCAAAGCTTTCAGATATTTTTTTTTCCAAAATTCTTTTCAAGTTTCACTTTCCTAATAATGTCTCCTTCCAGGTTTGAACCATGTTAATGCATTTGTTTCAGCTCTTTGGGCACTTTCTATCGCAGAGGTTTCCACGCTATAATTTGCTTATTGTTAGCTGCTTTCTCTAAGGCAGATCAAGAAGAGTGTGGGTCCAGAGACTCTGGCTCAATGTTGTAATTATCCTTTCAATTCTTACAGCAGCACTGGCTATTTCTAAAAGGAGTTTAATTATTACTTGCTAGTTGTTGACATATAATAATATATTTCAGTTTCTTAATAGCCTGTCAGGAATCCCACCACTATTATTTGCATGTGAGAATTTCATAGCTCAGATTTTAAAAATTCTTTTTCAGCCTACTGTTTTATATATTCCTATACAAAAGCATCTCACGGTAATTTTCAACATAGTGATCCATTTATTTACTACTGTAAGATAATACCCCATAAGGTTCTCTATTTTTACAGAAATATAATTTATTTTATTACATTAATCCATTCAATTAACAGTAATTAAGCACAATTTAGATATATTTATTTCAAGTGGTTACTATACATATTAATCTCCGTCTATGAGATTTATATTTAGGATAGATAAGGAGAAACACTAAACAATATAAAAGGAGTAGGCCATGGGGAAAGATATCAGTGAAATCAGATCAGTTTGAGTTGGAAATTTATTATTAAGGCACATTAAAACAGAAGGGTCAGGGCAGATCTGATTACGCTGCATGAGTGTCCTTGGGTTTCTATAACCAAGTCTCACAATCTTGAGGGCTTAAAATTCAGAGCTTAATACTGAGTTAAGTGAGAGATGAAGGTAGCTTGGGGAAATATGACACAGAAAGAGGAACAATTACAGATATATATTTAAAACAACCAGCTACACTGGGAGGTGATGTTTAAAACAAGCAAAAATTAAGCAACAAAATGTGAAACACTGCCATGCCTCCCCCAAAGAAATATAATAAAAGTGAAGGTCATTCTTAACTTTCTGGAACTTTTTTCTCCATGAAGAATACCATTTTAATTAATTGTTCTTTTAAATTTTCTTTTCAGAATTTCCTTTTTATTATTCTGTGTGTATGTGTGCTTTGTCTGCATGTGCACCTGGCCCCACATGCATGCCTAGTGGCTGAGGAGGTGGTGGGTCTCTCCAGCCTCTAATTAATCATTCTTTAAAGTTCAGGAAATATTGTTTACACATGTGAGCATATTCTTTCTTTGCCTCTAAATGTGTTCCCTGCACATGAGTCCTCCTTGATAACATCAGTAAGCCAGATTTATTTCATCCTGAGTAATTTTCTTCCTTGAGAACACACCTACAGATGAGAGCCTCAAGCCCTTTCAAGGAACTTTATTCAGTAAAATTAGACATGCCCCATTACTCTATGTCTCTATTATGTTTAATTATTTAAAAAAAACTCACTGTGACAGCAAAATCTCTGGGTTTGCTTATATTATTTTTACAGAGAAAATTTAACTGAAGGGAGAAATTATTGGATAATGATGTTTCCCTCTTAATTTTTAAGATGGCATGTGTGAATTTTTCAATAGGAGAAATGGATGTGTATAACCACAAACATAGTCCCTACTGTTATTTTACCTTCAATTACCTTTACTTCTATTTATAGTAAAAATATTTATTTTTTTATTAGTAATCAATATTTTGAAGGATAAACTATCACTTGAAAACAATTCTCCAATTCCTTTCCCTGTGATAGAAATTTCAGAAGCAAAATCTAAAACACATAGAATGAACCAATATTATTGAGGAATGGCTAGTTTCCTAGTAGCTTTAAAACAGCAGGTACTGTTTCATAGTTCTGGATGCTACAATATCAAAACAGGTGTGCTCCCATGTTCTACTCACATGGAAACCGGCAGGGTAGTGCCCTCCCTGCTCTACTTCCAGCTTATGTTGTTTTCTGGGAAGTGTTGATCTTTCCTTTTTTGCAGCAGCAGCAGCAGCAGCAGCAGCTCACTCACAGTACACTGTGGTAATAAGCCATTATCTACTGCCTGATTGGCCTTAACATTGTGTGCCCTTTCTTAAGGTCATAGTCATGGTCATAGTCATCAAGGGCCTTCTCTACTACAGAGCGACCTAGTATTATTTAGACACACACACACACACATTACGTTTCTAAATAAAGTTATAATTATGTGGTAGTAGAGGGTTAGGCTTTAACTTAAACTTTGGTGCTGTAATTCAATATACTACAACAGGAAATATTTTTTATCTGAAGACTCTACATTTATTTATTCTAATATAGCTTTCATTATCCATGTTCTATTTCACTGCTGATAAAGAATTCTTAAGAATGATAAAAACGTTGGAAAGTTTTTAATTAAAACATTTTTTTTAAATTTATGTTATTCACAGATTTAGACTAGGATTGCTCATAAGGATACACACACAATCAGAAAAAATGATAGTGAGAGGGAAAATTGTTTGGGGAAGATTGGTCTCATAGGAGATGGAAGGAGAAAATAGGGGGTAGAACATTAGTATAAACACAATGTATTATGTATATTTATTAAATTTCCAAATATAGAATTATAAAGTTGATTTTTAAGGGACTCTATTTACATAAGCAACTGATAGTGATATATTTGGAGCTCACTCTTTACAGTGATGCTGTAGATCTGTTTTTAGGTTATCTTGTACTTTCTGACATAAGCTTCTATATTTCATATGTAGGGACAAAGCAGAGTCAGCAAAATATTAGATACAACAGAGTCTATAGATGGACCGATAGATGTTGATGCTTGTTATGTAATTAGTTTACTTGTTATAGAAATTAAGGACCACTGAGAACTGAAAGATTAATCAGCATGATCCAGGAGTTACTCAGGTGTGTTTCTGTCTAAAATCAAATGAAGAAAAAGGTTGATGATTCATTTTAAAAGCAATTTAGCCTGAATAATGCTCTGCTCCTTAGACTTTCTGTTTATGTAGGCTTTTGGATAATTATCTGGTGTCTTTACCCACCCTAATTTTCTTATTTTAATATGTTTATTATTAATTTATTTCAAAATATTCTTGAAGAATAACTTATAATAGTCTTTGACTAATTAAATATTTATATACCTAATGGTCAAGGAAAGTAGGCCATGTTAAAGAAACAAATATGTAACCAAGGAAGGTAAATAAACATAAATCTAAATTTAAAAATAACAAATAAGATAAATGTGAAATGTAGTAATGGAAGCATAATTGGTTAAACATATTTTATTTTCCAAGTATCATTATAAGATAACTGTTTTATTTACCACTGTTGACCGAGTTTTCTGTCTCACCCAGTTCCCACAGTCATTAAGTCAGAAAGAAATCACACAGAGGTGTACATTTGTTATAAACTGATTTGTCCATTAGCTTAGGCTTCTTATTAACTCTTAAAACATATGTTAATTAGCCCATTATTCTTGTCTATATTAGTCACGTGGCTTGGTACCTTATTCAGCAAGGCAGTCACATCTTGCGTCTTCTGTGGCTGGGCCGGGACTGCAGAAAGCCGAATCATCTTCCCAGAATTCTCCTGTTCTTATTGCCCCACTTCTACTTCCTGCCTGGTTGTCCTGCCTCTAGTTCTTGCCTGGCTACTTGCCCATCAGTGTTTATTTAAAATATAATTTACAGAATACAGACCATTGTCACACACCACTTCCCTCTCTTTAAAAAAACCAAAACTCTGAATCTAATATCCTTTGTTTAGCTATTTTCCTGACCATTAGCCATAACAACTTGTAACCAACATTCTAAACAAAATAAAATATCCATATGTTACAGGGAGCAGAGCCCCTTGTTCTGGCCACCCAGCTAGTTTACACCCAAAATAATCACACAGAAACTGTATTAATAAAAACATTGCTTGGCCATTAGCTCTAGCCTCCTATTGTCTAACTCTCACATCTTGATTTAACCCATTTTTTATTAATCTGTGTTCACCATGAAGTCCTGGCTTACTGGGAAAGATTTAGCATGTCTTACCTGGCATCTCCATGGCAGCTCTCTGACTCTGGAGATAGAGACAGAGACCCACATTGGAACACTGGACTTAACTCCCTAGGTCCAAACGAGAAGCAGAAGAAAAGAGGATGTGAGCAAAGAAGGCAGGATCAGAGGGAACCTTCATCCAACGATGGATGGCGATACAGACAGAGACCCACATTGGAGCACTGGACTGAGCCCCCCAAGGCCCAAATGAGGAGCAAAAGGAGGATGAACATGAAAAAGGAAATCAGGACCGCGAGAGGTGCGATCACCCACTGATACAAGGGCACTGATCTAATGAGAGTTCACCAAGGCCAGTTGACTGGGACTGAAAGAGCACGTGATCCAACCAGATTCTCTGAATGTGGCCGGATTCTCTGAATGTGGCTGGCCACGGGGTCTTTCTGAAAAGCCATTGACAATGACACTGGGACTTGCTTCCTCTGCATATACTGGATTTTGCGGATCCAGTTTGTTTGGATTCTCACCTTCCCTGGACCTGGAGGGAGGGGAGAGGAACTTGAACTTCCCACAGGGCAGGAAACCCTGACAGCTCTTAGGGATGGAGAGGGACGAGGAGAGGGAGTGGGGGTAGGGGGAGGGTGTTGGGAGGAGGGGCGGAAATGGAAACTTTTATAATTTAATAAAATAAAAAAAATCAATGTACTTTCTACCCAGCTTACGAATGTATTATTTTAAGTGTTTCAAATTTAATGCACTAGAAATGTTTGTAGGAACTAGTTCCCTCCCTGCCATATACCTATTTTATCTCTGCCTCCACTGAAAACTAAATTAGTTCCCTTCTGCAGTACCCACAAGTCTTCACTAACTTGACACAACTTTAATGACAGGCAGACTATAACTGAATTACGGGCATTTCCTGAGCCTGCACTTTGCCACTTCTGAATTTTAGTTCCTTGCTCATCTCACGGCACATGACTTCTGAATATAAAGTTTCTTTTTCTTATTCACGTTATTTTTTATCACTTTCTTTTGGTTTCTTCATTTTTTCTTCACACAGAGAACCAGTTTATTGTTTTTACTTAATCTGTTTCAAAAACTGAAATAATAAATTCAAGAAAATTACCTGTAAAATCATGTATTTCATTCAATTTAGGCTTAGGAAACTTGAGGCTTTGTTTTAAATTCTGATTTGCAAAGTTTTCATCAAATTAGTGCATCTATTCACATTCATATCACCCTTATTTAAAGCTCCAGTATTCAAATTCTGTTCAAAAAAACAAAATAAAAATCAATAGTCAACCACATTCAAAAGCAAGACCTGTACCGTAGTGGTACATTCTGCAGCAGAATGAAAAGACAAAACTATTCTTGGGTCTGGAACAGCTGCCCTGCTTGTGGGAGGCAATGCAGGACCTGAAATGCAACTAGGAGGTAAACCTAGCCAAATATTTGTTTGAATCCTTTTATGGTGTTCTCTGGCCTGAACCTTGAAGAATAGTGTAAAGACCGAACCAACATTATGTTAATCTAGAATGTTATGTCTACTCTTACTTATTTGAATACCAGGTAAGACACCTAGGTCCTGGCCTCATCTTCTGCCATCTAAGACTTGGTTCTCATTTATAAGAGACTTAAATATAAATTCTGGGCCCAAACACTGTTTTAGTCCAAAGTTAATAAATGGTCATAATTTTTGAGTCAAAAATATGTGGCCATGGCCTGTGGGCATGGATCCAGAATATTGTGGATGGCATGTCTAATTTGGAAGAGGTTACATGAATGTTTTATATTCACAGATTGAAGAAAGAAATAAACTAATGCAGTCACCTAATGAATTGGTAAGAAATGTAATATAAAGTTAATAGTCAAACATAAATTCTTTATTGAATATTTTGTATGCTATTTGATAATGTCATAATGTTTTTTTAATTGTCATAATGTTTTTATGGATAGAGATTAATCATCTGTTAAGTTAGTGCATTTGTAAGATCTTACCTAAAAGCAAAATATTAGGCCACATTAGAGGTAAAGATGATTAATAAATTCCCCAAAGAGATAAAAGACAGTGACAACAACTCAGATTCTCAATTTACAGCAGTACAAATCTCCAGTCATAGGATTTCTAATTAGCATAGGCATGGCTTCACAGGGAACAGTTCTTTTCAGGGAATATTTGCTGGTACAGGGTAGAGTTGGGCATTCACATAAAATAAGATAAAAGAGTAGAAGACTGGAGATTGAGACTCATGCACATCTTCAACTACCCTGTCTTTAGCAGGACAGTAGCAACCCTCAGTACGTATAATCTGATTTAAATCAAATTTTAAAAAATAAGTTATATAAGGAAAATAGCATTATTAAAATATAGAACTTTCTAGGTAGAAAATATTTTAGGAGAATCCAATTGTATCAGCAATATTTGATCCTATTTGTCATTTAGTCTTTGTTAGCTCACCAGTTTGTAGGTGAACAGAAAAACAAGTTTTTGCTTATACTAAACATTTATTTGATAAAATTTTAATTGTTTTTCTTTATACAAATGGAAAAATCAGTAATTAGATTTCACTTACACTGAAAATTTCCCATCAACCTGGAGAGACACTATTCATTGTTATTCTAAATCTGATAGACATCCTGTTTCTGAAGCGTGAAATTGCTGGGCCTATTAACAGTAAAACGAGTATTGTTTCTTTGTCCTTTAGTGGTATTTTCTTTATGTTTTAACAAATAAAGCTTACCTGAAGATCAGAGTGCAGAGCTGAGCAACTAGAGGCCAGGGAGTGGAGACAAAACCTTTAATTCCAGGACTACTACAGAGACAGAGGCAGAGGGATCTCTGTTAATTCAAGGCCACCCTGGGCTACAGAAAATTTAACCTATCTAAAAGAGAAACAGAGCTCACACAAAGGTTTTCCCAGCACTTGGGAGCACATGCCTTTAAGCCCAGCTCTAGAGGGGTAGACACAGGAGTGATCTGGCTGGTTGGAGAGGACAATAAAACACACAAGGAGCTCCGTGCACTCAAATGAGGTTTGGTGGAGACAGGAGCAGTCTGAGGATGAAGCCTCAGGAGACAGACTGAGGACAGGATTGCCTCTTCAGTTTGAGCATTAGTAGAAGTAAAAGGTCCCTGTCATGACTGGTTGCACTGCTTCTCTGTTACTTAAGCTTGCACCCCCTAATATCTGTCTCCAGTTTCTACTTATTAAGACCAATTTTAATTCATACTAAATAGGCCAAGTTTCTTTAGCAGAGAAATTAGCATAAAGGGGATGAAGAATGATTTTCAGACTTTCGTGTACATACACATATGCACACAAATATATAATAGCAAAATTTCAAAATAAATCACTCCAAATATTTAGTATTCCACCTGTGAGGTAGCATCTAGTATGTTTCTCTTTCTGGTGTCAAGACAACTGAATGCTTCTACCTAACCCCAAGGACTTTTTTATATAGGCCCTTTTTATGATGTAATGCTTAATCAAATGAAATATAAAATACAGTTTACAGATATATGTTTGGTTTAGTGGGATGAAAGCTATAATATAAAGTTAACCTGAGATTGTAGGACTTTAGTAGTATTCAAGTAATATTTCTAAAAGCAAGTTTCATGATGCCCTCAAGAATGTGACTGTTCTGGATTTATGTTGAGGTCTTTGATCCATTTGGATTTCAGTTCTGTGCATGGGAATAGATATGGACCTATTTGCATTTTTCTATATATCAGCATCCAGTATGCCAGCACTATATGTTGAAGATGCTTTCTGTTTTTTTTCATTTTACAATTTTGGCTTCTTTTTCAAAAATTAGATGTTCATAGGTCTATGGATTAATATCAGGATCTGTAATCTGATGCCATTGATTGATGTGTCTGTTTTTATGCCAATACCAAGCTGTATTCTTATTATATCTCTATAATAGAGCTTGAATTCAGAGATGGTGATGCCTCTGGAAGTTCCTTTTTTGCACATAACTGTTTTGGCTGTCCTGGGTTTTTTTTTTTTTGTTTTTTCAAATGATGTTGATTATTGTTCTTTCGAGGTCTGTGAAGAATTGCATTGGGATTTTGTTATGGATTGCAATGAATCTGTAGATTGTTTTTGGTAAGATTGCCATTTTTATTATGTTGACCCAACTTATCCAAAATCATGAGAGATATTTCCATTTTCTGATATCTTCTTCAATTTCTTTCTTTAAAAAGTTAAAGTCTTTGTCTTGTTTGGCTAGAGTTACCCCAAGATATTTTATGTTATTTGTGGCTTTTGTAAAGGCTGAGGTTGTCCTGATTTCTCTCTCAGCTTGTTTATGATTTATATATAGAAAGGCTACTTATTTTTTAAGTAAATCTTGTATCCCTCCACATTACAGAATGTGTTTTTCAGCTTTATAAGTTTTCTGGTTGAATTTTTATGATCATTTATGTATGCTACTATCACATCATCTGTAAATAGCAAAAGTTTGACTTCTTTTCTAATTACACTGAAACTGATAGAAGAAAAAGTGGAAAGTAGTCTTGAATTCATAGACATGGGAATCCACTTCCTAAATATAACTCCAGTCACAGAGACCGTGACAACAATATTTAATAAATGGGACCTCATGAAGCTGAGGAGTTTCTGTAAGGCAAGGGGCAAGGTCAATAAGACAAAATGGCAGTTTATAGTAGGAAAAGAGCTTTATCAACCCCACATCTGGCAGAGGGTCGATTTTCAAAATATATAAAGAATCGGGAAACTAGACATAAAAATACCAAATAACCAAATTTAAAAATTTGGTACATAAAAAAAGGGTACAGATCTAAACAACAAATTCTAAGCAGAAGAAGCTGAAATGGCCGAAAGACACTTAAAGAATTCTTCAACATCCTTAGTTATCAGGGAAATGTAAATTAAAACAACTCTGACATACCTTCCTAAACCTGTCAGAATGTTTAAAATCAAAAACACTAATTATAATTTATGTTGGAGAGGAGGTGGAATAAGGGGAACACTGCCCCACTGCTAGTGGGAGTGGAAACTTGTACAACCATTTTAGAAATCAGTATGTGGGTTTCTCAAAGAATTGGGAATCAATCTATCTTAAGACCCAACAATACCACTCCTGGGCATATATTAAAATGATGCACAATCATACCACAAGGACATTTGTTCAACTATGTTTATAGCAGAATTTGTATTAGCCAGAACCTAGAAAAAAACCTAGATGCCCCTCAAACAAAAAATGGGTAAAGAAAATGTGGTACATTTACACAATGGAGTGCCATTCAGGTGCAAAAAAAATGACATCTTGAAAATTGCAGGGAAATAGATGTAACTAAAATAAAACCATCTTGAGTGAGATACCCAGATCCAGAAAGACAAATACAGTATGTACACATACACAAGTGGATATTAGTTTTAAGTCAAATGATAACCAAGCTATACTACACAACCCTAGAGAAGTCATGTCAAAAGGAGAACCCTAAGAGGGACATATATGGAGGAAAGCAGGAAAGGGAAATAGATAAGATGTCTGGGACAAACTGGGAGGGGTTAGAATGGAGGGGATAGGGGGTGAGACTATGAGGACTCCAGATTGCTGAGTTGGAGGAGGAATAGGTAGGGGAAGCAATGAAAGAGATATCTTGATAGAGGTAGCCATCATGTGGTTAGGCAGAAATTTAGGGCTAAGGAAATTCCCAGGAATCCACAAGAATAGCCCACATAAGACTCTTAGCAACAGTAGAGAGGGTACCTGACCGAGTCTTCTCCTGAGATCAGCTTTGTGACTACCATAAGTGTCATCATAGAACCTATATCCAGTATGTGATGGAAGTCAGATGAAGTGATCCACCACCAGGCACTTGGCAGAGCTCTTGGAGTTCAGTTGAAGAGAAGTAGGAAGTATAATATGAGCAAAGGGGAGTCAAGATTATGGAAGGAAAAACCACAGAGGCAGCTGATCTGAGCTAGTGGGAGCTCATGGACTTTGGCCTGACAGCTGGAGAACATGCATGGGACTGAACTAAGCCCTGTGAATGTGAGTGTTAGTTATGTTGCTCTACATGTTTTGGGGACTGGCAGTAGGACCAAGACTTACTCTGGGTGTATAAACTGGGTTTTTGGAGCCCATTCCCTATATTGGGATACCTTGTTCACCTTGATTCAAGGGGTAGGAGCATGATCCTGCCTCAACTTAGTATGCCAGACAGCACTGACTCCATGAGAGAGGCCTTGTCTACTCTGAGGAATAGATGGAGGGTGAGATTAGGAGAGGTGGAGAGGTGGGAGAAGGGTAAGGAGGAAGAAATGGGGATAGTAAGCAGAATGAAAAAATGTTTAAATTAAAAAAAACTAAAAAAATAATGTGACTCTTCATAAGGGTCAAAACTAGGTAAAAAAATCCCTAATTATTTTTTTCAATACTATTTTTTACATAAAATCCTAAGACAGGTGATGATATAGAAATTTTATTATAGAGATTTAAACTGAGGATCTCTAAAGTAAGGAGAAATTAAAGCTGAGTCATTTCCCATCCTCAGAAAACTCTTTGATATTGGATTCCCTTACGTATTCTGTGAATATCATTGGTTAGTAAAGAAACCACTTTGGACCTATAGCAGAGCTATAGGGGAACAGAGCTAGATATAAAAAGCTAAACTGAATGCTGGGAGAAGGAAGGTGGAGTCATGAGAGAGAAGTCATGTAGCCCTACTGGAAAGAGATGCTGGAACTTTCACCAGTAAGCCACAGCCACATGGAGATACATAATTTGTTAGAAATGGGTTAAATTAATATCTAAGTGTTGATAAGTATGAAGATAGAGCTAATGGGCCAAACAGTGATTTAATTAATATAGTTTCTGTGTAGTTATTTTGGGTCTGAGCTACCTAGCATCTGGGAACCCACAAGTGGCCTCCTTACCACAAATTGGCACCTAGATGGCCAACTAAAATCCACTTAAAAACCTCAAGAGAGCTTTAAAGGGAATTCTAGACACAAAAATACAGAGTTTAACACAGCTCCTTGCTGTTTGTTGGCCACGTGCCACAGCTCCTTTAAGAGAGGCTTTCCTGACTCAGCAGTAGTAGAAAAAAAACTGAGCTGCTTTCAAATGCTGGCTTTCTGGGCCATGCTGTCAGTGCAAACTCTGACTCTTTCAGGAGACTGAGCATTTAAATGGGATTTGTGAGCAAAGTACTACACCTTGATTATTGGCAACATAGACCTGCTGTGTGCCTAGAGTTGGGGCAATGTGAAGAGCTTGCAGAGGCATGAACAGACTTCCACCATATTGGACTGTGCAGAGCAAGCAGGAAGTACCATATATACCCTAGTAATGCCACAGTTTAAGTTTTTAAGAAGTGCTTAGCATTTTAAGAAGAGCTCCTGGATAGTAAATAATTATAAATACACAATAAAGACAGATTCAGAAATAAAAGGCCTCTAAATGGGTAACAGTGTTAGATAAATGTACATAGGCTTGGGAGAAGAAGAAAAAGAATATAGAAAGTCATAAAAGGAAGTAAATGGTTTATAAAAATAAACAAAGTCTTAAAAGAGAATATAGACAGTCATAGGTTAAAGTAGTAAAGATAATAAAATAAATATTAAAAAGGAATAGAGTAGAAATAAGCCATACAAAGATGGAGTATACATAGCGAGTCGGGATTATGTATAGTATTGTGTTTTTATTTGAATCTTTTGACTGTGAAAGTTCTAAGTAACCAACATATATATCTTAAATGTTTCTTGATTTCAAAATACGAGTCTAAGGATTTATTACTTTAGAAAAGAGGTTCTTCTTTAGTTTCCACCAATGATAAGAACCTGTGAATTTATTCCAGTCTAATGTGGTTTGATGGACCAATATCTCCTCCAAGGTCACCGTGATCACCTCTCAGAAAATTACTTTGCCCAACAAGAAGCAGAAAGCAGTATGGAAATACACCTATACTCCCAAATATTATTTATAAATGTTTGCTCACAATTAAAGGGTGATATGCTATAGAGATTTACATTGTTATGGATCTTGGTTTATTGATACAAATTAAAATGAATTTTGTTTTATGTATATTTCTGCTCTTCATTAAGGTATTGTGTTTGTGCAGCTTATTTAAAAGTGTAATACATAATTAAGAAATATAGGTCAATAAAGGGTTATCTATAATAGTCAAGCTTGTAGTCATATTAGATAGGTTTTCTTGGTATGGGAGATCCTTCTGTCTGTGTGTTGCTTTTATTGGTTAATGAATAAAGAACTGATTTGAGCCTGTGGCAGGGAAGAACAGAACTAGGCAAAGAAAGCTAGGCTGAAGGATGGGAAAAGAAGGGCTGAATCAGAGAGATGCCATGGAGCCACCACCAGAGACAGATGTGCTGAAACTTTGCTGGTAGGCCATGGCCTTGTGGTAATATACAGATGAATAGAAATGAATCAAATTAATATGTAAGAGTTAGCCAATAAGAAGCTAGAGCTAATAAGCCAAGCACTGATTTAATTAATAAATTTTTGTGTGATTATTTTGGGACTGTGCAGTTGGGTGGCAGGGAATGCTTAAGCAGTCCCTCCTCCAACATTTTCTAGATGTACAGAGATGTATTTCAAATGGATAAGCCTTCTTCAAACCTTTCAAAGGCTACAGAATATGGTATTTAAAATGTTTAATAACTTAAGATTTTTCATGACAATGAGACACATCTGCTCCTAGAAGCACCAATAGCTTCAAGAGGAAGATAGGCATCAAAGAGAAACTGCTCTTGCCTGGAATGCTTGATGACCTGGATATACAGGACCTGCAGAGAAATGACTACTGAATTTGCCTAAAGGTGAGAAGATCCTTTGGGTTTTCTGCTTCATGAAAGAGACTGCCAGACATTCTTCAGGACACAGAAGAAAGTGACTGACAAGCTGTCTATATGGGTGGAACAGCCTATGAAATTTCCTGATTCATGAAAAAGTCTCCTGGATTCTATGAACCTATAGGTTGAAGATAGATGCCCAATGGTACAGAAGAACTTTGGGTTACTGTCGAAGCAGCAACAATGTCTCTGTCATTTCTAGAGTTTTGAAAGTTCTTATAATGCACTTCCTGTTTACTTAAGTAATATTATATTTTTCTGAGGTCTTTGATGGAGTTAAACTATTGATAGTTATAGTTTCCCTTAGTTATGATAAAAGATAAAGTAGATATAAATACTGTAACTATAATTATTGCTTGATAACCATTTTGTATATGTAGTTTTACTATGTTAAAGTTAAAAATCTTCCTTTTTTATTTAACAGAAAATGTGGGATTCCCCTCTGTATGCTATGAATATCATTGGTTAATAAAGGAACTGCTTTGGGCCTATAGCAGGGCTAGAGGGGAACAGAGCTTAGTAAGGAAAACTAAACTGAATGCAGGGACGAGGAAAGCAGAGTCAAGAGGCAGAAGCCATGTAGCCCTGCCAGAGACAAATGCTGGAACTTTAGGTGGTAAGCCACAGCTATGTGTGGCGATCCACAGATGGATAGAAATGGGTTAAATTAATATGCAAGAGTTAGCGAATATGAATATAGGCCAAGCAGTGATGTAATTAATACAGTTTCTGAGTAGTTATTTCGGGTCTGGGCTGCCGAGCAGCTCGGGACCATCAAGTGTCCTCCTGACAACAACTCTTTAATTGTGTGTTCCTTCCTTTCTGTCATATGGGGTAAAGTTTGTCTTTTTGTTATGTTTAACAGTTTGCAATATATATCTACAAGTTAAATTTAATTACAAACCAAATTTAATTGTTAGTGTTGACTGATAATAAGCATCTATGACTTGCTGTGCTGATAAAGTTCACCTCCGTATAAAGTATGACTAATATTAACTGAGAGAGAAATAGAGGTTCAACCTGAAAATCTGAAAGGCTAAACAGCCAACCACTGGCTCTTACCTTGAAATTAGTCTGAAATGGTGATCCTGCCTCCAGGAATCTCAGAAGGAGTCTGTGTCTGAAAGCTGTGTTGCCTCATCTTATATTTCTCTCTAGAGCTGGGTTTAAAGGCATGCACCACCCAATTTGTATGGCAACTAGTGTGGCTACGGGGATTAAAGGTGTCTGTTACCATAATAAGGACTGTAAGGCTGACCAATGGGACTGTTTTACTCCCAACTCTTCACAAAGTCTTTGTTTAATGAAATATAGTTGAAATGCTACTATATCTGCACTACTCATTGAGTAATCAGTGCCAGTGATTTTGTATCAATTTGTACAGACACTACATGAAAATTAACTACTTTTGTTTGCACGCTGAGACTGGACAGCAAAAATTCTTCATGTCAATGTCATATAATATGCTTTGCTTAGGCTTCTCTAAGCAACATACGTGACTGCTTGTGTCTATGGTCCTGTCAGAATTAGGTGGTTTTAAATGACAAAGTTCTTCCAGTTGATAAACTGAATATTTCCTCAGGAAACGTTTTAAATAAACGTTTTAAATAATCCAGAAGTTCCTCTTTAATTTGATTCAAGAATCTTTGATTTTGATTTTGGCTCTTACTAACTATCTCTCAATGAATAAGGGTGGATATTAGTAGAAAAAAATAAATTCGGCAGTCTGTGAAGTGCTTAGTCCTAAAGGGGACATCTAATTCACACCCTCCCTCCAAGTCTTTGGTATCACCTCAGAACAGGAGATAAAAGGACTATGAGATGTATAAGTAGTGGAGTGTACATGAGGGCGTATTCGGTCGGGATGCTAAATAACCAGACCAGCCCAAGAACAACAGATATAATTTAATAATTGAAAAAGGGGGAACTCACGCTACCAGAGTGGAAGGTCTGAAGTCCAAACGGTTCCTGCGAGCACTGCCTAGAGAGGGCACATGCGTACCTACTTCGGTTTTTCTACCTGGACCACACCCTAACCAGATGTGATGGGTTGAGCTTCCCCATCAGCGGAGGACTGTCCTCTTTACTCCAAATGACAGTTGTACATATGAACGTAAAGTAACTGTGACTGTATATGTAAGACCTGCCAGAGATCAGTCTCCTCAGACTTCTCCCTAAGGATTCTCAGACCATATATACTATTTGCATTCAAAAGGGTTGAGCATTAATAAAGACGCATTGATAGCAGAAGGGTACATCACCACCATTGCTGATAAGACAACCTAACATAAAAATGGCAAAGATGCATTTTCTCCAAAAGAAGTAGATTATAGATTCCCCTGCAAATCCTGTGCCCTCTGTTTAGTTTCCCTGTGTTTCCCAGCACTATTGACTATTCCTGAACCAACTGGGTTTTTCTCAGATCTATTGAATGTTTTCTTCTCTCCTATCTTTCTGTCTGAATGCAGAAAATGCTCACCCTTAAAGAATAGCATGGTTGGGTATTATGTATTGTTGGAGACTTTGTTGCCATTCTTGTTGCTTTGTTCTGAACTTAAAAGTATGCAAAATAATACTGATTTTTTTATTTTTTAAAAAAGACTATTTGCTCCAATTATTTCATGCTGGGTCAATTTAATAGTTAAAGTCAACTAGAACAGGCCGTATCATAATGTTTTTAGGTTTTATATCTGGATTCCATTAGAAATTTAAATTTTTTTACAATATAATTTGCATAATTTTCTAATAAAATGTATAAGTGTAAGACTAAATTTTAAATGTAGTATAAGTAATAAACAAAGATGGCTTGTCATTTTTTGTACCTCTAGCCTTTAGAAACTCACATAGTAGAGGTTATGGTTAATGACTCTGACATTGAAGCTAAATTGTTCTAGTTATTATGGGAGCATATTTGGGAAAGATTTTGCAAATTCTTTGTTAGTTAGCTTTCCTGTCAGTAAAATTTTAATTATAACTGTCTTTGACATTCCACTACAAGCATGGTGATATTAATAAATGATTATAATTAATAGATTAATGCATATACAGATTTCTAAACAGGACAAGGTATATAGTAAGCACTCAATAACTATTGTCTATTATGTTGGGATGAATCCAATACTGTAGTTAGATGACAGAAAAAGCACTTCGTATTTGCACTCTGTTGTGGTCTTAAAGTGACTGATGTGGATGGTTTTCCAATCATAAATGAATTTTCAGCCATGGATCAATAACAACCTGTCAGTTTCTTGAAACCTTATTCTCAATAAAAGAGATTTACTGCCTTAGGATGAAGGGACCATTCAAAGGAATGGTTGCTGAGTACTTCTAGGTGGTTCTTGTCACATATCTAAGTTACTCCTGTCATGGAAAAGAGACCATTTTTACCTAAAGAAACATCATTTCAGGATTTGAAGATTGCAGTGTACTCTGTAAAGTATCTTAGAACGTTGTTCTCAAAAGTATAGATTTGGATGGATTCAAGCATTTCTCACCCTCTTCATGGTTTGGAATATCCTGTCCTGAGGACTATACTCCTTTTAGACTAACTTATAGCCTTAAGTACAACTCTGAGTCCTTCCTTTCAAATAGCATTATATTGGGTAATAAGGATTAACACTCCAGAAAGATAGATGGCTTTAGATCAAAGTAGTTGTCAAACTAATCTTTCTTCTTTTAAGTAATAACACACACATGCACACACAATACTATATTAAAGTGTATATATATGCACTAATAATACTAGTGATACAAACACATATAAATTAATAAATAATTTACTAACATATACTACACATAATTATGTATTAATATTTCATATAATATTATAAGCACATTTATAATATAAACAAATAATATATAACTTTATGTTATATGATATGAATATATTACACAATAATTTACATCATAAAATATGAATATAATATTAATATTATATATTGGTATCATTAGTATTAAAAAGCCGTAATAATTGTTCTTTAGTCTTTTATTAGTAGTGCCCAACTTTTAACATTTTAGGGACAGAGTATAAGGATCAACTGTTCTTTATTTAATTTATAGAATTAATACATCACAAAGAATAACAAAAACCATATTAATAAATCTTTGATAATTAATATATTCATAATCTGTTTCTCTTTAATACGGGAAATTTTTTTCAATAATTACAAAATTGGAAAATTAGAATGATACACTTCACTTCATCTTAAAAATATAATATTAGTCAAGTGACAAAAGCTTAAAAAATGTTTTTTAGAATGAACTTTACAACACTTAAAAATAACGCTTTTCTCTACAGAAGGAGGCTTTGAATTAGTTAGTCCTTATTGCTGATTATTCTAAGGTTATAAACTTTGACCTGTGGAGTAATTACAGAAGATAACTGGGTAGTTTACTATTATATTAGCTATGATTGCTTAAATTGATCAGTTAATCTAACAAAGGGTCAATATCTAGTTCTTAATAACAAACTCAATGTAGACAATTACAGTGGAATTCCTAATCACACAGAAATACCCAGTCAACCTTTGTCAATTAATTTAATTTGCTTAGTATAATTTAGGTGACCTTCATCAAATAACCCGTGGTTTCATCTAGATAAGTTAAAAATGAAATGCTTAATCAAGTTGCAATAAAATGAAAGATGAGTTCCCTTTTATAGAATTTAACATAATTATGAATGGTAAAAAGACATACATATGCGTGTATTAAGTAACTGCTGCTTTCACTTCCTTTAGTATATATACTAAGTTAAATTTATATACAGTGATGATTTGGTGCTATAAATCAGTATACATGTAAATTTTCAATTAAATCTAAAGTTACCCAGTAAAATGGCTTTCCTGCTTACATAAATTTTACACATGTATGTATGCATACATACACACACATATATATATATATAATATGAATGCAAGACATTAAATTATACAATCTCAAAAAATTAAATGAAATTTCCAGTTGCTGATTATGTAGTTTTCATAAAGGAATATTATAATAAAGATAGGAGTTTCAACCTATCATTTCTCTAACATATCTCACACTAAAATAGCAAATCACATTAACTCATTTACCAGTGTACACTAAATGTAGATAGATTGACATAGTATAGTTAAATTCCTTAAATTTCAGGATTAAAGAATGGTAAAATATTTTGGTACTCAAAAGTGAAAGATTAGAAAAAGTTGGTTAACTGCCAGGCAGTGGTGGCACATTTGGGGCTCAGAGGCAGGCTTATCTCTGTGAGTTCGAACCAATCTGGTCTCCAAGAGCTAGTTCCAGGATTGGGTCAAAATCTACAGAGAAACCCTGTCTCATAAAAACAAATAGCAAAAAAGAAAAGAAAAAAGAGAAAGAAAAAGAAAAGAAAAAGTTGATAGTATAGTTTGTAAATTTCTTTTCTTTTATGGATGAAGATCTGTGTTCCATTTCTGAGAATGCACATTACAAACAGGACAAAACAAATAACAAGAACAAATCATCTGGGGAAATTAAAGTGTGCTAATGGTCCTAGTGTGAAGTAAACACAGATAGATCCTAGAGTACAGCTAGCCTAGACTACTTGGCAACTTCTGGGCCAATGAGAGATCTTCACTCAAAGACTACATTGGCTTCCAGAGTAATGACACATATAGTTGTTTTCTGACCTCTATGTACCATCATTTAACTGAAAGCATATACATGTACACATACACACACACACATGGACATGCACAGGTGCACACACAGAGTTACAAAACTGTCATTAGCAATAGCTTTATTTCAATTCTTAATTAACATTAGAATCCTATTCAGACTGCTTAATCAAAATATTCTGGCCTATGTCTAGTTTTGCATAGGATGGGACAGTAGCTGATGTTCTATAGTATTTCTAAAATGTTAGTTGATTTTATTCAACATTTTTTACTGAGACTAATCCAAAGGTTGACAATGTGAAAAAAGAGTCAAGGTTGTAGTGTAGGATGTGTTCAAGTTAGTAAAAGACTTCAGCCTGAAACAATTCATTTGTCCAACATTGTCTTAAATGCTCAACAGCTTGTAGTGAGTTAGGAAGTTAGACCCTAGCATACAGGCTTTGTGCTCCTATAGACATGATTGACTTTTTTTTATTGTTTGTAATGTGTTATATATTTTTCTCCACTCCCCTCCCTTTCTCCCCTCTCTCCTTCTATCGTTTCTTGACAATTCCCAATTTACTCAGGAAGTCTTGTCTTTTTCCTCTTCCTATTTATGTCCATGTATGTCCCTCTTAGGGCCCTCATTATTGTCTAGGCTCTCTGAAATTGTCAGTTGTCAGATGATTTTTCTTTGCTTTATGTCTAAAAGCCACTTATGAGTGAGTGTCTTTCTGGGTCTGGAATACCTCACTCAATATTTGTTTATTTATATTGGGGATCTCTATTAATAAGCAGTGTATATGGAGGTTTTTCTCCCACCTGCTGGTAAACACTCAAAGGCTTATATTAATTATGAAAGTTCAGCCATTGGCTCAGGCTTATTGCTATCTAGCTCTTACTTTTAAGTTAACCCATTTCTACTATTTTGTATTTTACTATGTGGCTTGTTTCCACACATTTTTCTTCTCTGACAGTTGCTGGCATCTCCCTCAAGTTTGTCTTCTTTCTCCATGTACTTACTTTTACTTTCTCATCTGGCTATATTCTGCTCTGTCATAGGCAAAACAGTTTCAATCATCAACCAATTTAAGCAATACATATTTGCACCATTTCAAAAGATATTCCATATCAAAGCAGAATTCTGATACTAGATAAAAACTATTTGTATGATAAAACAGACATTGTTTACAACCTGGGATCTATATAATGTTACAGAGAAGGTTCTTTTTAACTTTTATCTTTTTGGCTAAGTTATCTAATTTACAGACTGCCTAAAATTTGGATAGCCACAAGACCCTTGGCATCATCTTTATCAAAGATGTCTCTGTTAAATAGTGAATATTAGCAGTTCTTAACCAAGGTCACTACGCCTAACAATATCACAAGTAGAAGAATTAGAGACTTTTACTTTCTTCCTGAACTAGTATGAAGTTTAGGCTCAGGAAAGAAGGGCTATAGTCTCTGTACATCAAGGAAATGACTACATATAGTCTTCTGCCTGTGAGATGCAGTTTCTTTCCAAGTTGTTATAGAGTTTCCAGTGGTTGTATTGAGTGTTGCTGTACTGTTTACACAAAAGGTTCTTCTTTTTATGTAAGAGTAGTCCCAGATTCACTTAAAACTTTTCTCTTTCCACAGTATCCTTGGGTTAGACAAGCAATTTGTGCTCTATGAGTATACAGCACAGGTACAAGATGTTTGACTGAAGAACCTCCCAGATGAACCAGAGTTTTCAAGAGATTAAAGGAGAAAAATTAAAATGTTAGCAGTATCAGGAATAAAATAAACAAGCATCTTCTGTAATAGGAATGGTTATTGTAGAACAACTTGGGCAATTCTAGACATTTTGTTGAAAGAGGTTTTCCCATAATGGCAAACACATGTACAAATAACAATGTAAATTCATCTAAGACTTTTAAATGAGTAGCATTTTATACACTTCTCAAGTCCAAATATGGGATATTTTAAAATTGTAGATATGGTGGTAAGAATGTGAACTATGAATGGAACAATATCTTCCTATTCAAATGACCTTCATTAATGAGTGTCCATATGATCATCAAAAGAGTCCTCCTGGAAATAATTCCTTGAATATATCTTCATGTTTGCCTTACTAGTGAGAGATTGAGATAATACAGTTCTTGACTATAAGAACTCTTACTGATTTTAAGGTCCTTAGAGCACCCTCTGAGAAGTAATAAAGACATAATGTATTCCTCTAGTTACGTGAGACGACTTCAGAAAAAAAAAGCTATGGAAGGAAGAAATGATCGGAATATACTTTTCAGATATAGTTGGAAAGTCCTGACACTTTCTTAATAAGAGTGATAATTTAATTAATTTTATGCATAGAGCCCAGATAAAGGAACCAAAACAGTAAGGTTAGAAAAATGAGTCTTATTTCATTCTATTTTCTTTCAAATTAGAAAGGGACAAAATTCCATTTTTAGGAAAAACATGGTGGTAATCAATTGCTCTTAAACTTGGTGTCTCAATTCTTAAATATCTTATTCTAAATAACATTGAAACATATTTATTATTTTACCTAGAAGTTTGAGATACTGATCTTTGGAGTTCTATTTTGTCAAAGCAAGTTTTAAGATCTAGGATTTTAATTTAATTTAAGTCTGTTGTACAGGTTGCAACAGAGTTCTTTAAGTGATTTCCGGCTTTTCAACTTGTCAAACTGCACCTGTGTTTAAGTGATTCTCTTTCCTTTATTCTATTTCCAGTCTTCCTATAATCTCTTCTTTCTGGATGTATGGAAACTTGATATATTTTAAGGAGGGGATGCTCGACATTGTTTACTTCCTAAATGTCTTTTTTCCAAGAGCCTCAAGCAAGCATTGCCGTATTTAAAGGCTTGCTCAGGAAAATTAAGGCTTGATAGGGCTTAAGTGGCTGTTGAGAGAGTTGCCAAGTGTATTTATCACTTAGTCCTGAGGTTCGTGAACTTTGTTTTGGCAGAGATTAAAAAACAACAACAACAACAACAAAAACAGCTCAGTCAGTTTGTAAAATCATCCTTGAAGAGCGCAGACCTAAGTTACACAAATCTCTAAACAATGACAGTTCTAATATTTTGACTATTGTTTTTTCCACATGAGTGACCACCCACCAAACTTATATATTTCATACTGTCTCTCTGTTGAACTTATTGTTAGTCATGTATGTAATAGAAGAGAATCGCACAGTCCATTCTAATATATACAAGAAAGATCAAACACAAGGCACTTGAAGGAAGTCTAAATAGCATATACTTACCACAGAATGTCAAATATTGAAACCTCTATTAGAGCATTTAATTTAGGTGGCTAAACCCAGATGAGACTGCAAGCTACTCTGCATTAAGCAAGGATAAGGACATGCTCACCTGCACTCAGTAGATCCAAGTAACATACCAAATGAAAGAAGAAAGTTCTTGTGGTCGATTTCACAAGACATCTTTCTCACAAGCTTTATTTTATCTTCCTGTTGAGATTGTATAGACACATTTTGCTTCAGATTCCAAGAGAGGAGATATATATATATATATATATATATATATATATATATATATATATGTATGTATATTCCTTATACATTCACCAAGAGGATGCCAGAATTTTCTGATTTGCAAATTGAAGCTTGATGTGTATAGTAGGACTGTCCTTTCAATTTGATGCATAAATGTCTTAACGAAAAATAAAAGAATATAGCCTGTGATATTTTTATTATTGTAAGAGGTATGACAGATGTAAAAATGTCTACCTCTCATGAAGGAATTAAATTACACTGATTTAAAATGCAAACAAATATATAATAAAACCACCTAGTCCCTCATTTAGCTTTCTAGGTAGATTTTAGTAAGAAAAAAGCAGGAACAGAAATAAAACTCTTAAGGTGTCATCAAATATTTCTTTTTTAAAAAGCAAAAAAAGCAATAAAATATTTATTTTATTTTACTGCATGAACACTGATTCATCGAGAAAAAAAGTAAGAGTTCTTCAAATGAAAACTTACATGAATCTACCAGGGTGGTCAAAAGCTGCAGTGATATGGCAGCATCAATTTAGATAAATTCCAAATCTCTTCTCTGTCCTTGACTTGGATGTGCGTTATGATATTTCACAGCTTCTATGTACCCAGTGATATCTGAGAGAGGCAGTGGGGGAGGGAAGATTAGAATATAAGAAATTTAAACTCCACAAGCCTCACTCTTTTTAATAATTTTTAAAATGTGTACTCCTTTGATTGTTGTAAATAGTTGTCGAATTTCTAGAGCTCTGGAAATATTGATTTTTGCCAGGGGTTATCACTGCTCTCACTGCTATTGTGAGTGGATTTCTGGATGTTATTGCTGTACAATTTCTGGAATGTTTCTCTCCTAATCCTTTCTTAACACCAAATCACAGTTAGAATTCTCGAATCTGTCACTTTGGAATCAAATCAAACATGTCTGCAGGAAGGCAATGATATACACTGTCAGGTCCTTCATGTTACTCATATTTAAATGTAAGACACAATCTAGGCATTGTCATTATCAATGAAAATCAACCAATAACCATAGCTAGATTCTTACTCTCTCCAAAAACATTGGTCCATGTGATTCAGTAAATTGAAGAGGACATTCTTTTGCAGAACTATATGTATTTTATTTGTGCATATATATGAAAAAGTCTATAACACAGTACATTTACAACTAAAATTGAGACAAATTTTATTAAAATGAAGTGAAATGTGAAGGTAATTAATTTCATTATAAAAAAGCTTTTCATTATTTTTTCCTCATAAGGTATTTATATTAAATTCACAGTCATTAATTACATTTGTATTTAAAACACAGATAAACATTTGACATGAAACAATACTAATGCACAACTGTATACTATATAAAAGTTCATTTTTTCTTACCAGTTCCCAGAAAACGATGTATGATTTTTTTATACTTTTATTTATCATATGCCAAAAGGATAGCTGAGAAACAATCTGCTTTTCTGTACATTGTCTTTTTTGTTTTTTGTAATTTATTTATTCATTTATCAAAAATTTCCACCTCTTTCCCACCTCCCCTTTCCCTCCCCCTCCCTACCTTCCCCTCCCTACCTCCTCCTTCCCACCTCCCCCTCCCTCTCTAGTCTTAAGAGCAGTCAGGGTTCCCTGCCCCATGGGAAGTTCAATGTCCTCCCCTCTCCATAATGTCTTTAAAGGTGAGCATCCAAACAAACCAGGCTCCCACAAAGTCAGTCCATGCAGTAGAATCGAAACCCAGTGCCATTGTCCTTGGCTTCTCAGTCAGCCTTCATTGCCAGCCACGTTCAGAGTGTCCATTTTGATCACATGTCCATCATTCCAGGTCCAGCTGGCTTTGGTGAGCTCACATTAGATCAGTCCCACTGTCTCAGTGGGTGGACGCACCCCTCGTGATCCTGACTTCCTTGCTCATGTTCTCCCTCCTTCTGCTTCTCATTTGGATCTAGGGACCTAAGTCCAGTGCTCCATTGTGGGTCTCTGTCTCTATCTCCATCCATCACCAAATGAAGGTTCTATGGTGATATGCAAAATATTCATCAGTATGGCTATGGGACAAGGCCAGTTCAGGCACCCTCTTCTCTGCTGCCCAGGGACCAATCTGGGGATCACTTGTTGGACCTGGGAACCCCTCTAGAATCAAGTCTCTTGCAAACCCTAAAATGCCTCCGTTAGTTGAGATATTTACTTCCCTGCTTCCATATCCATTCTTCCTCCATCCCACCCATCCCATTCCCCCAAGCTATCCCGAATCCTCCCCTTCTCCCTTCTCTCTACCCATCTCCCCTTACATCCCCCTCCCCTGCTGCACCCAAGTTTGCCTGACAATCTTGTCTACTTCCAATATCCAGGAGGATAACTGTATGATTTTCTTCAGGTTCACATTCTTATTTAGCTTCCCTAGTGTAACATCCTAATTTGTGTTACCCTCTCGGTACAGTTTCACGTGCAACCATACCTCATGTGAGTTTGGGCAAAGGCCTGGAGATTGAAATAAAAGACACAAGAGACCATGGTCATTCGACAAGAGATCACCAATGCCACTTTATTCAGCTTTTTGCCAAACTAATATACTAAGGCCTCAGTAAAGGAATTCCCTCCAAGGCAGGGGATTGGGGGCTGAGAGCAGCAGCATCAGAGAGAGAATCTGGTGCCCTGTAGGAACTCTCCCAGGCAGGTGGGAAATTACCATACCAAAGATAAAACAAAGCCCTATAGCTATATCACCAGGCTATGGCAGAGATAACAGAAACTAGCAAGAAGCTTACCTGGCTAACCAAAACAGTCCTCCTAGACTTGCACCCCAGGGAGCAAGGGAAGATCCGGAGCTACACTTTGGGATCCTGAATTATAGGCTCAATGCCCTTTAATTATGGCTAGAATCCACTTATGAGTGAGTACATACCATATTCCTCTTTATGGGTCTGGGTTACCTCACTCAGTAAAGCGTTTTCTATTTCCATCCATTTGCATGCAAAATTCAAGATGTCATTGTTTTTTACCACTGAGTAAAACTCTAATGTGTATATGTTCCACACCTTCTTTAACCATTCTTCTATTGAGGGGCACCTAGATTGTTTCCAGGTTCTGGCTATTACAAATAGCGCAGCTATGAACATAGTTGAACAAATGCTTTTGTAGTATGATAGGGCATCTCTTGGGTATATTCCCAAGAGTGGAATTGCTGGGTCCTGAGGGAGGTCGACTCCCAGTTTCCTGAGAAACTGCCACACTGATTTCCACAGAGGCTGCACAAGTTTGCATTCCCACCAACAATGGATGAGTGATCCCCTCACTCCACATCCTCTCCAGCATAGGCTATCATTGGTGTTTTTGAGTTTAGGTATTCTGACAGGTGTAAAATGGTATCTCAAAGTTGTTTTAATTTGCATTTTCCTGATCGCTAAGAAGGTTGAGCATGACCTTAAGTGTCTTTTGGCCATTTGAACTTCTTCTGTTGAGAATTCTCTGTTCAGTTCAGTACCCTATTTTCTAATTGGGTTAATTAGAGTTTTAGTTTCTAGTTTCTTGAATTCTTTGCATATTTTGGATATCAGACCTTTGTCTGATAAGGGGTTGGTGAAGATCTTCTCCCAGTCAAAAGGTAGACTTTTTGTCTTAGTGACAGTGTCCTTTGCTTTACAGAAGCTTCTAAGTTTCAGTAGGTCCCATTTATTCATTGATTCTCTTATTGTCTGTGCTACTGGGGTTCTACTTAGGAAGTGGTCTCCTGTGCCTATATCTTGTAGACTACTTCCCACTTTCTCTTCTATCAGGTTCAAAGAGGACAGATTAATGTTGATGTCTTCAATCCATTTGGACTTGAGTTTTGTGCATGGTGATAGATATGGATCTACTTTAATCTTCTAGAGGTTGACATCCAGTTATGCCAGCACCATTTGTTAAAGATGCTATCCTTCTTCCAATGTATACTTTTAGCTCCCTTGTCGAAAATCAGGTATTCATCGGTTTGTGGGTTAATATCTGGGCCTTCTATTTGATTCCATAGGTCGACTTCTCTGTTCTTATGCCAATACCAAGCTGTTTCAATACTGTAGCTCTGTAATATAGCTTGAAGTCAGGGACGGTAATGCCTCAAGAAGTTCCTTTATTGTATAAGATTGTTTTGGCTATCCTGGGTTTTTTGTTTTTCCATATAAACTTGATTATTGTTCTCTCAAGGTCTGTGAAGAAGTTTGATGGGATTTTGATGGGGATTGCATTGAATCTATAGATTGCTATTGGTAGAATTGCCATTTTTACTATGTTGATTCTCCTAATCCAAGAGCAAGGGAGATCTTTCCATTTTCTGGTATTCTTCTCAATTTCTTTCTTCAAAGACTTAATGTTCTTGTCAAATAGGTCTTTCACTTCCTTGATTAGAGTTACTCCAAGATTTTTATGCTATTTGTGGCTGTCGTGAAAGGTGATGTTTCTCTGATTTCCCTCTGTGCTTCTCCTTTGTGTATAGGAGGGCAACTGATTTTTTGGAGTTGACCTCTTACACTGTAACATTACTAAAGATAGTTATCAGCTGTAGGAGTTCTTTGGTAGAGTTTTTGGGGTGGCTTTATACATTATCATATCATCTGCAAATAATGAAAGTTTAACCTCTTTCTTTGCAATTCGAATCCCCTTGATCCCCTTATGTTGTCTTATTGCTATTGCCAGAACTTCAAGCACTATATTGAAGAGGTATGGAGAGAGTGGACAGCCTGGTCATGTTAATGATTTAGTGGCTTTGAGTTTCTCTCCATTCAATTTGATGTTAGCTGTCGACTTGCTGTAAATAGCTTTTATTATATTTAGGTATGATCCTTGTATCCCCAATCTCTCCAACACCTTTATCATAAAGGGGTGTTGAATTTTGTCAAATGCTTTTTCAGCATCCAATGAAATGATCATATTTTTTTTCTTTCAGTTTACTTATATGATGGATCACATTGATAGATTTGCATATGTTGAACCAGCCCTGCATCTCTGGGATGAAGCCCACTTGATCATAATGAATAATTTTCCTAATGTGTTTTTGGATTTGGTTTGCCAATATTTTATTGAGAATTTTCGCGTCGTTGTTTGTGAGTGAGATTGGCCTGTAATTCTCTTTCTTGGTTGTGTCTTTGTGTGGTTTTGGTATCAAGGTAACTGTAGCTTCATAAAAAGAGTTTGGCAATGACTCTTCTGTTTCTATGTTGCGAAATACATTAAGGAGTATAGGTATTAGCTCTTCCTGAATGTTCTGGTAGAATTCTACATTGAAATCATCTTTTCCTGGGCTTTTTTTTTTTTGGTAGGGAGAATTTTGATAACAGCTTCTAATTCTTCACGACTAACAGGTCTATTTATATTGTTCACCTGGTCTTGGTTCAACTTTGGTATATGGTACTTATCTAAAAAATATGTCAATTTCTTTTACATTTTCCAATATTGTGACATACAACCTTTTATAGTAAGATCTAATGATTCTCTGAATTTCCTCTGTGTCTGTGGTTATGTCACCCTTTTCATTTCTGATCTTATTAATTTGCATGTTCTCCCTTTGCCATTTGATTAGTTTGGATAGGGGTTTGTCAATCTTAATGATTTTCTCCAAGAACCATCTTTTTGTTTCATTGATTCTTTGGATTGTTTTCTGTGTTTCTATTTTGTTGATTTCAGCCCTCAGTTTGATTATTTCCAGTCTTCTCCTTCTGGGTGAATCTGCTTCTTTTTTTTCTAGAGCTTTTAGGTATGTTGTTAAGTCTCCCATGTGTGCTTTCTCCATTTTCTTTAACTTTGCACTTAGTGCTATGAACTTTCCTCTTAGCACTGCTTTCATAGTGTCCTATAGGTTTGAGTATGTTGTGTCTTTATTTTCATTAAATTCAAGGAAGACTTTAATTTCTTTCTTTATTTCTTCCTTGACCCAGGGGTGATTCAGTAGTTTACTGTTCAGCTTCCATGAGTTTGTTGGCTTCCTGTGGGTAGCATTGTTATTGAATTCTAATTTTAATCCATGGTGATCCGACAAGACACAGGTGGTTACTAATATTCTTTTGTGTCTGTGGAAGTTTGCTTTGTTATCGAGTATGTGGTCAATTTTCGAGAAGGTTCCCTGAGCTGCAGAGAAGAAGGTATATTCTTTTCTATTTGGGTGGAATGCTCTATTGATGTCTGTTAAGTCCATTTGATTCAATACCTCCAATAATTCTCTTATTTCTCTGTTAGGTTTCTGTCTGATTAACCTATCCATTGGTGAGAGAGGTGTGTTGAAGTCTCCTACTATTAATGTGTGTGGTTTGATGACTGCCTTGAGTTCTAGAAGTGTTTCTTTTATATAAGTGGGTCCTTTTATATTTGGGGCATAAATATTCAGGATTGAGACTTCCTCCTGATTAATTGTTCCTGTTATGAGTAAAAAATATCCATCTCCATCTCTTCTGATTGATTTTATCTTGAAGTCAATTTTGTTAGAAATTAGAATGGCCACACCCGCTTGTTTCTTAGGTCTGTTGGCTTGGAAAACCTTTTCCCAACCCTTTACCCTGAGTAGATGTCTGGCTTTGTGGTTGAGGTGTGTTTCTTGTAAAGAGCAGAATGTTGGATCCTGTTTTCGTATCCAATCTCTTAGTCTGTGCCTTTTTATAGGTGAATTGAGTCCATTGTTATTAAGTGATATTAATGGCCAGTGGTTGTTGACTCTGGTTATTACCTATTTTGTTTTTTTGTGTAGTAGGTTGTGTGTTTCCCTTCTTTGAGTTAAGCTCGTGAAGGGTCGCTAGATGTCTGAGTTATTGTAGGCAGTGTTGGCAATGTTAGATTCCTTGGGTTGTGATTTTCCTTCTATTGCTTTCTGTAAGGCTGGATTTGTGGCTATGTATTGTTTACATTTGTTTTTATCCTGGAATATTTTGTTTTCTCCATTGATAGTGAATGATAGCTTTGCTGGGTATTGTAGTCTGGGCTTGCATCCATGGTCTCTTAGTTTCTGCAGTATCTCTATCCAGGACCTTCTGGCTTTCATGGTTTCCATAGAGAAGTCCGGTGTAAGTCTGATAGGTTTACCTTTTTAATTTACTTGACCTTTTCCCTTTGCAGCTCTTAATATTCTTTCTTTAATCTGCATGTTTTGTGTTATTATATGGCAAGGGAATTTTTTTTTTGATCCAGTCTATTTGGTGTTCTGTATGCTTCTTGAACCTTCATAGGAATATCATTCTTGGTTTTGAAGCTGGTCAGTCTTGTTTTCCCATTTAGTTCCCTTAACTCTGGACACACAGTTTCCATGAAATTAAAGGTAGTGAATTCTTGCCTCTTGACTCCACATCTATGTTTTGATCAAAACAATATTCAGGCTTCTATGAACCCATACTTCTTAATTTACACCTCAAAGTTATAGTTGACCTGATATTTCCTTAAAGGGCCTTGGAGACTTTTCTAGAATGAAGTAAACAAAGGTAGCAGGAATTATGCCGGTTATCTCCAATAGACATCCATGCCCTTTCCTCTGTATTATTCAGCAGACTCATAAAATGGTAATTTATGACATGTGAATATGAGTTTCTTAATAAACTTAACTTTTTCTCTGGGCAAGGGTGATAGTAGCTCCTTGCACAGTTAACTTTGGCAGCTTTATTTGAAGACATTATCCCTGACTAATTTTTCTAAAGTACAAAGAGATTGTTATAGGCATGGCTCAGCAAGCTAAGCGTTGTGGCCAGGATCAAGGACTCTGTCACACCAGGGAAATCTGATGTCTAGAAGAGTTATCGCTGTGACATCTTGAAATATTGGGTCTTGCAGAGGTTATTTCTATAGTGAAATTGTGAAAATTGATGTTTAAGAGCAAAGCTACTTTTTTATTTACCTTATTAGGACACTCCAAAAGATCAGAAAAAGGAATATATCTTTCATTCTGTTTCTCAACACTAATCTTTCACAAATTAATCTAAGTCCATATTGATAAATTAAAACAATCATATGAGTGAGTTTAATATTTTATCATATGACTAGAAAGTAATTTTCTGTAATTTTTAAATTAAATTGTGTTTATGTCTCTCTCTCTCTGTGTGTGTGTATATGTGTGTGTGTCTGTGTGTCTGTGTGTTTGTAAGGACCTTTTTGTCTCTCTCTGTATTTGTGTGTGTATGTGTCTATGTATGTGCATGAATGTGTGTGTATGTATATGTACAGCTTTTGTCTCTCTCTCTCTCTGTATATATTTTTGTGTTTGAGTGTTGTGTGTGTGTGAGAGAGAGAGAGAGTGGAGAGAGAGAGAAAGAGAGAGAGAGAGAGAGAGAGAGAGAGAGAGAGAGAGAGAGAGAGAGGGCATGTCTTAACACTTCTGAGGAAGTCAGAGAACAATTTCTTAGAATCAGTTGGTTCTCTCACACTACCATGGGGTTCCTTCAGATTGAACTTTGGTCTGCAGGCTTGATGGGAAGCACCTTCACTTACTAAAACATTTCACCAGACCCAGAGGCTATATTTCTTTAAGCCACTTCTGATACTGCATGCATAGGGGGGCTCACTAAATAATTTGATTTGACATCTTGAATCCTCAAAACTAAATGTCCAGGCTGGAAAGTGGAAATTCTTTAATTAATATTTTCTGTCTCATATTATAAAACTGATACAGAGTATCTCCAAATGAGGATCAGCATTTATATTCAAGCTAGAGTAGAGAACATTAAAACTTTCCATAAAAAGTAATGAGAGCACCATGAAAAAAATCATGAATCTGATAAGATAGGCATGTATTATACATTCTTTGTCAAAATGTTATACCATTCCTTATAAATATGTATAATTAATTCATGTTAATTAAGACTTTATAAAGTTATAGATGAGATAGAAATATGAGCTACCATGAATTCAGTATTATACACTATATTGATAAACAAATCATCATACATTCGTGAATGGATATGTGTAGTTAAAATATGTTAAAGGAAACTAGGATTTAAGTGATTGCCAAGTGGTCCTTAGATAAGTTATGATTTTCAGTCCTCCTAAGCTAAAGTTACATGGATCCTTAAACTTGTTAAAGATTAATTTTAATTTAATTTTCCTCTATGTGTATGACTTTCTTGCCTGTATGTATGTATTTATGTATGTTTGTATGTATGCATGTATGTATGTATTTTTGTTATATGATTCTGTGATGCATTTACAGGCCAGAAGAGAGTGCCTTTAGAGACAGCTGTGAATCCCAAATGTGGATTCTGAGAATAGAATTTAGATCCTCTGCAAGAGCAACAAATGCTCTTAACCACTGAGTCATCTGTCCAGCTCATTGTACTGGAAGTTTCAAATTATTATCTTTAGTTTCATTTAAAGAGTGCGCATGTGCAAAAGTGTGCACTGCATGTGTGTGCTGATTTTGCTAACTACCATGTTAGACTCTTTATTTAGTGTCTGTTGTGGTCCCTATTCTCATCTTTGTTGTTATTCATTTGATAACAAAGTATTAATTACTTGAAAACAGTTTTAGAAGCAAAGATTCTATGATATTTGTTTTAAATAAAATTGAGTTGTCACGTATTGTTTATAATATTGGTGTAACATGAACTTCCAATGATAAATATACTTTCTTCTTCAACTACTAAGTATTCACCATTTTAATATATAGCCCCTTTTAAGGAAGTGAGAACAGCTACTGCAAGTGAAGGCAGAGTTCATTATACGCAGCATTTACTGCCAGTGACCTGCTGGGTTTCACTCTACCTACACACACCAGTCATTCCTTACTTCGAGGGAAACATATTAAACAATTTCATAGATTTTGTAGATATCTTAGCCCTATTCTCATCCCCTTCCTTCCTGTTGAAAGTCTTCAGTCAAAAAGTCTATGTTCATGCCATCTTTTTTGTGTACATGGTGAGTTTATTGCCTGAGGTTAAGTGGAAGTAATTTGTTGGAAAAGGAACAATGTGTCAGTGGCCACCCTATAAAGAACTTAACATCTCCTTTCCCAACACCTATTAACTGCTCCCTTAGGGAATTTTAACATCATAATACCTTCATAATATAATGCTGACATTAGATTTCCTTGTCATTAGAATAATCAATATTTAATGAAAAACTTGACACAGTTGCTAACAAGCATATTAGAAAATTCTTAACATTGAGAAAAGGGAACAAGTAGTTTTATATTCTAGATTCTTCTTCCTTCAGGTAAACAATTCAGAGGAACACTTTAGATTCCATTAGTCGCAGAAAGAGCTGAGTTCCAGTAGTCCATGAAGTACTGAGCCTTTATACTCGTGATGCATTATCTTTCTTTTCTTATTCACTTTAGTTTTCTGGTTCATTATCATTTTCCCTAGTATCACGCTAAGATGATGTAATTTTGGATCTGTTACTGTGACAATGATAGGAAAATATTCTCGTAGATGTCTAAGTCAAAACTTAAAATGCAAGGTAGTTATAAGATTTTTTTTTAAAGAAAAACCAGTGGAGGGGAATTTTAAATTACTTAATTCGAGTCAATAAAAATGACAGCAAAATGGGAGACAGGGTAAAAGAAACTGATGATATTTCAGAAATAGGTTATTTGTTAGTGTACAGACCTTTAATAATCCCAGCACTGAGTAGGCAGAAACAGTAAGATCTCTATGAGTTCATAGTTAGCCTGGTTGACAAAAGCTTATTCCAGCACAGCCATGACTGTTACACAGAGAAACCCTGTCTCAAATAACAATAAAAACAAACAAAAGAAAAGATAAAATTTTGTTTTCCACACAGTTTTATAATTTGCTCACAAATCATAGGCACGTCTTGACTACCACTACCATAACTCCAAAGCCCTTTACTCCTTGTTATCTGTCTATTTTGGAGTCAGATTTAAGCAGTTTGCTTCACAGAAGTGAATACCCCAAGTAAAAGAGAAAAGGGCTTAAACAGACACAACCCGTATGCAATTCTTATCTTTACCAATGAGCATTGATTGATTACTTTTATGGATAGAAACTAGTGAATATTAAGAGAGAGGAACCTGGAAAATTCTTAAAGGAAAATCAGTTAGAATGAAAAATGTAAATCAAAAGAGTAAAGAAAACATTTCTTGCATCACAGAATTGAGCAATGTAATTTTATATTGAGTAATCTCATATTCACTTAATTGTCACCTGGGAAAACACTGCATTTGTGATTTCCATATAATTGGGCATCTCTGCTAACACAGGTAATGGAAAATCAGAGTTCTTTATTGTAATTTAACTTCAAATTTTAAAGTGTCCTCTCTACAGTTATTTATTTATGCTGTGATGAAAAGCTGGTTGCAGTTTCCCTTACAGATATCAAATACAACATGCTCTGGCTATTACATAATGGCATAAAGTATTAGCATACAATGTACATGCATACTACCTATGCTATATTATATAATATGAATCTAGTACATTTCTTGAAAATAAGAAGGAAAGCATTTGAGTAAGGCTCATATCACAGATATAACTTTTTATATTTTTTTTATTCTGAAGTTGTTTGGGAAGGCAGAAATGGAAGCTGTGCTCACAGGAGACATTACTATAATTGCATCCAAAGAATACTTGACTAATAGTCACAGTTTTGTCACAATGTGACTCCTAAACCAACTGTAATTTTTTAATTTTCTTCTATATTTTTATAAATATTTCTCTGAAAGTTTATTTAGCCTGGTTCATATATTTTAAACTGTATGGTTTCTTCAGCGCTACCATCCAGAGGAGTATTAAATGCCAAGTTTTAATCCTAAAAATTCATGATTCTACTGAAGTGTCATGTATTTTGTTTTATTTACACTTAGTTATTTGCTGTCAATAAATGATTGCATTTGGGTATTTTCATATATCTTATGATGAATTAACCTAAATTAAGATAAAAATCCCATACAAATTCTGTCCTACAAATCCCATAATGTATATTGTAGTTCACTTTTGGTTTTGTATAAGGCATGCATTTGAATAAAGATACAAGAATATAAATGCATTGTTATATAAATGTCCTGCTTACCTGAAGTTTCAACATCCTAGACTTCATTATCCTTTACCAACTTTACCATGAAAATATAATATACTGTTATATTATATAACAGTATATAACATAGAAAAAGAGCAAGAGATCCACATTCATGCATTTATTTCTGTATTAATATCCTATTCAAATAATTTAATAATTTGATATGCTTAATTTATAGATTAACTATCATTATATATATATATATATGTGTGTGTGTGTGTGTGTGTGTGTTATATGTCTGGACATACGTATACACAAGATTTTGTGCTATCAGCAGTGTTAGGCAGCACTAGAGGTCATAAATTGGATTTTCCAAAACTTAAGTAGGAGTATCATAAAACTATATACTTCACTCAGTTTTCTCTGAGCTGTACTAAATACCCCTCTTTTTGCTTCATGACTTTCTAAAGTAATTAATTTTTCTACTGTCTCAAACATTTTGTCATTTCTGTCATTTTATATAGTTGAAAACACCATATATATATATATATATATATACATATACTGAGAATGGCTTCTTTCATTAACTGTATACATTTAATTTTCCTACAGACTTTTTCATGACTTCATAGTTCATTAACTTTTAGCAGTGATTCTTAGTTGAATTTCAAGTGTTTATATGCCTGAGCATGAGAAAACATTTGCTCAACTATTCATTTTCTAGAGATACATCTTACAGAATCTCCTCCGTCTTATACTACTTATTCATGTACTGTTCTTTCAAACAAGTTTTCATATTTACACATACTAGATATATTTTCCCCCTTGAAAGAAGCAAGAAGGGTGTCGCAAATCTTGTAAATGAGATTTCAAAACTCTTTTTTCTCAGAATTATGGTTTTTAAATTCTCACAAAATGGCCTATTATGCTACGCTAACAAATTGCTACGGTTTCTCTCGCTTAAAGCTCCAAACTCCTCTGTGTTCCTCTCTCAAACCAGTTTCAAGGCAAAAATATATATTAATATTAATAAATCCCATCAACAACCCCATTCTTCTGTTGGCAGTGTTCTCTGTCTGTTACCTTATTACTATGAAAAACACATAAATGACTCTAAATAAGTTGGGAAGAAGCTATTTAGGCTCATACTTTGTAGGCTCACTCAATCCTGAAAAGATAGGAAAGACCAGCACCAGCCTCTGTAACAGCACCAGATAACAGGACCTTGCTCACACGGTATGGACAAGAGGCAGAGGATATTTGTCGGATGGAGATGTGTGAATAGCCTTCTAAGACCTACTCAATTTGATCCACATCTCAGAGATTCCACAAACTCTCAAAACAGCAGTAATAGAGAGAGCCAAGTTTTACCTTTGGAGGATGTTTCAAAATCAAAGCACAACAGCTCACTGTGATGGTCTGCTTTCCATAAAGAGTGAACTGAGAGTGGACACTACAAGCTGTCTTCATGGCTAACACTCTATACTTACCAAAAAGATGACACTTCTGAGAAACTGTTAATATGTGGGAAAAGAAAATGACGGGTAGGCAATGTTTAAAGTTTAAGCATGATAAACAATTTTCTTTTTGTATTGCAGTTATATGAAATGAGAAATGGAATTCCAAGTTTATGAGTGATTTGAGGCCTTAAATTCCAGTTGCTAAAATTATCCTCACTTTTATTGCAGAAATTGTAAGATAGCAATCATTCTTAACTTACTCTTCCTCGATAAATTTCTTTTTCTGTTCTGTTTCTTTTTAATTTAATTACTCTCTGTTCCTTCATCTCTGTTTATGTCTATCTCTTCTCTCCCTTTTCTCTTCTTTTCCTCTAACACTGACACTTGTCTTTCTCAAACCCACCATTAATAAAATAAATAAGTCCCATTTCAAATTTTACCATAAAATTCCAGCGTTAATGGAGAAAGGGAAGAAGCGATGCATTATGTTTTTATGTTCCCATACAGAACTAATGGTATCAGTGTGAATGAGCATGTTAATGATGAGTCAGTCTTTACTATGCAGCAATATATATGATCAGGGTCAGTAATTTACTATTAGTTAAAAATTACTGTCTTTTCAAGATATGTTTTATTTACAATAGAATGAGTTTCTACAATTTATAAGAAACACAATCTGCAAATAACACAGTTTATAGTAATTTTCATTAGGATTTTAGAGTCACCTTAATAGCTCTGTGAAACACATATTTTATGAATCCAGTTAATAAGATTAAATACCAATAATAACAACATTGTACTCAGTGAACACTTTGCAAGCAATAACTATGAGATCTCTAGTGTTGACTTATCTTCTTCCAATAATAAACAATTTTGATACTGTTTTCTAATCCAGAGTCAAAGAACGTTCAAGTGTCATGTCTAATTGCTTTTCACCAGAGATCAGTTTTGATTGTAGAGTTATAGGTGAGAAGAAGGTAAGTTTTATGCCAAGAAACTAGTGGTTCATATCCTGTGATTGTGCAAGCTGTCTGCAAAAATTTATTTAGAATTATTTTTTTTGAATGAAAGATATTTTAGTGTCACTGATTAACATGCTTAATTGCAGTCATAATACATCTTGTTCATTCTCTCTATCACTTGCTGTGTTTCTGGCTATTGATTTAATAACTAACCTTACCCACTTAGTTTATTCTTCTAAATTTGCTTTGGCCTTTGTTCTCAATTAAAATTGCTTTACTTTATGAGTATGCGATGTTGAATACAACTTTATTACAACCTCAATTATAAATGCGTTTAGCCAAACCACAAAGGTATTTAGTAGTAACTGCCATGATGAAAAATTTCACCAGGCAAAGAAGATATCAACTTTTTCAAGAAGTCATTGTCACAAACCAATACTTCCGCAAAACCATGCTGGAATTGGGAATTATTATTGCTATAATTGTTTGTTTCGATACCTAGCTTTTAACTTAAGCACTCAAAAGACAGACTGTAGAATATGATTGGTCAGTGATGCTGCTAATGAAATTTCTCATAAAGCTGGAATAGAAATGGTGAAGTGCCAGAAAAATACTGTGTAATGGTTATGAAACTTATCTGTGTATGTGCATGCATATGCATGTATATTTTTAAGTTAAACCTATGTCTCATATTTATTTATGTGCCTATAGACAAGATATAAATGGTTTCTTAATAAACATACAATACTACACAAAAATGTTTATTTGATGTTTCTAAAGTCAAATTGTAGTCATGGAAACAAATATCAAAATGTATTTAGATGATACCATTGAGAGTAATGTTTTTCATAGTTCTTTTTCATTGTGTTGGTGTGGTTTAGAATAACTCACTCTCCTACAAGTTGTTTCTCTGTATTCCTGTATTAGTGGAAAACAAAAGCAAATCATGGGATTTGGAGATCAGAGTTGATTCACACATAGTACTTTTTGAAGGTTTTGTAATCATGCAATCTGAGAGCCAGACGAAGGGAGGCCATCATGGTTGCAGATATTAAGAGTCATTGCCATTAATTGCCCAGCCCTCATCTTTTCTTTCTAAGCTAATGCTGTCCCAGTAACCTCAGACACTTCCCTCATGGAGTCACAGGGACTGCAGCTGCCACTCAGTTGCTTACCACAGTAGCCACAGGGAGTCTGATTTCTTATAGTTAGTGGTAACTGACATCACATATGTCTGTAATAAGTATATTTTTCAGAACTATTTCTTGATGGTGAAAGTTACAAAATAATCCCACACTAGTTCAGAATTACGTATAATAAAAAGTTATTCAATTTGGGGAGACTTACAGATCACTGTCCTAGATCACAGTCCTCTGCATAAACAGGGAACAGGAACAGAGTCTAACAGCTAGAAGTGAGAGCCAGGAGCAAGAGAGTGAGCACAGTCTTTATAGCTGAATTTACAGTATAGGAGACCACACCCAAGTGGGTTGGTATCTTAAAGGCTATTGGCTGAAGAAGCAGAAGGAACTCCCACAGCACCTCCCCCTTTTGTTTAAATAAGAGAGTTCCAAACCCAATACAAAACTATAAACACTAGGAATAGATATTAAGTATAAGATTAGAATTACAACCAGCATAAACAATATTAATCAAGGAGCATATACTAACTGTTTTAATAGACATTTTATTCTAAAGAGTCTAAGAGATGCATTGGAAATGGCTTGGCTAGATAATAAGTGGATGGTAACTACGATTATCTAATCTTCAAACCATTGTAGGCCTGAGTAGGGAGATAATATTACTTGAGTAGGCAGGAAGTGCAATCAAGCAGCTTCCAAAATGTGCAGTAGATGACAGAAACAACTGGATGCCTGAACAATCACCCAAAGTCTCATTTGCAACATTGAAGCACCCAGCCTTGACTAAGGCCTAGAGTAACTGACACACCATTTTCAGAGGCAAGAAATTTTTCAAAACCATTTTATCCTGTCTTGACAAGATTTGATAGTCTTTTTTCTTGTATCCAGCTTGTCTAGTCTGGACATCATGTACTTTGTCAGTGGATGTAGCATGGGTAGTTTCTTACCCAAAGGCCAGTTGTGTCAAGAAGAAGACAAACTCCAAATGAAGTGTCTGTGGTGCTCAACACTGTCTCAGTAATACATTGGTGTTGCCAGGCACAAGTATGTCTCACGTTAACAGAATCTTAAGTAATTTAAATGCCATGTTCTACAGATCTTTGAAGTGGTTGAATGCTAACTATCTATGCAGAATACAATCTCTTTGTATCTAAAGTACCTAATGAGCCTGACTAAAGAACAATAAACATGAATGACTATTGACCTATAACACTTAATACCTATATAACTTAAATATTAAGACTTCATATCAGAATATTAAACAATATTTAAACAACTGTGCAGTAAAGGAGGACAATGACATCAAAATGTGTACAATGAATAAATATCTTAATCGGAGGTGGAAATATATAATGCAATATGATAAATATATCCTATGTTTTAAACAGAGGTAGAAACATACATGTATACAATACGAAAAATAACTTTTCATATGTGTACAAATATTATAATCAGAAATAACAAATATAATTTGAATTTGTATCAACATATAAGAAACTATAGCAGTATAAATTATACATAATAGTTCACAAGTACTCTATTACTCACTATTATTATTAGTAGTAGTGTGAATAAGTTCACACTAAATTGCCTATTATCCCTTTTAAACTTCCCTTTTTGAGACCTTTCAGCCTACATAATTTCTACCAACCCTATGTGAGTAATAATGAACCCCTAAATGATATCTCTAACCATAAGGACAAACTTCATGGGAGGAGGGGACATCACTTTCTATTGTTTTCTGCTGTCATGGTGGTGATGCTTTTTCTATGGGATCCTGTAAAAGTAAAATGACAGTTAAGCTTCAAGATGGCTGTTTTGTATAATCACAGATGGTATCTGAGTAGTCGATAGGGTTTTTTGTTTGTTTGTTTATATTGAAGTTCTTACTTGGAGTTTTGGCCAGAACAATTTAAGAAGATGCATCTTTCCATAGCTGGTGCCCAAAAACTGTTCTCATAGTAGTGCTATCAGCATCATGACATCATATCTACCAGGTGGAGTCATTGGTGTGAGGCATCATTTTCTTCCTGGAAGTTTCAAAGATTACTGAAGGAAAATCTACTCTTCATTGTGAAAAACTTGAGCATTATTCATATAGACATATATTCAATAAAAGATATGATTTAAACAAAATGGGCATGGAGAAAAGTAAAATACTTCCTTAAAATATATCTTTTTTCTGTCTCATACCAGATGGCTCCTGAAATGAGATAGAAATTTTGATCTTTTTTTTTTAACAACATGCTTGGATTTAGAGAAAGGTAGCCATTGTCCAACTCCAAAGCCAGCTTGTATTTTTAAGTAGAGATGTATACATGTCCAGATAATCAAATTTTACCATGTAGATAATAGAGCACCATAAGACAGATCTTCTTTGCTTGCTTTTTCTTTCTGGATAGCTATCATTTTATCTTTTTGCATCTAGATATCTAAGGTCTTTTTACTCTTTGAAGATGACTATTTTCCTGCAAAGATAAGAATAGAACCCTGCCCCAACCCTTCAAATGTTTTCTTGCCACCTCTGTGGATGAGCCATCATTATTCTTTCTCAAGAGGTTTCTCTTTTTCAAACCAAATCTTTGTCAATTTTGATTCTATCCATAGCTTTTCTTTTCCCGCTGAAACAAGAGCAAAACCCTTTCCCCAACATAGTACATCTCCTGGTTTTCATTGTGATTTTAGCACATCCTTGAAATATACTGGCTGATTTAATTCAGAAGTCTTTTCTATTATCCATCATCTCTCTGCTACTGTTTTTCTTTTCTCATTAGCATTAAGAAAATTTGAGGTTAATAAAGCATTATGCAATCTACTTCTGGGAGTATTTTCCATCCTTTTCTGTTTGTTTAGCATATCCTTCATTGTTTGATTTGATCTTTCTTTAACTGCCTAACCTGTAGGATTATTTGGTATACATGCAATGTTTTTAATTATAATGATATAGGATTCCCCTCTGTATACTGTGAATGTCATTGGTTAACAAAGAAACTGTCTTGATTCTGTGAAAGGGCAGAACTTGGGTAGGTGGGGAAAACTAAACTGAATGCTGGAAGAAAGGAGGCAGAGTCAGTGATAAGCCATGTAGTCCCACTGGGGACAGATGCCAGAATTTAAGCCACAGCCACGTGTTGATATACAGATTCATAAAAATGTGTTAAATTCGTATGTAAGGTTTAGCTAATATGAAGCTAGAGCTAATGGACAAGCAGTGATTTAATTAATATGGTTTCTGTGTGATTATTTTGGGGCTAAGCAGTTGGAAACAACCAAGCGGCCCTTTTTACTACAAGTTGGCTCCCACATGGCCAACTAAAATCTATTTAAAACCTGAGAGAGATTATAACAGAATTCTGGACACAAAAATACAGAATTTAACACAGCATTTTGCTGTTTGAGGACAGCATGCCATAGCTCCTTTAGCAGAATTATTCCTGATTCGTCTGTGACAGAAAAGCCATGACTTTGAAATGCTGTTTTTCTGGGCCATGATGCCAGTATGAACTCTGACTCTTTCTGGAGGTCCGGCTATGGAGCATTTAAGTTATTTACAGTGTTGGACAGAATGCTATAATTTGCTAAATGGCAACATAGAGTAGCTGTGTGCCTAAAAAATGGGGCTGTGAGCATGGTTCTCAGAGGCATTGAATAGCTCCTCCATATTGGACTGGGTGGGGCAAGCAGGCAGTGCAGTATTTCCCCTAGCAATGGTGCCACAGAAGTTTTTAGGAAGCACTTAGCATTTTAAAAAGTGCTGCTGGACAGTAAAAAATTACAGATATGCAATAGTACAGATTCAGACATAAAAGAACTCCCAGACATAAAAAGACAAACAGTGTTGGATAAATGTACATAGGCTTGGGAGAGAGAGGAGAAAGAATATAGGAAGTTATAAAAAGAAGTAAATGGTATTTACAAGGGGACTGATCTAATGAGAGTTCACCAAGGCCAGTGACACGTGATCCAGCCAGATTCTCTGAATGTGGATCTCCCGGAGTCTTTCTGAAAAGCCATTGACAATGACACTGGGACTTGTTTTCTCTGCATATACTGGATTTCTGGGATCCAGTCTGTTTGGATGCTCACCTTCCTGGACCTGGAGGGAGGGGGGAGGAGCTTGAACTACCCACAGAGTGGGAGACCCTGACTGCTCTTGGGGATGGAGAGGGAGAAGGGAAGGGAGTGGGGGGGGGGAGTGGGAGGGGGTTGGGAGGAGGGGCAGAAATGGAGACTTTTGTATTTTAATAAACTTTGAGAAAAAAATGAAAAGTCTTTAAAGAGGCAGAGTAGAGATAAAATAAATATCAAAAAGGAATAGAGTAAGAACAAGGCATTTAAAAATTGAATATACACTGGGAGTCTAGATTATGGGTATTATTGTGTTTTCTTTGAATTTTTTATGATGGTGAAGGAGCCAAGTACAGAGAGACATTTTATTGTATCGACTTCTAAGCTAAACCAACATATATATTTTAAAGTTATCTTGATTTCAGAATTTGGGTCTGATGATATGTTACTTTGGAAAAAGCATTCTTCTTTTGTTTTCACAGAAGATAAGAACCTGTGGATTGCTTCCAGGCAAATATGGTTTCATGGACCAAGACTTCCTAAAAGGTTGCTGTGAACACCCCTCAAAAATTACTTCACCCAACTGCTGACTGAGATGATCCTAGTACACAAGAAACACCATGAAAGGCCTGATTAACAGTGTCCCCAATCAGCAGGAAGTAGTCTAGAGAACTTGTCCAAATTTCCAAATATTGTCTATAAATATTTGTTTACATTTAAAGGAGGATATGTTATAGAGATAAATAATTGGCATTAGTATGAATCTTAGTTTATTGATACAAACTTAAGATCAATTAGTTAGGTTTTCTAGATTATATAGAGATATATTTCAGTTAAACAGGTATTTTTCAAATCTTTCAGAAACTTTCAGATTATGGTATTTAAAATATTTAAGAACCTAGGACTTTTCATGACAATGAGACACATCTGCTCCTGGTAGCACCAATTACTTCAAAAGGAAGATGGACATCAAAGATGCTCCTTAGGAAATTGGTTATCCATTTGGGCAAGAAACTGCTCTTGCCTAGACTGCTTGATTAACTGGACATGCAGGACCTGCAGAGAAATGATTGCTGAACTTGCGTATAGGGTTCCTGCTTCATGAAAGAGTCTGAAATAATATTACGCAATAATATTATGATATCATTGGTATCTCATTCTTTTAATATCTGAAAGACATCATCATAGTTGACTTCCTGCTTATCAAAATTCAACAGTATTTTTGCCCCGTCTTCCAAGATATTACCTGAAATGTATCATTTGTTCTTTGAATTTTGACCAAGTTTTTGTTTTCTTGTCTCCCTCTTTTGAATAGTGAACTTTCTCTGAGAAGTGGTAAGATCCATACTTATCTGTGGGTAAAATGATACATATTTAAAATACAGTTCAAAATTATATTGGTTTACTAAAGTTATAATATTAAATTCTTCTCTAAAATCCATGAAGAGGCCTGGTCATTTGGTCAGGTTTTAAGTACCCAGGCATGATTTCTCTCCTGTTGAATATGTCTTATCAATTAGGGTTCGTTTCGTTATTACCAAGACCTAAATGTCACTATTGCTCCTTTATAACTGACCTGCCATACTGGCCTTTATTGTGCTCCATAGACATCCCTTATGAGTAGGAGTATTGCTTGCTTCCTCCCCTTGCAAACTGGATAATAACTTTGTGGTATTGCCAAAGTTATTGTTAGTGGAGAACATTGTTCTTTTAAATTGATTTTTATTGAGTTCAACATTTTTCTCTGCTTCCCTCCCTTCTTTTTCCCCTGCCCCTTCAACCCTGTCCCAAAGTCCCCATGCTCCAAATTTATTCAGCAAATCTTGTCTTTTTCTACCTCCCATGTAGATTAGATTTATGTAAGGCTCTCTTAGTGTCCTCATTGTTGTCTAAATTCTCTGGGATTGTGGTTTGTAGGCTGATTTTCGTTGCTTTATGTTTAAAAACCACCCATGAGTAAGTACATAAGATAATTGCCTTTTTATGTCTGGGTTTCCTCACTCAAAATAATGGAATCTCAGATATCAACAAAACAAAATGACATCCTACAGAATGGGAAAATTTCTTCACTAACCCCACATCAGACAGAGGTCTGATCTACAAAATATATAAAGAACTCAAGAAATTGGTCATCAAAAGAACAACTAATCCAATAAAAAATGGAGTACAGACCTAAACAGAAAACTCTCAACAGAGGAATCTAAAATGACTGAAAAATACTTAAAGAAATGTTCAACATCCTTAGGCATTAAGGAGAAGGCTTATAAAGCAAATCCAGCTTGAGTCTTATGTGTCTTATGTCTAAACTGCTTAGAATCTTAAACAATACTAACTTACCTTCAGCCTAAGTGAATAAAGGAAGAATGACAGCAACGAACCCCATTGTTTTGGACATGTAGTTCAATAAATAGCTTGAAAGGGTATTTTTCATGGTAGATTAGCATTTTTGTTTGTTAGATAGCCTATGGCTCTTGTGGGGAGCATTATCAGCTCAAGTAGGTTTTAATATTTTATATATATAACATTATATTATATTTAATTTATTTTATATTACATATGTGTGTGCATAACTTATTAATACATATGTAAAATAATATATATTGATCACACAATATATAAACCACATTATTTTTGTATGAAACTTTATTATTCAGTAATTAACAGGACTGACTGCTTCCATTAGTACCTGGTGGACATAATGTATGCTTGTTAAACTTTCATATACTTAAAATAAAATAAATAGACATACCATATGACTTATGACTTATAATTCACATTTTTTCTGAATGACTCTCATAAACCAATATTTTCCTATCTGTTCAGGAGTATCATAGTTTAAGTTATAAAAACATTTTCATTTATGTATTGGTGCTTGATTGATTTAACGGCTTAATGGATATATGCATATTTGGAACTAATCAACATTTATATACTAAATTTGTTGATAACTCAGCATTAATAAGAAATCAGCATTGATTGTTCTTTTTGTTTCTATAAGAAACAAATGTTGCCCATAAAACATTTTGTCTAAGTTAGAAAAATGATTTATTTTTTCAGTTATATGTTGATCTTTGTTTTGTTTTTGTTCTTTTGAGGCAGGGTTCCTATGAAACTTTAGAACCTAACCTAGAACTAGCTCTTGTAGACCAGGTTGGCCTCACAATCACAGAGATCTGACAGTCTCTGACTTCTGCATACTGGGATTAAAGGCATGTACACCTTGTTGTGATAGTTTTATTTCTGGGACAAAAAAATAACATGTGTGATGAAACAATGTTACTAAGTTTTATTATTAGTTCTAACCAAATAAATCAGAAAAGGTAAATTTCAAATGAACAAATGCATATGACACACACACATATGCATGTATGCGCATGCACTGATGAGTTAATTAGTAAGGCCACTATAGAAATCAATATGAGAGTTCCTTAAAAATTTGGAAATTGATGTACATTAAGATTCAGCTATATCACTCTTGGACACATACCCATAAATCACTACATCCATAATGACACTTTCTCAATTATATTCACAGAAGCTTTATTCATAATAATCAGAACCTGGAAAAAACTTAGATATCCCTCAAATGAAGAATGAATGAATAAAATGTGGTTTCTTTACACAATGAATTATTATTCAGCTGTTAGAATAAAATCATTAAACTTTCAAACAAAAGAATGGAACTAGAAAACAATCATTCTGAATGAGGCAACTCAGACCCAGAAAGACATGCATGATAGGTACTCAATTATAAATAGACATTAGCTGTTAATTAAAAGATACTTACAACACAATCCACAAACTAGGTATAGAGGGGACACATGGATCTTCCTGAAAAGCAGAAATCAAATAGATTCTGCAGATGCCCTGGGAGTGGGTGGAAATGGCAACTGGAGGGATTGGGCCAGGGAGGGAAGGGCAGAGGGAGAGAATACAAGATGACTGAAATTTTCTTATTTTATTGAATTTAGTATTAGCAGACTTTAGGTACTTGGATTGGAAGGTGACAATTGAAAGTGATGTCCTTGACTGCCAACTCAACAAGAAGGGGAATTGAAAAGATTAATCTTAATTTTCAACACAATGAAATAAAAAATCACCTTGGCCACAAGTTTCTGAACATACTTAGAGACTATCTTGACTAGATTGAGAGAGGCGGGAGTGTTTGCCTTTTCTGGTGTGCGTATTCTAGGCTGGAATAAGTGACTATATAAAAAGAAATAAAAAAAGAAGCTGAGTACAAGCATCCTTTGTTGGCATCGTCCTCACTGCCTATTAAATGTAATCATCTAGCTAGCACTCCTGTGGCTTTGACCTGCTCTGATGGACTGCAGTTCAAACTATAAGTGACAATGAGCCCACCTTTTGCTTTTTCCAAGGTATTTTATCACAACAAGAAAAGGGAAACTAAGAAAACTATCAATAAATATATATTTTATGAGATGGGTCTTTCAGTATTTGTTGAAGGCTTTAATTCCTTTTCCAAGAACACACGAATGGAGTCCCATTAGCAGTTTATAAGTGAACTGTTTATGGAAGCAAACTCCTAAAACTAGACTACAAAGAGTGTACTAACTAAGGATAGGATTCCAAAAAAAAATTGACAGAAGGCTATATTTTTTGTGTGTCTTCCCTATTTTAGTTTTTTAAAATAATATACTACATATAAAAATATATGTATATATAAAAACACATTTAACCATGACTTGTTATAAATTTTTATGCCAAGGATTCTCAGAAACATTTTATATTCAGTGTTACAGTTTCATGGATATTTAATTTTTAAAATTTATTATTTTTCTTTTTAACTTATTCTTTGTAAGCTTAATGTATTATATTTTAACCACTTATGGTTACATTAAAGGTATATTTCATAAGAGGGACCCTATATCTACTAACATTAAATGGGCCAAAAATGTGTCTGGTTAAGCTACAGGCAGTATAAAAGAACCTAGTACTATTATTATTATGCTAATGGACATACTAATATATTTTCCACAAAGTTTTTATCCTTATGCTCATAAATTAATTGATCCTTCAACTCGCATTACAGGAAATTCTTCTTCCAAGACATGGGATTGAAAAAGAGACCCACAATTATTGAATTTTCAGAGAATAAGAGACTCAAATACTCAGTGCTAAATGGGATATCTGTATCATTGCTCCCTCTAAGGTTTCAAGCTTGTTTGGGGGAGTAGAGTTAGAATATTGGTAAGAGCAAGGGGTATGAGTACAGTTAAACTTTACTTGCCAGATAGGACACCATAATTAAACATTAAATTCACAGTGGCTTACTTGCACAAAATCAAACCAGCAAAATCCCAGGATGGATGTGGGAGGGGCTCATGAAGTTCTACGCCCTTCTGAAAATGTTTTGGAAACTGATGACTAATGGGAGAGAGTCACTGTTTGTACTGATTTGTATATTTAGAGAATACCTATGATCCAGTACAAAGCCTGAAACTCATGCACACACAGGTAGCATTAAATAGAATTAGTGAGTATTAAATTTCAAGAGAGAAAAATAATATAAACATCAAAAATAGTAACAAAAAGTAGAAAATAGAGGATGAATTGAATGAAAGCAAGTGGGGTTTATATTGATTTCAAACATATGTGTATGTACAAATATTAAGTAAAATGATTAAGTAAAAATTAATTTATACATTTTTAATAGGCAATCATTCAAAATAAAATGTGGTTCTCTGGTTCATCAAGTATGTAAAAGAGTAAAAGCACTGTAGGAAAATTGAAGTCAAGTGAAGCAGTATAAGAGAATTTATGCTTTAATTGATTAAAAAATTAAGACAAATAAAGTACTAGCAAAAACTGAGTCTGAAAAGAAACAATTTCCAAAAAATCAAAGACATAATATCTGCATATAGTTCAAAAATTCAAAAATATGTGATATCTTTAGTATAGTCCTCATATAAAGATGAAAAATTAAAACTATAAAACATGGAAGAATAAAATTTATTTATAAAAACTATTATCACTATTTACCCATATAAAATCATTTAATTAATGTTTGTTGCAATATGTTATGAGCATAACATTTTAAGTGAAACCTACAATTAAAAGACTATGACTAAATACAAGATATTGTTCGGTGTTTTTATATAAACTAGCAAAATTTTCCACTCCACTTGCAGCCTACACCTGCCTCATGAGACTGATAGTTTCCAAATATGTAGTAGTCACCATTGATGCCTAAGATATTTATTAAATGTGTGGAAAATGCATCCTTCAGTAATCTATACATTATTTTAATATGATTTTCTCATTCATTGCAATAAACAGAAAAAATTTGAATTCTTTGCTCAATAACTATTATTTTAAATATTGTTCATGAGCAGTGGTGCATTTACTTTGCTTCCACTCCTGCTTTTCTCTTCAAACTTTCACTGATTTCCTTCTCTCATATTCATTAGCTTTTCTTTAATTGTTATTTTTCATTTAAATAGACATGTATATATACATATGTGTGTGTGTGTGTGTGTGTACCACTTGGAATTGGATAATCTATGGAAGAGGCTTATGGTCTCTCTTTTATGAGAAATTAACCACTTGTAACTATACATCTAGGTTTTGGAACAAAAGATAATTCAATTATTATCTTTATGCTTATCTTGTTCAGCAACAATGTTTTTGAGAGATTATGATATTTATGTATTTTATTATCTTTCTAACCCTTCTATATTTTCTTTTAGCAGTCAGTATAGGAATTACATCAGTTGGGGTAAAGGACTCCAAATCACTTACTTTTTGAAGTTGATCAATTCTGGATCTCTGTAGTAGTCTTTTGCAAAATGAAGAATTTTTTTTTTTTTTTTGCAAAATGAAACTTTTCAATGAGGGACGGAGGCGTCATTTACCTACACTTATTTTAAGGTATTTAGAACACAGTTATAAACTACATTATTCTAGGATTATGTCCATGGAAGATTCTTCTCTCTGGTCTATGTTTTTTTTGGAGCCACAGGTAGCTTGATGGCTTTGTTTACAGAGTCAAATATTATTTCTCTCATGTTGAATGAGTCCAATTGAATGAGTGTTTTAGGCCCTAAAATCAAAGTTCTATTTTATCATTGTGCATATCTTGGTTGTCCATTCATTATTGTGGTTTATAATTTTTAAAGTTCATAGGGCTAAATCCTTTCCCTTAGCAGTTTGAACAGCATCTTCTGATCTGATAAAGAGTCCTGGTGTTTTAGAATTTTAAAACTCAAGGTGTCTGAAATTTGCTTTGGTCAAACAGTTACAATAATTATTTTGGATCAACTCTGTGGCCTCTTTAGCATTCATAATTTTATTTATGAAAGATAATAAATTATTTTATCACAAATGTCATAATATTTTCTTAATCTTGTATTCAACTATAGCAGATGATAATTAGATGCTAATACATTAGATATAATTGTGCCTATATATTTTCTTGACATAATCCTAATCATTCTTAATAACAACTTAGAATTTCTAGAACATTAATCAGATAACTCTCTCTCAGCAGGAAAGATACAAAGGCAGCATTGCAGATGTAAGAAAAATTGTTCAAAATGCCAGTCTTAGACATATCAACTCATTTCAATAGAGGTTTTAAAATACTATTTTTGAATATTTTATATTTTGGTTTTTATAATTTTTTATTTTCTTGAAAAGTTTAAATTGTTGTTCAACTGATGCAAGGCCATGATTAAACCAATTTCTGTGTGCTTTCCTAGTGGTAAAAATTTTCAAAATAAAGGTGAAGAAGAAATGCGTGTTCTCATCCCTTGATATGGGCTCTGTTACATCTATAGATGTAATTCAATCTATTTGACTGAAAGTCCATTTTGTAGTAGAAGGCTTCTTCTTTGTTCCTAGTTGCCCAGCCCCAAAATGACCACACAGAAACTGTATAAATTAAATTACTGCTTGTCCCATTAGTTCTAGATATTTATTGGTTAGCTCTTATATCTTAATTTAACACATTTCTATTAATCTGTGATCTTCATGTGGCTGTGGCTTACTGGCAAGGTTCCAGCTTGTCTCTCCCTTGCATCAACTACATGGCATCACCCTGACTCTTCCTCTTTCTCCCAGCATTCTCATTCTGCTCCAACATGTGCTCTCTATATCTGTATAAAACCTGAGAGGGTTTGGAAAGGAATTCTAGACACTGAAAAACAAAGTTTGGATGTACTTTTTTTTTTTTTTGGATGGGCTCTGCTTGCTGGTGGCATGCTGCAGCTCATTTTTTTATTACTATAAAAATAATACCATCTCTCTATCCCTCTCCCCTTCCTACAACCCTCCCACCCCCCCATGCACCCAAGGTTACCTGGGATTCTTGTTTATTTCCAATCTCCAGGAGGATAACTACATGATTTTCTTCAGGTTCACCTTCTTATTTAGCTTCTCTAGGATCACGAGTAATAGGCTCAAAGACCTTTAATTATGGCTAGAATCCACTTAGGAGTGAATACATACCATATTCCTCTTTTTAGGTCTGACTTACCTCACTCAGTAAAGCGTTTTCTATGTCCATCCATTTGCATGCAAAATTCAAGATGTCATTGTTTTTTACTGCTGAGTAAAACTGTAACGTATATATGTTCCACACTTTCTTTAACCATTCTTCTATTGAGGGGCACCTAGGTTGTTTCCAGGTTCTGGCTATTACAAATAGTACTGCTATGAACATAGTTGAACAAATGCTTTTGTGGTATGATAGGGCATCTCTTGGGTATATTCCCAAGAGTGGAATTGCTGGGTCTTGAGGGAGGTTGACTCCCAGTTTCCTGATTTCCACAGTGGCTGCACAAGTTTGCATTCCCACCAACAATGGATGAGAGTTCCCCTCTCTCCACATCCTCTCCAGCATTGGTGTTTTGACTTTAGCCAATCTGACCGGTGTAAAATGGTATCTCATAGTTGTTTTGATTTGCTTTTCCCTGATCGCTAAAGATGGTGAGCATGACCTTAAGTGTCTTTTGGCCATTCGAAGTTCTTCTGTTGAGAATTCTCTGTTCAGATCAGCACCCCATTTTTTAATTGGGTTAATTAGAGTAATCGGGAAAGCTCAGGGGACTGGGATGGGGGGAGGGAGGAAGGATGGATATGGGATCAGGGAAGAATATTTCTCAGCTAAGGGAGTCATTTTAGGGTTTACAAGAGACTTGATTATAAATGGGATCCCAGGTCCAAGGAGAGATCCCCAGAATGTTCTCTGGACAGAGAAGAGGGTGCCTGAACTGGCGTTGGCCCATAACCATACTGATGAATAGTTTGTTTATCACCATAGAACCTTCATCTGGCAATGGATGGAGATAGAGACAGAGACCCACATTGGAAAACTGGACTTAACTCCCTAGGTCCAAATGAGAAACAGAAGGAAAGAGAACGTGAGCAAAGAAGGCAAGACCAGAGGGAACCTTCATCCGACGATGGAAGGAGATACAGATGGAGACCCACATTGGAGCACCAGACTGAGCCCCCCAAGGTCCAAATGAGGAGCAGAAGGAGGAAGAACATGAAAAAGGAAATCAAGACAGCGAGGGGTGCGATCACCCACTGATACAAGGGGACTGACCTAATGAGAGTTTACCAAGGCCAGTAGGACTGGGACTGAACGAGCACGTGATCCAACCAGATTCTCTGAATGTGGCTTGCCCGGAGTCTTTCTGAAAAGCCATTGGCAATGACTCTGGGACTTGTTTCCTCTGCATATACTGGATTTTTGGGATCTAGTCTGTTTGGATACTCACCTTCCTGGACCTGGAAGGATGGGGGAGGTACTTGAACTTCCCACAGGGCAAGAAACCCTGACTGCTCTTAGGGATGGAGAGGGAGGAGGAGAGGGAGTGGGGGGATTGGGAAGGTGTTGGGAGGAGGGGCAGAAATGGAAACGTTTATAATTTAATAAACTTTGAAAAAAAAGGTGAGGTCACACTTATCTACAACTATAAAGATGTATATTTATAATGCAGTAAGGAATTGCACGGCTTAGGAAGGGAGCAGTATTGATATGTTATTAAAATGATGCTAAAGCAATCATAGAGCTGCTAGAACGAGATGGAACTTTCTTCCCTGCTGAGTGTTCATTACAGGAGCTGATGTTTGCATAGCCTCATAAGATCAGGAGACTTCAATTTTGGATGTGGAAAGATTCTGAGGTAGACTCATGAAGGCTGAGATCTTCATTTGAGTTGAATTTTGTTGAAATCTTGCTGGCAGTTGTGTTCAGACATAAATAATAAATGTTGAAAGTCTGGAAAAAATAAATCGATGAATTTTCCTATTCTGAAAGACAGCCTTTCTCAAAAAAAAAAAAATACCAATCAAAATTCCCATTTCCTTCGCTCCTCCTTCTTCCCTCCCGCTCCCCACCACCCTCATCCCCCCCACCTCCAGTCCTAAGAAAGGCAGTCACCCTGCAGCTTGGGAAGTCCAAGTCCTCCCTACTACATCCAGGCTGAGCAAGGTGTGTATCCAAAGAGAATAAGATCCCAAAAGCCAGTACCTGCAGGAGACAAATCCCAGTGCCATTGTTGTCATTGGTCCCTCAGTCTGCCCCAACTACCAACCACATTCAAAGGGACCAGTTTGATCCCATTCTCATTCACTCATAGTCCAGCTGGAGTTGGAGAGCTCCCATTAGCTCAGGCACCCTGTCTCAGTGGGTGAACACCTCGTGGCCCTGAATTTCTTGGTCATATTCTTCTTCCTTCCACTCTTTAACTGGACTTTGGAAACTCAGTCCAGTGCTCTGATGTGGGTTTCTGTCTCAGTCTCCATCCATCGCCGGAAGAAGGTTCTATGGTGATATTCAAGCTATTCATCAGTCTGACCACAGGACTGCAGTTTTTTTAGGGAGGTTTCCCTGATTCAGTAGTAGCAGAAAAAAAGCATGGTTTCAAAAGAGCATCAGCACGGTTCGCCAACTCAATTGGCTCTAACTCTTTTGGGAGGTCCAGCTACAGATTATTTAAATGGGTTTTGTGAACAGAGTGCTACAACTTGCTTAGTGGCAACATAGACACACTGAGTGCCTGGAAATGGGACTGTGAGCCTGACTTGCATTAAATAGACCTCTGCCCCACCATGTTGGACTGGGCAGAGCCAAAAGGCAAAGCAGCTAGTCTTAGTAATGATAGCTAATTGTTTAACATCTAAAGAAGTGCTCCTGGACAGAAAAAGGTTTCAGATATATAATAAGACATAGTGAGACATAAAAGACCTCTAAACAAGACACAGTGTGTTTTAAAAATGTATGTAGGCTTGGGAGAGAGAAGACAAGAGTGAAAAGACAGTAAATGTAATATAAAAGATTACAGATAGATTAAAGAAATAAAGATAATATAATATATTAAACTTGTAGAAAAAGTAATACAGTAAGAAAAATAGGACACAGAAAAATGAAATATACACAGAGTCTGGATTATGTATATTATTGTGTTTTCTTTGAATTTTTTACTGAAGAGAAACATTTGATTCTGGGAATGCAAAGGTAAACTATCATACGTTTTAAAAGTTTCTTGACTTCAAAATTTGAGTTTAAGGATTTGTTTCTTTGAAAAAGAGGTTCTGCTTTTGTTTTCACAAACGATGACAACCTGTGGGATCCTTCCAGACTAATGTGGTTTGATGAACCAAAACTCCCTGAAAGGTTGCTGCGACCCCCCCTCGGCGCCCCCCCAAAAAGTTACTTCACTCAACAAAGATCAGGAAGCAGTTTGGAAAGAACTACATCAACATTCCTTAAATAAATGTTTATAGATGTTTGTTTACATTTAAAGGGTAATATGTTATAGAAATTTGCATTGGTATGGATCTTAGTTTATTGATACGAATTTAAGGTCAATTTTGTTTTGCTGTGTATATGTATATATGCTCTTGGTTAGGATATTATATTTGTCTAGCTCATTTAAAAGTATATCATTAAGAAATATGGGCTGATTGAGAAGCCAAGGACAATGGCACTGGATTTTGATTCTACTGCATGGACTGACTTTGTGGGAGCCTGGTTTGTTTGCATGCACACCTTTATATACCTCGATGGAGGGGGGAGAACCTTGGACTTCCCACAGGGCAGGGAACCCTGACTGCTCTTAGGACCAGAGAGGAAGGGGGAAGTGGGGAGAAGGAGGGAAAAAAGAGGTGGGGAGGAGGTGGAAATTTTTAATAAATAAATAAATTTTAAAAATTTAAAAAAAAGGAAATATGGGTTAATAGATAATCATCTATAATAGTCAAACATATTCATTTTAGTTAGCATTTCTAGATGTACTGAAATATATTTCAGATGGATAGGTATTCTTTGAACCTTTCAAAGACTACAGAATATGGCATTTAAAGTGTATTAAGAACTTAGAAATTTTCATGATAATGAGACACATCTGCTCTTGGTAGCACCAATCTACTTCAAGAGGATGATTGGCACCAACGTGCTCCTTATGGAGTTTGGTGGGCATTTGGGCATTTGGGTAAGAAACTACTCTTGCGTGGTCTGCTTGATATTATGCTGTATGAACTGGACATGCATGATTCATTGAAAAATGACTGCTGAAGTTGCCTAAAGAAGGTGAGACAGTCTTTTGGGGTTCCTGCTTCCTGAAAGAGTCTGATAGACATTTTGCACAACACAGAAGAAAACAACTGATCAACATTGCCATTTCAAGGCAGAACAGATCTTCAAATTTTCTGCTTCATGGAAAAGTCTGCTGGATAGTCTGGGTCTGTGGGCTGAAGATTGGATGCCTCAATAATACAGAACTTTGGGTGACCGTTCAGGTAACGAGATGTCTCTGTCAATTCTAGAGTTTTGAAAGTTGCTTACAATGCACTTTCTGTTTACTTAGGTAATATTATATCCTTCTGAAGTCTTTGATGTAGTTAAAAAATTTATAGTTAGAGTTTTCTTTGGTTATGATAAAAGATAAAGTTTATAAAAATATTGTAACTATAATTCTTGCTTGATAACTGTTTTGCTATATGTAATTTTACTATGTTAAAGTTAAAGCCTTTTTTATTTAAACAGAAAAGGGGAAATGGTATGGAGTTCTTTTGTATATGTGTTGTTTTTATTGTTTAAGAAATAAAGAAAGTCCTTTAAACCTATAGCAGGGCATAATAGAGCTAGATGGGGAGAGTTAAACTGATTGCTGGGAGGAAGAAGGTTGAGTCAGTAAGATGCCAGAGGCTGCCAGGGAGAAAAGACACAAGCTGCCAGCTGGAACCTTGCCAGTAGGCCATGAGTTTCACGGTAAAACATCAAATAATAAAAAATTGGCTTATTTAAGAGATAAGAGTGAGCTAGAAATATGCATAAGTTAATAGACCAAGCAGTGTTGTAATTAATATAGCTTCTCAATGATTATTTTGTGGTCTGTGTAGCCGGGAACAAACAAGCAGCCTCCTACAACATCATTTCACAGGTAATCATTCTTTCTGACATTATCAAGATTCTGTGCTTGCTTATGAACATCTAATATGACTCTAATATAAGAAACTATTATATAATTTATAAAATTATATTATTTCTGGTATTATTTTGGGTTGTTGTCATTCATTATTCAAATTGCCTAATATGTGACAAAAAAGACCAAAGACAAAGTGAAAACAGGAAAATATTGAAGAACAAACAGCCAGATAAATGCAATTGCCCTAGAAAATAGAAAGTGGGCCAAACAAAGGTCACAGCTAATTATATTTGGTGAGTCATAGTGAAAATAATCCCCATAGAGTCTTTGTAATGAAGGCCCAGAGAAGCTGAACTTTGAATAGAAAATATTATAAAAATAAAGAAATATGTTATGACTAAAAATTACAAAGAAAGGACTTATGTTACCGAAAATTTGGCCCTTTTCTATAGAGTTAACAGGGTCAGGAATTAACTCTGTCTTCAATATTTTCCTCTTCTTCTTATCTATATATTTAACAGTCTGTCCACTTATTAATGACACATTAGGAATATTCCTTTATCATTCTTTTTTACTGTTTCAGATAAGATTAATGTACTGTTGTCCAATCCAATGCATATATCTGAGTCATACACTGCAAAGAGTTACCAATTCAGAGATAATCTATGTCAAAAATTATCTTCCTCTACAGTGAATGTAGGAGCATTGACACAAAGGGAAATGAGCACTTACCTTTAAACACAGACCTATCCACACACGGTCAATATCTTTATTCTTAATACACCATCACAGGGTTACTCTATAATTTTAAAAGGAAGTTTTATTTGTACAATGGAGCTTTACAGTTTTTGTCACTATGTTGATCATTATAGATAATTTAATTTGAGACTTGTGGAATTTAAAAACTAAACTAAACTAAAACAGGGTTTCAGAGATAAAGTTGAGCATGCAACTACATGATTCAACTATTATTTATGTTTGTTAGTCATTTGGACAGAAACCTTGTTAGAAGCAGGCTGACTAGATACCTATTATGTATTGGATAGAAAATTGTATTGTATAAATAAATGAACCATAATACTTTAATTACCTCAACTGCAAACACCTGTGAATATATAATGCTTAGTGAATCTCAGCCACTGGAAGATTATACAGAAAAGAAGAGAAAGCATCAGTGAACAGTGCTGTTTTCCAAAGATAAATATTAAATAAAAATATCAGTGCAGGTATAGGTTATTTCCCTACAAGTTATTTGTTAGGGAGGCCCCCAAAACAAGACAGGATATTTCCATTTCTACTTTTTATTTGTCCATTATAAGCAGATATTTGGCCTCTCTTGTTGAAAATGCTACACACTTTGGTTGCGATATATAATCTTGGACTGATGAGGGAATTCCACATCCTGACTAGCTTACATAGTTCTGGAAAGTGCTCAGAACACTTCTGGAGGGCAGCATTATTACTTGGACTTTGCATGTGTTCTTAGTCAATTGCTAGGAAATTTATGCCCACTGTTGAAATAGTGGGGAGGCTGTTTATAGTGGTAACCAACCAACTGCTTGATTGGATTTTATGCCTTATCTACAGAAAAGAATATATGATTGATTATTTTAATATGGTTTAAACCTAAAATTAACCCATAGGGCATATCAGTACTGTTTGTTAAATAATTGGGCTGTCAAACTTCTTTCTGACTACTTATTTTTTATGTATAGATTTGTCTGTTCTCTGCCTTGGTTAGAGAAAATTTTTACTGCAGAAGGTTGTTCTAGGTGCATAAAGAACTTATGACTATTTAAACGCAAAGAAGACACTACAATGAATATTCATCAGTACACACAATATATATGTATGTATGTGTATGTATGTATACACACACACACACACACACACATAATATCCACTTCTAAGTCATAGGGGACATTGTTGTAGAAGGGAAGGATAGGAGCATTAAAAGTTTTAAATGCCAGACTTTGAACAAGACAAAGTTGTTGTACACAGGAGTTCACATCGGTTATAGTGATCCACACAAAACTTCTATAAGATTAATGGAATTAATTTCAAAACAGTTTGGGGAGGGATACCAAAAGCTGCAGTTCACAGAATGAGGTATTAATTAGTAGTGGATGGATGATGAAGGAAGTTGAGTAACTTATTTATGTGGTCGGTCAGAGTTGTTAGCATGTTGTTCATTTCCTGGTGATGAATGACCATACAACATGCACTTATAAGCAACACTAAATGTAATTAAAGTTTATAAGTAGGATATGAATATATATATATATATATATATATATATATATATATAGTGGGATCAACCTCTTTCTGCTGTGAATAACATTGGTTAATAAAGAGTCTGCTTTCAGCCAATGCTTAACAGAATATAGCCATCTGGAAAAGATATATAAAGACAGTAGGCAGAGTCAATGAGAAGCCATGTAGCTGCCGCAGAAGACATATGCAGGACAACAAACAGAAACTTACCAGCAGACCACAACCACATGGCAACACACAGATTAGTAGAAATGGGTTAATTTAAGATATAACAGATAGCCAATGAATAGTGTGAGTTAATAGGCTAAGAAGTGCTGTAGTAATATAGTTTCTGTGTAATTATTTTGAGTCTGGGCAGCCGGGAAAAAAACAAGTGGCCTCCTCCAACAGAACGGCACACAACATGGGGCTGACTATATCCATTTAAAACCTAAAAAAGCTTGAAAAGAAAATCTATACACAAAAGAGCAGAGTTAAGAATGACTCCTTGGTAGCTGGCTTTTTTTGTTTTTTGAATAGGCTCTGTTTGCTGGTGGTGAGCCATGGTGCTGCAGTTCCTTTAAGAGAGGTCTTCCTGACTCAGCATTGACAGAAAAGGTTGCAAATCTTCAATAATAATAACAATAATGATGATAATGATAATAATAGTAATGATGATGATGATAATGATGATAATAATACTAATAATAATGATAATTGGTTTCCTGGTTCATGCTGGCTAAATGACTTCTGGCTCTTTTGGGAGGTCCTGCACTTAGCTGGGTTTTGTGTTCATCATGTTACAAACTGTTTAATGGTGGAAATAGACATGCTGCATACCTAAAACTGGGGTAGTGTGCACAGCTCACAGAAGCAGCAAACATGCCTCTACCATGTTGGACACAGTGGAATCAAAAGACAGTACTATGGAGTTGGTCCTAGCCATGCATGCTTAGCATTTAAAACAAAAAGTGTTCCTGGTCAAAACAAATTACAATTACACACAAAATAAGGAAAGACTTAGAAAAAAAAGAAGACCTCTAAATGGGTCACAGTGCTGGATGATTATACGTAGGCTTGAGGGAAAGAGGCAAAAAAGGCTAGAGAAGTTACAATATAAAAGAATACTGTAAAACTCACAAACAAAAAAAGCAGCGGACCATATGGTTTCAGTGCAAAATTCTACCAGAACTTCCAAAAAGAGCTAATATCTATACTCCTTAATGTATTTCACAATATAGAAACAGGAGAGTTATTGCCAAATTCATTTTATGAAGCTACAGTTACACTGATACCAAAGCCACACAAAGACACAACCAAGAAAGAGAATTACAGGCCAATCTCACTCATAAATATCGACGCGAAAATCCTCAAAAAAATACTGGCAAACCGAATCCAAGAACAGATTAGAAAAATTATCCATTATGCTCAAGTAGGCTTCATCCCAGAGATGCAGGGCTGGTTCAACATACACAAATCTATCAATGTAATCCATCATATAAATAAGCTGAAAGAAAAAAAAACATGATCATTTCATTAGATGCTGAAAAAGCATTTGACAAAATTCAACACCCATTTATGATAAAGGTGTTGAAGAGATTGGGGATACAAGAATCAGACCTAAATATAATAAAAGCTATTTATGGCAAGCAGACAGCCAACATCAAATTGAATGGAGAGAAACTCAAAGCCATTCCACTAAAATCAGGACCAAGACAAGGCTGACCACTCTCACCACACCTCTTCAATATAGTGCTTGAAGTTCTAGCAATAGCAATAAGACAACATAAGGGGATCAAGGGGATTCAAATTGGAAAGGAAGAAGTGAAACTCTCGTTATTTGCAGATGATATGATAATGTACATAAGCGATCCTAAAAACTCTACCAAAGAACTCCTACAGCTGATAAACACCTTTAGTAATGTGGCAGGATACAAGATCAACTCCAAAAAATTGGTTGCCCTCCTATACACAAAGGATAAAGAAGCAGAGAGGGAAATCAGAGAAACATCACATTTCACGATAGCCACAAATAGCATAAAATATCTTGGGGTTACTCTAACCAAGAAAGTGAAAGACCTATTTGACATGAACATTATGTCTTTGAAGAAAGAAATTGAGGAGGATACCAGAAAATGGAAAGACCTCCCCTGCTCTTGGATTGGGAGAATCAACATAGTAAAAATGGCAATTATACCAAAAGCAATCTATAGATTCAATGCAATCCCCATCAAAATCCCATCAAACTTCTTCACAGACCTTGAGAGAACAATAATCAAGTTTATATGGCAAAACAAAATACCCAGGATAGCCAAAACAATCTTATACAATAAAGGAACTTCTGGAGGCATTACCATCCCTGACTTCAAACTCTATTACAGCTACAGTATTGAAAACAGCTTGGTATTGGCATAAGAGCAGAGAAGTCGACCTATGGAATCGAATAGAAGACCCGGATATTAACCCACAAACCTATGAACACTTGATTTTCGACAAGGGAGCTAAAGGTATACAATGGAAGAAGGAAAGCATCTTTAACAAATGGTGCTTGCATAACTGGATGTCAATCTGTAGAAGAATGAAAGTAGATCCATATCTATCACCAGGCACAAAACCTAAGTCCAAATGGATTAAAGACATCAACATTAGTCTGTCTACTTTGAACCTGATAGAAGAGAAAGTGGGAAGTAGTCTACAAGATATAGACACAGGAGACTACTTCCTAAGTAGAACCCCAGTAGCACAGACAATAAGAGAATCAATGAATAAATGGGACCTCCTGAAACTGAGAAGCTTCTGTAAAGCAAAGGACACTGTCAATAAGACAAAAAGGCTACCTTCGTACTGGGAGAAGATCTTCACCAACCCCTCATCAGAGAAAGGTCTGATCTCCAAAATATACAAAGAACTCAAGAAACTAGACACTAAAACCCTAATTAACCCAATTAAAAAATGGGGTACTGAACTGAACAGAGAATTCTCAACAGATGAACTTCGAATAGTCAAAAGACACTTAAGGTCATGCTCAACCTCCTTAGCGATCAGGGAAATCCAAGTCAAAACAACTTTGAGATACCATCTTACACCTATCAGAATAGCTAAACTCAAAAACACCAATGATAGCCTATGCTGGAGAGGATGTGAAGTGAGGGGAACACTCATCCATTGTTGGTGGGAATGCAAACTTGTGCAGCCACTGTGGAAATCAGTGTGGCGGTTTCTCAGGAAACTGGGAGTCAACCTCCCTCAGGACCCAGCAATTAAACTCTTGGGAATATACCCAAGAGATGCCCTATCATACTAAAAGGGCATTTGTTCAACTATGTTCATAGCAGCACTATTTGTAATAGCCAGAACCTGGAAACAACCTAGGTGCCCCTCAATAGAAGAATGGTTAAAAAAAGGTATGGAACATATACACATTAGAGTTTTACTCAGCAGTAAAAAACAATAACATCTTGAATTTTGCATGCAAATGGATGGACATAGAAAATGCTTTACTGAGTGAGGTAACCCAGACCCAAAAAGAGGAATATGGTATGTACTCACTCAAGTGGAGTCTAGCCATAATTAGAGGTCTTTGAGCCTATAATTTGTGATCCTAGAGAAGCTAAATAAGAAAGTGAACCTGAAGAAAATCATATAGTTATCCTCCTGTGATAGGGGAGTATTCATCTTTAGCCTACAGGCCCATAGTATCCAGAAAACTTTTCCATGAAGCAGAAATTTTAAAGACAGTTTCACCTACATTGGTAGTTTTTTAGTCACTCTTTTCTGTGTCCTACAGAATGTCTTGCAGACTCTTTCAAGAAGTATGAACCCCAAAGGACCTTCTCACCTTCTTTAGGCAACTTTAACAGTTGTTTTCTGTGGGTCTTACATGTCCAATTCATACAGCATAAAATCAAACAGTCCAGGCAAGAGCAGTTTCTTGCCCTAATGGTTAGCAAATTCCATAAGGAGCCTCTTCAATGCCCATAATTCTCTTGAATTAGTTTGATGTTGCCAGGAGCAAATGTGTCAGATTGTCAAGAAAAGTCCTTAGTCTTTAAAATATTTTGTAAGCCATATCCTGTTAGTCTTTGAAAGGTTTGATGAATAACAATTCATCTGAAACATACCTCTGTACATCTAGAAAATCTAACTAATATACCATAAGTTTGATTATTATAGATAATTACCTATAAATCTGTATTTAATTATACATTACATTTTTAAATTAGCTGTAAAAACATAAGAACTTAATTCAGGTCAGAAATAGATATATAACAAAATTGAACTTAAATTTTTATCAATAAACTAAAATCCATACCAATACAACCTATTTGTCTCTATATAATATCTCTCTTGATATGTAATTGAACATTCATAAACAATTATTTAGGGAATTTGGGTATAAGTTTTTTAAATTGTTTTTGTTGTTGTTGTTGTTGCTTGTTGGATAAATCATTTTTTCAGGGTTTATGGAGACCTTCCAGGGGTCTTGGTCCATTGTACCACATTAGTCTAGAAGGAAGCTACAGATTTTTATCCCCTGTGGAAACAAAAGCAGAACCTCTTTTTTAAAGCAACATATCCATACACTCACATTTTGAAGTCAAAATACGTTTAAAATATGCATGTTGTTTTAGCCTAGCAACCCTCAGAATCAAATGTCTCTGCAGTCAAAAAATTTAAAGAAAACACAATAAAATACATAATTAATATGCTCTTAGTATGTTTTATTTTTATGTGGCTTTTTCTACTCTATTACTTTTTTTTTACAAGTTTAGTTTTTATTGTAGCTTTACTTCTTTTTCTTCTCTTTTTTTATTAAAAATTTCCACCTCCTCCCCTCCTCCCACTTCCCTCTCCTTCCCTCCTCCCACTCCTCCTCCCCCTCCTTCTCCAGGCCAAAGAGGAGTCAGGGTTCCCTACCCTATGGGAAGTCCAAGGTCCTCCCCGTTCCCTCTATGTCCAGGAAGGTGAGCATCCAAACAGAAAAGGTTCCCACAAAGCCCATCCATGCAGTAGAATCAAAGTCCAGCGCCATTGTCCTTGGCCTCTCAGTCAGCCTCCACCATCAGCCACATTCAGAGAATCCGGTTTGATCATATGCTCCATCAGTCCCGTTCCAACTGGCCTTGGTGATCTCCCATTAGATCTGACCCACCGACTCAGTGGGTGAACACACCCCTCATGGTCCGGACTTCCTTGCTCAGGTTCTCCCTCCTTCTGCTCCTCATTAGGACCTTGGGAGCTCAGTTCAGTGCTCCAATGTGGGTCTCTGTCTCTATCTCCATCCATCACCAGATGAAGGTTCTATGGTAATATGCAAGATATTCATCAGTGTGACTATAGGAGAAGGGTAGTTCAGGCACCCTTTCCTCTGCTGCTCAAGGAACAAGCTGGGGACATCACCTTGGACACCTGGGAATCCCTCTAGAGTAAAGTCTCTTGCCAACCATAAAATGGCTTCTTTAATTAAGATATATATTTTCCTGCTCCCACATTCACCCCTCTTTCATCCCAACCACCCCATTCCCTCAAGGACTCCTTCCCTTCCCCCTTCTCTCCCCCCATCTCCCCTTATCCCCACCTCAGCCCCACCCCTGTGCTCCCAACCCCTGCCCGGTAATTTTGTCAATTTTCCATATACGGGAGGATGACTATATCATTTCTTTAGGTTCACCTTCTTATTTAGCTTCTCTAGAATCACGAATTATAGGCTCAAAGACCTTTACAAATAGCTGTTACAAATAGTGCTGCTATGAACATAGTTGAACAAATACAGAGACAGCAGTCAGAGTTAGTGAGAATCTATGTAGTTACTGCATGAGACAGATGTCAGATGCCTGAAGGAAACTTACAACCACATGGCAATACATAGATTAATAGAAATGGGTTAATTTAAGATATCAGAGCTAGCCAATAAAAAGTGTGAGCTAATAGGCCAAGAATTGTTGTAATAATGTAATTTCTGTGTGATTATTCTGGTTCTAGGAGGCTGGAAACAAATAAGCAGCCTCTGCTAATATTAATCTATTATTCTTCTACCTGTTTTCCTATTTTCTGTAAGATCAAGTTAAGTTTAGCAGGATGTTTTAAGTCCTGAGAGAAATGATTTGCCATGATACAGCACAGTTTTGTCTGAGTATAGTGATGGTGGAGTCCTTGTTTCTCCACTAACATCTTAGTCAACTGTGTCATTTAAGTGTCTGTATAAGAAGCTTCATAACAACCCATCTGAAAGTCACATCTTTCTTCAATAAGACTGGCCTAACTCCAGTTTTGGTAAAGGAGTACAATCTGAAATGTAGTTCAGGTTTTGGTTGTTTTCCCTCCATTCTTTTTCACATTGTCCATATTATCTGAGATTTAAATTAAAAGATAAAAGAAACATGCAGCACAAAATGACTAAGTCAGCATAAAATATCATCAAAAACATACCCAATATGTTACAAATGAAATGAATAAAACTTTAATTTTAACCCACTATGTACTAGGGGTATTCTTATTATTCATAATAATAACTACATACAATCACCGTGATGGAGTAGGCTTAATCCCAGATGCTTGGAGATGGTTCAACATACAAAAAAAAAATACATCAATGTAATCCACCATACAAACAAAGTGAAATTAATAAGAAATCCTCATTATCATCTCATTAGATACTGAAAAAGTCTTTGACAAAATACAATACACCTTCATAATAAAGGTCTTGGAGAGATCAGGGGTAAAAGGAATATTCCTAAACATAATAAAGGCAATATACAGCAATCCAATAGCCAGAATCATATTAAATGAAGAGAAACTCAAAGCAAACTTACTAAAATCAGTATAAGACAAGTATGTCCTCTCTATTCATTTCTTTCAATATAGTACTCAAAGTTCTAACTAGAGTAATAAGACAACAAAAGAAGATCAAAGGGGTACAAATTGGAAAAGAAGAAGTCAAACTTTTGCCATTTGCAGATGATGTGACAGTGTACATAAATGACCACAAAAATTCTACCAGGAAACTCTACAGCTAACAAACACCTTCAGTATTGTGGCAGGATACAATACAAACTCAAAAAAATCAGTAGCACTCCTATATGTAGATGATAAATGGGCTAAGAAAGAAATCAGAGAAATATCACCCTTCAAAATAGCCACAAACAAAATATCTAGAATTAACACTAACCAAGAAGTGAATGATAAGTATGAAAATAACTTCAAATTTTTGAAGAAAGAAATTGAAGAGGATACCAGAAAATGGAAAGATCTTCCATGCTCATGGATAGGTAGGATTAGCATAGTAAAGATGGAAATCTTACCAAAAGCAGTCTACAGACTCAATGCAATCCCCATCAAAATCCTAACTCAATTTTTCACACAATTCAAAAGAACAATATTAAATTTCATCTGGAAAAATAAAAAGCCCAGGATAGCTGAAAAAAACCTGAACAATAAACGAATATAAGAAGGTATCACCATCTCTGACTTCAAGAGGTATTAGAGAGCTAAAGTAATAAAAACAGCTTGATATTGGCTTGAAAACAGTTAGGTGGACCAATGGAATCAAACTGAAGATCCTGGTATTAACACACACACCTATGAACACCTGATTTTTGAAAAAGAAGGTAAAATTGTACAATGGAAAAAAAGAAAGCATCTTCAACAAATGGTGTTCCTATAACAGGATGTTGATCTGTAGAAGAATACAAATAGTTCTATATCTATTGTCATGCACAAAACTCAAGTCCAAAAGAATCAAAGACCTCAATAAAAATCCTGCCACACTGAATGTCATAGATTAGAAAGTGGGAAGTACCTTTAAACGGATTGACACAGGAGACTCCAGACTACTTCCTAAATATAACACCAGTAGCACAGATACTGATAGCAACAATTAATATAAGAAACTTCCTGAAGCTGAGAAGCTTCTCTAAAACAAAGAACATGGTCAACAAGACATAGAATGGGACAAAATCTTCACCAACCCCACATCGGTCAAAATGTTGTATACTAGATCAAATGCTCATGTCTAAAGATTCACTGGCCTCAATGGAGTATCTAAACTTATGTTTTCTAAATGTACTTTTTTTAGTTTGCTTTTCAATATTATTATCAGTGCTAGTCTGAGAATCCTCTTTTAAAAGTGGGTAGCATTCAAAGCAAAGCCCTATATCTACTCAAACAGAGGATAAGGGACAGCCGAGTGTCCAGCTCTGAATAGGATATCTATATCCCCCTCTCTGAGGCTAAGAAAACGCTGAAGAAAGGAGGAGCAGGACTGGAGTAGCCAGAGTGTGGCCATTGTAAATCATAAAGTCACAGAAGCTCTAGCACCTCATGGGATTTGCACAAACACAAAAAAAGACACTAACGTACATGCAGGGTTAATTGGGAAGAAGGCAGGTAAGGTCTGTGGGGTATAACTGAAAGTAATAATGGAGTTAAATATGACCACTAAATATTGATAATAAGTCATAAACTGTCAAATATTTTTTAAAGTGTAAAATTTGAAAAAATCAAAATAATCTTAGTTACAGTTAGAGTAACTGTAAAAATTGTAAAAATTTTACTTTTATCTGAAATATTTGAAATCAACTCATACTTTTATTCATAGCATGAGCCTACATTTATACTTAAGAAGAAATTTTATAAAGAACACTATTATTTGGTAACAAAGTTTCAAATTTCAACCTAATTAAAGATTTTTAAAAATTCAAATGTTATATGATATCTGTGCTTGCATAAAATTTCTTAAAAGTTGCAGCATAGAGGTTATGTGTACTTCCATCATAAAACATAATAAATATTCTATAATTCTAAGGAAAACTGTTTGAAGTGGTAGATGGCAATATTGTTGCACTTTTTATGATTATATCATCAAGCCATTACTCATCCTAATGCTTCACCTAGTAGAGTTCATTACTTTTGTTACTTTCTACAGTTTCAGAGGTCAGTGTGGAAAGACATTGTAGTAAGATACTGTAATGTTAATTTGAAGGCTTTAAAAAATATTCTGATTTGATTTGCATTTTTCTACCAATCCTATAATAAAATCGTCCCAGGTTTGTACATCTAGCTTGAATCACAGAAGCACAAGGTCAAGGGGTTCTAACATAGTCACCATGAATTCCTACAGATACTCCTATTCTCTCCCTTGGTTTACTGAGTTCTCAGCTGGCCTTTAGCATATGTTGTATAATACCTACTTAGCCTTTAAAATCCTTTTCTATTTGTTTCTTTTTTTTTTTTAATTTTTTATTTACAGGTCTCCAGAATCTCCAGATTTAGCCCCGCCCAACTGGCTCAAGTGACATCTTTTGAGTCTGACAATTTGTTCACCAACATTGAAGGAGTCACACCAACATTGAAGGATATGCTGTATGAAGGAAGATAATCCTCGTGGGGACTTCAGAAAACCCACTCATTCATATACTTGACTGAGACTGTTCTCGTCATCTCCAATTCTTTGAAGCAAAAATGAAGCGGAATAGCTCCTAACTATCGTATGGTTTCAGTTTTCCAGAATTTACTATTTTGTGTGTGAACTTTTTTATTTTAAATGATGGAAATTCTCAGAAAAGTACCATATTACTGACAATTATTGTTATAGTGAAGACTAATGAATGGCATCCTGAACATCATCAAAAGCTTTGCTATCTTCTATATAAAGCGCATAAGAAGCACTTGAGGATCTATTTCTAGGGCAGATCGTGATTCTACATCTAACTTCCCAGTGAAGTTGGTAGGAATGATGCTGAGTCTCTGGACCACATTGTGAAGAGCAGGATAGGAAGAATGAGACTCTTAAGATTCTTCTTTGCTGTCAATAAAGAACAGAGGGAAACCACTGCTTGCTCCTGTGACTATCAAGCCTGTGTTATCAGCTTGTCACAGTTTCTCTGGAAAAAGGTCTTCCCAGCAATGTAATTTTGGCTTCCCTGACCACTGGCTTCCTGATATGCAGGATCACTTCTAATAAACCTTTGCCTGGAGCAAAAAAACTAGGTGGGCTTGTCTGACTTGCACTAGACTCAAAATCAGAAATCAGTTTTGATTAATGATAAATTCATTGAGCTTCAAATTTACCTTGCAGAAACTTACAACTTACCGTTTTATTCTGTGGTTCTGAGTCAAAAGGACTCTGTTAGTCAAAGCAGTGGGGATGCAATATGATGCCATAAAACCAGTCTATACTAGAAAGCAGACAGAGTGATCTCCAAAGAGCTAGGATATTTTGCTATGAAGTTTAGATATAATTCAACCAGGACTGCCAGACTAGAAGTCCTAATTGACAATTAAGATCTAGTTCTAGTACATATTAGGTACTGAGAATTAAAGATAAGGGGTTTTTAAAATTGAATATTTTTATTAATTCTATGAGAATTTAAAACATTCCTACCTGTATTTTGATTGTATTTACCTCAACTTCTCCATCTAATTCCTCTCAGTTCCCTTTCCTCCTTACCTTTTGATTTCTCCCAGTTTCTTATGTTCTTCTGTTTTAAAATAACCCATTGACTCAAATTTGTGTTGCCCATAAGGTCGAGGGCATGAGACTCTCCATTGCAGCATGCCCCATCTATGAGGGACCACACCCTTAAGGAAATTGACTCTTCTGCCCTCACAGTTACATACTGGCAATAGATCCTCAGCTAGGGGTTTGTGGGCTCAGGAGTCCCTTCCCATCCATGCAGAATATTGGCTGTTTTGATCTCCTACAGGCAATTGTAGCTGCTTTGAGTTCATGGGTGCAACAGTCCTGCTTTGTCCAGAAAATTGTGTTTCACTCTGGCCTTTCTAATCTGTCTGCCGCCTCTTTCTCAATGTTCCCTGAGCCTTAGTGTGTAGGGTCTGCGATCTAGATGTCCCATGTATGATTGAGCACTCCACAGACCCCTACCCTCTGACTGCTGATCAGCTGTGAGTATCTGCATTCACTGCCATCCACTGCACAAAGAAACTTCTCTGATGAGGTCTGAGAGCTGCACTAATCTATAGCTACACACACACGCACACACACACACACACACACACACACACACACACACACACACGTACACCCATGTCCACACACCCATGAATACATACACACAGAAATTTAGAAGGCAATCCGATATTATAATAGTAGTGAGTTCACAAGTTCACTCCTGGACCTCAGGGCCTACCAGCCATGGGTTCCTGCTGAGACTGAGAGGACCAGGGAATCTGTTTCCTTCTTTGAAATGAAGGAATGAGTTTTAAATCCAATCAGAAAGAAGTTGGTTAACCCCACAGCATCTGTGCCATAGTTAGAGTTACAGACCTGTTGGTGGATCTTGCCATGTCAGCCATTATTCTAGTTCACAAGGAAGAACTAAAATGTGTATAGATAAAAGTTTTTGAATGCTGATGAGTTGTTTATTTACCCTTTGGTGGTTGTGACACCCATACAGAATTTTCTCTTTCAAATTGTGCTTAAACTTGCATTGCTAATATAAAACAGATAAGCCTGAAATTATACAAAAATCATTTAGCTTCCTTTTATTATTTATTTTTTTTAATATACGGTATAATATACACATTTGTCAAGCATAAAGGTAAAGTTTATCATGATTTAAAAATCTCATTTTATGATATTTATTCAATTAAAATTTCTGATGATGCTATCACCATTTGGATAATGGCAGCATCTTGGGTAGCACAATCATTTTATCTTTTTCTACTCATATATCACAATGACCAGTCAAGGTTCCTGCCCTCTGGGATGAATGTGCATGTGTGTAGTTTCATGATGTCATTTTCAATGGCTGAGTCTGTTGAGGGACACCTAGGATGTTTCTGGCTATTATTAATAGAGCTGCAATAAACATGGCTGAGCAAATGTCCCTGTGATAGGATGAAACATCTCTGGGGTTCATCACATGGGTGGCATAGCTGGATCTTGGGGTAGAATGATTTCCATTTTCCTGACAAGCCAACACACTGATTTAGAGGAAATCTCTTAGTGGCTTCTCAGCCCTTTGGCACTTCCTCACCATAAATGACAAGATGCTTATAACAGACTTTTTCTTTTAGACTACCAATCAGCTCCCAAATCATGACATGGGGACTTCTTACTAGTTATGAATTCTTGGCCTTTTCTTATGCTTCTCCCACCACCTCTTATAATTTTACCTGTTTTCTTCATCTACCCTTTGCCTCGGGGCTTTTTACCTTTCTTTCCTTCTGTATCTTACTTTCATACCTTACTTTCACTTCTTGTGTCTGGTTGGCTGGTGGCTGCCTGGCTTTTGGCCCAGGGCATGTCCCTCTCTTTCTCCCTCTATCCCTCCTCCTCCTTCTCTCTGCAGTAAAGGACTGGTGTGTTGCTCAGCAATTTAAGTGTTCTGCCTTCATCAAACCTGTCAGTCTGATCACTGTCCACTGTAACTATGTCGCTAGTAAAACATTTTCATCTTCAAGTCATTCATGGAGACTGACAGAAATTCATACTCTGTAGAAACAAGAATTTTTATCCATTTACTCAGCCGGTTGGCTTGTTGTTAGCAAAAGAGAACTCTAAATAATCAGACCTTCATTTTTAGAGCAGCAAAATTTAGATATTGTGAATGACTGAAAGATAAAGCAATTTATTTTAAGAAAAAAATATGGGGGAAATTTTGTCAAAGCAAATGGCAATATGTACATGCTTTAAACCCTTAATATTAAAAATTCTGGTCAAATTAGTTTAGCATCTTCTATACCTAATGAATAGTGAGAAGCATATTTTACTGGCAGATTGAACACATTTTATTTGAGATGCAAAGTTGAAATCCAGCTTCTCTGGAAACTTAATGATATGTATTAGAACACAGACCATTAATTTATAACTCTATTCTATCAGATGATGGCAGTGGCAAACCAAAGCCTTACACAACTAGTGTGATTAAGATATATTTTAATCACAAATGGGCTATTGCAGTAGAAAAAAAAGTATGACATGAAACAAAAATCACTCTCATCTGTACAAACCTAGTAGGTTGCTTTAAAGGGAAAAAGGGGCTCAAAAAGAAACTAAGAAAGGCTAAATTGCAATGTTTGTCAGTGTGAAGGCCACCTAGACCAACCGTGTCTAGTAGCTGCAAATGAAAGCAGGCACATTAAAACACCCTTTCTGCCAGTTGTATTATGAGGGACTAGCTTTCAGGCTATGGAAAAAAATAAACCTATATATTTTGCATCTCAAAAGAATAGAGAATGTATCACACCGTTTCTTAAACTGTTGGTATGACTTTGGACTCGGGACACTGAATGTGGGGCCCAAGACCCTCATGCCTTCCACAAACAACCTTCCCATTGTGTTGGTTCTGTTTCTTTCTTCACAGCCAGTGCGGTGCTTCACTTCCTTCTAAAAAAAAAATTCCTTTCTGTAATGGCTTTCATCTGGGAAAGAAAGGAAGATGCTCTTTTTTTTTCTAATAAGTTAAAACCAACTTCATTTCACTCTAAGCACCTAATGAAGCTTAATCATGGGTGTGAAATCCCATTTCTATTTGTTTCTTGATACCAAGTTATATACAACTTATCTATTTTCATGTGATTTGCTTTTTATTACCATGCTGTAGGCATTTAAAGAGGATTTTTCAACAAGTAACTAGATCATGTAAGAGAGAAAATAATTGAAGTGTTCATCTTTCAAATAGTACCACGTTAGTGATCACAAGAAATATGTAAGAAAGTGCTCCAGTAAAGAAGCAATAGAAAGAAAGTCATGTGCTTGGGAGAAGAAACATAACAAAGGGCATATTTGTCATATTCTCCCTCCTTTTGCTCTTCAACTGGACCTTGGGAGCTCAGTCTAGTGCTCCCATGTGGATTTCTGTCTCTATCTCCATCCGTCGCTGGAGGAAGGTTCTATGGTGATATTCAAAATAGTCATCAGTCTGACTACAGGAAAAGGTCAGTTCAGGAACCCTCTCCTCCAATGCCCAGAGTCCTAGCTGGGGACATCCCTGTGAACATCTGGGAATCCCTCTAGAGTCAAACCTCTTGCCAACCTCACAATGACTTCCTTAATTAAGATATCTTCTTTCCTGCTCCCATATCTGTCCTTCCTCCATCTCAGCCACCCCACTCCCTCAAGCTCTCCCCAACCCTCCCATTCTCCCTTCTCTCTCCTCATCTCCCCTTACCCCCACCCTATCCCCACCCCAATGCTCCCAACTTTTGCCTGGCTATCTTGTCTACTTCCAGTTTCCAGGAGGATCTATATATGTTTTTCTTTGTGATCACCTTATTACTTCGGTTTTCTAGGACACTATAGGCTCAGTGTCCATTGTTTATGGCTAGAATCCTCTAATTAGTGAGTACATACCATATTCATCTTTTTGTGTCTGGGTTATCTCACTCAGGATAGTGTTTTCTGTTTCAATGCAAAATTCAAGATGTCATTTTTTTTTTTAACCGCTGAGTAGTACTCTACTGTGAAGATGTACCACACTTTCTTTATCCATTCTTCCATTGAGGAGCATCTAGGTTGTTTCCAGGTTCTGGCTATTACAAATAATGCTGCTATGAACATAGTTGAACAAATGCTTTTGTAATATGATTGAGCATTTCTTAGGTATATTCCCAAGAGTGGTAATGCTGGATCCTGAGGTAGGTTGACTCCCAATTTTCCAAGAAAACTCCACACTGATTTCCAAAGTAGTTGTACAAGTTGCATTCCCACCAGCAATGGATGAGTGTTCCCCTTACTCCATGTATTCTCCAGTATAGGTTACCATTGGTATTTTTGATTTTAGCCATTCTGACAGGTGTAAGATGGTATCTCAAAGTTGTTTTAATTTGCATTTCCCTGATAGGTAAGGAAGTTGAATATGTCCTTAAGTATCTTTTGGCCATTTGAAATTCTTCTGTTGAGAATTCTCTGTTCAGTTCAGTACCACATTTTTAATTGGGTTATTTAGAACTTTAATGTGTAGTTTCTTGTGTCTTAGGTTCATTTGCTTGGAAAACATTTTCCCAACTGTTGACTCTGAGGTAGTGTCTTTCTTTGAGGTTGTGGTGTGTTTCTTGTAAACAGCAGAATGGTAGATACTGTTTTCCTATCCATTCTTTTAACATGTGCCTTTTTATAGGTTGATATAAAGCAATATTAATGACCATGGTTGTTAACTCTGATTACTTTTCTGGTTGTAGTGTTTGTGTGTTTCCCTTCTTTGAGTTGTGTTTGTGGAGGGTTGTCAGATGTCTGTACTATTGTGGGTATTGTTGGCTTCCTTGGGACGAGGTTTTCCTTCTAGTGCTTTCTTTAAGCCTGCGTTTGTGGATACATATTGTTTAAATCTGTTTTTGTCATGGAATATCTTGTTTTCTCCATCAATGGTGAAAGAAAGCTTTGCTGGGTATAGTAGTCTGAGCTTGCATCCATGGTCTCTTAGTTTCTGCAGCACATCTATCCAAAACTTCTGTTTTTCATGGTTTCCATTGAGAAGTCAGGTGTAATTCTGATAGGTTTACCTTTATATGTTACTTCATTTTTTCCTTTGCAGCTCTTAATATTCTTTCTTTATTCTGTATGTTTTGTGTTTTGATTATCACATGGCAAGGGTATTTTTTTTTGATCCAGTATATTTGGTGTTCTGTAAGCTTCTTGTACCTTCATAGGAATATCCTTCTTTAGGTTGGGAAAGTTTTCTTCTATAATTTTGTTGAATATATTTTCTGGGCCTTTGAGCTAGAAATCTTCTCCTTCTTCTACCCTATTATTATAAGGTTTTGTCTTTTCATGGTGTCCCAGATTTCCTGGATGTTTTGTGTTAAGAATTTGTTGGATTTGTTGTTTTCTTTAATCAATGAGTTTATTTCGTCTATAATATCTTCAGCATCTGAAATTTTTTCTTCTATCTCTTGTATTCTGTTGGTTATACTTGTCTTTTTAGTTCCTGTTCTTTTATCCAGATTTTCCATATCCAGTCATCCCTTGGTTTGTGTTTTCTTCATTACCACCATTTCAATTTTCAAATCTCGAACTGTTTCCTTTACCTGTTTGATTACTTTTTCTTGATTTTCTTGAGTATCTTTAAAGATTTGTTAATTTCTTCTAACTTTTTGTTTGTCTTCTCTTCCATTTCTTTAAGGGAGTTCTTCACTTCCTGTTTAAGGGTCTCCATCATTTTTCTAAGGTTACATTTAAAGTTGAATTCTTCTACTTCTTCTGTGCTAGGATGTTCACGTCTTTTTGTTGTGCGTTCGCTGGATTCTGGTTGTTTTTTCTGGATATCATGTTGTTTTTCAACATGTTGGAGGAATTCTTGCATTGGCACCTGCCCATCTCTTCCTTCAAATGAGGACAACAGAATTTTAGTGTCTTGGTTCAATCTTTGCTGAGGCTGTCTTTGTACTTGGGAGTTTTTCTTGTTTTGCCTTCTCTTAGGTCCCCACAGCACTGGAGCAGGCTCTCAGATCCCCTCAGCCCTGAAGCTGGCTGTGCTGGGGGATCCAAGGACCCTGCAGATGAAAACGTATTCATTGAAACACAGGGTGAGTTTAGCTATGCTTGTTTTATTTTTCAAGCACTAATTATTTCTCTGAAAGCAAAATATGAACCTGAAATAAAAATCCTTGAAAATTAGTACTTTTCTTCCTTATTCACAAAAAGATCAAAATCATTTGACGTTGTAGATGAAGTAAGGAAGAATCAATTTAGTCTCATTAAATTTTTGTGAGCATCTTCTTTTACAGGAATGCAATATTAAGGTATCACACTGATGTGTTATCAAAGCTTCTGTTTTTTTGTATTTGTGCATAACATAGCAGCTCTGTAATATACCATAAAGAGCAAGTAACGGAGAGGAAATTGAGCTTACCTCTATACGTCATCACTCAATCAGCACCGTGAAAAGATTTTCTTTTCAAGTATCTAAATTCAAGTAAATAATCTTTAAATTATCAGAATAAAACTCTCTGTGATTTGACCCATGATATTTTTGCCTTTGCCTCCAATTTCAACACTTAACCCTAAGTGAACTATGATAGTTCACTCTTCTTAGTCAATGTTATTTTTAAAACTTGTGACTCGAAACAGTTTCTTTATTCTTTATAATTTTAAACTAACTACTTTTAGGACAATTGTGAAAGCTGTTGCAGTTTCACTAGACGCATATTTGATCAATTCAAAAATGTTCAAATTAAATAAGGAACAAATGTTGGAGAGCACAAAAGACAAATTATGGAAATCAAACTGAAAATCTTTACAGCATAACATAGTGAATCCTTATGATGAAATGTTTATTTAAATTGAAAATAACTATTTTCATAATATATTTTTAGTTTCCTCAACTCTATCACTTCCCGACTATCCCCATGTCCCCAGCCCTGCAACTTCTTCAATACAAAGTAATTATTGAAAACTGTTAGCTTATATTTAGAAATTCAGAAAATAAACAAAGTGATCATTTTGATTAATTTCTGATTATTATCACAGTAAATAATAATATCAATCTATAAAGTTTAGACAATAGTTTACTTACATTTATGAATTGTTTTATGTCTAATGGATCGAAACAGAATATTATATGAATGTGTAAGCCACTCTGGTCTATAAGTATTCATTGACTAAACAAGTCAGAAAATTCCTGTTCTAAAAGTTAAAGAACATAAGACCAATTGTGCAGATTGGTCTTCTCTGAGGCTGGCACAGGTCATATTTTTGTGCAATTTTCATGTCTGCTTATATTGTTCCTGGTGAAAAGTCGATATGAAATCTTCCTTTTCAGTTAAGGAGAACTGGTGCAGTCAGGTGTAGAATAATCGAGTAATTTGTGGAGACTTTGAGAGATGTTTTTGTGAATCTGTGAAAATGAAGTCTGAATTGTGTTGGAGATTCCCATGTGTTAGAGGCGAAAGAGCCATAGGATTATTTCAAGGGATGCTGCTTGCAGGTAATGGAAACAGCTCAAGAGAGGGAAGTATGTTGCAGAAAACGGTGCTGAAAGGGAAGAACCATCTAAGCCCCATGACATCTTTTCCCCAAACAATATTCCTGATTACAAAACTCTTAGTTATTATAGTCTTATATAACATTATCGCTCAGAAGACATGAACAAAAATATACTAATCTCAGATAGGTAACCAATAATAGTCCTAAGTAGGTATGCTGTGAAAGTTCAACTAGGTAAGTGAGTTCTCTTTGGACTTCTTACAGTAATGTATATGAGCAGTTACTTACATCAGCAGAAAAGGCAGAAAGACAACCACGTCACTAAAACCTCATGCCAGAATTGGTAAATAGCTCAGGGGAGTTGGCCATCTTGAGGACCCTTAACAACTTTCAGGCAACTTGACAGGTTGGAGACAATTTCAGACAGCTGGGTAGTATGGGTCTCTCTTCCAGTCTGCTTGGCTGCTTTCAGCTTCTTACTTTAGTTGTACCAACCCTTCTTGTTTACACATACATAAAAAGGGAGGGGATTAGTGAAGCTAATCATCAGTGTCTGTGGTTCCATGAAGCCATTGAGGATTCTATTTTGTAAATTTCATGAAGGATTGTATTTCATGAGCTTTCCTTCAGGATAGACTATTTAAGGACCTCACTTAGAGCTGGGTGGTTGTGATGCACGCCTTTATTCCCAGCACGTGGGAGGCAGAGACAGGTGGATCTCTGTGAGTTCGAGGCCAGCCCGGTCCACATGAGCTAGTTCCAGACTCCAAAGCTTCAGAAAAACCCTGTCTTGAAAAACCATCTCACTTAGAGCATTCTATCATTTTACATCCCTCTTAGCATACTCTGACAAAATGTAATTGAAGTTGTCATAGTAAAGTTGTTTCAGGGGAATCTTATCTAAATTGTTATATCAGGAATATTCGAAAGCAGCAGTCTATAAAAATATCAATATATGATATATATTCATATGTATATCTCCATCTATATCAATGAATATGCTAATATTTAGCAAAATTGGACTAACATAATAACCACAAACATAAATTAGCAATACCATTATATTATTTTTGGTTTCATTCAATTGAGAACTCAGTTGCTGTGTACTGAACAATTCTTTGCAAATAATATCGAGGCACATTCTTACCCATTATTTTGTTTTCCTAAATAACAAAGTTACCATGAAGTAAAACAGAGACAAGTATGAGGTACTCATAAATGCATATACTAATGGTTCATTAGGTTTTCTGTTGGAAACATAGCATTTATGCCTACATTTCATCTTGATATGATTGTATTAATACAGGTTTGCATTGATAACATGGATGTGACACTTTAAATGTGAAGAGGTTATTAACCATAAGTTACACAGAAGGCACATGTGGCTCTAGTTGGTGTTTGAAACCAGGCAATTTTCTTGTCAAACTCATGGTATTGGCAAATATAATGAGCTGCTTCTAATATAATTATAGGATTTTACCTTACTAGATACAATTAAAACATTTCTAGCCATCATTGTAACTTGTTATGCTTTCTTGTAGAATAATATATGCAGCGCTCTTAATATTTAAAGACCTTTACAAAATTAAGTAGTTGCTATGAGTGAAAACCATTTCACCCTGAAATATGTACCCTTTCCTTTTTAGTTGCTCACAGTCTTAGATTGAAGTTTATAGGAGAATAAAGAGTCCCAAATCACAGGGAAGCTTTCACAAACTGGTTCTTAAAATGACAGACAGAGGTTCCACATAACCATTCACTCACAAGAGGAAAAATGGCACTGATTGGAGGAGAAGTAAAAAGACTAATGCATTTTTATCCTTAAGGGTTAGAAGACAAATGGATCTTTCAGCTCTACAAGTGAGCACAACAAGCAATCCAAAAGTATTATTTGTGCAAGGTGGTTTGTAGAATATGTTCCATTTGTCACTGGGAGTAGTCGTCAAGGCTCAGAAAAATTTGAGATACAGCCGAGGTCCAGGATCTGTGGTCACATCTTAAGAGCTGAAGCAGAGACTTAAAAGTTATTTATGTCTTCAAAAGCACTCAGGAGAATCGTGTCCTCATCAGTATCAGTTCCCCAACTTGAAGGAGGGGTTGTAAGGGACAGATGTCATTTACCAGGAGTGGAAAAGAAATGAAATTATATAAACTATTTTCTTCAATGCAATAACAAACTATGTTACACTTAAATATCATTCTCTGGAAACTTGCCTTTAATGTATGATTGAAATTAATGTGAACAGAGACTAACATCTTTTAGATGAGTGCTATTTAATTTCTACAAACAGGATTTCTCAGAAATTACTTCCAAAACAGAAAAGAAATAAAGGGAACACATATATTTATAATGTATATCATCCTTACTGATATCAACAATTACTATACGTAAATTTTGACTGTATGGAAGTAGCCAAAAGAGTTATTTTTTAACATTATAAATTTAAACGATGGTTAATCTCAGACATGCTGTGACTCTAAGCTCTCAATCTGCCTATGTGTTGCTAGATATTGTTCTACGTCAATTTAATTCTTATGTCTGGGCAGTAACCAGCTGAAGATATGAAATTAATTACTCTTGCCTAATGTATTGAGAGGAAATGCTGTGCAGAGATAAAAATGGATTTGCTACAGGGAGTAGTCTTCTCAAAGAATTGTGGGAGAACACTTTTAGCCTGAAGCTTCTTTCAATGGAAACCTCTGCTTCTAGATCTTCAACAGACTGGGGCCTCAATTGCACAGTAGGCTTCGTTACAGCTTTATGATCTTATGAAATCCAACCCTCTCACATATTGCCTGGCTTGAGCAGCTTTCTTCAGCCTTGGTGGAAAGATCCATCTTACATTCCTTCAAAATCAGGATTTCGTCAAGCTCTCGCTGGTGGTAATCTGAGTGTCCACTTAACCACAGGTGAAGACCCTCTGTGTGATTTTACAACTGAACATGTAAACACAGTTACATAGCAAGTTGCTTTTGTGCAGTATCTGATTGGCTCTGTCTTTACAGACACTTTCCTTTCAAACAAATTTGCAAAGGTATCCCACAGAGCTCCCAATGGATGTTATTTTTCCCCAAAGGCATTTTTCATATTGTCTTCTTGTCAAATTTGAGCTTTCTCTTCAATTATACTAATCTCTGGGTTGTATCCTCAGTTCTCAAGTTTTGTTCATGCCTTACTCCCGTCAAATTTTATTTTATTTAACCTATTTTTCCTTTACTATTTTTCATGTCAAACTGACTATTATCATAAAAGATCAACCCTAATCTGACTGCTATGCAGTTTTGAAGTTTTTTCTGTGATAAAAAATAATAATGCCTTACACTTGAAGGGAACATCATTTAAACTTTAAAGCTATAGACAGATATGTTATCAGCAGATGGTTTTACAGAATATAACTTAAAGAGCTTCAATTCCATGTCCTGCTTGAATACTTATTATCTTTTAAAATGTATAAAAATAGCTTTTCAACCCACATTTTTGTTGGAATCCTGGTCAACTAAACTTTCAGAATGTAGCATTTAACCTAGTTCATAGTATTCTGGGGCTTTACTGACTTACTGCTCTAAATTCTTCCATATTCCTACCTCAAATTTGTTTCAACATTTTATAAGCAACATGGTCAGGCTTATGAGAAAAACAGTTATAAATTCTGGCACCAATTTTCTCCAGAACAGATGATATCAAACTCTTGACATTACTCATCCTTAAAAGAGGAAGGGTTTGATTTGGTCCATGATTTGAGGGTACGGGAGCTGGAGACAAAGTGTTCAAATACATAATACTGTTGTGGATGCTTCACATTTAAACACTGACAAGAAGAATTTATTCACTTTTAATCACAGTGTCAGAAGTTTCAGTCCATCATAGCAGAGTGGCATTCTAGAAAGGCTGACAACCTACCAAAAAGAAAAGTAAAAATGAAACAGGAAGGAGTTATTGACAGGTACTTCATGGGACTGCAATCTAATAAACTGCTACATACAATTATGCTATTTTTTTCCAGAATTTTCAAAACTCTCTTAAACTAAAACCAGTATCTAGACACCACATATTTAATACATAAACCTGTGAAGGACATTTAGTACTCTTGACATAATGTTATGAAGACAAAATATAAATACTATAAATTTACTTAAATAAAATTATTTAATGGCTCAAAATTATGTTACTCAAGTTATTCATTTCTTGATATATATATATATATATGTGTTAATATATATACACAACATTTTTCATCTAATTATTTTACTCCCTAATATTTGCATTTATGAGGCTACCCATAATTAAAATTTTGGATGTAATAGGAATACAATTTAAAATATCAGCTTTAATGTATATCAGAAGACAATATTAGAAATGTTATTTCTATCCTATTTGTATCAACTTCTGTTACTGGTGAGATTAAAAGGAAGTAATCAATATCTTTGGATTGAATAATTACAAAATAGTGAATGACAATTTAATGAGGAGGACCAGTTAGAAGTAATTTAAATGACATTTATTTCTCCCTGTAGACGCTTTGAAGAAATTTTTCTGTTTCATTTGAAAGCATAGTATAGTTTTAACATGATTATTTTAAAAAATGGCTCTGGAATAATTAACAATTATTAGAAGGGTTTGGAGAGCTGCTAAGCCTCACTTGTCATTTGAACATTTGGTAATATCTTCAGATATTTCCTACTCAAAACATATATCCTTTAAATAGTCATAAGTTTAAAAATACACATAATTTAATAGGATATATTAATTAATCTCTCAAATATAGACAACTCCAAAATAAAAGAAATCATCAACCATTTGAAGAACAAGACTGTAAAATAGAAGTAAAATTTTCCCAGTTATTCTTCCCCAAAAAGATTAATGTCAAGGGTATGGAAGGAACTAAAAAACTATTCAATATACTTTGAATATCATTGCAAATAAAAAACACATTGAAACTTTATTTTACCACTGTCAATATAGCTATCCTAAGATAACAAATAAGGAGGCTAGTAAAATGGCTTAGTGTTAAAGACTTCGAGATGATCTTTGTTAGATTCCCAGGACCCACATGACAATTTGCAACCATGTATGTCTCCAGTCTCACAGGCTTAAGGCATATTCTGACAGATATGCAGACAAAATACTCATATAATTATAAGTAGATATTTTTAAAAGAAAATAGATAAATAGCAACAAGTATTCAAGGTCAATGAAAGCCTTATACACTATACTGCTGGTGAAAATATTACTAAATCTTTCCACTATAAATTGAAGCTGTATCACTGTTAAAATATAGATGAATGAAGCCCATAGCTACAATTGCAGTATTTAATAAGGATTTAATCATTGTGAATAATAACAAATCTATTATTGTGTTTGATTTTGTCTCAGTGTGTTAGTTTAGAATATTATGACATGGCATCCCAAATTGCACACTCTATGAACAGAAACTTTTAATTGTTTATGTGGGCTGGAAAAGTGTAATCACATTGTTAACAGTTGGACAGTATCCCTGGTAAATAACCCCTTGATCTGGGTTTACAGAGCTTAATTCCTTGTTCTTAGAGCTTTGTTCCTCCAGTCTAGAGTCTCTTCCTGTTGCCTAGATATCTCTTCCAGGTTTATAGAGCCTTCTTCGTGGTTTATAACACACACATACTGGAACACAAAGCCTTTTCCTAGATGATAAGGTATACTTCTGGCCCATTTTTCTTTTTCCTGGTTCAGATAGACTTTCCAGGTTTTCTATCACTAATCTCACTTACTTGGGCAAAGACAGTATGTGTTCTCATTGACCAAGGACACTTACTTTTAATATTATAGAATTGCTGATTTTACATATGAATTTTTGCACCCAAAGACAATCTAACATTAAGTTAATTTGATTATGAATAATTGAAAAAAGAACATATTAAAGAAGATTAAAATATGTTCCTTCACAAAATATGGCCACTAGTGCCATTGACCAAAATCACACTGAATAAAGCACATAAAAATTTGATCATGAAGTTGTTTCAAGAAATATAATAAACTAAATAATTGTAATAGTTTTAAGTAAGCCATTGATAAAACTGTGCTAAATTTAATATCACTGAAAACCTGAGTTTATTTATTTATATTCATTTATTTTTCCAGTGTGGTATAAATTTTTTAGGGACTTTTAGTGCTAATATATTATTATAACAGTTTCTTCATTGAGTACTGACATTTGCCTTCATCTTGAATCATTTGTGCTCATTTGTGTAGTAGTCAGCTTAAACTATAGCCCATGCTGATTTTTGAAAATGTCCAATTTGGGGTACTTTTATAATATAATACTGTCTGCAGTGGTGAGTATATTCACCAATGATAATTTATATGTTATTTTTCTTACTTAAAAATCCTTTCCTAGAAAAAAATACATAGATATGGCACTGAAGAAGAAACTTAGTGTTCTATATCCAGATCCACAGGCAGCAGAAATGTAGAGGCACTTGTCTTTGATTTAATTAGATTGATTACAGTATCCCTAACTTAATTAGAATTTGAATTTATAGATCTAATATTATATGTCCTAACCTTTTAATTTGCCCATTTAAAATACATATCGTAAAGTGACAAATCTGAATTAAAATTTCATGTTACTATAGAAAATGTTACCACAGTATGACTGGGGATTCTCATGGTCTTTAAAGGTAATGTAACTTGCGTCTGCCTCTACCAGTCTGACTGGCACAGTTGGTCATTGTCAAAAATGAAGGGAAATAAAAACTGTTAGAAGCATAAAACCTTCTTACCTACTCATAATGTTTGTCTGATTCAGGTACAGCAAAAAACCCTTAAGTAAATATGTGACTGCTGAGTGCACAGGTCTAAAGAGGATGTCAACATCAGCCACCTAAGGCTTAGGGAACATTGCAGAAGAGGAGTAGGAAAGAATAGAAGAGTGGGATGATGGATAGAAGGTTCATGAAATTATATCTTGTGGGCATGACTTACCCATTGTAAACATGTACTCATAGTAGCGATACTTGTCTTCAATTGATCTTTACAGACTGAGCTTGTAAACATTTAGTCAAGACCTAATGAGGGACTCATGGGGTTCTGCTGCTTCAGAGTGCTATTAGATATTAGCTTATTTTCGCTGCCATGGTAAAGGACATCTTGACTAATTATTTTAAGGTTTGTAAAATATAAATAAACATTAACTAGCATTATTAATGTAAAAAAGTTATCATCTTTGAAATAAATAAATATATCTATTGTGTACAATTTGCTGGTCATTGTTCCTATGAATCAGATTTTGAATAAAGCCATAAAGGATATATCCAATTAGGATTCTTAATTTTATTGCTAATGATATTTAGCACTTTGCAGAAAATGAATGTAAGAGAGATTAAGCTATACTGGATGTGGTAATGTTTGATTATATGGGAGGTTGCTTTAATAAGCATAGACAGAGAAATAATACAGGACCATGACATGTAAATATTTGGGGAAATTGTTTGCTAATGGAAAAAGATACCCTGCAAATGCAAGTTGATTGCAAACATGCCTGAAATATTTTGAGAGCCATTGAAGGAGAATAGATAAGAGTTTGAATGAAGAATTTAGTATCCACATAGATAAGACCGGATGGTTGGTATAACACTTAATGACCTTTTCCATTGTAAACGTTATAAAGTAGATTAATGACATTGGGATCTGGAATAAAAAATTAGGCAGCTCTTTGCTTGTGCCAGTGCTTACCTTGTAAGCAATGTGTTCATTAAAACAAACACTCAATATATAGCCAAGATATGGTCATTCAATCATCTTTCTCAAAAAAAAACATATAGAGAAAGTTTAAATGATTGAGATAGCCAATCTATAACACAACTTAGAGATTCAAACTTCTAATAATGCCAACTATAATTGAGACTTCTTATATGACTCAGTTGGATAAACCAGTGGTCAAGTAAAAGAAATGCAGAGAGGAAAGGTAGGAAAATTATAGGTTAATATAAGTTGTAAGAGTTAGTTAATAATATGCCTAAACTAATATGCCAAACAATTTATAATTAATGTAAACCTCTATGTATTTCTTGGTGACTGAATGACTATGGGACTGGGAAGGGCAGAAACCTCTGTTTACCTAATTTCTGTAGTTTATATCAATTAATTACCTCGGTAATTTATTTAACTGCTATATGCCACCATACCATACAAAGTCCTGACACAATATTTTGTAGCATACAATCTTAAATAATTTAACTATATCATCTTTTGCATTGATGTATTCCTTAGATTGTTTCTTCATAACTCTATATGCTGTAATAGTTGCCAACACAATCTACAAATAATATAAATGCTAGGTCAGCTCAATGACCATTAACAAAACTTCCCTCACACATTTGCCAGCCTGAATGGCTGCCTAATGCCAGCCTAATGGTTCCATACTTGAGTATGTTAAAACTATTTTAAATTTAATTTGACTTGTGCATGGTTTCCAATGATCTCTTTCATTCTAAAATGTAGATCATAAGATCATAGAGTGATGATCAATGAAGCAGCTACTTTTAGAAGAACCTAATATTAAGGTCATAACTTTATTTATTATTACTAATACTATGACAGACACTTATGATATCATAAGGTCGTCCTTGATAGTCGGAAGTAGTGAATGCCAAATTATATTTGTTATACAGGGAATGGTTTTTCTATTGTATATGTTTTCAAAATATTTTAGTATAATAATAATGTAAAATGTTTGTACTTAGCAGGGCATTGGTGATGTACCCTTTTAAACTCATACTCAGGGAGTCAGAGGCAGGCAGATCTGTGTGAGTTCAAGGCAAGGCTGGTCTACAGAGTGAGTTGCAGGACAGTCAGTACCATACCTAGAAACCCTGTCTCCAAAAAACAACAAAAAAAAGAAAACAAAAAGTTTGTATTTGAAGTTTCACAAAATAAAGCAGAATAAAGGTAATTAATTTACACATATAACATAGAACAGCATGTATAAACTGATTGTATCAAGTTATTAGACAGATTCCATGAACTTCATTCTTCTTTTGTACAATCCCTGCATTAGCTTTTTTTGATTTCTAGCAGATCTTATATTCATTTTGAAAATCACTTGCCTGGTTTTTAAGACCCAGGTCCACATTCAGAAAGGCAGAAACAATGTGATTGTCTTCTACACAGTTGGTGTATGCCATGGGTATCTGAAACTATCTTATTTTTCATAATTAAATAATGTGATAAGGGTAGGCAGTGTCTTTTGACTTTTGTCCTTTTAGAAAACATAACAGTGCTTGATTGCATTTAGTTAAGAAAGAAAACACTTTAAATTAACATTAGTGAATGTCCGAATCCAGTAATACTAATGTCTCAGAAGAACTGAAATAATGAGTCCTTGTTCTCATATCTTTGAAATAATAAGAAATATTTTTCATCTGCATTTTACATCAGTTTTAAATTGCACACGGGAACCCCATGATTTTCTCTGATCATAAAAGTATAAGATTTGAAATAAAGAGATGAATGGCCAGTGGCAATAATACATATTAATTCAATTATTTCCTAAGATCTTCACAAATATGAATTTATGATTAATTATTTTGGAGAATATATTTCAATCTTTTCTTTAAGAGTTAAAAAGTGGCAACTTACTTTAAGCACCTAGGGTTCTGTTTTTTCTATATTCTCTCTGTAGGAGACTAACAGAAGAAAATAACAAGAAATTCTTCAGAACAAAATGAACTGCTTTAGATTTCCTTAATGTGATATTTAAACATTTTAGAATATGTGGTCTCAACATCTACTTGTTAATATATGGACATAACAACCCTTCTTCTTATCATCCCAAAATAATGATAGTTGAACCTGGTAAAGATTATGTGCAGTAAAGATATTTTGATATTTTGATATTTTGAAAGAAATATGTTCAACATATTAAAACACCCTTTCTGTGTTCTATATAATTAACCATTTAAGTAAAAATTTAAAAGAATACCTTAAATAAGAATACATTTGTTTGATAACAAATTCTTCACCTTTTGGAACAAGCTGGTCTTGTTGCCTTAGCATCAATTGTCTTTGTGTTTCTCCAATAAATGCTAAAATAGTAAAGGGAAGATAACTCCTGCCAACGTTAGTAAAATGCTTCCACTGGAAATTCTTAAATCCGTTTCTGTCTTTCTCGACTCCAGTCATACTTGTCAATGATTAGGAGAAGCAATGAAAGTGGATATATTTATTTTTTTCTTTCTCTCACTCAGTGTATGGGTATCTTTCAAAATAAGATTTGTTCATTCAGCCATGAAGCGATTTCTGTGAAATGTTCCTCTATGTCTTCATAATCTGTTGTAAAGGAGTGGCAGGCCACTTCCCACTGCCTGGCTCCCGGCTACCTGGCTAGCTTATACCCCGAAATAACAACACACAAATTGTATTCATTTAAGCACTGCCTGGCCCGTTATTTCTAGCCTCTTATTGTCTAACTCTCACATCTTGATTCAACCCATTTCTAATAATCTGTGTGTCACCATGAGCTCATGGCTTATTGGGAAAGATTCAACATGTCTGACCTAACAGCTTCATGGCAGGCAGCTCTCTGTCTCTTCCTCCTTTCTCCAAGCATTCTATTCTGTCTACTCCGCCTATCTAAGCTGCTGCCCTATCAAAAGACCAAGACAGTTTTCTTTATTCAACCAGTGAAAGTAACACATAGAAAGAAGACTCTCCTATACCAATAAGGGTAGCAACTAGCTGAATATTTTACCATGAATTTATGGACAAGTGACTGTGATCATTCTAAACCCTGTACACATTTTTGCATATACTGCCTGGTAAGACTCTCCATGATTCACACCAAATTTGTGTACCTCACTTCTTATGAGGCAGTGATTAACTCCCTGTCTTGAGTGACAGGTGATATAAAACAACTTAGGCATAATTTTTTTACAATTTATCTTCTAAATGAGGACTTACAAAATATGTGAGCAGTACTGGACAATAATGAGAAGACAATAGTTAATTTAGATTATCTTATTTAGGTTTTAATAATGCATTAAACTAATCCCTGTTGAAAGAAAAAGGGTGCTTTTTTGTCCCAGCTGCCCAACTTGCTTAGCCCGAAATAACCACACAGAAACTGTATTAATCAATCACTGCCTGGCCCATTTGCTTTAGCTTCTTATTGGCTCTCACATCTTAGTTTAGCCCATTTCTGTTAATCTGTATATCACTAAGAGGTCATGGCCTACCAGCAAATTTTCAGCACGTCTATCTCTGGTGGCATATCCATGGTGTCCCCTCATTCTGCCCTTTTTGCTCCCAGCATTCAGTTCCATCTTCATTGCCTACCTAAGTTCTGCCCGAACAACAGGCTGAGGCAGTTTATTTATTAAACAAGAAAAGCAACACACAGACAGAAGGATCTTCCATACAAAATCCCCACCTATAAAATTTCCTGAAACTGAATATATAGTTATAAAAAAAAAAAATTGCTGTGTCACGGTAGTTAGAAAAGTTAAACAACCAAAAAATAAATAAATAAATAAATAAAAGAACATTGAACTCCCCTCTCTCCTATGAGCTGACTTCTTAAAAGCAATTCATTTTGTTTCAGTGCTCTTTGGACACCATTTTTTAATCTGAGTAGGAAAACACATAAATCTTCTTTTATCGATTTCATTTCATTGCATTACAATGTGTCTCAGTCACTTCATCAGTTCAGGCTGCTGTAACAAATTATCATGGAGCGGGCGGCTTAAACAATGAACATTTATTTCTTTCGATGCTGAAGGGTGAGAAGTCCAAGGATAAAGTGCTGGCAGGCATGTGCAGTACCTGACAAGTGTCTGTTCCTTGGCTTGTGGGTGGTCATCTGCCTGGTTGTATTTCCTCGTGGCAAAGCACAAGTAGTAGAAACAAGCTTTTTGGGTTCTCTTGTCACAGATGCATCATTCTTGTCACCACCACTGTGTCCTTTTCCCCAGGCCTTGGAAAGTCTTGTATCTATACAAAAAATCAAAGCCATGCCTAAAAGTTTAGAATGCTGACATCACACTGTTTGAGTCTGTTGGTTATGTCTCCAAGTATTCACTGGAATCTTATTCCTTATGAAATTATATTTTCCAGTATATGATTTAAAGATTTTCTTAAAGAGTTTATTTTCCCTCTTACTAAAGAAGTTAATATGTGCATATGACATACATCATTCACATGGTTTTCTTTAGAATGCCATAAGACATGCAAGAGACTGAGTACCCTGAGACGTGTGAATCTGTAATGGGCAGTGATTGCCTCCTTTTATCAACTATATCTAGATATTTGGAATTAAAAACACATGCTTTTCTTATTTTTAAGATGAAACTTTAATACTAAATTTTGAAATACAGTATTTCACTGTACAAAATTTCCTTTCCTGAATGAATCTTCAGAATCCTTACAGAGACATAAAGGCTTTCTATGTTATTTACTAGCTTTATCATAGCTTTGGCATCTATAAATATTATATAGACTTGTAAATAGCTAATCTCTTTGAAGAGAGGAAGGTTTTATATTTCTTTTCTATCCATTTTCCTCTCGAGCTTATGTAGCACATGCTCTGTTAAGTTCCATTTGAAACCACTCTTTAGACATTGGTGGTGAATAATCTGTATAAACTAATTCATTAACTTAGTGCCAGGATTTTGGTGATAGAAATCATAAGCTTCATTCTTTATCATACTTATCCATTACAGTGGCAAAAATTCCCTTGCATCCACTCTACATAATGGGATTATCCAGTGTTTCTCATCTTGTATGTGGGTGTGCCTGTACATGTTTGTAAAAACATCTTTTAAGACATAAATTCTGATTCAATTTGTTTTCTTACATAAAAATCATACATGCAAAATTAACTCTACTTTTTATTTAATTAGTTTTATACTTAGAAATAAAGGGATTTTCTGTTTGTTTGCTTTTTAAGACAGAGTTTCACTGTGCATAGCACTAGCTGTTGTGGAACTCACTCTGTAGACCAGGTTTGACTTGAACTCACAGATATCTGCTTATCTCTGCCTCCTGAATGCTGAAATTAATGTTTTGCACTACCACTGCCCTGTTAGAAATAGTTTTAAGAACAATAAATGTTCCTATTTACTAATGTTAAGTGTAGGCGGAGTGTCCCAGCATTCACTTCCAAATTACCCCTATGAGTGTTATATTACTTATAAATGCTTGGTCAATAGGTCAGGCTTATTACTAACTAGTTTTTACTAGTAAAATAAACCAATTTCTATTTAATTTGCATTCTATCACATGGCTAGTGACTTTACCTGTTCTCCAGCATGTTCTGCTCCCTCCGTAACTTCTGAAGACTATTTTGACCTACACTTCCTCCTCCCAGAGTCCTCTGTGTCTGGTTGTCCCACCTATGCTTCTTGCCTAGCTACTGGTCTTTCAGCTTTTTATTAATTGAATAGAGTAATACATATCCCCAGTGTATAGAAGGATTATTCCACAGCAGTCAGACTATAGTAAGATAAAGCTGTGGTATCATGAAATATAAATTCTACAGTACAATAACATTGTTTACTATTCTGTAATTCATAATTATTATAAAATCTTTTATAAGACTCAGAGAATTATGCTTAAATTTAATTAACTTAAAACAGCTTTTCACCTACAAATCTGATGTAATTTCCATCAGAGTTCTGTTTTAAAAAAACTCTGAAATAGGCATAGTGGTCCCTTCAGTATAAAAATGTTTTTAATTCCAGTCCCCAACGGCAGAGTAGACAGATCTCTGCATTAGACACAAACATATACTACAGAGCTAGTTCCAGGACACCAAGAGCTACACAGAGGTATCCTGTCTTGAAAAAACAAAAGTAACAAAAAAACCCAACAATCAAAAGGAAAAAGAGAAAGAAAGAGAGATCTATTGTTCTTTCTTACAAAAATGATGTCTAAATCAAGAAATGACAAAGGAGACTTAAATATAATAAACTTATTTTTACCTTTACATTTCATTTTACATTTACCTTGATTGGATACAACTTCAGTAATTTTGTCTGAAATTGGTATTTCTTTATGGGGATCAGAAAACCAGTTGAGAGGGATGAAAATTCTATGTCCACAGTTTATGTCCCTTATATATATGGATGATAGTAAAATATTATGGAAGTTCAAATAAAAAATTAAACAAGTAGCTTAGATTTTGTTATTTTATTTCCACATGAAGTTACCAAAGATTAGGACTGATAAATGTGATTCATTTTTATTAAAAGTAGGACAGATTATTTAAAATAAGGGACAATGCGTGACTTATAAATGGAGAGTTTATGAAAGAGAATGCTAGGTTTTAAAGATAAGCACTTTATATGAAGTAATAAAGAATCCCCCCCCCCCAGGTTGTAACTAATTTCAAAGTAACACAACTTCAATTTTATATTTGTTACATCATACTGTGATTCAAAGAAATTCCTCTTCTCCTTCCCAAGTGTCTTCTGACAGCAAAAATTACCTTTTAATTGTCAGAAATGACTCATCAGAATAGGAACAACATTGGACACCAGCTTGACTTTTATGGTGCTTTCCAGTGTGAGCATCAAGGCACAGATCTTTGCCTCTTTCTTTACTCTAATGCCTGTGGTGAGAATGAAATGACTACTTGACAGTGTTATTGATCTCCACCTGTGTGTGCAAATACAGCCAGATTGACTGTGTGTCCTCTGCAATCTATCTTCTGGGGCTACAGACTCTAGGGTGCTGGATTGCTATGAAAAATTTTGCTGAAGAATTTTTTTTCTTACTCTTATATCATTATGTGTGCTTTAACCTTCAGATTCCTGGCAGGATATAATGCATTGCTTTCAATGCACTTATGTATGTATTTATTTACTTATTTATCTTGAAGTGACTCTGCTATTCTATTTCCAATTTAATTTCTTTAGAACCACTTAAATGTTTAGTATTAAATAGATTCACCTGTGTAAACAGTACCATTGTTCCTTGGTGTCAGCTTTGCTCAGCTCACATTTATGTTATCACATTAATGGGACTTCATGGTGGGAGATTCTGATATTAATAGAAGACACAATTTCACAGAAAATTCCTGAACCTTAAGTGTGGGAATGTTTTGTAGATGTGTCCACTGGAACATACATCGTTTCCCCACTCTCTGTAATTTGGTTGGTAGTGGTTTCATGCATTGTTTTCCATCTGTTGTAGAGAAGTGTTTCTCGATGGGCAGTACAGACTATACTTACCTGTGTAGATATTGGCAAATGTTTATAGATTGTTATTATGATTTATGCTGGTTTCATAAATTAAGGGCTTGTAGATTCTCCTCAAATAATGATTTGGCTAGCACTGAGTAATTAGCTACCAGTATAACTTGTAAATTTTTGTTTGTTTGTTTGTTTGGAGTTAAATATGTTTCCATGAAATTTGGAAAATTGATTATTTCATAATTATAATGATTTCCCATGAAATAATTTCTTATGCTTCAATTTTGGCTTGATTCTTGGTTTGTTAACTGCTTTGGCTTTTATGTAAATTATTAGAATGGTAATAAGATTTCAAAAATTATATAATATATTATAATTTGCGCAACGTTTTATAAGATTAATTTCCTACTTGATATTGGGGGAAATGGAGACCATGTAATGCTTTGCATTATAGCTATTTTTAAAGTCATAGCTTATCTTTCCACATATGAATTATAATTCTGCAAATTATTTATTCCTTCTTGTTAGGCAAATTTGGGGTGTAGGTGAATATTGAGTTTAGAACATCATTTGAATAAGAGATTCCTTGCAAAACTACTGTAAAGCTTAGAGAATTGTTACATATGAAATGTAGGGCTAATGATTTGATTTATTCAAAGCTTTATTATTATTATCTTAAGTTTTAAACAATAAGACCATCACAGAAATAATTACCCTCCTATAAATAAGGATGGGATTCTTTCCATAGTAAAATGTATTCAAGACTTCAGATTTCTGACAAAAATAATTATACTCGACCTTCTGGTAATGTGTAACAAAGGCTTAATCAACTGTTGCTACCCTCTTTAGAGTAAGGTTTTATAGTATATTTGATCATCAACTCCTCCTTTTGCAGTCATGCCTCATCAACCCCCAAGGACTATATCCCATAGAACCAAATATATATACGTCTGTGTGTGTATGTGTGTGTGTGTGTGTGTGTGTGTGTTTAGTATCCTCCCTTTGGTTGTTTGTGACTGTTATTGTCTTGCAGTAATGGGAAAAGTAATAAACACAGTGTATTTCTGCTCAGAGTGCAGGTACCATTTCTTCCTCAACTTTACTTGCCTGTCAACTAAGTTTCTGCTTAGCTTCCTAAGAAATCTGTCTGGTATTATTTCATCCACTGAAGTTTTGTGCACAGTTCACTCTTAACTATACTCATTTATAATCAGCATCATGAGCATTCCATACAGTCACCTTTAATGAAACACTGTCATGCTATCTACAAGCATGAGCAATGTTAAAATGTAAAGCTATCTTTAGCCTGCAGTGCCAGCAATGTACAATATCAAATTCACTTCTATGATGATGGAAATATTTAATAGGAGCAGAGCAGTATTAAATTCATTTATATTCTAGAAGAAGCACTATTATCACAGTCTGTAAAAATTTGGTTTATGTTTTCTCAGATAAGAGTGGAAAATATTGGTTGATAAGAGATCACCCTTAAGCATTCTTGAACTTGTTTTTCTAATATTTCATTGCCTTATCTGTTACCCCTGAAGGAAATATTACCTGTAGAAGTGTATAAGTTACATCCTTGTTTAATCTGTGCATGACTGCATTCACAAATTTGCTTTACTTGAGATAATATCAGTAGCTGTTTACATTCTATTGCTTCTTGTCTATCATTATAGGACACACAATGTATTTATTTAAAGGGGGCAGAATTAAATCATGAAACGGAATGAATACAAGTGTAGACTTTGTAGTGGAAATAGAGCAAAACCTATAATTTTTAGAGACAACTTAAGATTTTAACACATGGTATTAAAATAAGCATTCATATTATCAGTATTGGTGAATATATTGGCATTGAGGAGTTAAAGATGATTATCTTTAGATAATCCAAATGTTTGGGTGGATGCCCAACTCATGCTTATATACATTTATAAGCATTATCAAAACATTAGAAGTTCATACTGATAAGTATATCAGGGACAGCTGTCTTCATAGGCATTTTATTAAACTATTTATTACTGCAAATTATGCAACTATGTTCTAATGTCTTATAGGAAACATCTAAAGGTCTTTAGCCATACTTTGTGTATATGCAACTTAAGTCATCAGTTAAAGTATAGAAATATATTATTCTTAAGGATAAACCATATATTTTACACTGCAAGTTCAAACTCCATATACATATACATTAATGCTCATTTATACAATTTCATGTGGAGGCCAGATGAAAATATGAGGTGTCTTACGTCACGAATCATATGCTTTATTTGTTTTGAAACACAGTAGAATGGGTTGGCTAGGGATTCACTTCTGTGCACTTCCACAATGCTTGGATTTAAGGCACATTTCACTAAACATAAGTATATTTTTATAGGTATCATTTTATCTTTTAAGCTGAGATCTGGTTCTCCAACACAGGATTCTAATGCTTGCATAGAAAACACTCTTCTAATGAGCCATATACCCACCTCATTATGCAAATTCTGTAGACATAATAGGAATAATTCTTAACATGAACTTGAGAGGGGATTAGCATTCAAACTGTAGCAAAATTTTACCTTAAATTGTTTTTGTTTGTGGTTCACACAGACCCACACAATGCATGTTTCTCTTTTTTGAATCTTCTTGTGTTTCCCCATTACTGTTTGTCTACCCAGAAATTTCAAGTAACTTCGAGATTAGACAAAGTGAGTCATCTCTGAGTGTGGGCCATGACATCTATCTTCCTCTCCTCCATTTAGTTCCCTATGTTCTGTGATGTCTCTAAACACTGGCACTATTCTCTATTTCCCTTAACATTTTTAAAATGGGTACACCATTTGTCTAAGCATCAGGTATCCTAACGAGTTTGGAAAGAAATGCTGTGTTTTACATGCTCACCAACATCCCTTAAGAAACATTTTATCTAATGATATTTTGGTTCGAGACATTGTCTTTCATTCCATTTAGCAATCTAGAATCTTAACAGTGTTCTTTATTTTCTGTTTTCCCTTACTTGTAGCATATAAACATTTCTTGCAGAATTAGCTTAGAATTCTTATCACCTCCCAGCATCCTATTCTTTGCCATCTGTTTAATCCATTGCCTTCTCTTTGTATATCCCTTCTCTTTGAGGCAGTCATCTTTATCAAACAAGTAACTTGGTGTGTTTTTTACTCAATACTTTAACCTTGGGCCATTGTACCGACAAGCCCAATACAAGCTTATTCATGCAGTTCATAGAGACCCATTTGCTGCCTAGCCTGGAGGAGGCTGTAAAAATAATCAAACATCTGTGTTCTTGGGAGTACATGTTTTTCTAATGAAATTCTGAACTTGTCCTATGAGGGATCATTACTGCTATCCTTATGTAAGAATACTTCATATGTAAGTTATTAAAAAAAACAGTGGCTTATATTTCTAGTCAGCTCAAGATAGATAAATGCAAATTTCAGTTTTACTCAGTTCCTACTCACTCATGATGGCCTTCTCCTACATTGTAATTAGTCACTAACAGTCATTTTCTGAAAATTTTCCAGCTGTGATCACATCCAGAGTCCCAAACAATTTCTAAGTAGTATGGATCTACTCCCATTATTTGCCAGATCAACATGATCTTTTACAACATTCTAAATCTTGTCCTTATACCCATAGATAAGTGACACCATCACACCTCAGTGACGATGCCACTCTTTTTTAGCTAAAGGAGACTATCTCAGGAAACCGCAGATGGACACAATGCAGAGATCAACAGATCATGCTAGCCGAACCCGAGAAGATATAACTGCAACACATCTACTTCATCTATACCTCAAGGAATATCATGAACTAAGGAGAAAGTTTGCTGTAAACAGTCTCTCCTAGGAATGACTGAATAAACAAGACCAGAACAATGGTAATAGCAATGGACTTATTAATATGAAGGAGGTCAACTTCAACTATACGTAGAAAAGGAACTGTAGGGAACTAATGACTGCTGGAGAAAAAAAAGGCCTCTTTAAGGGATGAGATTCCTTTTGATTGTTCAATGAAGTGTGGCAAGTGTTAAAATCACATATACACTGGGAAGAAAAATCAATTTACTGGGCTGCATTTATGTGTATTTGTGCCCATTTATTCATAAACACATGTAAGCATGCATTTGAATTTGCATGTGAAACAATAATAATCCAAAAAGAGGCTATCAGCTTGAAAGTGGAAAGATTATGGGAAAGGATTAAGGGTGGTTACTAAGAAAGGGACAGAAGGAGGAAACAGGGAGTGGGAGGAAACATAATAAAATATTGTTCCAATTAAAATATATTAAAAGCATAAAACTTTTTTTGTAATTAAGGGGATTTTAAAATAAGAATCAGAATTCAAAATGCTTCTAAAAACAAAGTAGTTTCCACATTCTCTTAACTTCAGATGTTTTGAATCCTTGGGTCACCCAAGGTTAAAATATTTAAGTCTTCTGCATTTTGATTGTACTAAGAAATATTATTACCTAAGAGACTACTCCATGACTATCTCAGACATGGAGTGGGAATGCTGCTTCTGTAAGATACTGCTTGTTTCATATTTCACAGATACAAAATCTTAGAGAGTAAAATCTGTCATAGTAAATGTAGAAGTGTCTTGTATTGGATGTAGTAAATACAGAATTCTGAGCAGTAATCATCTGTTTTGTATAAAGTATAAAGGCAAAGACAGTTGGTTATGGGAGAATGAATGTGGCCACTGCTCACAGTAGCCCTGCATCCTGTCTTCTCCCAGAACATTTGAGGCTCCCGATTAATAAGGACAATATTATGACATTGGTGAAAGAAACTTAAGTATATTTTAATTTATAAAGGATGGTATTTAGCTCTATTTAAATCTCTCTGTGAATCTGTTGAGTTGAGTCTCAGTATCATCTGTGTCTATCATGCACAATCATAGACTTGAATCCAGGGGGTAAAACAAATCTCTACACATGACCTCTGTGCCAAAAGACAATGCACTGCTTCTGTTTCCTCATCCCAAGGAAATTTTCCTTTTCACTGTTCTAAGAAACACTAAGTAAGACACTAGGACTCTATGAGGTGACCCCAAGGTTTTTACTTTATCAATTTATAGTTTAGTTTACTGTTTTGTCACTAACCAAATATATTTACTGGATATTTGATTTAATGTTTGGTTTGAGCTATTGCAATACAGATACAGTCACTCTGAGCTACTGCTTTGGAGCTAGTCACAGTGTGTCAATTTAACAATACTTCCTATTATTCTATTAATTTTCAGTCTAGTCTAAGTGGCCTTATGATCATTGTTCACTGAACTACATTTTCTTAATTTTTCCTCATCATTTGTGATGTCTATCCTTTGTAGTTTGCAAACATGTATTTCCTTTCCTAGCGGGAGAATGTCTTGATTTTTCTGTGTTCTCTTGATTCGGACTTCATAGCTCATGGAATATGTTCTAGGTTATGATAATTTTAGGCCCTTGGCATTCTGTAAATTTTTTCGGAAATATATTAACTCTCATAAGCAAGGAGGTATATATAGGATGGAAGTGGAAGGAGGAACCAGAAGTGAAAAATGTTATTATTATATAACAATGTTAAAATTAAAAATAAAAATCAATTCCAGACTTACATAATAAAATTTATTCCAAAAACAGTAAAATTAAGTATGAAACATTAAGAATTCTGCTTTTTTCCTTGATGTGATGAATGAAATAATTTGTTTGACAGCCAATTGAATATATGAATGTTTCAATCTATACTTTGTTTAGGTGAGGATTTTAAAGAATATCATATTTAGGCTGTATAAGTAAATAAAAGTTCTTTTTTCTCAAAGTTATTAATTTATAACATATTAAATCCTGCTACACAAAGAAAGGCTAAAGGGTGGTGTAGTATGAGGGCCGGCTTGTTGGGGTTTCTGTCCAGCCCAGTACCCCAACAGCCGGCAAGCAACAAAGAAAATCACACACAGGACTCCTTAAGGTTATAAACTGATTGGTCCATTAGGTCAGGCTTCTTGTTAACTCTTATAACATATATTACCCCATTATCCTTATCTATGTTAGCCACATGGGCTCAATACCTTTCTCAGTGTGACAGCTTACATGTTGCCTCTTCGGTGGTCTGCGCAGGAGTGGCGGAGCGACTTTCCTCCTCTGTAGCCTTATTCTATTCTCATTGCCCCGCCTCTACTTCCTGTCTGGTTGACCCACCTATACTTCCTGCCTGGCCAATTAGCATTTTATTAAAATATGATTGACAGAATACAGACAATTCTCCCGCACCATTTCCCTCTTTTTTTTTTTAACAAAGAAAAATACCCATAGTCCATTTGTTGGGAATGTGGGCGTAGTATTTCAGGCTACTTCCTGCTGTTTGGGGGCACTGATAGTCTTATGGGGACCTAAAGAAAATTTAGAGTTATAATCAAGTCCTGACTGAAGTATCCTGTGAGTCTTGATCATCTCAGGCAGCAGTCTTGAACCTGTTCTGGATGAAGAACTCAGACATCTGGGCCATCTATTCCTGTCGGAGATTTTTCAGGTGGCCTCCCTTGGTCAAAGGTGATTTTTCTTAACTCTGAATAAATCCAGAGCCTCTCGTTTTCTGTGGAAACAAAAGCAGAATCTCTTCTCCAAAGTAGCATACCTTTTGACTTCAATTTTGAAGCCAAGGTATTTTCAAAATACCTATCTTGGGTTAGTTCAGCAGCTTTTATAAACAACAGTCCTTTAGCAGCTGTTGCTCCTTCTTCAGCATTCAAACAATTCAAAGAGAGCATAATGGCATACAGTATCAAGATTCTCTGTGTATTTTCCATCTTTATGCAGCTTTATTTCAACCTCTATTTTATTTTTTCTTTTATCTTTTGGCTTTTTGAGACAGGTTCTCTGTATATATCTTTGTCCTGGAATAACACTGTAGACCAGGCTGTCCTTGAACTCACAGAGATCCTTCTGTCTCTGCCTCCCCAGTACTGGGCTCAAAGGTATTTGCTACCACACCTTGAACTCACAGAGATCCACGTGTCTCTGCTTCCCCAGTGCTAGGATTAAAGGTGTGTGCTACCACACCTTGAACTCACAGAGGTCAACTACCTCTGTCCCTTAAAGTCTCAGAGGTCAAAGTACCTCTGCCTCCCAGGCAATGGGATTAAAGGTGTGTTCTACCACACCCAACTACTCTCTTTCTTCCCTTTTTACCCTAAGAACTTTAACCTTTAACCTGCATGTATTTTTAACACATAGTAAACCATTTAGAGGTTTTTTTCCTCTTTGAATCTCTCTTTACTGCATCTCTCTTTTTCTGACTACATGAGCCTTTAATTTACTAAGCAATATGGAGAGCCGTGGCTTTGACGGCTAGATCCATCTCATTTCTTAGCTCTCCAGCCTCATGGCTGAGATACCAGCCAGAGCTGTGTTCACTGCCAGAACTCTATGGCATTTCAAGGTCCTTGTCAGCAAGCAAGTTGCAGCATTCTGCTCACAGACCACACTCAGTCGGATTGCCTGCTTGAAAGAGTCAGAGTTTGCCCTGGCAGGACAGCTCAAAAAGCCAGCATTTTAAAACAGCACAGCTTTGTTCCTGCTACGGCTGACAACCGAAAAGCATGCGTTCAGCTTTTCACCAACACCATTTAAGTGTTTCGTGGCAGGATCTCTTAATGAGCTGCAAGGTTTTGCAGCTAAAGCTGAGTCAGGAAGCCTCTCTTAGATGAGAGCCTTGCTTGCCTCTAGCAAGCAAAGTAGACCCGAGAAATTGCTGCCACCAAGAAACCATGATTTACTCTATTCTTTCCCAAGCTTTCTCAAGCTTTCTGTGGATTCAGTTATCCACGTCTGGGCGCCATATGTAGTATGAGGGCCGGCTTGTTGGGGTTTCTGTCCAGCCCAGTACCCCAACAGCCGGCAAGCAACAAAGAAAATCACACACAGGACTCCTTAAGGTTATAAACTGATTGGTCCATTAGGTCAGGCTTCTTGTTAACTCTTATAACATATATTACCCCATTATCCTTATCTATGTTAGCCACATGGGCTCAATACCTTTCTCAGTGTGACAGCTTACATGTTGCCTCTTCGGTGGTCTGCGCAGGAGTGGCGGAGCGACTTTCCTCCTCTGTAGCCTTATTCTATTCTCATTGCCCCGCCTCTACTTCCTGTCTGGTTGACCCACCTATACTTCCTGCCTGGCCAATCAGCATTTTATTAAAATATGATTGACAGAATACAGACAATTCTCCCGCACCAGGGTGGTACACTTAAGGAATGGCTCTTTTTGCGATTACATTGCATGTTATCATCTCTGAGAACCTGTACTTTTTTCATTTATCTTCTCTTCTGGTTCATTATTTAGATGAGTGTTGGTGATGGACGTAGTAAAATGCTCGTGTTTATTATCACTATAGGATATTTTATGTTATTAATTACAGGCACATTCTGAGAAAAATAATGCTCCTGCTTTCTCATACAATCTTTTTCAAACTGAAAGACATGTCCATAAAGTATCTTCATCTTTCCATATGAGTTATAGTTCTTTGGTCAAAATAGGCTTATTGTGGAACTGCACACAAATTCCTGGCAAAATATTAGGCATTGGTCTACAGTCAATTATTTCACTACTTTTAACTTTTTCTAAGATATAATGGAGGTAGAAGGAATAGATATATGATTACCTGGAATCTATAAAGAGTAAAAATGTTAGATATATTTAATACTAATACAAACCACATGTGTACATTATCTTTACAAAATTTTATATATCTTCAAGAAATTGTATAATAGTCATCTTTCTTTTTAAAATTTAATTTAGAAAAAAAGGAAGGCATTTTAAAGAATAAATATTAATTGGTCCTATTTACATTAAGGGTGTCATGACTACTAAGTATGATAACATTAAGTTTGATATATTTGATTTTTATGTGTACAAACAGAAGAACAAATTAACAAAAAACTTGGAGAAACCCACAGACGAGGTTTAAGACAAACACAAACAGAAGCTTATGTGCTACCACTTGCTCTCATGGACTCTTCTGTGAGTAGAATCGAGGCTGTCTGGGATTGCTTCAGCAGAGACAAGTGCTCCTGTGAGATCATGTCAAATAGTTCTTGTGGGAAAGGCACTGAGAGCAGTCGAGTGTGAGTATAAGACTGACACTGAGGGAGCAAATGCTTACGTCCAAAATGGCCTGAACCACAGACATAGTAACGTGGAAGGAGGAAGTCTCCTTAAGTCCTATCCCTATACAAATAACTATAGACCACTAAGGAAGGCTAAAAGCAGAAGAAAATATTCTTTCCTAGAGAAGAAAAAATGACAGGTTATCCAATGCCAAGTGGGCAATCCTGAAATCATATACATACAAGTAACATTGTATGAATTGAGCAGATTTTACATACAAACACACACACACATATGCATATATACTATGTATAAATATATTATATAGATCATATCAATAACTATATATATGCATATATCAGTAATTAACAAAAATAGGACAAAGGTCATAAATTTGAGAGAGTGAACAAGAAAATGTGTAAATGTGAGGAGCTTGAGATTGGAAATGTAAAGGAAAAAATTATGTGATTATATTTAATTTCAAGTGACGATAAAGTTTCCAAAAGAAGCACAGGCAAATGTTGGGTGCAAAAAAAAATGTTTTGACCATCATATGCTCAAAAATAAGGTAAAGTACAAGTTTAGAATTAAAATGAAACAGGTTATTAGGGAGAAAACAGAGTGAGATGACTTTGGCCTTTTAATGAATTCAATTTAATTTATCTATGTATATGTAACATGTAGCTCCCATACCTGAGTTTTATTTGGAAATGACAAAGGATGTAGACACTTCAGCCAGACAGATCTTCTAATTAACTAGTACTCCTGGATTTCCTAATATATAATGCCAGTACATATACTGTTGAACTTTTTCCTGACTGTCCTGTCTCTGTTATAGATGCCCTTTCTTAGAAACTTGCCTGTGTTTCAATCTTAGATTCAGTATGTAACAGTTTCTTACTAGGAAATAGTTGCTAAACTACCCCAACTTATTTTTCTTAACTGTAAAGTAAAATAATAATGATGTGTTCAATGAATTTTATGTTACATATATTTTGTCTTTGCTTATAATTAATGAGTTATTAGAACTTTTACTCTTCCTATTGGTATGCAAAAATAATGTAATATTTAATAATCTACTTAAACAATTGACCATGTAAACAAAATGAGATTGTTGTTCCTAAGCTAATGTAAATATAAGCAATTTCCAATGCTTATATATCGATATATAATTTTTCGTATCAACCCATTGACTTAATGTATATACATTATCTTTTGTGAATACTTATATATGGCATTTCCTTGATATATCACACACATTTTAATATTATGAACCAAGAACAGTATCTAAGGAACTAGTATGAGAGACCTGCAATTTGCCTCAAACTAGGAGGTATAACTGTGCAAAACAAACAGGAAAATAGATCACTTGTGGATCAATCTTTTCCGTTAAAACAGCTCAAATTCAAGAGCTACTGAATAAACCTGCTACCAAAGGAACTGAAAAAAAGGGAACAACATCAAAAACACAGTTTTTAGTTAATGTGAAGTAGAAACCAACTTAGAATTTATTTAGTAGTATCCCTTTTTCTTACTCTTCTAGAGTCAGCAACTCATAAAACAAGACCACCCGTGCTTATAAATTTTACAAATAAACTAACTATAACATTTGTAAGAATTTCAACTCTAAAAATGTTAAAATTTGTCAAATCAATAATTCATTTTTATGTGTTTATTAAGTTCAATGAAAGTATACCCAATTAAAAAATATCCTGGAAATACACTCTCAGTAGTCAAGTTTCCAAATGAAAAGGTGACTCTATATTTATATTTTGAGAAATATTGATATTGTTTGCTATAGTGGTTGAGCAAAAGGATGTTTCTCAACAACATAAAGTCATTCTACTTTCTGCAAGTTGGTTCTCTGTTTCTCTCTCTCTCCCCCTCTCTCTCTCTCTCTCTCTCTCTCTCTCTCTCTCTCTCTCTCGTGTGTTGTGTGTGTGTGTGCATGTGTGTGAATGCACACATGTCTCTCCCTCCCATTATTTTAATGTTTTTTTCATAAAATCATAATAAATTGAATAAATTAGGTTATTATATATCTAAAATATTTGTTCTTTTTTATTTTTACTTTAGGCACTGACTCTCCTTTCAATAACTGTTAAAATAACTGAAGTGATCAGATATGTCATCACGGTTTGAATGCATATTCTATGATTACTTATATTGAACATTTTTCACATATTTTTGTTACGTTTTAATAAATTTGTCTGTTAATTCCTGAAAAACCACTCAGAAGCTTTGTCCCTGCCACCTTGACCCACAAGGATGACATGACACCGGAGCTCTTCTTACACGCAGTTTTATTCAGGACCTTTTACCATGGCTTCTCTTCTTCTCTCCTACAATCGCTTCTTTCACCTGGCAAGCCCCTCCCAGCCCTTAAGTAGGCCTGGGCCGCCAACCCTGGATTGCCATGTAGGCACTGTCCATAGGTCCACTCACATGCAAGCATCTTGCGATCATCGGGTGAGTAACGCAAGAGCCTGGCCTTCTCCAAATATGGGGTTATTTACCCCGGAGAGCACTCGCTTTCGGGATAGCAGGGGGCGGGAAGCCAGCGCCATTTTCAAGGTACGGCTCCATGCAGCTCTCCACAGTTCCCCCTTTTTGTTTTGCAAAGCAGCAGGTGAGAGTAGAGGTCTGATCTCTGTTAAAAAAGAAACATGTACTATTGTATATCCAGGTGTCCTCCACCCAGAAAACACTAGATCCGCTTGGTGCCCTTTTTACAGAGGTGGGACATAGGCACCAACCTACATGCAATCAGACTTGCTCTTCTTGAGGTAAATGTAACTACCCTCAAGTGCAGAGCACAAGCCTCGCATCCGGTGCTTACATATCTTTTAAAGTAGTTAACCAAGTTTGAGGGGACTGTCCTGCTTCAATAGCCGCAAAGGCTTGTATGATCAGGGCTGCATTGCGACGTTGTGAGGTTCTCATGCAACAAATGCACCACACACATACCAGTGAGGCAAGCACCATTAGGCCTGTCAGGGCTCCTATCCCTCCCACTCCTTAATATAACTAAAAGTTTGTTTCAGCATATTAAGAAAAGCATTAGCAGTAGGTAATTCCAGCCGTGTGGCATTCAGGGAAATGATCTGGTTGGTCAAGGTGTCTGTCAGGTTCTCGAACTCCTTACTCCACTTTCCCTGGAGGTATTTGATCAGTTGCCCGCTCAGGTTACCGTTCTTTGTAAAATTCCCAGCCAATCATCAGTAGGATCACAGTTGGAGGCTTCATCTTGCTTGTCGTTCCTCTGCACTTGTACTTTTCTCATCAGGCGCTCCGGTACCCAAATAGGGTCCAAATGATCCTGTGGAAAAACACAGACAAAACCTCATGCCCATGCAAGCATGGGATAATGCCAGACCCCTGTCAGAGCATCCTTTCAATGCACCAAATCTTTGAAGGGACTAGACCAATTGAAATGCCTGTCTGCAGCTGATTGGGCTGAGCCATCCAAATTAAAAAAAAATAAGGTAAATAGGGTTAGGGAAAGTCTATTCTCGGGGGATTGTACATGTGCTATTCCCCCTTTTTGTTTTAGAAGCATCTCTTTTATGGATCGATGGGCACACTCTACGATGCCTTGCCCCTGTGGATTGTAGGGTAGGCCATGTACGAGTTGTACACCCATACATTGACAGAATGATGTAAACTTTTGTCCTGTATAGGCGGGTCCATTATCTGTTTTAAGTTGACAAGGTTTACTTCATGCCGCCCAAGCCTCTAGGCAGTGGGCAATAACATTGTTGGCCTTTTCTCCAGTCATAGGTGTGGCATGGATAATGCCAGAGCATGTATCCACAGAGACATGTACATATTTTACCTTGCCAAATTCAGAGATATGGTAACATCCATCTGCCAAAGTTTAAGGGGGAGCAATACATGTGGATTGACCCCTAAAGTTTGAGGGTGATGATGCATGAGCCTGGCCTTCTCCAAATATGGAGTTGTTTACCCGGGAGAGCACTCGCTTTTGGGATAGCAGGGGATGGAAGCCAGCGCCATTTTCAAGGTGCGACTCCACGCAGCTCTCCACAGTCAGTCACTGTAACTTGAAGTTACAATGGTCTGTTAATTCCTGAAAACCCACTCAGAAGCTTAATATTAATTACAAACTGTTTGGTCAATGGTTCAGGCTTCTTACTGGCATACTTTACATATAAATTAACACATTTCTAATATTCTATGTTTTACATTGATGCTTGTGACATTTTACCTCACATCTTGCTTCCATAGTGGCTGCTGGTGTCTCCCAGATTTCATCTTCATTTCGACTTTAACTTTGCCTGGCCTTATTCTGTCTGGCAATTGATGAAATCAGCTTCTTTATTAACAAATGGTAATAAAACATATTTGTGGCATACAGAAGGGCATCCCTCATCAAGTTATATTCACTCATTTTAAATTCACATGCGTTATGTTTTGTTACATTTTATTTTCAGTGTTACTTGAATTTATACAATGTTGACTCTGTAAAACAGCCAGATGTAGGCTAGGTTTTGTATATATAATATTGAAAATCCAAGGCTTTATAACCAGGAAACAAGTAACAGGGGAACTAGTTAGTGGCAAAAATGTTACAGCTCCAGAAGAAGAAAAGCATTGAGTACATTATCACATCACATCCAATGTGATTCTAGTTAAAAGCTATGTATCACCTATTTCAAATTTGCTAGAACAGAGGATTTCGATATTCTCATCACAGAATTATTACAAATATTGGGGAAAATGCATAAGCATAATAGTTTTAGATGCTCTCTACAACACAAAAATGTTAAATATCACAATGAGGAAGAGACAGTTTTTATTTCAAGATGTGGTTACCTGGAAGGTATCTGGACTACAGTGGATGGGTTCACAGTCATTCGTATGGCTAGTACTACATTTGACACAGTGGAATGTTAAAAAATAAAATATAAATGAAGCACAATGATCTTAAAGGGAAAACTGATAGAGGAGTCTCAAGGAGCAAAGTGGAGAAAAAAGAGACTGAATGTGATCCTAGTATATTGTGTATGTATATGAAATTATCAAAGAATATGTTTTAAATCATTGTGTGTTATAAGCCTTGGTGATGCTCCAATCCTCAGGAGGTAGAGGCAGGGATATTTTCTCAGCATTCCAGTGAGACTGAAAACAGTTACAATATTTAACCAGTGACTTCTTATAGAAAAGATTGCGTACATCTGCACAATGAAGTATAGCCATATATCCCATAATGCCCATTTTCTTCTGTTAGGTCACTCTATATGACTCTCTGCACATCTCCTTTGTAAATTCATAACTTTTGACAGCTTCTACTAGAGGAAAAGTAATTCTTCTTGAAGTGTGTGTTTACTATAAAGTCCTTATGCTCCAGTAAATAACCCCACAATCATTTCTACACTGGCATCACTAACCGAACCTAATGTGTTATAAAACTTTTAATTTTACCCTTACCAGTGTTTTCAACCAATATTTCAGTGAAAGGTATGAATCCTTCCTTTGGAGCAAGCCTTCAATTCAGTTAGTTACTCTGTTATATTTGTACCATTAATGCATCATTAGGCATATTTTGCCTATCAAGTCCCTGTTGCAATATGTATGGTCCAGTGTTACACATGAACTTTGGTATTTTTCTCCACAGTTTGCCTTATTAGTACCTTTCAGACACATAAAATATCTAGCCAGACGAAGGAAGCTTCCTAGTTTTTCTGAGATTGAATATATATTATGCCATAAGATTATCTAGTAAAAGTGGGTTGTGCCTTTAACAATCAGATCTTATCACCACAAAGTTTTGGTAGCTAATCAGGTGTGATGATAAAAGCCTGCAACTGCTTTGGGGACCTCTAGAGACTTGGTGACCAATAACCAGTAGAGGCTATCCCTTGTCATACACTGAAACTTTTCTTTAATAATCCACAACTTCCAGGAGCATCTTTCTTTTTTTTAAAAAAAATATTTATTTTATTTATTTATTATGTATACAGGGTTCTTCTTGCATGTATGCCTGCAAGCCAGGAGAGGGCACCAGACCTCATTACAGATAGTTGTGAGCCACCATCTGGTTGCTGGGAAGGAAGAGCAGGTAATGCTCTTAACCACTGAGCCATCTCTCCAGACCCCCAGGAGCATCTTTCTCTATTCATTCAATATACACCTGTCTAAATTTTTATTTTTAAAATTATATTTTTTGATTATCTTACTAGTGAGTGCATTTCTATACGACTTTTAGCACATCTTTAGTTTTCATTTACTCACACATCAAGGCCATCTTTCTCTTTTTTTATTTAAATTTTTTCATTTTACATAACAACCCCAGGTCCTCTTACTTCCCCACTTTCCTCCCCTACCATTTCCCCACTTCCATCCACTCTGCCAAGGGAGTCAACAAAGTCTGGCATACCAATCTAAGGCAAGACCCTCCTACCTGTATCAGGGCTGAGCAAGGTTCATGACCCAGGATAGGTCCCAGTCTCACTGCCAGGGCCCTACTCAGATAGATCAAGCCACATCACTATCACAAAAAATCAGAGGGCCTAGTTCAGTCTCATGCATGTTCCCCAACTGTCAGTCTAGAGTCTGTGATCTACTAGCTTGAGTCAACTCTTTCTGTTTTGTTCCCCATTTTGATCTTATCTTATCCTTCCAATGCCATCCCTGTTTAATGCTTTAGTCACCACTATCTACTCCCTTCTTCCATTTTTAATGCGTTCCACTCTCCCCCACCAAAATATATAATTATTTTTGTAAAATACAATGAGAGAGCGAGGGGCTCTGATCCTGTGGAGGGGTGAGTGTGTTGACCGCCATACTAGTCCAGTTAGGTACACACAGTATTCCCGCCATCCTTATCTCCCTGGCTGCTCCAAAGGAGCAGCTTCCCCCAGCTAATCCCTCTCTCCTGCTACGCCATCCCAGCTTTTGGCCTCGAACCCCTCCCCTCCTCGCTCCCTTTTTCGGGGCTTAAATTCCTCCATCTCAGCCGGGGTGGGCACCGCGGGCTGGGGCAGGCGGTGAGTGCAAAGGGACGGGAGTCCCTTTGTTCTGATAGCCTGCCTGCAGCAAGCTAAGACCGCAGGCAGGGAGTCTTCTGACCAGCGAGGGGCTCTGATCCTGTGGAGGGGTAAGTGTGTTGACCGCCATACAAGTCCGGTTAGGGAACACACAATATTCCCGCCATCCTTATCTCTCTGGCTACTCCAAAGGGGAAGCTTCCCCCAGCTAATCCCTCTCTCCTGCTACGCCATCCCAACTTTCGGCCTCGAACCTCGCCCATCCTCTCTCCCTTTTTCGGGGCTTAAATTCCTCCATCTCAGCTGGGGTGGGCACCGCGGGTCGGGACAGGTGGTGAGTGCAAAGGGAAGGAAGTCCCTTTGTTCTAATAGCCAGCCTGCAGCAAGCTAAGACTGCAGGCAAAGTGATTCCTGGATAGCAAGGGACACTAATCCAGTAGAAGAAGACCCAGCGGAGGGAAGAGCCATTGGAGAGCATCTGAAGGAAGAGATGGGCAGGCGCCAAGGCAAGAATTCCTCCAACAATCTGAAAAACAACATGAAAACACCAGATCCCAGCGATCTTACCGCAGAAGGACTGGAACGCCCTATTCCGGAAGAAGTGGAAAACAGTGTCATTATGAAAGCAATAGAGTCTCTTAAACAGGGTATGAATAACTCACTTAAAGAAATAGAAGACAAATATAACAAAAAGATGGAAGAAATGAGTAAGGAAATGGAAGACAAATATAACAAAAAGGTTGAAGAAATGAGTAAATTCGTAAATGATACCCTGGGAAACCAAGAAAAAGCAATCAAACAGGTAATGGAATCAGTTCAAGAATTGAAAACTGAAATGGAGGCAGTGAGGAAAACACAATCCGAGGGCCGGCTGGATATGGAAAATCTAGGTAAACGAACGGAGACTACAGAATCAAGCTTAATCAATAGAATACAAGAGATAGAAGAACGAATCTCAGATTATGAAGACACCATAGAGAAAATAAACGCCCTGACCAAAGAAAACAGCAAATCCAACAAATTCTCATCACAAAGCATTCAGGAAATATGGGACATAATAAAAAAACCAAATCTAAGAAAAATAGGAGTAGAAGAAGGAGAAGAATTGAAGATCAAAGGTCCAGAAGATATATTCAACAAAATTATAGAAGAAAACTTTCCCATCCTAAAGAGGGATATTCCTATGAAGGTGCAAGAAGCATACAGAACACCGAATAGATTGGATCAGAAAAAAACATCCCCTCGCCATATAATAATCAAAACACAAAGCAGTCAGATTAAAGAAAGGATATTAAGAGCTGCAAAGGAAAAAGGTCAAGTAACCTATAAAGGTAAACCTATCAGACTTACACCAGACTTCTCTATAGAAACCATGAAAGCCAGAAGGTCCTGGATAGAGGTACTGCAGAAATTAAGGGACCATGGATGCAAGCCCAGACTACTTTACCCAGCCAAGCTTTTGTTCACTATCAACGGAGAAAACAAAATATTCCAGGATAAAAACAAATTTAAACAATACCTAACTACTAATCCAGCCTTACAGAGAATACTAGAAGGAAAATTACATCCCAAGGAATCCAACATTGCCAACACTGACTACAATAATTCAGACATCTAGCAACCCTTCACTAGCACAATTCAAAGAAGGAAATCTCATACACTCTATTACCCCCCCCCAAAAAAAATGACTGGAGTCAACAACCAATGGTCATTAATATCTCTTAATATCAATGGACTCAATTCACCTATAAAGAGGCACAGATTTAGAGATTGGTTACGAAAACAGGATCCAACATTCTGCTGTTTACAAGAAACACACCTCAACCACAAAGACAGACACCTACTCAGAGTAAAGGGTTGGGAAAAGGTTTTCCAAGCAAATGGACCTAAGAAACAAGCGGGTGTGGCCATTCTAATATCTAACAAAATCGACTTCAAACTAAAATCAATCAGAAGAGGTGGAGATGGACATTTCATACTCATAACAGGAACAACTCATCAGGAAGAAGTCTCAATCCTGAATATCTATGCCCCTAATGTAAAGGCACCCACATATGTAAAAGAAACTCTTCTAGAACTCAAGGCAGTCATCAAACCACACACGCTAATAGTAGGAGACTTCAACACTCCTCTCTCACCAATGGACAGGTCAATCAGACAGAAACCAAACAGAGAATTAAGAGATTTATTGGAGGTATTGAATCAAATGGACTTAACAGACATCTATAGAACACTCCACCCAAATAGGAAAGAATATACCTTCTTCTCTGCAGTTCATGGAACCTTCTCGAAGATTTACCACATACTTGGTAACAAAGCAAACTCCCACAGATACAAAAAAAATTAGTAACCACCTGTGTCTTGTCAGATCACCATGGATTAAAATTAGAATTCAGCAACAATGCTACCCCCAGGAAGTCAACAAACTCATGGAAGTTGAACAGTCAACTACTAAATCACCCCTGGGTCAGGAACGAAATTAAGAAAGAAATTAAAGTCTTCCTTGAATTTAATGAAAACAAAGACACAACATACTCAAACCTAAGAGGAAAATTCATAGCAATAGGTGCCCAAATAAAGAAAACGGAGAAAGCACACATTGGAGACCTAAGAGCACACTTGAAAGCTCTAGAAAAAAAAGAAGCTGATTCACCCAGGAGGAGTAGAAGACTGGAAATAATCAAACTGAGGGCTGAAATCAACAAAATAGAAATAGAGAAAACAATCCAAAGAATCAATGAATCAAAAAGCTGGTTCTTGGAGAAAATCAACAAGATTGACAAACCCCTATCCAAACTAATCAAACGGCAGAGAGAGCACATGCAAATTAATAGGATCAGAAATGAAAAAGGGGATATAACCACAGACACAGAGGAAATTCAGAGAATCATTAGATCTTACTACGAAAGTTTATATGCCACAAAGTTGGAAAATGTAAAAGAAATGGACATTTTTTTAGATACGTACCATATACCAAAGTTGAACAAAGAACAGGTGAACAATCTAAATAGACCTGTTAGTCATGAAGAATTAGAAGCTGTTATCAGAAATTTCCCTTACAAAAAAAGCCCAGGACCAGATGGTTTCAATGCAGAATTCTACCAGAACCTCCAGGAAGAGCTAATTCCTATACTCCTTAATGTATTCCATAATATAGAAACAGAAGAGTCATTGCCAAACTCCTTTTATGAAGCTACAGTTACCTTAATACCAAAACCACATAAAGACACAACCAAGAAAGAGAATTACAGGCCAATCTCACTCATGAACATCGACGCGAAAATTCTCAATAAAATCCTGGCAAACCGAATCCAGGAACACATTAGAAAAATTATTCATTATGATCAAGTAGGCTTCATCCCAGAGATGCAGGGCTGGTTCAACATACGCAAATCTATCAATGTAATCCATCATATAAATAAACTGAAAGAGAAAAACCATATGATCATTTCATTGGATGCTGAAAAAGCGTTTGACAAAATTCAACACCCATTTATGATAAAGGTGTTGGAGAGACTGGGGATACAAGGATCATACCTAAATATAATAAAAGCAATATACAGCAAGCCGACAGCTAACATCAAATTGAATGGAGAGAAACTCAAAGCCTTTCCAATAAAATCAGGAACGTGACAAGGCTGTCCACTCTCTCCATACCTCTTCAATATAGTGCTTAAAGTTCTAGCAATAGCAATAAGACAACATAAGGAGATCAAGGGGATTCGAATTGGAAAGGATGAAGTTAAACTTTCGTTATTTGCTGACAATATGATAGTGTACATAAGTGATCCCAAAAACTCTATCAAAGAACTCCTACAGCTGATAAACACCTTTAGTAACGTGGCAGGATACAAGATCAACTCCAAAAAATCAGTGGCCCTCCTATACACAAAGGATAAAGAAGCTGAGAGGGAAATCAGAGAAACATCACCTTTCACGGTAGCCACAAATAGCATAAAATATCTTGGGGTTACTCTAACCAAGGAAGTGAAAGACCTATTTGACAAGAACTTTAAGTCTTTGAAGAAAGAAATTGAGGAGGATACCAGAAAATGGAAAGATCTCCCTTGTTCTTGGATTGGGAGGATCAACATAGTAAAAATGGCAATTCTACCAAAAGCAATCTATAGATTCAATGCAATCCCCATCAAAATCCCATCATACTTCTTCACAGACCTTGAGAAAACAATAATCAAGTTTATATGGCAAAACAAAAAACCCAGGATAGCCAAAACAATCTTATACAATAAAGGAACTTCAGGAGGTATAACCATCCCTGACTTCAAACTCTATTACAGAGCTACAGTATTGAAAACAACTTGGTATTGGCATAAGAACAGAGAAATCGACCTTTGGAATCGAATAGAAGACCCGGATATTAACCCACAAACTTATGAGCACCTAATTTTTGACAAGGGAGCTAAAGGTATACAATGGAAGAAGGAAAGCATCTTTTACAAATGGTGCTGGCATAACTGGATGTCAACCTGTAGAAGGATGAAAGTAGATCCATACCTATCACCATCCACAAAACTCAGGTCCAAATGGATTAAAGACATCAACATTAGTCCGTCCACTTTGAACCTGATAGAAGAGAAAGTGGTAAGTAGTCTACAAGATATAGGCACAGGAGGCCTCTTCCTAAGCAGGACCCCAGCTGCACAGACAATAAGAGAAACAATGAGTAAATGGGATCTACTGAAACTGAGAAGCTTATGTAAAGCAAAGGACACTGTCAGTAAGACAAAAAGGCTACCTTCTGACTGGGAGAAGATCTTCACCAACCCCTCATCAGACAAAGGTCTGATCTCAAAAATATACAAAGAACTCAAGAAACTAGACACTAAAACTCTAATTAACCCAATTAAAAAATGGGGTACTGAACTGAACAGAGAATTCACAACAGATGAACTTCGAATGGCCATAAGACACTTAAGGTCATGCTCAACCTCCTTAGCGATCAGGGAAATCCAAATCAAAACCACTTTGAGATACCATCTTACACCTGTCAGAATAGCTAAAGTCAAAAACACCAATGATAGCCTATGCTGGAGAGGATGTGCTGTGAGGGGAACACTCATCCATTGTTGGTGGGAATGCAAACTTGTGCAGCCACTGTGGAAATCAGTGTGGCGGTTTCTCAGGAAACTGGGAGTCAATCTCCCTCAGGACCCAGCAATTTCACTCTTGGGAATATACCCTAGAGATTCCCTAGCATACTACAAAAGCATTTGTTCAACTATGTTCATAGCAGCACTATTTGTAATAGCCAGAACCTGGAAACAGCCTAGGTGCCCCTCAATAGAAGAATGGTTAAAAAAGGTGTGGAACATATACACATTAGAGTTTTACTCAGCAGTAAAAAATAATGACATCTTGAATTTTGCATGCAAATGGATGAACATAGAAAATGCTTTACTGAGTGAGGTAAGCCAGACCCAAAAAGAGGAACACAGTATGTATTCACTCATTAGTGGATTCTAACCATAATTTAAAGGTCTTTGAGCCTATTATTCGTGATCCTAGAGAAGCTAAATAAGAAGACGAACCTGATGAAGATTATTTAGCTATCTGCCAGGAGGTAGGAAATAGTCAAGAGTCCCAGGTAACCTTGGGTGCATGGGGAGGTGGGGGGGAGGGTTGTTGGAAGGGGAGAGGGTTAGAGAGAAGGGAGTAGGGGAGGAATGGAGAAAGCTCGGTTGACCGGGATGGGGGGAAGGAAGGAAGGATGAATATGGGATCAGGGAAGAATATATTTCAACAAGGGAGTCATTTTAGGGTTTATAGGAAACTTGATTATATATGGGATCCCAGGTCCAAGGAGAGATCCCCAGATTGTTCTCTGGACAGAGGAGAGGGTGCCTGAACCGGCCTTGGCCCATAACCATACTGATGAATATTTTGCTTATCACCATAGATCCTTCATCTGGCGATGGATGGCGATACAGATGGAGACCCACATTGGAGCACCGGACTGAGCCCCCCCCCAAGGTCCAAATGAGGAGCAGAAGGACGAAGAAAATGACGAAGGACTTCGAGGGATGCTATCACCCACTGATACAAGGGGTCGAATCTAATGAGAGTTTACCAAAGGCAGTTGGACTGCGACTGAACGAGCACGTGATCCAACCAGATTCTCTGAATGTGGCCGGATTCTCTGAATGTGGCTGGCCCGGAGTCTTTCTGAGAAGCCATTGACAATGACACTGGGACTAGTTTCCTCTGCATATACTGGATTTTTGGGATCCAGTCTGTTTGGATACTCACCTTCCTGGACCTGGAGGGAGGGGGGACGAACTTGAACTTCCCACAGGGCTTGAAACCCTGACTGCTCTAAGGGACAAAGAGGGGGGAGGAGAGGGAGGGGGGAAGTGGGAGGGTGTTGGGAAGAGGGGCGTAAATGGAAACTTTTATAATTTAATAAAATTACTTTAAAAAAAAGAAATACAATGAGAAAAATTGAATCAAAACTGGATCCTCTAGAAGAGCAATTAGTGCTCTTAACACAAGAATTACTTTTCAACATCCCACCTCACTTCAATTTTATTTTTACCTGGGCCGTGAAATAGACTTTCATATGCTTTTTCTGTACACTCTTCCATGAGTTAACCTTTCCCCAATTGTGATTTAACCAATTGTGGATTTCTTCCACAATTACATTCCCCTCCATGTTTGAATCTACCTTTAACACTATGCCTCTTTACCAGAATTTTACCTATTAACTTCTATTGCTATAACATTCTCCCTATCTTCAGAATCTCCTCCAAATTGCTTATTCTTGATAGAAAGAGAAGACTCATATTATTTATTGTATTTTTAATTCAGAAAGACATTATCCTGGACAATAGCCCAGAAAATATTTAATTCCTGAGTACGTAAATAATTCTTTAATATTATAAATTTTTTCACTAATATTCAATAAAATACACTAATTAAATAAATAATAGTTAAGTTGATAGTGCAAAAACTAAAAATATATAAAAGCATCAATTTTGTTTCAAGCAGTTTGTTAATTTATCACATATTTCAGATTATATGCTTTTTATAGGAGTATGATTTAGAGGGTGGTGGGAGGAGGGGCAGAAATGGAATCTTATAATTTAATAAAATTACTTAAAAAAAAGAAAAAAATATTATTATAAACTGAAAAAAATTCTATATAATATTTTAAACCAGGATATCAGTAGTTTATTCATGGTCTTATCATTTGTGAAAATTTGCAAGTGTAAAATATTTACCTTACCTACATTAAAGTTAAAATAATATTTTTATTTTTTGGTATTTCAAGAAAAGTTTTCCCTGTGTAGCTTTTTTGCCTGTCCTGTAACTCACTTGAAGATCAGACTGGCCTCAAAATCACAGATATTCTCCTGTCTCTCTCTCCTAAGTGCTGGGATTGAATACATGCACCACCACTACACAGTGTAAATTAAATTTCTTGTTATAACAACTTTTATTTAACTTTAAATCTTAGTTTTCTTTTGTATTTTCTTTAAACACATGCTAAAATTTCCAAATATAAGGAAGTATTCTCCATCTACTATTGCACTGACATTAGAAAATTTTGAGATATATCTGAAGATGTCTTTACATAAATTCTTCATTTTTTTAGACCTTGGTAGAAAATTCAGAGAAATTCTTATTTCTTCATTTCTTAAGTATTACAGGTTCACTGTGATATGATTGCTTAAATCAAATACTTCAAAGCTTTTCAAATTGTTCATACAATGAGCCATTAAATATGTTGTAATGCTTAATTTGTGTAGTGATCTTCTTCTTCTTCTTCTTTTTCTCCTCCTCCTCCTCCTCCTCCTCCTCCTTCTCCTCTTCCTCCTCCTCTTCCTCCTCCTCCTCCTCTTTCTCCTCCTCCTTCTCCTCCTCCTCCTCCTCTTTCTTCTTCTCCTCCTCCTCCTTCTTCTTCTTCTGAGACAGGGTTTCTCTGTGTAAAAGTCCTAGCTCTCCTGGATCTAGCTCTTGTAGATCAGGCTGGCTTCAAACTCACAGAGATTCACCTGCCTCTGCCCCTGATTTCTGGGATTAAAGTTTTGTGCCACCACTGCCCAACTTCTGAAGGTTAAAGGTAGTCAGGAATTAATTTATCTAACAATATTCAAAAATATAGTATTTTATTATACATTGCATATAAATAATTGCTTAATATATATGAAGCATATGACAATCTGCTATATCCTATAAGTATATGAATACATACATATCCACACTTTGGTGTTTTGTCTTTTTATTTTGTCTTGAAATTCATGGCCTTTTTTCATTAATTGGTGTGTGTGTGTGTGTGTGCCTATATGTGTGTTGTGTTGTGTGTGTGTGTGTGTAGGTATATTCCTAAATATATAAATGTAATCTTCTCACTGTAAAATGTAAGTAAATCTTTTCAGATATTAGTATCAAGTAACCAATTGATGTGTTCTCACCTTGGGATGACTATTTCCCATGCTCTCAACATTCAGTAGTTGCCTGTGGTTCTTTGTTTATGGTTGAGGCCTCATGAGCTTTATGCTATCACATTTGTATGTTTATTATTATTATACTTGCCAATCTCATGCTTATGCAGTGATGTTTAGAGGTGTAGACTTTACTTTTGTGGATGTAGACATTATGGACACAGCTTCTGACACAGTCTCATGGCAGACTTCATGTTCTCGTGGCTCTTTCAATCTTTCTGCTTTCTCCTCCTTCTGTTTTATAAGTCTTAGGTGAAGGGTTGTTACATTAATATAGTCATCAGGACTGGTCTCCACAACCCTGTAATGGTTTTTATCTCCTGCAAAGAAAAGTTTTCTTGATGAGTAGTGAGGGCTACGCTTGTATTTGTGTTTTAAGAACAAAAAGAGTATAGTTAGGAATTATTGTTGGGAGCCACCTGGAGGCACAGGTGGTCCTGCAGTTTGGAGGTAGCCATGTGGGGCTGAGCACCCCTGCCTGCACCCTTGCTTGCACATGCTCAGACCAGCAGAATGGCATTAACCAATCAGGACAGCGTTTAAGCCTCTTCACCGTTTAAAAGCAGCTGCCTTGGGGCCCAACGCTCTCTCTCTAAGCTTTCTCTCGTCCCTGCTCTATCTTCCCTTCCCCCAATTTTCCTCAATCAAAGGGCTCCAAATAAAGATGTGACCAGAGAAGGAATTCTCGTTTTTGGTGGCGTTCATTCCTGCTGGACAGGATGGCCCCCCGCAAATTATGCTACCTTAGTAAAGCGGCACTTACACACCTTCCTCCAAGATCCATGATGTCACAAGCCCTGGGTAGTATAACTATGTTTCTTCTACCAGAAATCATTTTACTCTTGATGAGTGTGTCTTCAGTGCAGTTACAGAGGTGTTTGTTTCTACCAATATATTTATGCCATTGATGTACCCTTAGGGTTATCATGACATGGTGGTTATTGTTGTAGGGCGTGGGCCCTCTAGGCCACCTGCCTATATTTCACTTCCTCTCTCAAATCAATCTTATCACTTATTTTATTATTATCATTATATATATACTCACATGCATATGTACATACAATTTATAAATAACACGGAATCCTGCTTTGCTATTTGTGTGTATCTACCATTTCATATATATCTAAGAGTTTGTATTTATTATACCACTAATTTTAAATTTCCAAGGGTTTTCCCCCTCATAATCCCTGTTTCTTTTATGTAGTTAAATTAACAAATATAACTATACTTCTGTCATTTTAAATAACACTATAAAATATAAACTTTATATATATATACATATATATATATCTTTAGAAAACTTGACACAAAGTTTTTATATATAATATGTATATATGCTTTTATTTATTATCCTCTTATATATTACATCCTGACTATAGTTTCCCCTCCATCCTCTCCTCCAGGTCCCAACCCACAACCTCTTCTCTCCCACAGACCCCCACACCTCTTCCCTTTCCCTTCAGAAAACAGCAGGCATCCCAGGGATATCAAGCAAATGTGGTAAATCAAGTTTGGTAAGACTAGGCACCTCACCTCCTCTTAAGATTGAATGAGGCATCTCAGTGTCAAGAAATATTTAACTATTAAGTAGAAGAGATGCCTATTGAACTCTCTGAAGTATCGCAATAAAATATTTACTAGAGTTAAGTCACTAAAAATATCTGATTTGTAATCCTATTACTAATATTTAAAGAAATGTTATTAGAGTATATTTAGTATGGATTTTACTTCGTTGCTTATTGTAAATTGTTTTATTATAGAAGATGATAGAATCATGTAGCAATTGTTATCTTAAAGTGGACATAATCCCAAGAAAATTACTAGCTAAACTCTAGAATTAGACTAAAGAGTGCCTAAGAAAGATGATCAGATTGAGAAGTTCATATTAAGTATATTCTTTGACAAAGAAAAAGAAAACATTAATTTCATTTTCCAAGAAAGTAGGTGTTCTACTTTCATTTTAGTTTCTGTGATAAATATCCTAATAGAAAAGCTGCTTAGGGGATAAAAGGTTCATTTGACTGATAATTCCATCATTGTGGGGCAAAGTAAGACTGCAGATCAAGCAGCTTGTCGCCTTATATAGATTGTCAAAAGTGGAGAGAAATAAACGCATGTTTTACTACTTGCTTCTTTCCTTGATTGTTTTTTATTAGATTTGTCTCCCCTTCTACAAAGGAACCCCTGCTAGGGTACAATATCAAACACCAACTAATTATCAAGTCAATCCCCCGTGTTCCTACAGGTAACCTGACAGCTATTTCCTTACTAAAACTCCTTTTCAAGTGATTTTAGATTGTGTCAAGCTTGCTGTTCAAACTCACACACAGAGTCTACAGTTATCCCAAATTTGTTTGAGAGTACTGGATGTTTTATTCAAATTATTAAGAAAGGTCTAAGTCCAAGAACCTATATGCAGAGGTCAAGAATCTTGACTCCAGCTGTGGGGACCTGATTTCATGCTACAGAAAGCTATGTGAAGGTACAAGGAAAGAATCAGTTACAGAAAGTTGTTGTTTTGCCTCTACACACACATTTTGGTATTCATCTCTCTTCATCTTACACACACACACACACACACACACACACGTACACACGTACACATGCACACAAACACAAGAGCACACAAAATTACAAACATATACAAACACACACACTTAAAGAGAGAGCAACAAAGAGGCAGACAGAGAGTGACTGGACAAACAGTCAGAGAAATAGAATATAAAGGACTTTTAAAAAGGAACATGGGCCAAGTTTTTTTTTTTAACTGTATACTTGTATAGAGTAGTCTACTGTTATTTTCAAGTTCTTCTATTTACATTTAACAACATGATTTCAGAAAGAAGGATTTATTGCCAGATAGTTTTTTTTATAAAGTTTGTTCATTTGAGATGTTTCAATGATATTATATATCATTGAATGTATATATGATGATTCAGTATTAAATTATAGAAGGTTTAAATTATGTTGAAATACTAAATTATAGAATTTTTAAAACAAACAGCTCTGGACATTAAGTACGTCACATTTTTGTGAGCTCGTTACTGACTGCCTTTCTAGGATTCCTTGTTTTCTTGTACTATAAAGTTTGACTATGAATTGTTAACTATATCAATTTGTACAAAACACTCCACAAAATTTTATTCATTCCTGAATTTTATAAAAATATTATTTTTACATTAATATTTTATATTAAAATGTGTCTTTAAAATGTTGAAGTGTATTTTAAATGACCACTTATACAGTGTTCTTGGTATTGATTGGAAGACTGGAAGTTGCCACAGAAATTAAACAAGATCCTGAAGCAGCTAAAAAGTTTCTCATTAACCCCTATATTGTTCAAAATTCAGCTGCTCTATTTGACTATACCTTTTAAAATTTTTTTCCCAACAAATGGTTAATATGCTAAAGCTTCTTGCTGTGGGAACTTCTTCAGCCAATATTTTTTAAGATACCAGCACATTTGGGTGTGGCCTCTTGTACTATAAATGCAGATGTAAAGTTTTTAAAGGCCTCTCTTTCTCTGCTGATGGATTCAGTTCCTGTTCCCTGCTCATGCAGAGGATGGTGATCTGTGAGTCCAGCCCTAAATAAAGACCCTTTATTATACTCCATTCTGAGCAAGTGTGGAACTACTCTATTGCATCTTTCTCCAGTCTCTAACATCTGGGATCGAGACATCTAGGAAGGTAAATTATGTTCACTACTCCTCATTATTTATCATTTATTTCACTATTATAGCTACACCAGCACAACAACTTTCCCATTCTAAAGAAAAGTCCAGAATCACCCAAATTCTCTGCTTCAGTATTTTATCACTAAAATCTCTGAGTAACAATACTGATAGGATTCAGCCTCTGTAAGATCACAGGGAAAATAATATAACAATAAAGGAAAATATGAAGATATTAGTTTCAATTCTAGTCAATAGGGATGAAGCTACTCTTTGAACACCAACTCAACATCTTTGTGACCAGTGACAAAAATAAGAAGTTTTTTTTTTCTCACAGGTTGTAGAGACCAAGCAATAGCACTGGCAGCAGCTAATTAATTTGGGGAGAAAGAGGATTCATATGTTTTTTAACTAATGGCTCAACAAATGTAACCTATTAGATGTTAATTGGTTTCACAAAATGTTTAAATAGAGCACTTTCTCTGCCCATCCTATGGTGACTGCACCTAAATTCTTTCATATATATATATATATATATATATATATATATATATATATATATATATATTAGAAAGTCAAGTTGAAACAAGATACAGTCATGAGAGAGGAGGGGGCCTCATTTGAGAAAATGATTCCGTAAGATCAGGCTGTAGGCAAGCCCATAGAGCATTTTCTTAATTAGTTAGCCATTGGGTGTGGGTTGGTCTATCCCTTGATTGATGACTCTGGGTCCTATAAAAAAGCAGACTGAATAATCAGTGTGAAACACAGCAGTAAGCCACACTCCTAAATGTCCTCTTTGTCAGTTCCTGATTTCAGGTTCCTTCCCTATTTGTGTTTCTGTCCTGATTCCTTCCATGATGAACTGTGATGTGGAGGCATAAGCCAAATAAACCTTTTCCTTTCCTAAGTAGCTTTTGGTCATGATGTTTCATCATATCAATAGCAAACCTAAGACAGACATTTATTTCAGGATTGTAGGACCGTTACTGTGACAGACATGACCATGTATTTTAGAGAGGATTTTTGAAGGACTTTGAATCTCAGAGTGAGAAAAGCCATGGAATGTTGAAAGCTCAGTGAGTTCTTTTGCCAGAGTTAGAGGATAAGACATTGAAATTACTGCCGATGATGCAGAAATGGTTTGTGAAGTTTCAAAGGAAGCAAGCATTCTACCAGGCCAGTTTGTGAGGATTCTGTGGTTCTGGTTAAGGAGAGCTGAAGAATAAAAATAGACCACAACCACTAAAGTACAACCTTTGCTTTCCTCAGATAGACTTTGCTGTTCAGTTGGAGGTAATAAATTAGTAGGCATTAAGGTGAGACCAGCATCAGGTGAAATCTCTGGGAATTGTTTCTTCTGAGTCAGCACACAGAAGCTGTGCTCCAGAAGTGGCCAAGTCTGTACTTTGTCCTGGAAGAATAACTTGGTAGTGTAGGAATCTCACAGGTGGTACTACTAGTCTTGAAGTTATAAAGGCATCATGGAGAAGAGTGAGAAAACAGGAAGGCCACTGAAAAAGTTGAAACCACAGTAGCAGTTAAATGCTCAGAATTGAAGTGGTCATGAAGAAAAACTATGGTTTGCGCCATGAAGAAGATCTAGGATAGAATATTGGGAAAGGCCCAGTATTATGAGAACACAGTACAATGGGATGCCTGCCAAGAACACTTGTAGCAATGTAGTGGAATCTGCCTGACCTCAGAAGACAATCTGTGTTTGCTGCAGAGGACAGAGCCAGTGACATGACCCAAATCTTTTGGAGAATTCTAGAAGATCCTGAGTGGATCTGAAACATTGGACATCACATAGTTAGTGTTCAATGTATCAGGTCTTTCTTTGGATCACCAACTTCTGAATAATGACACTGAGACATTTTATGAATGATGGAAACTTGGCATTAGCTTCAACTTGTTTCCAACTGGCTCTGAATATTTAAATTGACACTTCTATATTAATATATTATCTACCACATGGCTCGTTACCTCTCTTCGGTACCCATATATTCCACTTCCTCTTCATCTGACAGATTCTTTACCAGAGTTCCATTCTCTGCCTGGAAGTCTTGTATATCCTTTCCTGCCTAGTTATTGCCCATTCAGCTCTTTATTAAACCAACCATAAGGTATCTTAGGCAGGTTAGGAAAGACAGAGTCATATCATCGCACAGTGTACAAAAAAAAAATCCTAATAGTTTGGTTTGCTTGATATGATTTTGATTGTGCCCTGGTTCTTCCCCTGTGAAGAAGAAGAAATTTTATTTTTTTGGTTTTTCAAGACAGGGTTTTGCTGCAGCTTTGGAGCCTGTCATGGAAATAGTTCTTGTAGACCAGGCTAACTATGAACTCACAGCGATCTGTCTGTCTTTGCCTCCTGAGTGATAGGATTAAAGGTGTGGGCCACCACTGCCCGGCTGAAGAAGAAATTGTTAACGTTATTGTTAAATGCGCCTATAGTTTAGAAACTTTAAACTTTTAAAAAACTTTTGGAGTTTTCCAAAGACTGATTTCTAAAGGAAGTTTGGATATTTTAAAGAGAATTTGGAATTTATGTGTTTGAAGTTTTAAAGATTGTGACCTTTAATATTCATAATATTTTATACTGTTATGTTCTTATTAGTGTTAGTGGGTGATCATGGAAATGAACAAGAAAACATTTTGTGGTTTAATGGTGATATGTTTGTGTATCAATGTGACACATGTTCAATCGTGCTTGCTAGTTCTATGTCAACTTGACACAGGAGCAGTCATTGGAGAAAATGTGTCATTTACCACAGGCTGTAGGCATGTGGTCCTGGGTTCTGTAAGAAAACAAGCAGAACCAACCATGAAGAGCAATCCAGTAAGCAGCACTCCCTGCCATCCCCCGCATGGCCTCTGCGTCAACTCCTTCCTCCATGCTCCTGCCCTGTTTGAGTTTCTGCTCTGAATTCCTTCAAAAATGAACACTGATGTGGAATAATTCAAAGCTGTTTCCGGTAATGATGTTTCATCTTAGCAATAGTAGCTATAAAACACATAGAAAGTTTCTACACTAGTAAATTTCCACTTATTTTTTCAAAAGTAATTAAGGATAAAATTATTTTATATTGTAATAACCATAACATTAAAACTAAATGATAAACACTATATTTCCCTGGTTTATTGCTTTGTCCAGTGTTTTCCAAATTATATAAAACTATCATATTCACTCTAATAACTACAAAATCAAACAAAACATAGAAGAATAATATTACCTATATATCGTTATTCAAAATTTAGAAATATAGTTCATGAGAAGAACTCCCTTAACCCAAGAACAGAAGAATATACTTTTCATGTATTATGTATCATTTATTTTATAAATTCAATTATGTAATCATATATTACATAAAATAATAAAGTATATTAGGACTTCTCAAGGATAGGAACCGTTAGGCGGTTAAAGCAAGAAACTTAGGCCTTTGCTCCACAGACCCCCAACCTCTGTAGCAGCTATGTTATCCTTTGCCTTCACGTTCCCAAAGGGGCTTTGATTAAGACAGAATTTGCTTTTCAACAGATCTTTTGCAGCTCAAACATTCTGCTGTAATTGCTACCTTAACACTCTGCTGGGAATCTTCATTAACTGTTAACCCAGAGGAGAAATAAAAGGCCAGACAATTTTAGAAGTGAATCAATGAATATCTCAGACTTTAAAATAACCTCTGACTATGGTGCCATTTTGATAATATTGTGCTAGAAGTATATGCATGATGGTGAAACGAAAATGAAGGAAAAAATGTCTCTATTATTAAGGATTGGTACATTTTAAGTTATAAATGAGTGAGCAATTCTAATAATGGTTAATGTGCACCGATGGTCATTATAGGCCAGACACTGCTGTATGAATTTTAGATATGTTAGTGTATTTAATTTTGTCTGAGAGCTTGAATAAGGTCTAACTAACTTATATAAATTAGCTAGCTTCTATAGTACCCAAATTATTAAATCTGTGTAGCTTAAAAAAGATATAATTTAAATTCTAGAGGAAAGTAAGTCAATAATTTATTTAAAATTTTGGAAATAATCATCCAAGAAAGGCTAACAATTAATTATAGTTACAGAGTTTGAATATTTTTTCATAGATTTCTAATATAGATTTTTATTTTTTGTAGTTATATACTCACAATAAAGTGAAACATTAATTGTCATAATATAAATATATCATCAAAGACATCCTCATACTGTAGTCCTAACGTTTGTTCAGTATCTAATATTCTAAATAATTGCTAGATTAATATGAATATGAGTGTTTCTTTATGGCTCTGGCCTATATAGTCTTCGTTTCTTGAACACCAAAGTACTGGTGAGGATGGCTTGCATCTCATGGATCTGATCTTAAACACAATCAAACATTGGTTGATTAGTCTCACAAGCTTTGTGCCAATATTCTATTAGTACATCATGCAGACAAGTCACAATTGTAGATCGAAGTGTTTGTAGATTGGTTAGTGTTTACGTTTCTTCTGTGGTAATAACATTTCCAATATCATTGCCCCTAATCAGGAGGGGTAAGAGTTCCAGGTACACATTTTCTCAAATTTTCTATGTTTATTGTGTTGTGTATGTACTGTCTTCTGAAATAGGACTTTACCATCAGTTTGTGGAGAGCAACAAATAGCCTTGACAATTGTCTACATTGCTTAGTGGTTCCCACTGGGCACCTTTAACCAACAACTCAATTCTATGGAACCCATTTCTGGAACTGGAATCTTCATTTGGTGAGCAGAGATGTCCAGCAGGGGTTCTGATTCTGTAGCAACAAAATGACTCCTAACTATATTCTGCTGTACTTATATACATCAGTGTCTTGCTTAGTTATCATTTGAGAGTCTGCCTCCTGCAGTAGATGGAAATAAACATAGAGACACCCAGCTGCACAAGGTACACAGATTGAAAGATATCAGAATACTCATCCTAAATGGAACATCTTTATCCCATTCTCTCCCCTCTGGGTTTAGGGAACCATTCACAGGAGGAAGTGAAAAGATTTTAAGAACCAGATAGATGAAAATACCAAGGAATTAAGGCCTTCTAAAACACAGCAAGACAAATGTACTCAAAGAGATTATGACAACATACACAGGGCTCCACAAGTCCCAGTCTCAGAGTGAAAGTGAACACCAGCCTACATCCATAACTCAGAAAATATCTCCAATATATATCTATTTGCAAGTAAAAAAAAATAGTTTTCTCCGTGGATTCTCACTGGGTACACAAACCATGCTTTAGGCTAGGCCTCATGCCAAGCAGTAGATGGCCAACACAAAACAAAGTCAGTGGTACTTTTGGATTCCTTTTTTCTAATAACGCTTTGCCTGGGGATTTTATTTTTCTGATTTCTCACCCAACAAGTCTTTTATGCCTATATTACAGTTCTTGATTTTGTGTTTTTGTGGGATTTCTGTATTTATTTGTATTCCTCAGAACAGGCATTTCTGATTTGTGCCAGCTGTATTTGTATTCCTATACAAGTATTTGAACTTAATGCTTCATATTCGGATGAAAATTCATAATAAAATTGTATAAAATCTTATTTCATTCACTTTTTAGTACCTTATTTTATTAATGCTTGTTGTGTACGTGTGTGAGTATTCGTGAGAGCACATGCCAGACGTTTCAGCTGACTTCGAATGCCAAAAGAATGAATCAGATTCCAATAAAGAAATTCTGTGTTGTGTAGTCTTCAAACATTGTCCTTCTGAGATTTTAATTTCTCACACCCTCTCCCCACGTTACTTTCCTATGTGTGAAATAGTGTCTAGTACATTTATAGATACATTTGCCTTGTAAGCATAATGGATTACCTGTTCTTACTAGTAAGTGTAACTGTTGCTTTTCTTGAGCTTTGGTTACTATATTCTTGCAGTGATCTTTTGGTGAAAGGGTAGCTACAGAGAAATAGTTAAGAAGATTCTTGATGGAAGTCTAATGTGATAATTTACACAGAAGGTTCCAACAGTCTGAATACTGAGACTGGATGATTGGAAATTCAAGATGAGTTTGGAATACATAGTGAGTTTTAGGCTAGCCTGAGTCACATAGTGAGATGTATCACTAAAAATAAATAAGAAAATAAGTAATAAACAAAAATAAATGAATTAATAACCAAATCTTTGTAGAACCATAGATAAGTTTTGGACATTTTTCCTAAGGTGGTGCGTAGTCATCCCACCTTGTTTGTTTCATTGTTGTTTCTCTAACTATAGCAATATGTTAACAATGGTTCATGTGATACCATGCCCAAGCAGAAAGAAATAAAGAGCAATGTAATCATTCATCACTTTCTTTGCCTACAAGTTGATACCTCTGTGCTTGCCCCATAGCACAAAGTCTGTATTACTTATAACTTCTGCCACAGTTAGTGACATATTTCATATAGACTTTGTTAGCAATCCTCAAACTGTAATTATTGTACTAATTCACATAAACAAACAAAGAATATCTTCACTTTTACTGCTTTTCTAATCAATGGTATTCACACTTTGGAAATTACATCTAAGTCAGAATGTACAGTCTTAGTTAGTACTGAGACTTGTTAAGCAGATAATCTTGGATCAATAGTCTCAAAAAGTTTGAAAATTAGTGAGAGGAAAATAGGAAGAGATTTCATGATTACAGGTTAAGAAAGTATGTGATCATTTTCCAAAGATTAGATCAACTAGCAAATGTTCACAACTGTTAACCAAATCCACGAACTTAGAAAGACTGAGTTACACAATTAGATCTATATTAATTTCTTTAAGGAGGAAGTCCATTTATTTAAACAGGAAATGAGTGAAAAATGAATCATTTATATCATATATGATTAACAAGTTATTATCTTTAATATTTTTTTGAGGGGTAAGTTGGAAATATCAGGTAATCAATAGAATTAGGAAACTAATAAAATAACAAATTCATTTTACAGGTAATCTGCCTATGTAAATATCACTAGAAAGAGCAAGATTTATTTGCCTCTATTTTCTTCTTTGATGAAAGCAAGATTGCACAGAGAATGCTGTCTTTAATACGTAGGGATAGACATTTAAAAATAATACAGAGGTTATAAAAATTCTAGGAATGTCTCATAATGATAAGATTTTGATTAACAATTGAAGAAAGAGTAAAAATATATACACAGAAAAGAATAGATAAGGAAGAAAATGAAGTCGTAGGAAAACTGTGATGAGGAAAGAGGGTGGAAAATGATAGTGTTCAAACCAGAATTTAGTGTGGGTCTTTTTTTAACACATTGAAGAGGAACTTGCCATGACTTTACATCATTGGATTAGTATAATGATTTGGCTTTGTTTCAAAATAAATTAAATTTGAGGTTTTGCTTAGTTTTCTCAAAAGCCTCAATTTGATATCCTCTGTTAAACAATGCTTCTAATTCTGCCAAATTCATTATCTTACAAGAAAGTTACTGATTATAAACCTCTGTTGACTTCCAGGAGTGTCAGTAATGAATTTGTTAACAATGCATGATAATATTGTTTAAAAGCATCTAAAGATCAAATTGGTTCTACAGCTTTTGCTATAAATGTAGCCTAAGGAAAAAGAATTATTAAAAAGCTATTTAACCAGTTTCTTTTGATAGATGTATGTACAGTACAGATGCCCCTTGCACCTTTTTTCTTTCTCTATGTGTAACAGGGAATATTCTAATGTCTGAGGAAGTTAATTACAAATGCAAGTGCCTTCTAGTTTTGAGTTCATGAAGATATAATTCCTGAGGAAATTGATATAAGGATGAGTATGGAATCATTGACAATGAATTCTTAGTGGTTATTAATTATTTAATATATTAAAATGTATAATTCACTAATTCTTTCATCCTCCCAAGAATATTCTAAATAGTAAATTCAGTTTAATTTTTTTGTAAGGCTGTCTCTTCATAAAATTATTTTTCAATGTTTGCTTAATGTGTGTGCCTTAATCTCTTTATATAAAAATTGGTAAACTCTACTTCTGGAAATGAGAAATATCTTAACATCTCAGCAGTTTGAAGAACTGTGTATATTCAGAAATTCTCAGCTCATTCTGGAAATAGGAGAGTAATTTAGGTGTAGCTATTTACCATAGGGAAAAAACTGGTAATTTTCTTTGGAGATATAAAGATGGTGATTTGTGCTTGAGTTGTACTTCAGGGACGCCTTGCACATTGTCCAGAATCATATGTTTTTAGTTTTTAAGCATGACTCGAAGATAAGAAACTTGTTGGTTTAGGAGTATAACAGTATAGCACTAACTTGGTTTCATCAGTCCTATTAAAAATTACACTGAGAGATGAGAGCATCTTTAAATGCTTTGATACTGTCAAGCAGATTATAGTAATACAGAAGATGACCCAGTGAAGGGTAAAAACATTTTTCCATTCTTTTTTATCCAAAGCATTTGCTAAACACTGTGATTTTGTAATAGTCTTGTTGAATCACAGCAATTACTCAACTTTTCAATTTGTAACTATTAATTTCTCTTGAGTAAGGCTACTTCTTTTGTATTCAAACATTATTAGAACTATTGTTTTGTGTCCATATCCTTTTAAAAACTTATTTTTGCATAGATTTAACTTTTTAGGAAGTAGCAATTAGAAGTTAATCTACATTTCTTCAGCCTTTGCTTACTAACTTGTAATCCCTGGAGAAAAAGAAACATCTGTTGACTAGTTTACTAAGGGCAGTCTGGTGTGGGATGTCTCTCTGTATTCTGTGAATATGGTTTATTACTATTAGTGATAGTAAAAATAAAGATTTGTCCAGTAGTCAGGGAGAATAGAGCCATCTGGGAAATCCAAGCAGGAAAAGAGGGAGAAAAAGATTCAGGGAGATGTCAGCAGGGAGATGCTAGCAGTCACTATAGAGAGGCCACCTCTTAGCGATGAAAGGCCACAAACCATGAGCCTTGTGTTAAAATATAGAATAATAGAAATGGGTTAATTGAAGTTATTAGAGCTACTTAATAATAAACCTGAGCTAACATGTCAAATGGTTTGTAATTAATATTAAGCCTCATTTGGGAACTTGTGGGTAGGAGAGAAACTCCCCGTTACAAATGGTACCCACCAACTGGCATGGATGCACGTAAGACTTAAAATGTTTTTCTAAAAATACAGGGCTTCTAGACCCACAAAACGGGAGTCAAGCATAGCTTCTTGATAGCTGAATATTTTTATTTTAGGATAGGCTCTGTTTTCTGGGTTTGCAGATGCATAGCACCTTTAAGAGACAGCTTCTTTGCTATTCTTAACTTTAGGTTGAAACCAAATTTCTGTCTCAGAGATTTTATTAATCATGCTTTACCCAAATTCCCAAAATGTTGTTTATAAATGTTTGTTTTAAAATAAAGGGGGTTATTTTTAATGGTTAATGGTCATAGTCAATCTCTTTCTAAGAAAAAAGTTTTATGACATAAAAATTTAAAAAGTTAGATTATTAAATTTACTTTAATCCTAAAAGTACTGTAAGCTCAAAATACTTTACACTGGTATGTATTTTGTTTTATTGATGCAAATTTAACGTAGATTTTGATATGTTGTATGTATTTTTCTACTCTTGTTTAAGGTATTGTGTTCAGACAGCTCATTTCAAAATGTAATATATAGTTAAGAAATACAAATAGTCATCTATAATAGTCAAACTTATAGTCATGTTAGTTAGCTTTTTAAATGTAGAGATAAATTTCAAGAAGATACATAATCTTCAAAAACTTCAAAGATCTACAGAATATGGCATTTAAAAACTTTAAGAATTTAGATTTTTCTTGACAGTGAAATCTATCTGTCCCTGGTAGCAAAAATTACTTCTAGAGGATGATGTGTTCTAAGAATCTTCTTAGGGTATTTGCTTTCAAAGGGTGAGGCTAGCAATCTGGGCAAGAAACTGCTCTTTTCTAGACTTCCTAACTGTATGATGTATAAATAGATATGCAAGATCCACAGGAAAAGAACAACTGAACTTGCAAAAAGAAAGCAAGACAGTCCTTCAGGGTTCCTGCTTAATGGACAAGTCTTCAGGAAACAAACAAATATGACTGACAAATTGCCAACATAGTCAGGAAACTTTCAAACTTCATTGAAAAGCCTTTCAGATGCGCTAGACCTATAGACTGAAGTTTGATGCTCCAATATTACAGAAAAACTTTGGGTGACTGCCCAAACAGTCAGATATCTCTGTCATTTCTAGAGTTTTGAAAGTAGCTGACAATGCACTTCCAATATACTCGGGCAATAATATATCTTTCTGGTGTAATTGATGGAGTTGAAAACAGGTTATAATTATAGTTTTCCTTAGTTATCATAAAAGATAAATTATATATGAAACTTTAGATTCATAAAGATAGGATAGATGATAGAGTATTTTAGTTTTTCAAATACAAATAAACTAAATATTCTAACTGTAATCTTGCTTGATACCTTTTTTGTTATATGCAATTTTACTATGATAAGGTTAGAAACTTCATTTTTGATTAGACAGAAAAGAGAAAATTATGTGGAATATGCAACATACATATTTCTGTATGCGGTGAATATGTTTTCTTGTCATTATTTATTACTGTTATTTACCATAATAAAGAAGCTTGATGTATGTGGGCCTTCTGTCTATTTGTTGTTTTCATTGGTTAATAAAGAGACTGCTTTGGCCCCTTGATAGGACAGAAAATTAGGTAGGCGGAGTAAACAGAACAGAATGCTGGGAAGAGGGCAATGAAGCAGACACCATGGAGCCAGCCACCAGGTTGGACATGCTGAATTTTTCCCGGTAAGCCACCACCTTGTGGAGCTACACAGATTATTAGAAATGGGTTAATCAAAATGTAAGAGTTAGCCAGTAACTAACTCTCTAGATATAATGGGCTAGGCAGTGTTTAAATGAATACAATTTGTGTGTTGTTATTTCTGGGGCTAAGCTAGCTGTGTGGGAGCCATGCAGGACGAAAAGCAGGCCTGCCCACAGCTCCACACTACAGAAGCTGATTTGGCGAATAGTCAGTCAGAAGAGAGTCAGGAGGGAAATCCAAGCAGAGATACAGGAAGAAAATGGCCAAGTTGGGAAGGCACTAGCTGCTGTCAGAGAATCAAAATGAGAGGTAACAATCCCTGACCCTTGTGGTAAAATATAGAATAGAATAAATGGGCTAATTTAAGTTGTAAGAGCTAGTTAATAATAAGACTTAGCTAATAGGCCAAGCAATTTATTATTAATGCAAACCTCTGTGTGTTTCTTTGGGACTGTTTCGCTGTAGGGTTGGGAGGGATAGAAAATGTTTGGCCTCAGAGGGATTATTTGGGAACTGGGGGTGGTTGAGAAAAAACAGCCAGTTACAGCAGTCTCATATAAAAAGTATGTTATTTTGTTTTATGTCTTTTACGTCTTAATTCTATGACATTTTTACATGTGACTAAGTAGTAGGGTCTGCAATTCTTTCTTCCATATACTTTGATTTCCCTCAAGTATAGGACTGCTTAATTAATGAAGTTTTATGCATGGCAGCATATCCTCTGTGTTAATCTCTGCATTTTGAGATATAATCTTTTAACAAACAATATCATGTCAGAATTTTCAGTGCAAACATTTAATCTGAGAAATGAAAGACCTTCTTCCTCTAAGTTTCTGAGACATTAATGAAAATGTTTTTCAGGGAATATCCAGAGAAACTGGATACAAAATGAAAATAGGAACATGGAAAAAAGAAAATAGATTCCACTAAGAGATTAATTTACTGCCTTGAAAATACAATCTTTTCCATCAGTAGTAGTCATTACGCTTCAAGAAATGTGGATCACTGAGGATTACAGTACTAAATGCACCACTGAATGGCCTCACACCCATGCACATATGGGTAGCAATGACTGGATTCACTGGCAATAAAAAGAAGTCAGGCTAGAAAAGTGATGAGAGTAAGTGGCAAGGATTTCTGGGAGGAGTTGTCCAGATATCTGGGTATTTATATGATCTTACTGCATTGTTTGAATACATGATATTCTATGTTTGCTTGAAAACATGGCTCATTGCTTATAACTATGTAACCATCCATCACAGTTCAATGGCAGGATCTTTATACTAAAAACAGCATCTGTGCTGAGTAAAAAACAAAGAGAATTCAAACTGTGACTGAACAAAAAAATGTCTCCTTCCTGGGTAACATTCTTAGTTGAGGCTACACAAACTAACAAGGGTCACTTCCTTGAAACAAACTCCTTCCTCCAGAAACCTCGTGTCTATTGCTTACGGACCAATAGTCCCTGTTATAGAAAGTTACTGTCTTCTAAATACAGGTCTGTACAGACACAGTTTTTAAATTAAAATTCCAGTGCCAGGTGAGGGATAATGAAAGCTTAGACAGAATCCTTCTGGAAGTTTCCTAAACAGTATGGGATATGGAGATTTTTTTGGAAATTCTTCGTATCATTTAGAACTACAATCTGATGTGCCAGCTGTTTCTCTTGTATTTGAGATATCTAGTAATAGATCTTGGGAGTTTTTGTGCATTTATTAGATTATTTTTATTTCTCATAGGTGTGGGCAATTGTGAGTAATGCATGCAAAGTTTAGTCTTCTGCTATTGTGGAAATGGCAAATAACCCAATTGCTACCTCAGTCCTTGCCTATTGGCCCTAAACAGGGACTCTCCATTGGCATTTCTGTAGCGACAACTTGTTTTACATGGTATCATTTTAGATAATTTCCATGTATCCTCATTTTTTATTATATTGAATACTAGTACAGTGGTATACACCAATACTTGTAATTCTGTTGGCTATCTTGTTGAGGAAATAAAGGGAAATAAATATCCCTGATATTTTCAATGAGTAATGATAAATTGTTATATATTAAAACATAAAACATATGAATAATTATACATACTTATTGAACTACGTAGATGATGAGAGAGAATAAAAGATTCTTTTATCATTAGTTTACTGACTAAAATGTATTGTTTTCTTTGTAATGGTAAATGTAGTGAATTAAGAATCATAAGCTCATTGCATGACAAATAAAAGAGAATAGTTATAGTTTGCTTGTTTACACTTGCCATAGCATTTGATGAGACTGTCTGATTTTCCATTATAAATAAGTGCAAATATTAAAGCAGAATTAAAGCTTGTTTTTTACTATCCTTGGAGAAATAGACTTTTTCAGCACAGAGCAATACTGGTTAATCAATGTGACTAATAAACTTTTAAAACCAACTTTTGTGTTGCAGATAGTGACTGCAACATTTTATTTTTATTACAGTGAACCAGAATAAGGTTATAGATTCATTAATAATGTTTAATCTCAATCATTTAGAATAGTTTATTATAATATCTACATGTTTACAAATAATATATACCCAATATTTTAAAACTAGAATTCTATGACTATAAAATAAGAACTAACATTAATATAATTTTTGAATTCAAGTAATAAATTTTAGAAAGCCATCTACCAGTAAGAACATCTCAAGAACTTGAATCTACACTGTACTTCACACTGCCAGTTTTATTGTATTGACCTTGTTACTAAATGATGTGTATATATTTGTTAAGGATAAATCATCTGTGGAGATGAATGATAAGAAAATAGAAAAATAGTCATAATAGATAAACTTCAGATATTATACAAAGAACAATAGGTATGTGTTTATTGTTGCAATTATGATATATCTAAAAGATAATATTTTCCATATTCAAAAAATTGCTGAGTACTGGTACTTTCAAACAATCAAAAATAAACATGATAATCAAATTAGAATCACACATATGAAGACTTCCTTTGAGATCATGAATCTAGTGTCATTCTTCTTTAACCTTAGGTAAAACAAAAATATTAAACTAATTCTTTCATGTGAATTTGGTCTTGTGCATTTTCATAGTTATGTGCAGAACCCTCCACTTCCCTAAAATTTAACAGCTATTTCTCAAAGAACGCAGTGTATCTTCATAAATGTACAGAATTATAAAAATCACCACACAATTTTCATACAATAGTGTTGTGGAAATGGGGAGCAAGATGAATTTCACTAAAGTGAATATCATACGATGTTGTTAATTTGCTTATGTGCCTTTGAAGATGATCATTTTTTTATTAATTTGTTTTAAAAATCTCACAAAAGTAAATGCATCAATGAGTAGTCATAGTACAGTATAGTATACTATAGTATAGTACAGTACAGTATAGTATACTATAGGACAGTAGTACTATAGACAGTGCTCCAAGACAAAATATTGAAAAAAACAATGGGGATCTTGATAAAATCTTGAAAAATATAAATACAAATACAACTTACTGAGTCTGTTCAGTGTGGCTCGTTTTTTCTTGATTTCTAGACTCACTACTCTTTTTTTAAAGTTTATTAATTTATAAAAGTTTCCATTTCCGCCCCTCCTCCCAACACCCTCCCACTCCCCCCACTCCCTCTCCTCCTCCCTCTCCATCCCTAAGAGCAGTCAGGGTTTCTTGCCCTGTGGGAAGTTCAAGCTCCTCCCCCCTCCCTCCAGGTCCAGGAAGGTGAGCATCCAAACAGACTGGATCCCCAAAATCCAGTATATGCAGAGGAAACAAGTCCCAGTGTCATAGTCAATGACTTTTCAGAAAGACCCCTTGGCCAGCCACATTCAGAGAATCCTGCCACATTCAGAGAATCTGGCTGGATCACATGCTCTTTCAGTCCCAGTACAACTGGCATTGGTGAACTCTCCTTAGATCAGTCCCCTTGTATCAGTGGGTGATCGCACCCCTTGCAGTCCTGATTTCCTTTTTCATGTTCTTCCTCCTTCTGGTCCTCATTTGGGCCTTGGGGGGCTCAGTCCAGTGCTCCAATGTGGGTCTCCGTCTGTATCGCCATCCATCGTTGGATGAAGGTTCCCTCTGATCCTGCCTTCTTTGCTCACATTCTCTTTCCTTCTGCTTCTCATTTGGACCTAGGGAGTTAAGTCCAGTGTTCCAATGTGGGTCTGTGTCTCTATCTCCATCCATCTCCAGATGAAGGTTCTATGGTGATAAGCAAAATATCCATCAGTATGGTTATAGGCCAAGGCCGGTTCAGGCACCCTCTCCTCTGTCCAGAGAACAATCTGGGGATCTCTCCTTGGACCTGGGATCCCCTTTATAATCAAGTCTCTTGTAAACCCTAAAATGACTCCCTTAGTTGAGATATATACTTCCCTGATCCCATATCCATCTTTCCTCCCTCCCCCCATCCCAATCCCCCGAGCTTTCCCCATTCCTCCCCTACTCCCTTCTCTCTAACCCTCTCCCCTTCCAACAACCTCCTCACCCCCCCATGCACCCGAGGTTACCTGGCACTCTTGTCTATTTCTAATCTCCAGGATGATAGCCTATGCTGGAGAGGATGTGGAGAGAGGGGAACTCTCATCCATAGTTGGTGGGAATGCAAACTTGTGGAGCCACTGTGGAAATCAGTGTGGCAGTTTCTCAGGAAACTGGGAGTCAACCTCCCTCAAGACCCAGCAATTCTACTCTTGGGAATATACCCAAGAGATGTCCTATCATACCACAAAAGCATTTGTTCAACTATGTTCATAGCAGCACTATTTGTAATAGCCAGAATCTGGAAACAACCTAGGTGCCCCTCAATAGAAGAATGGTTTAAAAAGGTGTGGAATATATACACATTAGAGTTTTACTCAGCGGTAAAAAACAATGACATCTTGAATTTTGCCTGCAAATGAATTGACATTGAAAACGCTTTACTGAGTGAGGTAAGCCAGACCCAAAAAGAGGAATATGGTATGTATTCACTCATAAGTGGATTCTAGCCATAATTAAAGGTCTTTGAGCCTATTATTCGTGATCCTAGAGAAGCTAAATAAGAAGGTGAACCTAGACTCACTACTCTTAAGTTGCAACACTAATTAAGTATATCATCCCTGAGACAGTATAATTGTCCTCTAAGCAGCCACTGTGTGTATGTAATCATTGTTTATTGGTGGAGACCCTGTTTGGTTTCTGTCTTCTGTGTTAGCATTTATATTTCTGCTATTTTTTTAGGTATTTTCTAGACATCTACAGACATCAGCTCATGTCTCTTTAGCTACTATAGGGCCTCAGACTAAAACTGGTCTCAGCAGTAGCCCAAGCACGGACATCATCTTGGAATCAGGTGGCGAACTTGCCAATCACATTAGCTTTTTACTAATCACCTTCACTTCTTCAGATAAGCCTCTCTCCCAAGCCCATAAACTGCCCCACCTCTCTCTCTCTCTCCACTTCTCCACACTGTATTCACTCACCATAATAGTGCCACTTAGAAATACTTAGTTGAATTCTGTCCCTGCCAGTCACAAGGAATGTCTCGGATCTATTGCTGTGACTGTGTCCTGGCTGAAAGTGGGATGGCTCAGAGCCATTGCTGTTGCTGTGTTACCAGAATGGGGCACTACACTGACTTCTTAATAGTGGATCAATTGGCTGAATATTTGACATTGTTTCTGGAGTCACTATTTGGATACATTGTTAATAAGAAGCTATTTCAATTGCCATAGATTTAAATATGGTAACTCTGTGCCAAATGTAATGTCATATATTGTATTTCTGGTATTTCAACATAAATTGAATAAAAAAAATTAACCTTTTGGATTTTACAAATTAAAATGTTGACTTTTGAAATTACAAAAGATATAATTTGAGTAGAGATGTGGTGTATTTTGTGCTTCATATGAGTACCTGTGGAAACATTTTCTGCTTTTACTGGGTTGGTATGGAAAGTTGTGACTATCTGAGTTAAATATGGTTCACCTTAATGTTTTGATACCAGTATTTTTCCTGTTTAGTTTCTCCATGCTTATTGATCAAGTTCTAAGAGAACTTGAAATCTCCATCCATGTACATTATACTAAAATTTAAGTTTTATCTCTTTCTTGATTTGTTTATCAGTTGTTTGTTACTAAGGGTTGGTACATTACTAGAGATTAATCTATTGTCTACTTTATTGCAATTATTTATTTGGGGAGGATGCATACCACTGAAAGACCTGGATAAATCCAGATCCCCCTAGCAGGAAAATAGAGCCAAAAATCTAGCAGGAAGAGAAGAATCAGATATCTAGGATTAGCCAGTTTCAGGGTTCCAGGAACTAGCTGAAGATAAAGGTAGATTGTAATCTTGAGAGTAATCTTGAGAAACAGCGAGATACCCCCTGGTAATTATCACCCCCTAATATTTATCAGCCTCTAGTAATTATCATTTGTAGAGGAATTAGCTGATTACGACCTTGAGAATGATCTTGAGAGGCAGGGAGTTGCCCCCTTGTAATCATCACTGGAATTTTTGGAATTTTCTGTGACACCCTCCCTGCCCCCCTTTCGGATTTCTGATTTCTGGGCTGTGTGGTTTCTTCCTATAAAAACTACTTCTCCCGGTCACTCGGGGTCAAACTCTTCCCCTATGTGGGTTATGAGTCTAGGCCCCAGTGCACTGGCTCTCCTCTCGTGGATTAAAACCTGGAGGGAGGGGGGGGAGGAACTTGAACTACCCACAGGGCAGGAAACCCTGACTGCTCTTAGGGATGGAGAGGGAGGAGGAGAGGGAGTGGGGAGTGGGAGGGTGTTGGGTGGGGGGCGGAAATGGAAACTTTTATAATTTGTAAAAAATAAAAAAAAGAATAAAAAAAAAGTTAAACTCAAAAAAAAAAAAAACCCAAAAAAACCTCATGTGATTGCAGCAAGGATGGTCTCTCGTGAGTTACTTGGGGGGGGGTTGCGTCATCCGGAGGCTTGAGTGAGAGTCTCCCCAAATCTGGGATCTTTCACCACAGCATGTACTTGGATGTCAGAGGTCATTTCTCTACTACTACCATTTGGTCCAAAGGGATAAGATTCCAAGTCTCAGGCTTTACAGAAAGCACCTTTATTTTCTATGATAACAAATACTATACCAAAGCAACTCTAGGGAGGAAATATGTATATCTGCCTTACATCTTCAAGTCACAACCATCACTAAGGTAAGTCAGGCAGAATCTGAAATGAAAGCTATTTTCACTCAGTATTTTATTTTTACTTTTAATGACATGATATCAATATACAAATTAATAATATAAATTTTTTTCTCTTAATTAATTTCTTCTCCAATGACCTTTTTTTATATTTGCTGCCAAGTTGCAGATGTACATATTCCCCCCTACCTAAAATGATCTACTTACTGTTTATTATACTGTCATTTGCTCTTTCTTATGAAGATTCTTCACTTTTTGTGTGTTGAAGAAACACATCAATATATACACAAATTTTGATTTTTAAAGTATCATTTCAAGTATTATGCATTCATCTCCTTTTTCAGGCATCCTGTCAGCTGCTCTACTGTCATTACTCTTGCCTATCTCCAAATGCTTTAATGTCTTCCCCATCTTGCTGCCATTAATATAAAATCTGTTAAATTAATGGTGTGACTTTAAGGCACACAATATCTTTATAGACAAACAGACATGGTATTATTAAAATGAAACTGATAAACTAGATCCTTAATCTCATATATATATATATTTTTTCCTCATTTTGTGAAAAAGATTAGTAATCTACTCATCATGTTATTGTTATGCTCTGCATATGGTATATTAAACCCTTTGAATATTTCATATTATGAACATATTCCATTGTAAACATTAACTTTTATCGTTTTGTTTTTTATTGACTCATGATACTGCTAACCACTGTCACAATTCTATGTTTGCCAATTTGGCATTTCACAAATTTTTTTCAATTTGCAAATTCAACAAGTTTCTTTTACATGGAAGACTAAAATTTAGTTTCATAATGGTACCACATTTTCAATATTCATTCATTAACACATAGACTGATTCCCTGTCCTAGATATCGTAAATATAGCAACTATGAACATGAATGAGCACATATCTCTGTAGTCAGAACAGAGTTCTTTGGATATATGATTTATATGTTTTAGTCTTTCTTAGAAACCACTGAATACTGAACTCTGTCATACATGTCCAGAGACATGAATTCAGTTAACAAACCAATATAGGTTTGCACACCCTGCCTGACATACAGATACATTTCAAAGACTTATGGGCCTTGCAGTACCTGCCCACCTACTTATGATGAATCTCTGTACTTGAGTGCAAAAGCTGCCATTCTCTGAAATATGGATCTAGAAAACATTACTAAGTGTCTTCAGTTCCTTGAATTATGGAGATGGTGTCTTTCCTCTTCTGAGTTATGGGTCCAGATACTACTACTCAACTGGTGAAGATTTAAGTAACTGCCAATCATGCTGATATGAAAAAAAAAAAGTTCTGTGGATCTGAACTCTGTTCAATTGTTAAGTCTTTACAGTAATATAAAGTTGCAGTTATTTTTTTTCTTGCTTAAACCTTAGTGCTTTTCTTTAAACTTCTTATTTTTAGTTTCTTTCAGTGTGGTCTCTCGAAGATTATAAGATTAAAAATAAGCTCAAAATTGCAATTTACTCTCTTTTATAAATGCATTATATATGTGTATTACACTTTAAAAAATAGCAGCTAAAATGTAAATGTGCGAAATATGACATCTCAAAAATAAAAAATAAACAAAAATATTTTAAAATGTAAATAATATAAAGGTATATCCACATAAAAATAATTTCTGTGCTATTATAGTGGCCCTTTTGGGATCTGTTAACTTTCAAAATGCTTAAAATGGCAGAATTGGAAATGTTTTAGTGGTTTGTCAACTTTCTCTTCATGGTTTCCCTGAATATCTACACTAGCCTGCCTGCTTCTAGTTGTCTAAATTAACTTCTTATTCCAGAACATTTGTTCTCACCTCCTTTGACCTTTTCAGGTATCTTATAGTTATCCCAAGTTTCTTTCTAGACAATGAACTCCTGGAGAAGGCATTCTTAGGGTAAAATACTGGTAGCATTAATGAAACCTGAACTGGACACTGTCCCTTCCTCTCTCAAAAAGAATTTTTTTTTACTTGTATGTTTTGTTTGTTATTTCATTTTTATTGATTTTATTGAGATATACATTTTTCTCTGCTCCCCTCCCTTCCTTTTTCCTCCCCTTCAACCCTCTCCCATGGTCCCCATAGTCCCAATTTACTCAGAAGATCTTGTCTATTTCCACTTCCCATGAAGATAATCATCTTTCTTCTCCTCTGCCTAGATGAGAAGATGACATGGGGGAAGCCCTCTAACTGAGCTAGTAAATGCTGAGCTTCCCCCTTGCATTTCAAACACCCTACAAGCAAGGGTGGATGTTTTTGCTTTCATAGCATTATTCCTTGAAGGTTTGGACATGGCAAAGCACCAAACCACTCTGACTGCTTATTTTTCTGAAAAATAAAAAATGCTCCTGAGCACTGAGTCCTCTCACAGCTGTAACATCCATTATTCAGAAAGACAAAGCAAGAGAGTGAAAAATTACTGACAAGTTCAGGTAATTTGTAGAGACCTTGTCTTAAAATAAAGGCCAAAGGACTTAGCCAGTCAGCTTGGAGGTAGTGCCTAACATGATTTAAGTCTTTATTACCAAAAAGCAAAATAGTCAAATCTATCACCACATATTTCATGAAAGATATAAACATATGTTTAAGTTTAGCCTTGTCTTCCATAGATATAAACTTTTTCTTCCTTCTTCTAGAAGCAGAGGACACTCCCCCAAATATTTACACTTTTTATTTGCAAGAGTTCTCTAGACTGTAATTTTTAAAATTTTATATCACCCTAGTATATAGACTATGTCACAATATCAATCTATAGTTTTTGAGAGAATATATGAATTATTAAGGTATTACATTATTATAACAATAAACAATTTGTGCTTCTTCCTTCCAAATTATTTTTGTAATTTGAAATAAAAATTTATTACACTGACTCATACAGTTGTAAAAAAATCCTACTCTATCTTTTAATTTTGTTTTTATACTTTTAAAAGCGTTTTTATTTAATAGAGAAATCTTACAGTTACTGTTGTAATTCCTTTAGCGACCTGTAAGGCTGTTTTTGTATGCTAGTGTATTTACACTCAGTCCTTTTCCATTGTTTGTCTCAGGTTAAATGTACTCACATAAAAGGAATATTCAGAGTAAGTACTGACAAATTACTACCATAAGACACTTTTCTTTATCACATTCTCAGTTTGCAATATCTTTTAAAACATAGCTCTTGATAAATTAGTTTGGA